>NC_143085.1:2897500-3542500 GCF_052426305.1 Pelodiscus sinensis | reverse complement strand
CATTAGCTCACAGACATTTACCTCTTCCCCCTCCCCCCCCCCCCCCCGCATTCCCCTTCTGTTCTGAAACAGATTGATTCTAATAAGGCTTTCATGGAATCCTTCTCATTGGCTTCTTGAAACATTGCTTTCCCATTGAGCTCTCTGTTCACTTGAGATCCTAAGATCCCTTCAGAAGGAAGGGCCACAGGCTGAGAGAATAAGAAAGGCCTCATGCCATAGTGCCACCTGCACTTTTTCCTTCAATATAATCCATGGTGTGCTTCACTGAGGCATAGATTAGGAATGTTAGCGTATAGTCATCTACATGATTAACTGATGAGCCTGGGATCAATTAATCCAAAACAACTACATGCACTCGCCGGCTCCCCGCGAGCACCAGCTCCTTGGAGCTGCCTGCCTCCCCCTGTGCTGCTGCCTCTGTATCAGAAGCAGCAGCGTGGGATGGGGGCTGTCCATGGGACCTTGGGCCCTTTGTGGACAGGGGCTGCTGCTGCGAAACAGTCTCTGTCCGTGGTGGACCTGAGGTCGCTGCAGACAGAGGCTGCTCTGTGGGATGCCGGAGCAGCCTCTGTCTTCATCTTGGGTTGCCTGCAGAAAGGGGCTGCTGCCGCCCTGGGCTGCTGACTCTGTATCAGAGGCAGCAGCGTGGGGCAGCAGGCAGGAACTGGTCTGCACAGGGAGCTGGTTTTTAAAGCAACTCCCTGCTTGCAGCTCTGCTTGCCATCCCACTGATACAGAGCCAGCAGCCCGGGGCGGCAGCAGCCCCTGTCTGCGGGGGGGGATGAGGCAAGCTCTCTGATACACAGGCAGCAGCATGGGGTGGCAGAAGGCTCCCCAGGAGTGGGGAATGCACTGGATATCGGCCCCACCCCCAGGGAGTATTTTAGTAGCCAATAACATTTTTTGCGACTCCACGATTCCTAAAATAAACATCTAACGTTCCACTAGATTGCCATTAGCATTCTCACTCACCGGCCTGACGGGATTCCACTCTGGGGCCCCTGGAGAACGTTTAGCCAAACTGCTCTTCTCTGTGCCTTAGGCAACCTGAAACCATCAGGGACTCCTTATTACTGGCAGGGCCTAGAGCACGGCAAGACCAAACACCATCCTGTCCTCCTCTCAAGGCAGACTCCAGCAGCCAAATGCACAGCTGAAGTATCAAGACGGTTGTAAATACTGCGACAAGGAAAGGAGGTTTCTACCTCCCCATTCTAACCTCTCTCCTAAGATGACGTTTCCATCCTTCAATAAAGGCACTTTCTTCAGGGAGCTTATGTTGCTAAATTCTTGAATGCTGAGCCATAAAAGAGTTATAATTAATAAGAAAAATAATTAATGACTAGTGGTGGGGAAAGCAATAGAAGCTGAAGATGAGCTAACAGTATAGCATATTTGAAACCCAATATTTTGCTATTGCCACTGCCAGCCATTTAGAAGCACTTTGTTGTCTGCTTTTTCCTGTATATTTTAGAAATATCCATCTGTCTGTCAGTTGGTTTGTTCAAGAACTCCTCCTAAACGGTAAGAGCAAAGACCACCACATTCCCCATGCAGCTTCCTTTCATCCTAACTTAAAGCAAGGTCAGGGTTTGATTGTGCCAGGACAATGGGATGTGCCTGGAATGGGATTGCTTCTCATAAACCAGAAAGGGAGGGGTCTGGCAGGAGGGTTAGTTATACTGCAGGGTGGAGAAAGGGACAGCTATCTACTATGAGTTGCAAAGAGTGTGTCTGTTTGTCTGTCTCCCAACTGGGGGACATGCATGCCCTGCCCCCACCTGGCTGTGCCCACTGCAGCAGCCATAGACAAATGCTTCTCATATGATCCCAAGCTGCTATGATGAGAGAGGTCTGAGGTTATCCTCTCTCCCGAGGGCAGCCTGCATACTGAACCCCACATCCTCAGCCCCGCCCTGGAACAAGGATTTAAATTAAGAAAATTAAAACTTATTTGAGTTAAGGACCAGAACAACACCAAGTAAATCTTCTATCTAGTTATAAAGAAGTCAGTGGGCATTTTCCATAGGTGTATTTCTCAGGTTAAAGATGAAACATAAACTAAAAAGCCAAAAAATCCAACCAAGGGCTTTGTAGTCTGACCATTATGCCAAGCATTTCACTGAATTGTGCAAGAATTCAGTCATTTTACTGTTGTTAATGCTAGCAGTAAATGAAACACACTGAACAAGTTACCTGCAAATGGTCACTCTGAAATGGGAAGAGCATTTCCTACAATCTTGAGGGGAGGGAGTTGAATGTTTGTATGACATATCTGCCGACAGTAAGGAAGAAGGGAAATGAGAAGATGTACCAATCTTCAGTGGAGCAGATGTGTACACACACATGCTGTTTAACAATTGTCTTTCCAAAGGATGTTCACATTACACAAGTTAAAAACCCATGTCTAACTTTATAGAATGAATTTAATAATGAGTTGGGCTGAATAAAGCAAAGGAGAAATTTCTACTTGCAACCTGCTTTTCCAGAGGTTGGATAACAGGTTATCTTTTAAAAGCATCTCTGAAAGCAAAAAGCCTGCCAACAGCTGCAAGTCCATCTAAATTCACCCAGGGTTGGACTACGCAGCAGATTACCAAGGGACCACTGTTGCAGATACAGTCACACATTTTCAGTCCAAGACTAGAATAATAACATGGCGTTTGCAGGACAATTCTCTCTACAAAGCATGAAAAGGCAGCATGGGGACTTATTGCCATAGCAAATATTTAAAAAGCCAGATCAGCTACTGAAATTGGAGTTTTGCTTTTCTAAATTAATAAAAGTGGCCCTGGCAGACTGGTTTTGATGGACAGCATACTCCAGCATTTCATGTTGTTTCAAAAAGTGACCAGCAATAGGATGTCATTAGTTCATAAGAAAATGGTAGGGATAGGACAGTTTGTTTGAAGAGCGACGCTACTCTGAAAAATGACTGTATGAATGAATGAAAGGAATTAAGTTTGAAGGTCCCAACCTGTGCTGTATCCACGGGTGCATCTACGCTGCGTCCAGAACTCAAAATGAGCTACGCAATTTCTAGTCAATTTCAAAATAGTTTATTTTGAAACTTGATGCTGTCTACACAGCACTTCTTTCAAAATAAATCACTCTTCCGAAATGTCCCTTACTCCTCGTGGAATGAGGTTTACAGGGATGTCGGAATAGCTAGCCTGTTATATTTTGAAATAATGGGTGTGCTCAAAAGACACAAAATAGCTATTTTGGGATACCTCCAGTATCCTTGAAATAGCACTGCAGTGTAGATGTAGCCTAAGAAACTACTGATCAAGTTTGCTACCTGCCAGTCCAGCAAATCCATTCTGGGATCATCAATAAATATAACATTCACCAATTTATACCCTGATTAGCTGTGCAATATCAATGAAGATTAGTGTGTCACTAAGGAAATCATCTGACCTAAAGTTCTTAATTGCAGATAATAAAGATGAGAGGAAATAACCCATTTTAAGGCTCAGATTCTATTGTCAAAATAGATCTTGTGTTTTCTTAAATCGATGATCTGGAGTCACCGAATATAACTGCATGCAGTAGTATTACAGGTAACTTTTTCAAAGTAGGCCAGCACTGTAATTACATGTGTAAAAGGGCAAGGCTCTTACTCTCTTTGAGAGAGTCAGTGAAGTATCCCTATTACTAGCAGCAGCCCCACACCATGGATATAAAGGGAACACTTTGAATTTGCCTACAGACAAGCACTGAGAAAACGCACCCGCTCACTTAACAGGATAGGCTGAGAGTGAGACAGCTGTGCATTATGGTGCTTATTAGGGAGGATAAAATGCATGTAATCAGCTAACCCTGTAACCACTGAAAATTTCAGAGGTTAGACGTGGGGTAGTAACAAGCTTCCCGGGAGCCGGTGTGCACGGGAAGCCAGCTCCCACCTGCCCCCACCCCACTCCTGGGGGAGCCAGCTGCTGCCCTGTGCAGCTGCCTCTGATAGAGGGGCAGCAGGGATGGCAGGTGGCTCCCTGGGGATTGGCAGGCGTTTCCCCGGACATACTGGCTCCTGCCTGCCGCCCTGTGCTGCTGCCTCTGATACAGAAGCAGCAGCACGAGGTGACAGTTGGTTCCCTGGGAGCTTGTGTGTGTTGGGAGCCAGCTTGCTGGCTTTTAAGTGAGCTCCCAGTGAATACCGGCTCCCGCCTGCCACCCTGCTTCTAGGCTCCTTGGAAGCCACTTGTGACTGCTTGTGTGACTGGTAAGCTCATGCCTTGACAGAATCCGAGCCACCAAACCCAAGAGATGACATATCCACACAGACACCAAAGTGAACCAAGAGGTCTAGTCCTAGAGGGGCCTGCCTATAAAAATCTCCACTTCCTTTGCAGGGGCTCGTCTCCCCCAAAGGGGCAGTGTTATCAATAGGGAGTGTGCCACGCAGAACGTCAAGCAGAGAGGGGGCTGGATCAGCGTCACAGGGCTCTGCGTTTGACAGGGAAGTGGGCGGGGAGACAGGGTTTATGTTCTGGACCAGGAGAGAGCAAAGGGAGCGGGAGGAGGAGACAGTCCAGCTTCTCCCCCCACCCACTGCTGAGCAGCTCCAGGCGCTTGAAGTCAAAGGGGATGCTGTTCTTCTTGGCGAAGATACAGATGGACTGGAGCAGGATTTCAGATGAAATGTAAAGAAAGAAACAGTGAAATACTCTATGTACACTGCTATGCGCATTGTTTGAACCTCGTCCTAGTAGATGCATGCACTTCAAGTAAACAAAACAGAACTGTCTTTGATTTTTTTGGTGTTATTCAGACTCTTTATGCCTTCATGGAGGGGAGTCCTGCGTGACAGGCAGTAATGGAGAAGATTTCACAAGGAGTAGGACCCCAGCTGAAGACTTTGAAGTCACTGTCAAACACAAGATGGGCATGCAGACCAGAAGCAGTGGCTGCTGTAAGACAAAACTACTCCATCATTTTACAAGCTTTACAAGAGATTATCGAAACAACTCGCCTTGCTGATGCTAAAATAAAAGCCAGGGGCCGTATCCATGAACTAAATTCATTCAAGTTCATCTTTGCCCTTCACGTGGTGCACCCTATTCTCTAGATGGTGGTAAAAGTGAGTAAGGCTCTTCAAGCTCCAGATCACAACTTACTCACTGCAATGGCAGGGGTGAAAAGCTTGCGTAACTCTTCGGCTGCGATGAGAAATGGCCCAGAATATTTTCAATCTATTTTCAATGACACTGTAACAATGTGTATAGAGAATGATATATTGATTCCCCCAGTTAAGAAGAGAAAAATGTCCACTTGTATTGCTGATGCGTTTGAGTCCCAGCATCTCTTAGACACAAAAGAGGAGCAGGAGAGAATAATTTCATTTTACCCACTCCTAGACTTAATGATTACTGGCATTGACCAGTGATTTGAACAGGAGACTTGTAAAGTTGTGACTGCAATGGGAACACTGCTGAGCTTAGACATTGGCAGGGACGATATGAGAATCATTGCCAACAAATTGTAAGTGTCCTTGGATGAGTTGGAAGCTGAAGTCGGATTGCTTCGGGGTCAGGGTTGGCATTAGGAAGTGCGGGGCCCAATTTGAACAATTTCGACAGAGCCCTGCAGAAATTTTGGTTGAACAAAACAAAAAAAGCACAAAAAATCCCCCACCAATATACACACACACACCCTTCTGTGGTGCAGGAAAACCCTGGGCTAAACTCATACCTCCTGCGGTTCAGGCAGCCGATGCATTCCTCCTCTGGGGCTGGCAGATTTGTATAATTTTTGGTGGTGCCCCATTAGCCACACCTCCTGACCCATTAATCACACCACACCCCCCCATTAGCCACACCCTTTGTCCCCCGTTAACCAGGCCTCTGTAGGTAACATGCTCGGGGCAAGATGGACACATGATCAGAAGTAAAAGGTGTCATGTCACCCCCCTCGAAGGACTTTCCTCCTACCAACAGGGATTAGTTTGGCCCCCACCAAATCCCCCTCATGTAACTATCCTGCATTTGTATTAACCCAACGTGTGTGACATTAACTCAGGGGCAGAGAGGCTGGGGGAAGTGTTCCCTCTAAGGCTATATCTACACTTGTGGCTTCCCACAGAGCATCCACACTACCCGCCTGCTCTTGTGCAAGGAAATTTACAGTACAGCATGGTAAGAGAAGGCATCTTGAGCAAGAGCTATGCTCTTTTCTAACAGGTGGTGTCTTGCGCAAGAAGGCAGTGTAGATGCTTAGCAGGGATTTCTTGTGCAAGAAACCCCTATGGCTAAAATGGCCATTGGAGCTTTCTTGCACAAGAGAGCATCCACACTGCCATGGATGATCTTGCACAAAAGCACATCTCGCACATGGCAGTGTGGATGTGTTCTTGCGCAAGACTTCTTGCACAAGAACCCTTGTGCAAGATGTTCTTGTGCAAGAAGCCACCAGTGTAGAAATAGCCTAAGAGTTTCCTTCCATGAGCAGAATGGATTTTGTGTTGTGCACCAGTACTGAGTTCATGTGGCTTGTTTGGATGTGCCACTGGGGCACTCAAGTTATTAATACATATTTTATAAACCTTTACCTTTTCTCTCTGTTGCCATGTCTCCTCCCTTTGCTCTATCAGCTCCCCTGGTGCCTGCTGCCCTCCAGCCCCTCACCCTCCTCTGCTGTTCTGACTCCTGCCCTTCTCACTGCCCTCAGCCCTCTTGCGACCTGCCTCCCTACACCAGCAATTCTCTCCCCCCTGTGCCCACTCCTCCAGAGCCCAACTCTGATCATGTGAGCTACCCCTCCTCATCCCCTCGTCTAACACCTGCCCTGCCTCTCTCCTCTGGTGCTGGTCCCTCCCCCACAGGTGTCTGCCCTTCTGCTTCACCCCCAGAATCCCTTGCCACCTGCACCTTCCCTTACTCCTGCACCCTCCGGGTGCCTCCCCCTTCCCTTACTGCCCCTGCCCCCTTTTTTCCTGATGCCCACCTCCTCACCACTCTCTGCCCCCATTTCCCTCTGTGCCCTCACACATGACTTGCTCCATCCTGGCCTTCCTCCTGCCCACCCCTTCTTTCAAGCCTTCTCCTAGCACCTCCCTCTTTAGCCCCCAATGTCTTTCCCCTCTCCCCTCCCAGCATCACCACTGACACCTCCCCTCCTGCCCTTTTCCTCATTGGCTGCACTTGGCCTCCTGGCATTTGTCTCTCCTCCACCCTGTGCCTTGGTGCCTTCCCCTTTCTTTCCCCTCCACACAAGCCCCTTCCTCTCCCAGCCCTTCCCCTTTCTTCCCCCTCCCCTACCTTCTGCCTTCCACTTTGTGGGGCTGGAGGCCTGCGCTCGAGCCCCGGACTCTGACCCCAGAGCTAGGCCGCACGGCGCAATACGGCACAGAGCAATTTTAAGGTCCCAGGCCATGACGTCACGTCATGTCCGGACATATCCCTGCCCACCTGCAAATGCCATGCATGGCAGCACCAGCCAGCAAGGGGGAGCTGCACGGAAAGCCGCGCATGACAGGGACGGTCCAGGGCTGAGGGGGATGCGCTGGGGCCAAGGTGGGAGGCCACACGGGGGGGCTGGCAGGTGGGGTCTGGGGCCCACTCCAGGCAGAGCCAGGGGAGGGACCCAGCTCCAAATATTGCTGGAGTCTGGCCCCCGTCTCTGAATATTAACTCGCTGTCCATGGTGCCCGGCACACTTCTGGGTTCAGCGAGTGGGGCCCCTTTAGGTGCGGGGCCCCATCCAGGGAATTGGGTGAATCGGCCTAAAGCCAGCCCTGTTCAGAGTTATGACGGATCTGTTTCTAAAGTAGCACGAACACCTCCAGAGAGTGGCTTGATTGGCTAAAGGAATCGGATCGTTCTTCCATGTTCCGGGCCTTTTCCAAATGTGGTCAATGCTTTGCAGTCTTACCTGGTACAAACTGTTCATGTGAAAGAGCCTTTTTGAAACTAGCACATGTAAAAAACAAACTAAGAAGTACAATGTCCCCACAGCACCTCGACTCACTCGTGATTTTGTACATTGGACAAGAATTGGCTTCGTCAGTTTATTACAATGATGTGATTGAGGAATTTAAGTCCATAACACCTGGTGAGCGAGGTCTCATTCTCTAGGACAGGAAGATGAAGAAACCTTAATCTGTTTTGGTCAATTTGGGTTAGCTCATTATCTGGTTAAAGATAAAGATCATGAAAATTGACTGTATCTTTGTATACACCTGGTTATCACTACAGCAAAAATTTGGTATTTTGTGTCTCATTTTTTAAGTTTGTATTTTTTAAGTTAAGTTTAGTTAATTTAAAAAAAATTAAGTTGAGTTAAGTTTTAGTTTCTTCAGTTTGTTTAATGAATAAAAATAATGTCCTTTATGATTGAAATGTTCGCCTTTAAAAAAAAAAACTCCCTGGGTGCACACCCTAATGAAATCTGCTGCTCACGACGATGGAGATGGGTTAGAAGCACCAGCCTGCAATTTCCCCCTGGGATTCTGCCGAGGCTTGGCTCCAGCAGGAAACTTTGTGTGCGCTTTGGTGTTTCCAGCTTCCCCTGCCACGTGGGGAGGGGAACCCTCTACTGACTTGAAGACAGCGCTCTGCTGGGACACGCAGCAGCATCCCTGCTCCCCCCGCCCAGCAAATGATGTGCCCTCCAGCCTCCTCCGGAGCGCCTTGCAGGTGTTCATTCTGCCCCCCCTGGCTCCAGTCTTTCTCTCGACGGGCACATAGCACTTTCCTCTTTGCCTTGTGCTACAGCAGGACTCATACAAAGCGCTTCCGTGCCCACTGCGATGGCAGATGAGGGCTTTTTCAGATTTCAGACTAGCACTGCTCACTGACGCGTAAGGGCGATGTTTATATTTCCGTGCGTGCATTGTCTTACGCTATGGCAAAAACAAGCGGGCCGGCAGGTTTTTTTTCAGTAACAGTGGCTGTGACACTTGTATGCTGTTAGGTCTGATTTGATGAGCAGGTAGTTTTTAGGTGAAATGAAACTCGGTACGCAAGGCTAACCAGACAACTCCTGAAAGGGGTCGCTATTGGCAGAACTCTGAAAGCTCCGGGAAGGCGAAAGTGGGAGTTGCTGAGCACAGAGCCCCCAGATTTTCTCTGTGAGTGCTCCAGGCACGGAGCATCTGTCCATGACAGACCAGGGAAATTGCTGCATGAGGGGAGTCTACCTTATCGGGGTCTATCTCCTTCAGCACTTCAACAACAGCAACCCACACAGCTGAGATAGCAAATACTGAAAGGGAAGAGTGTGTAAAATCCTGATGTTTTTAGTCATCCTATTTTCATTGACAATGGGGGAAGAGTTTTGCTTGACCAGATTATGGTTCAAGGATAGCAGGAAACCATCCACGTGAGCACACAGAACTATAGATTACATGCTTTTCGGGTGCTTTCACAATTGGCTGTTTTCAGAACCATCCTAAGTCCTTGTAGGGTTTTCTCATCATTGCCTCCTTAATTTTGCTGCAGTTCAAGAAGGTTTATGTGTTAGTGCAGCAGAACTCCTAACAGAAAAGTCACAAAAGCCCTTTAAAAGACGCGCGGCATTACTCCGAGCCACAAAATACCTTCATGACTCCAAGCGCGCTCGGTGACTTATCTGGTGAATTTCTGTCTGAAAGTCCCTAAAATGGGTTTAGATTTTTTCGCTGCATGTCTTCCAGGGGAGTGGTTAGCTGCTAAGCAGAAAGTTCTTGCTGAGAGGATAGTTTGTTGTCATATTCTTTGTCAAGAAGTCACCATAAATACAATCCTGAGTTCAGAGTGATCTCTATGCAATAACAGAATAACAATAGGATGCTTTAGGCAAGCAGCTGTCACAAGACTGTGACCATGCTCAGGTGGTTGGAATTTCCTGGACTTTATTACAATCCCCAAAATGCCTCTTCTAGAGTTTCTGATCTTGGCACATCTCTCTCTGGCAAACACTTGCTTTGGGATATATTCAGCACTGGCCGGTCCAAACCTGTTCTGTTTTAGATAGAGAGTGAAGTAGGATATCTGGATGAACCACCAACAGGCTTCATTGAGACCGATGGTGTGAACTCACCCCACCCTCTGTTAACACAGCTCAGGGTAAGTCAATCACAATCCCTGTTAGACAAAAAGTGTGTTGCAATAGATGCCTCCAGGGTGCTACAACTTTTGTGAGTCATGAGTGCTGGCAATTTGCTTTTGGGGAGAATGAAGATCTGTCTTGAGGGCAGGGAGGGAATTAGGCATGTGAATGCCTCCTGTCAGAGTCAGAGAATTGGAGACATTAAAGGGAGAATGGTGTGGAAAGAGGGAGAGAAGTGGGGAGAGAGGGAAGGGGGAGGGAGAAAAATTGAGGTTCGAGTGAGCCCCACCCAGCAAATCCAGTGCACCTCCAGACGCCTCCTGTGCTCTGGACCCCTACTACCTGCACTCCTTGTCCAGAGTCTAACACTAACAGGGACAGAGATGGATAAAGGAAATACAGCTTCAGTGCTACAAGGATTCATCCTAGGAACTAGGAGGGCACTTTAAGCCCTTCAGTTTCTCAAATCACCAGATGGTGCCTTCCCAAACACAGCCAGAGCAGACAGGCTTTTTGCTGGAGGCTTCCAGGGAGTGAAGTTTTTTTTGCGTCTCAAGAGAGGCTGGGTGGACCTGCCATCCTGTCCATTGAGAAGGAAGTAACCTCAATGCTGGGTCACCGTGACCGGGGAGCAGAGTTTGCTGCAAGGAATTCCAGAAGGTGGATCTCAGAATGTTAGTGGCATGATGCTGATCATGATGAATGAGGGTTTTTTTAAATATATGAACTTTATTATAATGAATAAAAAAAGAGCTACCATATAACATTATAATTACACAGCTGGGCATTATCAATATTCAACCTGCAGCCAGTGGCTGCCCTTGAAGTTCACTGTAATCAGATTTCACCCTGTACAAAAAATATTAAGGGGGGGCATACATATGACTTGTCCCAGGCAGGGGCGGCCCTAGACTAGCTGCCAGCAACTGGTGCTCTAGGCGAACCATGCAATCGGCGTCCCCCCTCCCAACCCCAAGGGCAGATATTGACTGAGGGTTTTGGTTCTGGGCTGGGGAGAGGGGGGCTGAGGATGGAGTTCTGGGGGCCAGGAGCTGGGGGAAGTCAGTGCTTTTGCGGAAATTCAAGTGGCCAGTGTAGACAGCAGGCAAGCTTTTGCGGAAAAACTTGCCAGTCTAGACACAGCCTTTGAGTTATCTATATGGGTTACATGTAAAAGAAATGGAGACCAATCATTTATAGTTTTCAGTGTTTAACATCTCAGGAAAGTCTACAAGCAGCAAAGAAGGCTACAAAGAACATGAAAACACAGTGGGGTTTTGTCTCATTACCCTAGAAAGAAGAAAGGGAACATTGGGGCATACAGCTGTCAAGAGTCCCCAACTTATAGATTCACTCAGAATTTGCCAGGAAAAAGTTTCTTATCTCTACCAAGTTTCAAGGATTAGGAAGGCTAAAAATAAAACCCAGAACTGTATATTAAAAAATAACCTGTTGGACCTAAGTTCTCAGATGCTTCCCATGAATTTATAGCTTCTGATTCTAGGATTTCACCAGCGTCTGACCCTAAAGAGGCTAAAATGGATCAGGGGAGGGCAGGTTTGCATTTTCCACATGGAAAATTCTACAGAGCATTCTCAGTCTTGTGAAGGGCAGTTACTCATGGTGCTGGAGGAGCAGGAAGGCGGAAAGATGCATTTTAAATGGTAACAGAACATAAACTCATTTCAGCATTTTCATCAGTGTCGGTGCCAGAAGCTCTTTCAGCTTTGGCTCGACTTCGATGCTGCTGAGTTCCTTGATATTCAGGATCTGCTCATGTGCTTCCTGGAAGAGCTCCTTCCCCACAGCTTCCTCCACCCGGCTGCGCCATGCTGCCAGCTTGGGCCTGTCCGCAAAGATGTGGCAACCGACTCCAACGGGCTGCACAGAGAGAGACAACTGCAGTGAGACACCCACAAGGGGAGTCACCATTTTGTGGGAGAGCATCCAAAAGGTGGGAATCTCTCCTAGTTTACCTATATCTCCGGTGGGGAAACAACTGGACTCTATAGTTTTAATAGTCCCCGACCCACTCCTGACAACAGATCACATATGTGACTCGCATTTATTTTGAGTAACGCTCAGCGACAGCATTAGAGAGATGGGGGCTGCATTTCCACTGGTAGCTCCTTGCTATTTGTAGTGCAGATAGCAACAAAGTCCACCACCAGCACTGTAACTTAAGCTGAGGTTTTAGCTGGAACAATCCAGCCGCCCTTCTACTATCAGCATATTCCACCTTGCAAAACTCTTCACTCCAGAGATGCAAGCACTGCTGTTTGTTGGCCCCGGGACAGGGAGTTAGGAGAGGGATGAATTCTCTTGCTCTGTAAGATCTCAGCTCTGCTGGCCCGGGACCGATCAACAAATCTAAGCCGGATCCACCAAATTTGGTTTCTGAAAAAGCTCCTCCCGACTTTGTGACTGGAGTAGTGTCCAGTTGGCATCTTGTAGGCTTGGTGTGGCGAGGGCTCAGATAGGTCTGGGAAGAGAATGTACGTGGGAATCCCTCCCTCTGTTGAATTAGATCTGTGCCCCTGCTCTAGGGAAATGGCACTGCAGGCTGTTCACTCTTCAGGAGGTTTAGATAAAATCAGCTTTTGCTTGTGCCGAGTCTTCATTATTACAGTCCCACGACTCACCTGCATGAGCTCCACGACAGCCATCAGGTCTGCCAGGGAGATCTCGCTGCCCATGATGAAGGGCTTGTCCTGCAGGAACTTCTCCTCAAACTGCACCAGGGAAGCAGCCAGCTCATCGATAACTTCCTGCAGCTTCTCTGGGGGCGCTGCCTGGCCCGTGAAGAGGGGAATGAGCACCTGCATGAGGAGCAGGGAGTGGAGTCATCCTCCAGAGATGCACTTGCACTGGATTTCATCTGCCGTGGCCAATGGGATCCACTGTGTTTCCTGATCATCATGCCATGCAACCCAGGATCAGTCGGAAGTGGCAATGGACTCACATTTGGCAAGATCCCACCTTCCACTCAAAGATGATTCTTTACCCTACAAAAGGCTCACCCTCAAAACAAAGTTGCACACAGAATAAAAATCCTCAGTGCGTCACTGCTGCATAGCTTTGTCCTGCTATGACTTCTGATTACATCTCCTGTTTATTTGGGGAATGTGCCACCACAGACAGCTAGCTAGGGCAGGTCTCTAGGAAGTGTGAAGTGTATTGCTTCACTTGCTAGAACAGAACAAAAGGGTTGTTATCCTATGTCCTATATCCCATGGAATGTACACAGTAATTACATTTGCTTTAGATCAGGGTTTTTCAAAGTGAGCCCATTTCAGAAAGCTGCTAACAGACTGCTCCGGTTTGTTTTCTTAGTCGCTCCCATTGGCTGTAGTTCGCCATTTGCAGCCAACGCCACTTCCCACGGTTCCCCTTGGCTGCAAATGGTGAACTGTAGCCAATGGGAGCCGTGAGACTCCATGACTGTGGAGAAGTTAAACAAATTGGAGTGTCCTGCTAGCAGCTTTTGAGAAACACTGCTTTAGATGCATGAAAGCCAGTGAAACTATAATTTTATTGTTTTCACCTGTTTCCTGTGATCGCTATCTTTGTATTTAATTAATCTTAGATCTCAGATATGTTAGGATAAGAGTTGGCGTGATGTCACCTTTTTCATAAAAATGAAATGAAATTGTAACTAAGGCTTTGTCCACATGACACAACTTTTAGAAAATCAGGCAACGTAGCCACCGTTCAGTTCTTTTGCTGGAGAAAATACTTCCACTCCCACAAAGTGATGTTCACATTGTCAGCAGGAGAATGTATTTGTCGACAATGCACTGTTCACACTGGCACTTACTTCAGTAAAACTTTTATACTTTACGGAGGGGCAGGCTGAATGACAGCAGCTTTGCTGTTCAATTACCAGTATAGACATAACTTAACCATATGACATGTGTCTCTGTGTAACTGAACAGCCCCTCAACTGGAGTTGAAGCCTTACATTTTAATTGATGCTTCAAGGGGTAGCCGAGTTAGTCTGTACAGGAAAAAAATAACAAATGGTCTGGTAGCACTTTATAGACTAACAAAACACATAGATGGTATCATGAGCTTTCGTGGGCACAGCTCACTTCTTCAGATGACCGGAGTTTTGAGTTTAGGATGTGCAGACCCAAAACAAATAAGAGAAGGGAGGAGGAGGAAAAAAAGGGGTGGGTGGGAGACAGGGAGCAGAGGGTATGGAAAATCAAAGGGAAAAACAGGAAGGCAGAGCTGCGAATCAGTGAGCACCTGAAGATTGGGTAGTTAAAACGAAGCAGCTAAGAATCAAAGTCAATAGAAAATACCCTTCCTGACACAGGAATCTACACAAAGAGCTGTTTGCACCTTCATTGAGTGCTAGGTTGATAGTGTCCCAAACATCCCTCATCATGATTGAGTCCATTAGCACATCTTTATGGCTGACCTTGAACAACAACTATTGACACTTTGTAAGATGTGGCCACCTGTGATGTATTTTACCCACTTTATCCTCTCAGTAACTTTCATTTCTTTTTCTTAGCTAATAAATCTTTTAGTTAGTTTTACTAGAGAAACTGACTTCAGCATTGTCTTTCATGAGATCTGGCATATACCTTGACCTGGAGAAAATGACTGGTCCTTTGGGGCTGGAAGAACCTGTTGTACAGTGAGTGTTTGGTGTTTATACATTTTCATCATAAAGTGCATTTAGTCTGGGTGGTAAAAAGTTGCTGGAGAGCTTACAGGGACTATCCATGGCTCCATGATGAGACGAATATAGGAGTCCAGGAGTGCACATTTGTTACTGTTTTGGTGGAATCTAATTATAGAATATACCCAGTTTGGGGTATTGGCTCTGCATTCTGACAGTCTGAGCTGAGATTGGCTCTCTCTGTTTTAGCCACATACCAGGCACTATGAGATGAAAGCAGAACTCCGATCACAGGTTTTTGCAGGTGAAACTGGAGCAAATGTCTCCTAATCTTTAGCTCACATGGCAATTCCTTCCAGGAGTGTTTAATCCAGGCCAGGATGTAAGCAGAGTCTATACAGAACAGTAGGCAGCACAAGCGGTATTCCTCAGGGTGTGGACTATATTATATGTATTGATAGATTTCAAGACCCAAAGGGACCATTCGCATCATCTTGTGTTACCTGTGCCCACAGAACTTCACCTTGCGATTCCTGCATAAAGATAACTTCTGGCTAAACTACAACATTTCCGACTGCTCTGACTGATCGTAAATGTGTACTTCCCTTGGCATCCTGTTCTAGTGGTTAATTACAGTCCCACTTAGAATCTAAGGGTATGTCTACACTACAGCGCTAATTCGAACTAACGCATCTAGAACTAAAAACTAGTTCGAATTAGCGTTTTGCTAATTCAAACTAGCGCATCCACATTAAGTGGACCCTGAAGCGGGGTTAAGGATGGCCGGAAGCAGTGCCGGCAGGGCATCAGAGGAGGACTTAGAGTGTGGAGCTGCTGCCTCAGGCTAGCCGAGGGCTGTGCTTAAAGGGACCCGACCCCCACCCCGGACAGACAGTTCTCAGGGGTGCCCCACTTGCAAAGCAGTCCTGGCTTGGAGTGCCCTGAGTGCCCACACTCGGCACATCACAGCACTCGGCCATCAGACCGGCTGCACTTGCCGCAGGCTGCCATCTGGGGAGAGGGGGCAATTGGGGGGCTGCAGGAGAGCTTCCACCCCCAGAAGCCCGCAGAGCCAGCCCAGTCCTCCCCATCGGGGGCTTGTGCCCCATTCCTCCCTCACCTCCTTCCACTTACCCTTCCCTAGCCCCTCTTCTTAATGTACAAAATAAAGATAACGTGTCTTCCAAAATGGAATCTGTCTTTATTGTACAAAACTGGGGGAGACTGGGAAAAGGAGGTGGGAGAGGGGAAGAGAGAGGGTGGGAGAGGGGAGGGCAACTAAAATGATTAGGGGTTGGGAACAGGTCCCATATGAAGAGAGGCTAAAGAGACTGGGACTTTTCAGCTTAGAAAAGAGGAGACGGAGGGGGGGACAGGATAGAGGTCTCTAAAAGCAGGAGTTGGGTAGAGATGGTGCATACAGAAAAGTTCTTCATTAGTTCCCATAATAGAAGGACTAGAGGACACCAAAGGAAAGGAATGGGTAGCAGGCTTCAAACTAGTAACAGAAAGTTCTTCTTCACAAAGCAAAGAGTCAACCTGTGGAACTCCTTGCTGCAGGAGGCTGTGAAGGCTAGAACTGGAACAGAGTTTAAAGGGAAGTGAGATCAAGTCATGGAGGTTGGGTCCATGGAGTGCTATTAGCCAGGTGGTAGGAGTGGTGTCCCTGCCCAAAGTTTATGGAAGGCTGGAGAGGGATGACACGAGACAAATGACTTGGTCACTGTCTTCGGTCCATCCCCTCCAGGGTCCCTAGGGTTGGCCGCTGTCGGCAGACAGGCTACTGGGCTAGATGGACCTTTGGTCTGACCCAGGACGGCCATTGTAAGCTCAGGGCTCAGGGTCGGGGGTCTCAGTTGACCCCCTTGATTCTCTTGCACACCTGCTCCTGGGTGGCCAGGATGGCAGCTCTCCTGCCCAAGTCGGCCACTTTCCTGTGCCTAGTGCGGAGCTCGTGGACGAGGTCCACGATGTCCGCACTAGCCCAGGCGGGTGCCCGCCTCTTGCGGTCCCGGGCAAGCTCCCGGGAGCCGCCAGCCTGGTCCCGGGAAGAGGGGGTGGGCTTGGGGACATCGGGTGGGTGGCTCTGTGCCGTGCCAGGTGCAGGGTCTGCTGGCTGGGTGCTGGCAGGCTTGCACCTGGCACGGGCACCGTAGCCAGCCCGGGCCCCTTTAAGGGGTCCAGGACCGGGAGGGGGGCAGATGAGTTTCCCTGGTGTTGGCCAGAGTGGCCACCAGGGAAACCTGGGGAGGGCTAGCCTCCCACTAGTTCGAATTAAGGGGCTACACACCCCTTAATTCGAACTAGTTAGTTTGAACTAGGCTTAATCCTTGTGGAATGAGGATTACCTAGTTCGAACTAAGCGCTCCGTTAGTTCGAATTAAATTCGAACTAGCGGAGCGCTAGTGTAGCGCCTATGAAAGTTAGTTCGAACTAACTTTGTAGTGTAGACATACCCTAAAGTAGCTACAAGGTCTTTGCAAGTCCAGCATCCTGGATAAACCCTCTCTATTTACTATTCCCAAGGCCTATGTCTTCTCCATGACAAGGGACACAACAGTCATATGGTTTTCATTTGACATGGGTAAGAGAATAAAGGTATAAATCCTTCATTTATTTTCCAGGAATAATCAAGGAAGCCAGGAAGACGTTCTATTACTTGGTTCCGAAGCAATGCTAAGGCTCAGCCCCTACCCAGGAAAATCTATTCAGAACTGGAGGAGTCATAGGTCTTTCAGACCAAAGGGACTATTAAGATCATCTTGTTGGTTTTCCTGCATATCACAGGTTAGTAAACCTCATCCCTTAACTTTTCCATCAAGCCCATAGCTTCTGTTTGAGCTATAGCGTATCTATTAGAAAGACATCCAGTCTTGATTTAAACTTTTCAGCATCACGCTCCCCTTTCTGATTTTTGAAAAACCCTCATGTTCCTCCCCCAAAAAAGAAAAACTTGTTGAGCATTAAAAAAAAAAAAAAAAAAGAGGAACCAAGCAGGGCAGCACAAGTTGTTAAGCGGGGGAAAAAAAAAAGGAACTGAACAGAGCAGCAAAACTTGATGGGGGGGGGGGGGGGAGGACTGGGATGCCTCGTGCCCCCCCTGGAATTTCTTCACACCCCCTAGGGGGGCATGCCCCCCAGTTTGGGAACCCATGATTTAAAGACTTCTGGTATGGATAACCCATTCCATTCCCAGGTCAGATGTTGCAGTAGTGAATCATAGCATTTCAGTGTAGTGGGTTGGGACAGCATCTTTCTCCTTTATCCATTCTTGGGACAATTTGTCTTCTGCCATAATGTAGTTAAAAAACTTTAAAAAAAACCAATGAATGGTCCTGTTGCACCTTAGAAACTAACAAAATATATATATATATAAATAGTATCATGAGCTGTTGGGGGCACAACCCACTTTTTCAGAAACTAGTTAGTGTGTTCTACTCTGCAGAGTGATTTTGTAGCCTTTCCTACCTCCAGTGATCTAGGAGATAATAATTCCTGGACCAGGATTATCTAATCAACAGTCAGATTAAATTGAATTAATGTACTTTCAAGCCATGTGAGAACAGGTTCCAGAGACTGGAAGCAATTGTACATTGCCTGTGACTCATTTATGTTTCTTTTTTATGGCCTTTTGCCAAAACTCTACTGTCAACAGAACAAGAAACCAAGCAAGTCCTGAAGTGTTTAGTCAGTTACTGACAAGGGCAAAGTTACAACAAGCAAGCTGAAATTATTACATGTTTACTGACAATTCTCCACTCAAGAGATGTGCCCCCATCATATCTATTCCTGTCCTTTTTTTGTAGTAGCAACTGTGTGTGCTGGAAACAGATGGTCCCCTGCAGAGTTCAGAATTAGACTGCTACAGATTTCAGTTTCAGAGAAGTTGTGTTTAAAGAATACGAGCCTTTCAGCTTTGTGTAGCAGAGCATGCACTCACCTGGGAAGCAAAAGGAACCCAGGTGGAGTGTTTCCTGTAAGCTGAATCCTTGGGCTGCCACCCAGGAGAGGCTAAACTGCTGCCCAGCTGACTAGCAGGGAGACCACAGCCAGCACGTGTTTCTACTGGTGGTGCACACTGGCACATGCCTGGGTGCAGCACATAACAAAATTTATTCTGCACATGGTTGGGAAAATTAGAGGGAGCATTGCCCAAGCTAACTAGGTAAAGGTGCATTTACCCAGGCTACAATCACACGCCGGGGCTGCAGTATAAACACACCTTTGTGCACTGGGCGCTCATGTGGCTGCATAATGAAGGGAGGTCCATTTAGGTTCAATACTCTATTCTGCTTTTCTGAGTTAATCCTGAAATTCAGACTGTAAAGATCTGCGCTTCTTTGGTGAGCTTGCAACCCTCTCTGTTAGACTGGTATTTTAAGGGGAAATTATAACCAAGGCCTTCCTTCCCACATCCACCTATCAAAGAACTGGGAACAATTCCTTACGTGGTGTTTCCTCTGGGGGAGGGGCCAAGTGTGCTATTTTGGGGAGACAAACTTGCTTTGTATAGGAGCTGTTTAAACATTCCACATCCAGCGAGGAAATACTAGTGTTCTGGGCTCTTTGTATTTCATCTCCTTACCTTGATCCACAAGGTCTTGGGAGCAATTCTCCTGAAGCTGTTATGATGCCAGGACAGGTATTCATCTACCCGGGCCCTTTTCTGTAAATCAGATGAATACCAGTGGTCAGGAGTGTTGTACTTCCGGCTCAGATACAGAAGAATTGCAGTGCTGTCCAGAAATTAATGGGAGACAAACAGCAGGGTAGATAAGGTGAAAGAGTATTACTCAGCCACATCGATCTCTCCTCCCCCGTTTCTAACATGGCTCCTTTGAACATCCCTCGCCCAAGTGGAGGTAGCCAGTCAAGTCCTACAGAAAGTCCGAGTTGGGCACCTAACTCCTGGAGGCTCCTTTCAGAACTTTAGCCTGTTGGAAAATTAAGCCTCCTGATGAAATTAGTGTTTGTAAAGCACTGGAACAACAGAGTCCTGGTGCCCCTAGTCTCTGTTTGTCTGGAGGTGGCTGGCAAGGGAGGGATCAGGTGAGGATTCCCTGTTGTGTTCCGTCCCTCTGGGGCACCTGGTGCTGGCCACTGTGGGCAGACAGGACACTGGGCTGGATGGGCCTTTGGTCTGACCCAGTCTGGCCGTTTTGATGTTTTTATGACTAGTGTTCACAGATGCTGCAGTAACAGTACTTTAACCACCCCTACGAATAACAATAATCTGTAGGCCATATTTTGCTAACACGCCATTAGCAACTGTACTTTTCGGATGCTTCTCTTATTACAGCAGATTTCCAAGGGGTTTGTGTACCCGCTGAAGCTCCCTTGAAAAAGCCTCCCCCACCAGTCATCTTCATAGAGGCCCTGTCCTACAAGTCTTCCCCCCGTCCCCTCTGGGCTCCAGGTGAAGTCAGTGGAATCCCTTGCACACAGAGCTTGCAGGATCATGCTCTGGGTGTTTGCTGCATGCCAGTGTTTGTGTCATTGCTAGCTGGCCGGAGAAATCAGCTGGTGAAAAATCTCAGTCATCTGCAGTGAGGAATGGTCAGCTACTGTGGGCAGGAGGGAAGTGCCATAGAAAAACCTCTGCTGGGAAAAATAAAGGAAGAAAATACAGGCAGCCCATGCCTCTCTGATACCAGTTTTAGCAGTATGATAACAGAGTCATCTAAGTCAACTGCTAAGTGCGGTTTTGCAAAGGACACAGACAGGTCATTTTGTAAAATCAAGGTAAGATGTTATCTGATGTGTATATGGAGTGACTAAGATATATTGCTAGGATTCTGCATTTCAGAGTATAAGGGCTTTTTGTTTGGTTAACTTAAAGCATTTCTCTTCAGTGTTCATAATCCAGGATTTTTGTTGGGCGGCACATGCACATGAGAACTAAGTGGCAAAGCCTATGACCAAGGCTCTTAGGTGCTATGAGAATACAAAATAATAAGCAAGAACTATAGTGTGCTCCCATCATAGAAGCTGAAATTCCCTGAGAAATGCAGAAAAGCAAAGTAAAGTAGATTTTTGTTATTACCATAACTTGGGATGTTAAAAGGTCAGAATTTTAAATCTTTGTTGTGATTTTTATCTTGGCAGCTTCCCTTTCATTGTAAAGAGGTGTGAAATGTAAAATGGTAATTGCAGACACATTCTAGGTGGGTACCCACACAGTCTAAGCACGAGTACCAGTTAAATTAACACTTTCAGAGCCAGTAGGAGTCAAACACTGTATTGTTCTGCTCCAGTTTGATGCCCATGTGAGAAAACGGGCAATTCCCCATGAATAAGAAGGATCAATTAATCTAGAAATAGCTATTGCACAATTTCTAAGACTCCTGACCAAAAAGGACACTTCTTAGTATCAGCTTCAAGCCTGAAACATATATATTTGAAATATGTGCATAGCTTTAAACATCTAAATCATAAAACACTAGGACTGGAAGGGATCTCAAGAGATCGTCAAGTCCAGTCCCCTGCCCTCATGGCAGGACCAAGTACTGCTTAGATCATCCCTGATAGATGTTTACTCAACCTGCTCTTCAGTATCTCTAGTGATGGAGATTCCACAACCTCCCTGGGCAATTTATTCCAGTGTTTAACTACCCTGACAATTAGGAACTTTTTCCTGATGTCCAACCTAAACCTCCCTTGCTGCAGTTTAAGCCCATTGCTTCTTGTCCTGTGCTCAGGGGCCAAGGAGAACAATTTTTCTCCCTCCTCCTTCTAACACCATTTTAGATACTTGAAAACTACTATCTTGTCTTCTCTCAGTCTTCTCTTTTCTAAACTAAACAAGCCCAATTCTTTCAGTCTTCCCTCATAGCTCATGTTCTCTAGACCTTTCATCATTCTTGTTGCTCTTCTCTGGACTCTCTCCAATTTTTCCACATCTTTCTTGAAATGTGGTGCCCAGAACTGGACATAATACTCCAATTGAGATCTAATCAGCACAGAGTAGAGCGGAAGAATGACTTCTCGTGTCTTGCTCACAACACTGCTGTTAATGCATCGTAGAATCGTGTTTGCTTTTTTTGCAACAGTGTCGCACTATTTATCTTGTGACCCCTAGATCCCTTTCTGCAGTGCTCCTTCCTAGACAGTCACTTCCCATTCTGTGTGTGTGAAACGGATTGTTCCTTCCTAAGAACTTTGCATTTGTCCTTATTACATTTCATCCTATTTACCTCAGAGCATTTCTCCAGTTTGTCCAGATCATTTTGAATTATGACCCTATCCTCCAAAGCATTTGCAACCCCTCCCAGCTTGGGATCATCTGCAAACTTAATAAGCGTACTTTCTATACCGATATCTAAATCATTGATGAAGATATTGAACCGAACTGGTCCCAAAACAGACCCCTGCGGAACCTCACTTGTTATGCCCTTTGAACATGACTATGAACCGTTAATAACTACTCTCTGAGAATGGTTATCCAGCCAGTTATGCACCCACCTTATAGTAGCCCCATCTACTCAATGATAACACTGCATGTTATCATTGCTCTCCTTGCTTGGATACCGAAACAGACAATCTGTCTAAACCATACATGGAAAATTCTGCAATTTTAAAAATCATCTGTCAGGAATGGTACTTCCCAGCTCTGGAATTGGATGACCTTATCCCCTCATCATGGTGAGTAAATGGGGACTGAATTCTTACCTCTCTGCTAAGGTGAAGACTCCATCCTTCAGTACTGGCACTTTCTTTAGGATTTTCACTTTAGCGAACTCCTCCGTATGCTGTTGCCCTAAAACAATTAAAATGTGATAGTCCATGTTCAGAAATGTCTACATCTGTGAAAACTGAAGCAAGCGCCGAGATCACACGACCATGGATGAATGAGGATCAGTCAAACCCATGAGAACATTACTCTTTCATTGCTGTTAGAATTTTCCTGCACGTGAATGTTTCATGTTCAAATGGGGGCATAATTTAAAGAGCCAAAACATAAGCTACTTGTAAATTTGCAAGCTACTCAGGTTGGCAGATGACATGGTGCAGTCATTTGACTCCCAACAATGTCAGTTGTTAGCTTAAATGTATGGCCTTTAAAAGGCATAATACTTGCTACATAATATAAACTATAATGTTGACTAACAGAATCAACCTCCTAGCATGCTTTGCACTAGAGATGTATTAAAGTGTGATTAGGGTTTTCCTGTGATGATTTTCACATGTACCAAGGACAAGATAGTGTTTTGCTGAGTTTTGCTAGAGTGAATAGGAAACTATAATTGTTGCAGTTTTCTAGAATTGTTTTGGTAGCTATGTCCAGGAATCTTGGAAAGCATGAGCAGAACTGGATAATAAAGGGAAAATAGGATCCCTAATAACATTGGAATGTGGGAATTTCCTGTCCATGGTAAACAACACAGAGAGTTGAAAACGGAGCTCTCATACAATGGTCAGTGAGCAATGTACTGAAGACTTGAGCCAGGCCCACATTATAGACTGTTGCAGACACAGCATGTCAATCAGCAGTATGTTGAAGTGTGGTCTGTGATCTGGATAGCTATGCTGTTAATTTTGGTGCATGATAATTATAAATGTGCTTTCGCCAGTATAGCTTATTTCACTGGGGGAGGAGGAATGGGATAAGCATTAGGCCAATGTAACTCACCCACATTAGAAGTGCTTTTCCAGAGCAATAGACGTGATTGCCTGCCGATCTCCCCTCAGCAACCCAAAGCCATCTCACAGGAAGGACGGGGGGGGGGGGGGTGGTTAGAGGATAGCAGAAAGAGGCTGGCCCACAGGACAGCTACGCTCCCTCCTGCAACACCGTCCCTGGGCAGGAGGAGGGGGCGAAGAGCCTGTGGAGATGCCCCCAGCCTGGAAGGGAAAGGGGATCCCAGTATAACCCCCAGGCCCGGGAGCGGAGGGTGCAGAACCCTGGAAAGAACCAAGGTGAAGCTGGAGGCAGTGGAGGGGGAGGGAAGGGGAGGAGCTGAGCTGATTTGGAGATGGGTCGGGGCAGAAATAGTTGCTGGGGAGGAGATGGACAGAAGCAGAGGCCAAAATCCTCTCACCCAATACATTTGGGAGAGGCTGCAACAGTAGCTGTCACACACACGTGTGTGCACGCGCACATTCTAAGAGGCACACATGCACACACAAGGGCTGTCCGTGCATTGCATAACATGTTTCCAAACCCTGCCCACCCCTTGTATCACTGAAACAAAGACACAACGTGAAGGGCCCGCTCATGCCTTATGGACAGACCATTGGCCTCACCTCACAAAGAGCAGGGGCAAGAGGAGTTATAAACAATTAAAAGACAGACTGGAAAATATGCAATACTGCATCAATCTTTCAAAAAAAAAATCATGAAATGATTGGTGCATAACTGGCTGGATAACTATTCTCAGAGAGTAGTTATTAATGGTTCACAGTCAGGGTCTAACTCTTGAACGTGGCAGTACTGGAATCATTCCAGGAAATCAGACCAGCAGAGCAGGGTAGTAATGCCCTGGGAAGACTTTTCTGGGGGGGTGTCCCAGTCCCACACCTAAAGAGTCGTTAAACTTCTTAAACAAATCTCTTAACGGCCAGGCTCAGACACATTTCTGAAGAAATGCCCAGCCCGGAGGCAAAGTAGAAGGGTGAGGCTCCTTAGGCTGCCCCCAGTATTTTAAGCTCTGTTGGCAGCGTGAGCTTTCTGCAGAATTAGGCTTTGCTTTTGGATTCTGCAACAGACAGAGGAGGCAGGTCATCTCCATACAGACTTAGTGAGTGTCCAGGTTTAATAACATAAACGATCACGCGATCTCCTCTGTATGTGGGAATCCCCTCTGAACGTGGCAGCAATTTTAAGAACATAAAATTAGTGTCCTTGATGGGACAGCTAAATTATGAAAGCAGCTTGCAGACTGGTTCAGTCTCTTACAGGAAATTCTCACGGAGCCTGTGTCACAGATGAGAAATGACATCTATTTTTTTTTTTTTTTTGCTTTTTGTTGTTGTTCTGTGAGGTCTTTACATACACAATCCAGCCTTGTTGAGAATTCTGCCACAGGGATGTGCCTCAAGCCATTAAAGGTTTGCAAAGAAAAGCCTTCATACCAATTCTGGTTTCACATTACTTCAGTGGGATCGATCGTTTTATTATTATGACTGATCTTTATATTTGCAGTGTAGCAGAAATAACACATCACCCCATTCTAGTAGGCTGCGCTGGCCTGTGTATGTGAAAAGCCTTGTTTGCAGGTTACCTGGTGTTGACCTGCCTTATGAAGCCAGCCTTTGAATGGGAACTGGATCTGCTGTAAATTAATTAATTCAAACTAGCACATCCAACTCTCTTGTGGTTATGTACACAAGAGCAGTTGAACCTGCCTCAAAGAGCAATTTCAATAGGCAGTAGACACAGTTGTTCCTGGACTAAAAAAAATACCGGTCATGTTACAAACAGTAAGCACTCCTATGTATAATGCTTTAGGGGAAACAAAGTTTACTGGGCAAAGGGAAAAGAGCTAAGTAGGTAATACTTTATAAAGCAAAGGAAAAACAATCAGTCCATTTGTCATGGCCAACCATTTTCCCAGCGCTCATATTTCTGAGAGCCCGACTTTGTTTTAGTTTCAGTGCTGACAGACAGATGTAGCTCTAGCTAGAAGGAACAGCCAATACATCGGGGACAGTCATTTTAAACAATTGCGGGGGTCTAAACAGAAGCAGGCTGAGTGCTTCTGATAAATTCGTGGTCCCATACAGGGTTCCCATGAAAAGATTTAGGACATCTCTACACAGCAAGGTCCAGTGCCTAGGGTGTGCTTCCCCTGCAGATTCTCTGTAACTACCCAAATAAACACACTAGAATTGGTGAAGGCATTCCCTGGAGTGCCATAGGAGCACCCATAATATAGATGAAAAGTCTCAGAGGGATTGCCGAGTTAGTCTGTATCAGCAAAAACAACTAGGAGTCCTGCAGCACCTTAAAGACTAAGGGTATGTCTACACTTGCAGCCTAATTCGAACTAGGGGTGCAAATGTAGGCATTAGGAATTGCAAATCAAGGCTGGGATTTAAATATCCCGCGCTTGATTTGCATCTTCCTGGCCAGGTACCACTTTTTGAAATTTACAAGCCCGAAGTTACTGTCCGCGTCTACATGCGGCAGTGAAACGAGTGTTCGAAATAAAGCCCTCATTCGAACTACCTGTTAAACCTCATTGCAGAAGGAATAATGGGTAGTTCGAATGAGGGCTTTATTTCGAACACCCGTTTCACTGCCGCATGTAAATTTTATTGGGGCACAAGCTTTCGTGAGAAAAACCCACTTCATCAGATGAATTGGAGTAGAAGTTACAGAAGCAGGGGTGTATATATAAATATAAGGAATAAATTGCTTGCTCCAGTTCGAATTCATTTTCAAATTCAACACTATTAATTTAGGATTGAATAAGGATTTCCACTGATTTTCACATCACAAAGGCAATTTCCCCTCTCTGAATATTCACATTCCAGACCAAATGTTATGAATGAACCCTTCCATTCTGACTTGACAAGCTTCATTAATGCAAGCAACTTCCTCCTTCTATACAAATACTCCTGCTTCTGTAATTTCTACTCCAATTCAGCTGATGAAGTGGATTTTAGCCACAGAAGCTCATGTCCTAATAATTCTGTTTGTCTCGAAGCCCTGATCTACACTAGGGAGTTATTTTGAAATAACAAGCAAAGCGTCCACACTGCCAAACCTATTATTTCAAAATAAGGTGCTGGTGATTTCGAAAACTGTACTTAGGGTTGCCAGGCGTCCGGTTTTCACCTGGACAGTCCGGTAATTGTGTTTTCTGTATTGTAAAAAAAACCCCAGAAAATACTGGACATGTAAAATGTTCGGTATTTTTCTTGGATGGAAGGCCAGTGGGGACATTTTTTCTGCCATGTCTGGTGGTGTCGGGGGGAGCGTGGGAATTTAAAGATGCAGCGACTTTTTTTTCTCAACAAGTTTGGTACCCCCCCCCTTTTTTTTTGCTCAACCAATTTTTTTCCCCTGCCATGTTCAGGATTTTTTGTGAAGGTATTTGTCAACCCTCTCTGTACTCCTGCTTTCCAAGAGGAATAACACTTATTTTGAAATAGTGATTTTAAAATACCGGTAGTCCGGATGCTCTGCTGCTGCTATTTCGAAATAACTACTCCCCAGTCATTCAGAGTAATTACTCCCCAGTGTTTCCCAGGACTCTAAATCAAGGTAACACATCTGTATTAAAGGAGCCTGCCTCAAACTAATTTCGAGGTGTCCCCTGTAGTGTGGACGCGCTTTTTCAAAATTATTATTTCTGGAGTTATTTCGAAATAAATCGTTTTAAAATAATTTCCTAGTGTAGGCCAGCCCGTAGGTGCCACAGGACTCCACAATGCAGATGAGTCAGCTGGGCGCCCCAGGAATAGGGGCACATTGGTCAAACCATGGTAGCCTCTCCACTCTGATCTCCCCACCATTGGGAGTTAAAATAGTGCCATTGTGTGAGCAGTGAACCCTTCACACCACTTCATATGCTTTGCCTTCGTTTGTGTCCCTCCCATGCACTTGGGCACGGGCTAGAAGGCTGGCGGATGACAGCAAGAGGCTGGTATACAACTGTGTCTGACACTGCCTCTCTGGTTCTTCCCCCAAACAGTCCATCTCATCCCTCCCTCTTCTCTCAGCATTTTTTACAGGCTGAGAGAGTCTGTTTCCATTTTCGGGGAAGCGAAAGCTCTACTTGTTCATTCAGCATTGGCAGAGGAAGGCGTCCACTGACTTGCTGTCATTAGAAGTACAGTAGTTTGAATTTCCTGGCAGGAATAGCTACAAAATGAATCAATAATATGATGAACTCCTGATCAAGGGCAGCTTATTGAGGAAGGATACATTTAAAAGGAAGCAACTGAGATGTTGGTCAAAGAGCAAAACAAGAGTGGAAGGAGGCAGAAATGTGATGACCAGATAAAAGATAACAATTATGTTTTCTCTTACTGGTGAGACAAGAAGATTCCACTGATATTGGTAAGAACAAAAGTGCTTGGGGATTGGACATCAGAATTTGCTCTTTGACTTCTAGTTCTTTCAGATCTATGAGCAAGAGATGGTGTTTGAGGAAAATCAGCTTATTTTCTTGAGAAAGCAGTATATGGATATAAATACATGGATTAGCTGTGTCTGCAGAACCTGCCTGTAACTCTGGAATGGTGGTGCCATTGAATCTCCTGAGTTATAAACAGCCTCATATTCACTGCTGCGATTTACCCGAATAGGTAAAATTAGACAGCCTGCACTTCCAAAATGACCACTGCCTAAGACTGCCAGTGAGTCTTTGGCTGCTGAATCCCAAGAGGCCCATCGACACTGCAAAAAGTCATGTTACAAGATGACATTTCTCTGACCGCTTTATAGAATAGTCTGTTCTTGCTGTGCAGATGGTGCCAAATAGCATTATCCATGTTGCCACAGCCCTGCAAAGCCTTTGCATCCAGATGAGGCTGAACAACCTATTTTAAAAGAAGATCTAGGGACCATTTTGTTAGAACTTGATGTCAAAGGACATTTCTTGGTTGTTACATCCAAACGAGAGAGGCCTTTGATTTGTCAAGCTGAACAACAGGCATTGCTTGTTAACTGGTTATAAGTCCTATTAGTTAGCTGTGGAGTCAGTGCAGGAAAGCTCCATGTGTCTCTAAGCTAGGGAGAGGAGAAGCTAATGAGATGACACTTGGGGATGAACATGGGACACAAAGAGCGATGAATGGCGGGGGAAGAAGAGGGCTATTTCAGGATCCCCCCAAGCTATGATAGAAAGGGGAGTCAGTTCATTTTTGTAGGAATCTCTCTCTTTTATGTGATGCAAGAGCAGCATCTGTAACCAGGACCCTTACCTTCATGTGACTGTCCACCTGACATTTTCCTCCCCAGAATGGAATCTGCCAATAGACATGTAGATTGCTATGACCAAATGCATCCCTGTATTCATACTCTACAGACTAGCGAAATAATCTTTGTACAAAATATGCCCTGGGAGGAATCCTTTGAAAACTAACACTTTGCTGGTAAATAACATCATGGAAATGTATGTAGTAACAGTATATGCAAAGTTATGAATTCTTCCTGAATGATAGTGGTACAAGTTCAAACCCGTGTAGTCCCAGTTAGGCAGAACTAGACAAGCAGGCCTATCCTAACCAAAGACATGCATGTTTAACTCAATTTACATATACATAGTAAACAGGCAGCAAGATGGAGACAAGGCAAACCCGCATTTTAGCAAATCACAGCAGAGCGCCTCTCTCACCACCAGATTCCTTGGCTCTGTTCTCACAGGTAACCCTGAGGAAAATTTTCAGAGGGGTGGCCGAGTTAGTCTGTAAGAGGAAAAACTTAAAAAACAACAAATAGTCTAGCAGCATCTTAAAGACTAACAACACGTGGAGATGGCATCATGAGCTTTCGTGGGTACAGCCCACTGCTTCAGATGAAAATGCATTTCAAAGAGTGATAGGACTGTAAAAGTGAGGGGCAAAAACACCGGACACTCCTCTCTCTTTCACTTAAACAGATAAAAAAACAAAACATAACAAAAAAAACCAAACCCAAACCAGTCGGTGGATGGTGAGAGCAGGTCCTAACCAGAAACTTGGTAGCAACATTACTGGAAACCCGTAGTGAGAATGTCATCTTGGGCCAAGCCTAGTTGGCTAATTTTAGCACTAGGAAGCATTTTATCTTATTTCTCTAGTGACCATTTCTAACTTTGATGGTTTATACCTGTGCTTTCTTAAAATCGACCTCTTCATAGTTTTAGAGGGACTTAATTTATTCTTTCATCAAAGCTCGTTCATTGTTATGGAGTGTTTGGGTAATACCTCTTAAGGCAACACGCCCTATGGATCCCCTGATAGGAGTCCGGGGCCCAATATCTGGACTGTCCAGGAAGGGGCAGGATAATGCAAAACACACATTTAGGGAAGGAAACCCAGGACTCAAGGTAGCGCATCCACATTAGGGGAGCCTGATTTGGACTAATTCTCAGGCTTCCCTGTAGTGTAGACGCGCTATTTTGAACTAAGCTATTTTGGAGTGTTTCGTCTGGAAAAGCTTAATCCGAAATAAGAGTTCAATGTAGACGCCCCTTGGTGTCGTTACCTGCATGCTGTCAGGCTGTTTGTGAGCAATCTAGTAGGAATTACAGTGGCAAAGCATTGTGAGGCAATGCACAGGGGTGACACAGCCGTGCTGGTTTGCACCCTGGAAGGTCATAATTACACAGACCAGAGGGTCAAAAGGAAAAAGGCCGTAATGGCTGTGGGAGGGAGTTGTTAGGGCCTATTTTCTTCTCACCTGAAGTAAAGCTCGCGCTGTCTACAAATATCCCTGCAAACCTCATGTTCCAGCCTAATAAACTTCCAACTCTTTATCCAAAATGTCTATCACCCCCATCTTCCTACTCCACCCCTACAAAGAGACAAAATTTTCTTCCTTCACAAACTCCTGGCCCTCTCTAACTTCCATCCCACTAGAAAAGATCCCAAGATTTGAACTCAGCTTGTTTCAATTCCTTTCCACAACCCAGGCCTTGTAATACCTGTTCCCAGATTTCCCTGTCTCATGCAGTCTCCCTCTCAGCAGAAAAGGTTTCCATGTTTTGTACTGCTTTTCTTTTACTGGCTTCTGTAAAGTCTGTTAATTGCAGAGTAATTAGGGGTTTTCTACCTGGAAATTTACCAAAATATTGATTCTGGACTATACCAAAAAAATTATTTTGGTATGAGTCTCCATGTGGACCCTCCTATTCCAGAACAAGCCTGTCCCTACAGAAACTGATACCAAAATTAAATTCAGTCTGGAATAACTATTTTGATACAAGTCCAATTAAAGAAAAGTCCTCTAAGGAGGAAGGGAAATGCACTACAACCCTAGGAAGGGGATGGGGGAAGAAAGAAACACACCACAGTCCCTTAGGGCTCGAGGGGATGGAGAAATGGGTAATAAAGCTAAAGTAACCCATCCCCCAAAAGTGCAAGGAGGGTAACTGGACTCAGTTCCCCAGGGACAGGCACTAATGAGTTGCAAACCCCAACGGGGTATGGGGAAAGAGAGAGATAAAAGGGCTCAGTTTCCCTCATTCACCTTTGAACAGCTCCACAGGCTTGAACTCGAAGCAGATGTTGTTCTTCTTTGCAAAGATGTAGACGGCCCGGCAGGGTGGGGAGATCAGATCCAGGTACAGCTCCAGCGCCATCCTGCCTGTCAGCATAGGGAGCAGCGGAAAAGAGAGAGACTTGTCTCAATGTGACTTTGGCAGCAGCAACAGACAGAAGGGCGGACAGAAATTTTTCTCCAATGCAGCCAATGGCTTAACTCTTAACCAATAAGGAGAGCCCTTTCCCTGCTCTGCCACGAGAGGTAGAAGGGCAGGGACTGCTGTAGGTGAGCAGTAACTTTCCCTCTCATTCAGAAAGGGATTAGACAGTCGTGCAGATAATACTGAGCACAGCCACTGTTATGTTACATGGGAATATCAATAAACCTTCATCTGCAGCATTAACCAGTTAGGTGGCTCTCAGGCTATGACCACTGTTTGTTGTCTAGGGTGCTGCTAACATGTAACCCTCCATCTCTTTCTTTCACCCACCTGTTGTCTCTCCTCATAGGCAGGAAGCTCTCTGTGGCAGGTACCAACTTTTCATACTCTGTGTCAGTAATGCCTGAGACAATACAGTGGGGGTATGTCTAGACTACATGGCTCTGTCGACGGAGCCATGTAGATGAGTTTACTAGACATAGGAAAATGAAGCAGCGATTTAAATAATTGCCGCTTTATTTACATAAAAATGACCGCTGCACTGTGCCGATCAGCTGTTTGGCAGTCTGGATGCACCGCGGTTGAAAACGGAAGCCTTTGTCGACTGCTTCGGTAAACATCATTTCACGAGGCATAATGGAGTGGTCGACAAAGGCTTCTGTTGTTGACTGCATCACGTCCAGACTGCCCCGCTATGCCGCTAAACAGCTGATCGGCACAGCGCGGCAGCCATTTTTATGTAAATGAAGCGGCGATTATTTAAATCGCTGCTTCATTTCCCTATGTCTGGTAAACTCATTTACATGGTTCCGTCGATGGAGCCAGGTAGTCTAGACATACCCTGGCTGATCACACAATACAAATAAATATTTAACTTGGTGGAGTTAGGAAAAACTTTCCTCGCTGCGCAAGTTTTCCCATAAATGACAAGCCTTGTACTTTCCTGTGACATCTCTGTAACCCTTTGATTATTTGCTGCTTTTATATCCCTTGGGGGAGAGCAGCTGAAGGGCATCGATCAAAAATAATTGTAAACCAGGCAGCTCAGCAAACCCAGTAATCAATAGGAGACAAGGAGTTGGGAAAGAGCCTAGGACAGCCATGGCCAACCCATGGCTTGTGAGCCACATGCTGCTCTTCCCTCCCTGAGTGAGACTCATGAAGCCCTCCCTCCCCCGTGGCTTGTAAAGCCCCCCTCTCTACGCCTGAAAATAGCCCAAAATAGCCCTCTCCTCCTGGCTCCCTGTGCCCACTAGGGGAGGGGAGCTGTCAGGCATGGCCATTAAAGATGGAGCTGGTGGGAGCCTCTAAATGCATTTTATTAAATGGGCAGTCCTTTTTTTTTTTTTTTTTTTTTTTTTTTGCTCAACAACTTTGCTCTTCATGCTGGATCCATTGATATCTTAGCACTTTGCCCGGAATGGGTTGGCCAGCCCAGCCTAGGATAAGTCCTGGTGCCATCACAGACTTCCTGTGTGACCCTCAGCAAGTTTAAAACAATTAGTAGTCCTGGGGCACCTTAGTCTTTCTAAATAACACCCCTTATTCCAAAATAATAACTGGAGTGTTCACATTACCAAGCCTGTTATTTCAAAATCTGTACTCCTGCTTTCCTTGGGGTATGATGGTAATTTTGAAATCATTATTTCGAAATAGCGGTCGTGTGGCCACTCCGATGCTGCTATCTCAAAATAACTACTCCTCCAAGTCATTCAGAGTAATTACTCCATAGTGCTTCCTGGGATTCTCAGTTGAGGTAGCGCATCCACATTAACGAAGCCTGTCTTGGACTGATTTTGAGGCTTCCTTGTAGTGTGGACACACTATTTCGATTTTGTTATTTCGGGAGTTATTATTTCAAATTTAGTTATTTCAAAATAGTCTCCTAGTGTAGACCTGCCCCTAGAGACTATCAAAAAATGCAGATGGTATCATGAGCTTTCTTGGGCACAATCCACTTCTTCAGATGACTGGAGCAAGTCTGTAAGGTATCTAGTTATCTTTCTACATCTTACCCTTAGTCTCTCTCTGCCTCCATGCCCCTCTATACAACAGGGATAACAGCACTCGCCTGTCTCATGAGTGTTGAGAGGATAAATACATTAAAAATTGGAAGGCACTCCAATCAGAGGCGTAGCAAGGGTGTTTTGTGCCTGGGGGCAAAGGCCAAATTTGTGCCCTTCCCCATCATTTGTTACTGTTGAGCTGTTATTATTTCTAATGCGTTACTTGCTAGTAAACCTAGTTGTTTTTCATACTCTCACATAGCGATAAACTACATCATAATTATGAAAGTAAGAGATTAACTTGCCTGTTAAAATAACACTCAGAAATATTTTTAAATCAAAGTAACACAATTTGAGAATTGCCGTCACTTTTTTGGAAGCACTTGAAGCAATAAATTAGAGCAGGAGGGGTGGTGCTCTGGGGGAGTGGAAGGGGTTTGGGTTAGAATGCGGGTATGGGAGTGCCTGACTCTGGGGGAAAGGAGGGGAATATTTTGTTAATATTTTGGTTTTTATTTATTTATTCCCAAGTAAAATCACAAAATGTATATTACATTTATATCAATAAATATATGTCAATTTTTTACAGTTGCATGAATAATTATATGTTTATGCAAAATCTCAGACTTACAAAGTATCTGAAATTTTCACAAAAGCCTGTTCTATTTGATTGATCTTGATCTATACTTGTTTTTATTTCAACAAAACAAGTTATGTATCATATAAAAAATTAAAGTACCTTAAATTTATATTTCAATTTAAAATATTTTATATGAGCAAATAACAATTTTACACATCAAATTATTGTATTATATTAAAACAAGACGTGAAAAAATATTATAAAACATATCCAAAATGTAATCTATAATAATAAATAACTACAAAATGTAGAGAAGTACATTTTCTTTCTTTCTTTCTTTCTTTCTTTCTTTCTTTCTTTCTTTCTTTCTTTCTTTCTTTCTTTCTTTCTTTCTTTCTTTCTTTCAGTTTTCATTTGTGTGGCCCTCAGAGGGCTTCAAGTTTGACATGCCTGATATATCTTTGTTAGTCTTTAAAGTTCTACCAGACTATTGTTTTTTAAGGTTTTCGTTTTGTAATAAAGTATCATCTATTTAAAAAAATACAAGTAACCACAATGAACTCACCCCTGCCCCAGAGTCAGGCACCTCAGCCCCCTCCATACCAATGCAACTGTAGGTAAATCTCATTAATCTCTGTATTAATCATTTTGTCGTTGAAATTTTTTATTTTAACTTTGTATCAAGTCCTTTTAGCATTGTAATAAGTCTTTAGTTTGTTGTATTAAGTCCTTTTATAGAAACTTTGTATACTTTTACAGAACATGGAACCTTTGTATGAAGCCTTTTTACACAGAAACCTTGTATCCTGCAAAAGCGGCGAGGGGTCCTGTGGCACCTTGTAGACTAACCAGAAGTGTAGGAGCATAAGCTTTCGTGGGCAAAGACACATTTCGTCAGATGCATGTAGTGGAAATCTGATGAAGTGGGTCTTTGCCCATGAAAGCTCATGCTCCTACACTTCAGTTAGTCTATAAGGTGCCACAGGACTCCTCATCGCTTTTGCAGATTCAGACTAACACGGCGACCCCCTCTAATAATTGTATCTTGTAGACTTTGTACTCCCCTTTGCTAAACAGATTGTCCTGTTGAGTGAAGGAGGTGTGAATGGATAAGGCATGAAAGAAAAGCATCTCTTGCAATAGGTGGAGAAAGCTGGAAGCCAGATTCAAGAACAATAAGAACAATGGGACCTGTAAGTGAAGCGGGCTCATCGAAAGAAGGCTGGACCTATAGATGTCCTGGGAGTAAGCACCAAGTGCTGCTTTTGGAAGGTCCCTCTTTGAAGGTGAATGGGGGAGCATTAAAACAACACCCAGAAGAAGGTGCCATAGACAAATAACTGCATATGCACATGATCAGGGCTTGCCAAGAGGCAGCAAGCCCCGCTCGCCAGCCACGCGGTTTCGCGCTGTTCTGCATTCTGTGCATGTGCAGATCGCTCTGCGCCGGCTCTTCCAGGTTGTAATCTAGTCACCATGGGCGAGTAGATTACTTTATTTGTCGAGCCCTGCATATGATGACTCTCTGCACGAGAGGGAAGACACTAGACATCTAATCTTGCAGTCAGCATGGGAGTATTGATCTGCTCCAACCCTCCCCCACCTAACTAATCAGGCCAGCACGTAGGTGGAACAACTACTGGTAAAAATAAGACATGGTGTGTGTGTGCATGTGAGTGCTGTATTACATACATATAAGTGTTGATTGCTATATGTGTGTATTACCAATAAATGTGGTATTTTGCCTCTTCCCCCCAAAGGATCCCATGCAGTACTTTTAAGTACAACACAACCATCCCTGCCCCCAAAGACAGCCCCCCCTCTGGTACCCCTATCCCAATGCACTCACCCCTCCCCCAAGACAATCCCCCCACAGTGCTCCCCATCCCAATACACTCACCTCACCCCTGCCCCAAAGCCAGCCCCTGCCATGCACTCACCTCTCCTCCCCCAGAGCATTCGCCCCCCGCAGCCAGGCACCGGAAGAACGTACCTTTAAAACCCCTGCTCCTCCCACCCAGCCTGGCTGCTTCAGCTGGCAGTATGTAGCGAGCTGGCAGCACGTAGCCAGAAGATCCCAGGTCTCTGCTCAAAGAGTCACGTGGGCCAGAGCAGTGTGTGCTTCGGTCTCACCCCAAGCAGGAGCCTCCCCTCCCAGTGTGGCACTCAAGGGCCACTGCCCCTCCCTGCCCCCCCCTTCACTACGCCTCTGACTCCAATACTACAGCACCAGGGCTATATAAGTACATAGATACATTTCCTCACTACCGTTGCCTGGTGACGTGAGAAATCCACTGCCAGAGATGCCTAGTGTTTTTAGGGGTGAGATGAGATTTGAGGCTGATCTGTAGATTTGGGAGGCCATGTTACCCAAGGAACCGGGGTCTGGCATCAGAGTGCTGGAAAGTTTCCATCCAGATGGCCATCTGCAGTTGAGACAGGCACTGGGGGGCTTTGCTCTCAGGAGGGATTGCTCAGCGACATAAAAGGCATTTCAGGGTCGTGGACCGAGTACAAAACTGAGACCAATGACATTATAATGAAGGGTTTAGGCTTTAATCTTGCACGATTAAAACCCATTAAAAACGGTTTTCATTTACATGGACTGCCAGTTCCCAGCATAATGCAATGTATTGCTAACAGCATCACATTACCGGCCTGAACTGTGTCTTCATGTGCATCCCCTGGGTACCTGAGCCATGCACAACAGACAGAATACAGGGGGGAAGCCTCATTGTTTAGGAACACGTTGTGTGTGGTCATGTGACCTCATAGGCATAACCTTTAGTAACTAAAAATCTTTATTCATATCTCTAATTATTTCAATTCTCTTTAATGAAATTATTATGTAAACTTTTCATGATTGTTTTTAGCTTGCTTGTGTCAGTTTGCATTAGTTGTGAGTTCAAGTGTGGTAGCCACTGCGTTAGTGTGGTTAGCCCTTTGTCTCCCGGGCAGTGCGACTAAGTGGGCTTTTTCCCTGTAGCACCCCAGGAGGAGGAGTTGGCCTTCTATCAGCAGCCCCATGAACTGAGGCCGGGTGACAGCAATCTTGTAATGGTGAGCAGGGACATCGGACAGGCCAGATGGGGTCAGACCAATGGTCTGTCTAGCCCAGTGTCCTGTCTGCCCACAGTGACTGGTGCCAAGTGCTTCAGAGGGAATAACCAGAACTGGGCAATTTATCATGTGATCTAGCCCCCAGTTTCTGTCAGTGAGAGGTTTAGGGAAGCCCCTCACCCTTTTGGCTAATAGCACTCGCTGGACCTATCCTCCATAAGCGTCTCTAATTCTTTTTTTTGAACACCGGGAAGAATGAGTTGGAAACAATCTCCATAGTTTTTATTTACATTGATACACACATGTTGCTAGGACCATGTGACCAGGGCTAGTGGATCGGGGTGCAAGGTCTGCGAGGGGGTTATGACCTGAGGAGCATGTAGGAGGGGGTGCAGTGTCTGAAAAAGTGTGTGTGTGGGGGTCGGAGCAGGGGTGCAGAAGGTTTGGGTTACATGGGGTAGGGGGAGCAGAGGGTTGAGGAGAGAGAAGGGCTCGGGTGCCAGAGGCCGGCTCTGGCTGGGAGACCTTACCTGGGTGGCTCCCAGCCAGCAGCCCAGCAGGTTCCTTAACCAGGGTCTCTGCCTTCCACGCCCCTGAACTGCTCACTGCAGCTACTAGGGCCACATGCTGCAAACACTGTGAGCCCAGGGCATGAGGGGCGCTTCACATTCTGCCTGTCCTGAAAACAGGCAGCTGCAATTGGCCGGAAACTGGCCATTGGGAGCTACTGTGGATGGGAGCAGTGTGAGAAGCCTCTGGCCCAGGCTCACAGTCTCAGAAGCACATGGCCCTGCAGCTGCCCTTGCTGAGTGCCAAGCAGGGCCGGGTTGGCAGGGAGCCAGCCCTTTTAGCTGTGGCTCAGTCAGCAGGTTATTCAAATCCTTGAAATTCAGGAGCACTTTAAGTATTCCTGGAAATGCGCCTTCTCCACTCGATTGCGCCACTCCACCGGCCTGGGCAGGGCTGGGCAAAATGTGATCCAGGGATAGATCTGGCCCATGAGAGCCTCAGCTGGCACCCTGCCTGCCCGGCCCTGCTCGGCACTCAGTGAAGCCAGACGCAGGGCCATGTGCTTCTGTGGGAACGGGGGCTTCTCACACTATTCCCACCCCCAGTAGCTGCCTGGGTAAACAAGGGAAGCTGCCTGCATTGCTCTCCCCCCGGCTAGAGGGGAAGTGGGAAACAGGGTTCTGCTGTGGTAGGAAACTTAAGTGAGAGGCTGCAGCTCTCTCTTTCCACTGCCTCGCTGGCCCCCTGGCATGCGCTTGCTTAGAAATTCTCATGCCCGGCATCCCAGCAGTTGTTATATTCCGTCCCGCTGGAGGGTCTCTGTGCGCTTTCCTTGGACAGGTGTAAAAGCGCAGCCTATTCCCTGGGCAGATTGGGAGCTATGTGATGCCATCAGAGAGCTTCTGGTGCATGTCGCCGCGCCCCTGTGCGATCTCTAGCGGCACCGCTCGGCGGCCACAGAGTCTGCTCCTGCCAGTGAACTGGTCTGCCCCCAGCGAGAGGCTGTAGCGGTGCTGGTGGGAAATCCGGCTGTCAGCACAGCGCTGTCTGTGCGGGGGGCTAAGCTGGTGAGTTCCATGCCCCTGAGGGAGGCGACTGTACTGCCCCAAGGCTGGAGTGCAGATCAGGGGTTGGCCTCTAAATACTTTTCCTTCCCCATTTGGAATCTGCTCCCTCCCGCCCCATGTGACCTAGGCACGTCGCAGTGCAACCGGTTACACGGTTACCTGATACGCATACGCCCACTGGTTTCAGTTACCCTCTTTGCAGGCAAGCACTGGCTCCCGGCCCTGCTCCCGGAGAGCCAGCTGCTGTCCCATGCTGCGGGCCCTGCAGTATGAAGCACTGCAGCCGGCTTCCCGGGAGTGGGGCCAGGACCTGGCATGCATAAGGCAGCTCCCAGTGTGCACCAGCTGCCGGTCCCTTCTCCCGGGAGCCAACTGTGCTGCAGGCTAATCTACTGTATAAGCCTTATACAGCAGCGCCTGCAGTGTGTGTAACAGCAAGGGTTCTTAACCATGACTTCTTTTTAACAGCCCTACTGTGAGCCACAACACTAATGTACCCACATCTCCAAAATGTAGGCCTCTCGCCAGTGAGGGACTGGGGGCTTGCACCATGCAGAGCACTTGTGTGGACAGAGCTGCTGTGAGTCCCAGGTAAGTCTGGCAACGATGACTCAAGGAAAGAAAGGAGCCCCTCCCAATGCTACCGCTCACAGGGTGAAAGGGTGATTCCGTGTTTGTAACAAGAGGTAGTGTAGATAAATCTATGTATTAAGTATCTTCACATAATTTCATATGACTTGGCATTGTGCCTTTCCGTATAACCTTGTATTAGACCCCTATTTGATATGGGAACTTTGTATTAGAACCCTATGCAGAAAACTTGCAGTGAAGGATAAAATTAATTTGTTGTCAGTATGACCTCTGTGTGACCTGGATGTTAAGTCTGGTCTTTGTAAAGAGGTAGGTACTTGGACACAGGTATACAAAAGGAGGGGATCGGTGAAACTGGTTTGAACCTGTTGTAAGGCCTGAAAAGGGACTGTGAGAAGGCAGGTAATGATTGGAGGGAATTTGGTGCAAAGGGGCATGACCTGTGTATACATGCAGCTGTAAGTGGTCAGGGGGAAAGGGGTGATTACCATGTAAAATAGTACAAAAGACATTGCCTTTTGTTTGAGAAGTTGCGAAACTTTTCCTGGGAGTATCCTGGAGATTTTTGCCCTGGAATGCATTCCTGAATCAAGCTGGTTGCTTCACCCCTCCCCCATCTAATTTACCTGGCAAGTAAAGTTAAGGGGAGCAACTAGTTGGTAACAACAAGACAGAGTGTGCTTGTGTGTGTGTGTGTGTGTAAGACTGCATGAGTGATATATATATCATATGCATATGATAAGTATTGATTGATCTATGTATGTTCAATAAATGTGGCATGATGCCTTATCCCTCGGAAAAAGATCCGGGGTGCTTCTTTTAAGTACAACGGTAGCCTCTCCTGAGATGTACAGTGAGGGAGGGCTGGGATCAGGGCGTGGGGGAGGGAGAGAAGAACTGTGTTTAAAAGTATTGTTAGTAAGGTGCAATTCTTTCATCTCAGGAAGGAGGGCCACTGAGATGCAGTGTTGGACAAGGGAGTTAAATGCACAGAAAAAAACCCTACACGGGATTAGCTTTGCTTAGAGGGTCACTTTCCCTTTTTTTAATTCAAGGCTTTAGAATCTGTTTCAGATGCTCCTTCAGTTCTGAGGAAAGCTGCATGGATCCCAGACTCTTGGCATTAAGGACTTGCTTGTGTGCTTCCTGGAAGAGCTCCTTCCCCACCGCTTCCTCCACACGGCTGCGCCACGCTGCCAGCTTGGGCCTGTCCGCAAAGATGTCACAATCACTTGCGACGGGCTGCCGAGACAAAAGCAAAAACCACATTGGCACTACTTCCATGCAAACAGTATAACACACAATCCACTCAGAAGGATGAGACTAAAACCCCAAAGCCAGCTGAGTTCAAAGTAAATTTCAGGTGAAGTGGCTCAAGTAAAATCTGGAAGATATGAGAGTTTAGGGCCCATTTTCAGCTCATTTCAAGTTTTGCCCTTTTTAGGAGACTAGGGTAGTATCTGAGGATAACAGTGACTGCTATTCCTCTGAGTGTCTTCATGTAGCTATGGGTCTTCTCCGTCTGCCCTCTACCACATCATTAGAAAGGAAAGGAATTCTTGAGTTTTCATTGGAAACACTTCATTATTTGGGATTAGAAATCCCTCTGCAAGGTTTGCAACCCAAAAAATTAGGATCATGCGAACAGATAAAAGTCAGAATGTGACAAAACTGGCATTTCATTCCGCTGGGCAATGAAAATATAGACAAGACAAAACAGCCGCGTGAGTGTCAAATGTTAAAGACAACTGTATCAAGAAACAAAATGAAAAGTAAGGTGGCATACCTGGGTGGTCGACAAATGCCTTTGATGTCGACCCCCACGCGCCCAGACTACCGCGCTGAGCCAACAAACAGCTGATCAGCTGTTTGTCACCTCAGCGCGGCAGCCATGTAAATTTAAATGAAGCGGCGATTATTTAAATCGCCGCTTCATTTTCCTATGCCTGGTAGCCTAATCTACATGCCTCTGGCGACAAAGGCATGTAGTCTAGACGTACCCCAAGTTTAGACGGAATGTTCAGCACTTCGAGAGAAAAAGCAAAACATCCCACCAGACTTTCCTCTGTAGAATTCTTGGTCTAAGGAAGGAACATCCATGCACTACTCAGTAAGTTTTAAATACTGATAGTTTTCCCACAGTGCTGAGCACCTCCAGTTACTCTCACCCAAGAGTAAGTTCCAAGTAATTTAAGACTTTTCAACTAGTTTACTGATTTCCAGTTGTTTCTGCCAGAGAACCAGTACTCAGAGCAGACTTAAAAGTTTTTCATTCAAAATATTTCTCATTTCCTTAGTGTCCCTTCAACTGTTTTTCACCTTATCCAAAAAACGATAAACACAAACTGGCAAAGAAACTCTTATTTTTGAGATATTTTTGCAGGATCCGAAAGCCACGTCTTAGCAGGCACTCCCAGAAACGGAGCTTGCTTTGGGTATATCTAGATGACAGAGGGTTCTCCCCCTCTCCCCCAACAAAAATGGCCGTTTAAAAAAAAAAAAAATACACCACACCCTTGAGTTATGTCTGCACTGCAATTGTGTTCTTCTGCAAGAAAATGGAAAGAAAAGAAGGGTTTTTCCAGCATTGGTAATCCTCATTCTATGAGGAAGAAGCCTTTTTGCGAAAGAGCTCTTTCGGGAAAAGGCGTGTGTGGATGGGGAAGAGGGAGTTTTTTTGGAAGAAGAGAAAAGAGGAGAAAGCACAGGTGCCCTGGTGGCCAATCCGTCCATAGCAATCAGAGCTTGCATGCGAGAGAGTGTTCATTCAGCGTGGATGCTATCTGTCGAAAAACCAGATTGCTTTTTCAATGCTCTTTGGCCACGTGGACTCTCTCTTTTGGAAGAAGTTTTTCTGGAAGATCTCTTCCGGAAAAGCTTCTTCCCAAAGAAGCCTGCAGTCTAGATGTAGCCTCTGTCTGACGTCTGGCTGGAACCGGTAGCACCGACACTCACCTGCATGAGCTCCACAATAGCCACCAGGTCTGCCAGGGAGATCTCGCTGCCCACGATGAAGGGCTTGTCCTGCAGGAACTTCTCCTCAAACTGCACTAGGGTGAAATTCATTTCCTTGACAGCCTCCTCTAGCTTGTCTGGAGAAAACGGCTGCCCAACCGCGAGAGGCATCAGCACCTACCAGCGAGAGGAAAATGTAGCCCTGACATGTTACCTGCCATTTTCAGTCCATCCACTACGAGGCCGCCACTGCACCCTGAACCATGCTGAGTGTCTCTCATTTGTGTAACGTGGAGTGGGCTGGGTTAACGGATGCTGGGACCTCCTCTGCCACACTGCGTAGCATTACAGCCTGTTGCATCCTGCTCCTCCAAGCCAGGAAGGCCTGTTCATATTCTCTGCTTTGGAGACATTTGCCTTCAAAAACCAACCCTTGCTAATTCCAATCACAACCAAAGTTCCCTCTAATTTTTTCCATCCGTGTGCAGAATAAATTGTGTTCTGTGCACCAAGGCAGGTGCAGAGGTGCACCACCAGCAGAAACACATGCTGCTGGCTTTTGGAACCCTGCTAATCAGCTGGGTGGCACCTGAATTTCTCCTGGGCATATGCCCAAGCACTCAGCTTACAGGGAACTCTGATCACAACCCCTTCTTTGACGAAGGGAGGGTCTATCTCTGCAGAGACAGGTGCCCACTATGCCTGATCAGAGAGAAAGCAGGAGGAAAGGGGTCAGCATCTGGCACCGTCCTACCCTGGTCGGGCCGGATCAGTTACATTTACTAGTCTGGACTGAGCACAGTGGAGAGAATGGTCCTGCAGATTCTCTCTTGGGAAGAACTGGGGCTAGAATATAAAAGAATCGTGCAGGAGGAGTCAGTGAGGTTGTTTTAATCCCTCAGGCAGAGTGCTGGCTCACCAGCCATTAGCGATGTGAATGTTTAACTGATATACCTCACCCTTCCACTCAGGGGGATGCTTCTGCCCAGCTGGGCTGGAGCGCCCCCAACCCCTGCCCCTCCTTTAATCAGTTAAGCATTATGTTTAACCAGTTAATCAATGAAATGGGACTTTACATCCCTCCCAGGGATACAATAGAAGTTCCACTTTGGGTTCCGAGTATCAGCTGGTCTGTCATGGGCTAGTGAGGCACAGCATCTAGGAACACTGCAGCCGCCCATGTAAGAAACTCCAAGCAGAGAATACATCTGGCTTTTTCTAACTTTGCAAGTGCTGGGCTTCGCAACCTCAGTGCTCTTTCAAAGTCGTTTCTAGGGTGCAATGGAGCTCTACTCCACCTTGGCAAGGTACCATCTTGGCGGGATAGTGATGCTGCGTCAGGGCCCTCAACAATCCCACGCTCCAACCCGTACTTTATGGGAAAGAGGGAGGCTACGGAGCAGGGTAATGGAAACGCATTGGCAGCACTGACACAGTCTAGCAGTCTAAGAGCTTTACCTTGGTGAAGAAGATTCGGCAGCCTTTCTCCCGAATGGCAGTGTGCTGCCAGGACAGGTACTCATCAACCCGGGCCCGTTTCCGCAGGTCTGAAGGGTACCAGTGGTCAGGGGTGTTGAATTTTCGGCTCAGATAGAGAAGGATGGCGATGCTGCCCAGATGACAGGAAGCAAGGCACAGGTAAATGCTTGGGAGACGGAAGAGGACTTGTCTTTCCCCTTCCCCATGTCACAGTACTTGGGCCATCAATAGTGTTGTCAGTGGGTCAATACAAACAGACCCAAGAACCTCCTAATAGTCCCCCCCCGACCAGTAACAGGAGAGCCGGGGCGATACATGGGGGCAGGAGGAGTCACATGCACCCACAGTTGGGACGGGACGGCTGGCAGCTGGTGGGAGAGGGGGACAAGCGAGGATGGAGGGCCAGCAGCAGAGGTCTGCACCCCACCTTTGCATTCACTGGCAGTGCTGTGGCTTGAAAAAGGTGGCCCCAACCCTTACTGCTCCCCAGCCATGCAGCATGCAAGTGGCCGGGCCAATCTTCACACCTTGCTAGAGTCGTGCATCCCCTCTGAAGGCAAGGAAACGAGGATAAGGGACAGAAGGCCAGAGGAAACACAGGACTGGGAGAGACAGACAAGGGGGGCTGATAAATAGGGAGAGAAGAGAAAGGGGCAGGAATGCAGAAGAAAACAAAAAAATATCAATCCAAGATAAGCCAAGACCTGGAGAGAGAGAGAGAGAGAGAGAGAGAGAAGATGAGCAGGTAACAAGGCCGGACTCTGAACAGGGGGTAGAACAGGCTGCTGGAAAGTGTTGTGAGGCGAGACAGCACACAATGGGACTGCGCTGATTTAGCACTTACCTCTCTGCTAAGGTAAAGGTCCCATCCTTTAGCGCTGGCACTTTCTTCAGAACATTAACCTTCCCGAACTCTTCACTAAGGTGCTGCCCTACAATGGATTTACAAGGAGATTAAGGAGGTGGGTTGTGGCGTGCAAGGAAGATTCAGCGATAAGCTTAGCACCCAAATCAAAATGGAATCTTCACCCATGACTGAGGATCAGCGTCGTCCAGGGGACTCTGATCATGACTTCCCAACTTAGGAAAAGCAGCAGGAGTCTCCCTTCCGGGGTCGATGGGCAACAGAGCTCCATAATGGAGACAGAATTTGCACCAAGGTTTACCCTGATGCCATCTTCCCTGTTAATCAGCTCAGCTTTTCTGCCTCTTTCCTACTCGTTTGAGAGCAGGTTCAGTTTTCAAGTGTCTATGGTTCAGTTTATGCTGTTCATCTTGTCAGCTCAGGTCTGCTTGATAGACCTTGTTTTAATAATCAGTCATCTGCTGCATGGTGCCCCAAAATGCCTACCAGGGTCCTTGCATGAGGCGTTTTCCATCAGTCAGAGCCTCAGAGGGCTTGCAGTCTAATTTTAAGTAGAGAAATAAATAATTTTAACTCTGAGAAGGAAGCAGGACGAGGGCCATGGCAAGAGTGACAGCTACATAGGCCTACTCGGAGCACAACTCGATTCAGATGCTGTTAGCTTTCAGGCCCTGTTGGAGTGAGTGGGGTTTCTGTCACACTTTTGAAAGAGATGAAAATGAAATATTTTGTAAGAGTGAGAGTTTTACTAAGGAGGCGGCTGTTGGATTCAAGGCATTTTCTGTGGGTTATACCCATTAGTTTGTACTCAGATATACGTTGCTTTTGATGATTGGCAGAAATGCCACCACCATTAGTTTATTGCAAGAAGAATTTGCATGAGAGCAGAGAATGGGGAGGAAAAATAAAACATGCACATGCTGTCAAGTCTGTGATAGACCTAGGATGGATTTGCAAAGGCATGGCTTTGCATTCTCAAGTTCCTTCTTTAAAGCGCCAATACAAGACAGGAGGAAAGCGATCAGTGTTACAGCCCAGAAGGGACATCTATTTAGTTTACCTGAAGTCTGAGTGCTCTTCACATTATTTGGCCTGCATCCTGAGAACCCTTCCATACACGCAAGCAGTTCTAATAGCACTTGCCACCCTGGTGAGACTCACTTTGGGGCTCACTTGTGTGTTTGTAGGACAGGGCCCTTTGGTTTCAAAGATTTCACCCACTTGCAGTAGTGAGCCTGAGAGAGCTCAAGGAAGCCACGCTCAAGCCTTTAACACCACATTTTGGCAGCTGATCCCCAAACAATGCGGAACTTTCTGGGAGATGGTTTATTCTTTTTGGAATAGGCACAAAGGAACTTGCCATTGTTCCATTTGGAACACAGCGTTGTTCAGCAGCCTTCCAAACAGAATGCCAAGATTTGTCCATGCTTCACTGTCTATTCACTCCTGGACTCCAGACCTAAACTTCACTCCAGCCCCCCACCAGCCTCTGTTCTGTTCAGTCCTCATCCTTTGCCTCTGTCCCTACAGCCCACAGTCTTACAGAAGCAAGAATGCTGCCGACGCCTTGTTCCGAGAGTTGCCAGATGGTTTCAACAAAAATACTGGACACACTTGACTTGACATCACAATCTAAATTACATCTTATTTAAAAAATACCTGGCATTTCTATTTTCTCAATTTGTTTCCCGAAAAGAAAGCTCAAATACTGGACTGTCTGTTTCAAAACCGGACACCTAGCAACTCTACTTGTTCCTGTCAGCCTGCCATGAGGCTCAAGATGGAAATTCACTTCCAAAGCAGCATCTCTGAAATTCTGGCCATCCTTAAACTGCAGAATGAGGCCTCCAGTGGTTACTGGACTCTGCTTTACAATGAATGGTTTTGCTGATATCACACAGATTAAATAGATTGATTTTTAGTTCAGTGGGTGGACTTTATATATGCACACTAACACTTAATCGCAAACTCACCTTCTTAAAAAAAAAACAAAACACTGCCTAACTCGTATATTGCATTTTTTAGCCAGGGTTTGGTCTTTGCTTATTAAGCGGGATCTGTGGTGACGAGCTAACAGGCGGGTTCCATTTTATGAAAGAGCTCTGAAGCATGGGTGTAGTTGGGTTGTGTCCAGACTCAGGGGTTTTTTCGGGAAAAGTAGCCTTTTCCCGAAAAAACTTCCCCTGCGTCCAGACTCAAGCCACGTTCTTTCGAAATTATTTTGAAAGAACGCGGCTTTTCTTTCGATGGCGGTAAACCTCAATTTATGAGGAAGAACGCCTTCCTTCGAAAGTTCCTCTTTCGAAAGAAGGCATTCTTCAATGTAAAGAGGCCGTCTTCGAAAGAGAGCATCCAGACTCGCTGGGTGCTCTCTTTCGAAAAAGCGGATTTCTCTTTCGAAAGATCTGCCTGCAGTCTAGACGCGATCTTTCGAAAGAGGCTCTTTCGAAAGAAGCCTGCAGTCTAGACACAGCGAAAGAAAGAAAGAAAGAAAGAAAGAAAGAAAGAAAGAAAGAAAGAAAGAAAGAAAGAAAGAAAGAAAGAAAGAAAGAAAGAAAGAAGCTGGAAGGGAGCATGTGACATCTGGCCGCAGCCCAGAGAGATAAAGAAAGGGGCACTTCCAAAGAGGGAGGAAAGGCCGTAACAGCTGTTCAGTGGAACAAGATCTCTCGAGACCGCAATGGGAGAAACCCACAGGAAGAGACAGGGCAAGACTCTGGGGAGCAGCGGTTATCAAGATAAATCACACAGGCTACTCATTACCGCAGCAGATAGTCTCAGTCTCTTCGGGACCTCAGTTTTACAGACTGTGCAAAAATCTGCGTTAGGGCATAATTGGAAGACCAAATTCGAGACTTTTTTTTAATGTTAAAGACAACACGTGAGCGCCCAGGCTTAAACCCAGACCAGCCAGTCTGAATGGCAGGAAGCTGGAGACAACTAGGCAGAACTTTTCAGAAAGCATTTATGTTCCGGGCTCTGGGCTCGTCGTCCAACAGCAGGAAAGTATTTCGTGGTGCACGGAAACAGCTTGCCTATTGCTACTGTGTGAGGCTGGCAGTCACACACAGGGAGCCTGCACCTGCGTGCGACCGCCAGCCCCTGCCCCCAGCCCCATTACTTCACTGGACAATGCTCAGTCGTTACAAGTCGTTCCCTCAAAAGTGAAAGCGAGATGGTAGAAAAGGGAGTTTAAAGAGCTGGGGTGATGCCTCTTTCACTCATCTCATTTCCTAAATACAACTTCCACTCTCAACTGGCGGCCACAGCAAGGCAAAATCCCTGAGTGACCGGACAGGGATACTTTAGGGCTGAGAGCAAGAGAGGTGTGTGGGAGCCAGTGACAGCTGAGGAGTGTAACATGGCGCTAGCTGCCCAGCATAGCTATTTGCTTGGGATCTAACCTCCTCCCTGAGTAGGTTACTACTGCACTCCCCTAGCAGAGAAAGGAGATGACAACACCCCCGTCACCCCCCACAGCTACAGGCGCCTTTCACTCACCTTTTATCAGCTCCACATGCTTGAACTCAAATGGGATGTTGTTTTTCTTGGCGAATATAAAGAGGGCTCGGCAGGGCTGGGATAGGAGATCCAGGAAAAGCTCGACCACCATGCTGGCAGGATTCAGCCAGAGAAATATCCTGCAGCCCAGAGAAAAAGTCCTACAGGGGGTGTCCTGGAAGAGAGACTGAGAATAACTTTTGCATAGCTCTGCTAGGAGCCCTGAATAAGCAACTCAGCCCGTGCTGCTAGTTACTTTGGACCAATCATAAGAGACTGCAAGCTCATTCAGGACAGAAACATCCTGGTTCTAGTTCCCCAGCCATGGGGCTAAAGGTCAGGGACGGGGGAGGGGAAAAGTAGATAAAGATTGGCTTGGATTCATGAAAGGCCAGGCTATTTGTCTTGCCTTTTCAGCTATAATGAGGAATAAGTTAAATCAACTCAGTACACAAAAATGGGGAACTGCAGTAAAACTGTCATGAATGCTGAGTCCTGTCTCACCTCTGGATTTCAGTACGGAGACGGTCAGCAATTCATAGCTTGAGTCCCAAAAGCACCCGTGTAACTTAGGTGCCTAGCTCCTGTTTTCAGAAGTGACTTATGAGCCTATGTCTCATTGAGACAACTCTGATTTGCAACTGGGACTTAGGTGCCTAAATCATTCAGGCACTTTTGAAAATCTGACCCCTTACTCTATTGTGTGTTGTGCTTAAAACTCAGGGCTTTGTAGGGGGAGACAGTCCTGGTTTTCATTCAGTGGGAGAAAAATGTTCATCACAGGATGGGTAGCGAGAATTTATATCATGCTGCTACACATACAGCATATTCAGGTCTGTCTACTCCTACACTGAGTTCCATGAGAGGACAGAGGCCTCCACCTAGTCAGAGCTCATCCCACGATCGAGGTCTAATGGCTTTAGTGAAGGCCCACCCTGAATACAGCTGAGAAGCTTCTACCTACTAATGACCTCTGTCGTGTGCTTTGAGATCCAAGGATGAGAAGCGCTATGTGAGAGCAAGGTATCACATGACTTTTTTCTACCTAGCTTTTTATCCACACATCAGCTGTACTGTGAGAGACAGCTTTTTAAGTGCCAGATCATAGGTATCAAAAGCGTAACCATCATGCCTGCACAGAACCCTGTCATAAATCACTGTGCTTTATAGGTATGGAAACTGGGTTAGTTTATCTTCAGCTGAAAGCTGGTAACAGCCAGAAATTATTTTGAGAATTCCACCTGGAGCAGACCAGTGCAGTAGAAAACCGAATGGACCTGTGCAGCAGTCTCTCCCCACCACTAGTAATACCAAGTGACACTTTCACAGACTTGAGCTGCAACCCTACTGCCTGCGCGTGCAGCTAATTGCAGACTTAAGCAGAACTAGACAGAAATTCATTAATTCAAGCACAATGTATATTGGTGAAAGTATCATGCAACTTTATTCCATGAAGACTAGTCTCATTCAGTTACTTTCTCCACCACCCATTTTCTCTTTTATTTTTGCATTATGACTTTTTCTATTTGAAGTTGATTGCTTTCCAGGTACAAACAGGTATGTTTCCTGCCTGCTGCATTTAGGGCACACATTTCTTTAATTGGTGTAGAAGCTCCCCAAACAGTACCGTGACATTTTACCTCAAAAATGCACAAGCCGAATGAGTTTATCAAGTTATGCTGTGCAAAAAGCTGTGCCAGGTCTTTTGAAAGGACAGCCAATACCTGCAAGCACAAAGCGACAGGGTCGGGCCTCAAATGCAAAAGCATTCAAAGCAGACAACTGCAACATGGCTGCAAGAGCAAACAAGGTGGGAGACTTTTTTCAGCTAGACTTAAAAACAAAAAAAACACCTTTAAATCAAAGCAAAATGTTTGATGATGATTTCAAAGAACACATTTATTGGGAGGAGGCAGAGACAGATGGACCTGGCCCTGTTCCCTATTAGAGAACAGCTGAGCACTTGGAGAGCTACATGTTTTTAGTTTTCCATCCTGATGACTTCAGTAGTCAATGTTATGAAGTGTGATGTGGGATGCAGCTGTAGTGCAGAGATGGTACAGCCTGAAGGATGGAAGACGGCTTTAGCATTATGCATGTGCTATGACAGATATTGTCCCCCCCTTTCTACAAAACTAAGCGCCCCCCAATCAATTCAGGATAGTCACCCATATTCACCATTCTCCCAAAAGCTTTGTCCTTCACTAGCCTCCTTCATAGCCGCCTCCCCCCAAGACTCCCTTCTTTCTGGAAGCTTTTCAGTGTCAGCGACACTCCGCTGGCTCTTGGGGAGGTGGCTTTGCTGCAGCAGGGCAGTGAAGCCTCCTTCCTTCCCAGGAGCTAGTTGAGCAACTCCCCAAGAGGGGAGCCGCCGGCCAACTCTGCTCATGGGGAGGTGGCTTTGCTGCGGCAGCACAGCCACCTCCCCATGAGTTGGGCCACCAGCCACTGCTGACCCAGATCCTAGGAAGGAGGCCGGCAGCCCTGCTCCTGGGGAGCTTTTTCTGCAGGCTCTGCATAAAGCATGTAACTGTGTAATCACTGAGGTTTTCAGCAGTTACACTGTCACCTATTTAACCGAGTTTAACATCCCTAGTAAGTGGTAAAACTCTTCAGCATAACTAATAACGTAATTTAGGCTGATAATGAACCAGCAGATGTTTCCAGCAAGAACTCTGAGCATGGGTCGATCTTCATAAAAGGGGAATAAAGGCTGGTAGAGGGGACCCAAACAACAATTAGCTCCCTGCAAACTCCTTTAGCCACCCAGAACCATCCTTTAATAGAAAACAAAACCACTGTTTTATAAAGTTACTCTTTATTTAAAATTTTAATCTGTCCCGTTCTCTCCTCCTGCCCCCGCTTCAAACAATTCTTGAAACATTAGCACTCGCACATGACAGCTTTTGATGCACTTTGCTGTGTCTGCAGCAAGGCAGTGCAAACGATTGTCTCTGCAAAATGATCCTCAAGAAAAGCCAAGAAGGGCCTGGCCACATGAAGATTGATACCTGGAATCTCCTTCAGAAGTGCACTCTAAGAAAGTTCTATTTACTGCTGGTGGCTTTAAATACATCAGAAGGGCAGGAGAGAAAGTTCCCTTTCAAAGGATATTTATTCAAGCTGAGAGCCAAGCTTTGTTGCCAGTTTTCTCAGAATAGACGTGGACTATAAGACTCCTCAGGGTCCACAATGCCTATGAGCAAGGCAAGAATTTAGCTTTTGGACTAGGAAGATTGGGCGGTTAATCCATCAGCTCTGGAGCTGCACTGTTACCCCAACACTTGCCACGAACAGGAAAAACACAGCCAGTTCCGGCTGGATTTCAGTGCCATGGAAAATAAACACCAGTCTTTTCTCCTGGGCTGTCTCATGCTCGTTTCTGTGCTCGCTCATCCTGTTAAGACAGAGAAAGTGACTGTAGATACTCCACGCCTCAGTCACGGGGCTGTAAACAAGCTATATCCAACAGGCATCAGTACAGCAGAATTTGACACATTTTCTTTCCCTTCTCAGTTACTTCTCTGACACTCCTAACAGTCCAGAACTGGCTACCAAACCCATCTGTTTTGCTGGACATCAATCTCTTGACTCTAAGTTTTAGGACTCTCCACAAAAGTGCTAGAGCAGGAGCTACCCTTCCCCTACCCTCAAATCAGTTACAATGTGAGACTGCTCTTATGCTTAACCGATTTTATTTTCATCTTATCTAATGGAGGGTCAGCAAATGCAACCATTTTCCTTGGATGATCAAAACACAGCCACGCAATTTACAAATTCTGATCTGGCAGAGGGTTCAGTCTCTGCATATGGATATTCTGTCTTCCTCCCCCCAGCCCTCAAACCCCCCAGAGAAAATCAACAGGTCTGCAGTAAGATAAGTAGTGCCTGCTGTGCTTTTAACACAGGGTCCCTCTCTCCTCTATGGCTCCACCTTACATATGAGCATTCTATCATGGGGGATGGTACAATTCTGATGTTGTATTCAGGGAATGTAGCATCTCAGCAGTTTAGACTCTGAACACTCGCGGATGTTAAGTCTGCTGTGTGCGGCAGCTGAATTTCACACTGCAGCTCTAGTGGTGTGGTTACCTTAACAGTTTTCTGAAGCTTGGACAGTGCCTCCTCATACTGCTGCAACAGGGGCTTTAAGTATTCGCTCTTCACCAGCTGCTTCTCTAGTTCTGGGGAGCCAGCATCCCTCAGCATCTTCAAAAACTTCCATTCCTGCGCCGCAAACAGACACAGGAAATTAAGGGGAGAAGGAGAGTCAGGGAAGTGGGTGCTGCTCCCTGTATCTTTTCATCACAATTGTCAGACCATGAGCCTGCGAAGCGAGCGAGTCTGGAAGGCTCCATCTAGCTGGGAAACTGCTAGAGAATAAAATTCACAACTAAATGTAAGTTCAATTCTGAGAACACTTAACTTTCATGCTTAAAACCTGGGCTTGTATTCTCCCCAAAGACCTGAAGAACTCACATATGAAGCCTGGAATGTAACACAGTTTTTAAGTTAGCAGGAACCCTGGGTTCAATTTCAGTACTGGATGTGGAAACTTAGACATATTGCTTTCCCCTGTGTGACACTGAAGGCATATCTAAGAATTCTTACTCAATACAGACAACCAAGGACATTTCCATAACCAATGAAGAGAGCATATAAGTAGTCTATGGAAAACATATGAGTGTGTTGTACAGACACCACTGAAGGGGCAGGTCCCAGGCACAGAATTGAACTGCAGGTCAACTGTGACTACAGGGAGGGAAATTAACTAACCCCTCCCTCCTCACCACTTTGCAGTGCTTCGCGTCAGAACTGCTGCTACCGTGAGGACGTACCTGCACTCTCAAAAGCATGGTGAATGCTAACCCCGCCTTCCCAGCTCGAGCTGTTCTTCCAACTCTGAAATCAGATAAAGGAGGCCAGCCTCAACATCAATGTAGCTGTCCCGCTGCAGCACTTGCCTTCCCACCGTGCCCCAGCATGTCACACCATCGAGTTCTTAAAACCCGAAGAGGACTATTCAGTTTATGCCCATTAGAAATGTAAAAATGTGGATAAAAACATAACAATGTAGCTGTTAAAAATCCTAGCGCTTACAGGCTCTGCAGCATACAACTTAAATAATCTTTGTACTGCAGAGCTCCCAGCGAAGCTGCCTTCACAGAAGCAGGAGCTAGCAACCCCTGTTCTTAGGGAGGAGGCTTCGCTCCAGCAGTAAAGCCACTTCCCTTGGAGGGAGATCAGCAGGGGCTGCTGCCAGCCCTGCTCCCAGGGAGTCAGCGTGTAACCTGTGGTGGGGGAAGAGGGGAGCCCAGGGCCGGCCCACAACATTTTGGCACCTGAGGTGGGAAGTTCAAATGATGCCCCCTCACTTGGGCCAAAACTTTGAAAAGTCTCAATTCTGCCTCCTTCCTGGTCTACTCCTCCTTCTCTGCGCATCTAGGGCAGATAGAACACGTATGCACCAGCACCAGACACAATTTTCTACACTCTGGGTTCTAGTGGCACCCCCCCCACACACAGTCTGGCACCTGAGGTGGCCGCCTCAGTTTGCCTCATGGTAAGGCCGGCCCTGGGGAAGCTGGCTGAACCTGCCACAGACAGTGGAGCAATCCCCTGCCCGGGGTGGGCAGGCAACTGATCCAGCCACTACTAGTTAACTGGAACCAGTAAGCCTCACCTGGTAAGGGTGAGGTTAACTGGTTAACATTTTACATCCCTAATGTCTAGAGTGTAAGCAAGGTTGTGCAGAAACACAAAAGATTAACATGTCAGGGCTGAATCTCTAGAAGTGCTCACCCTACAGCCCACATTGATTTCATCTAGAGTTGGGGCCCTTGGCCATCAGTATTTGCAACCATCCAGGGTAATACCCACTTCTCCTACAAATCAGGCCTGGTAATAGAAGCATCCCTACTTTATACTGGCCTCATGTGATTACAAAGGCTCTAAAGGTTTAAGTTTGATCAAACAACTGCTTTCATATTAAGCTAACAGATCTATTGCAATGGAATTAAAATAACTTTTCATGCCTCATAATTTGTATACATGGAAAGAATGCTTAAATATCTAAAAAGTTAGATCCAGATTTAAACCTCTCTCTTTTGAATTCAGTTCTCTGTATCTCTCATCCACTCACCGGTGAATGTAAGTCCTGATGAACTGAGGGGCATCATAGTTTATCACACACTTCACTCCTTTAATGTCAATCCCTCGTGCAGTTGCGTCTGTGCTGATCAACCTGTTTTATACGTTTTAAAGAAAAAACAAACTAGTTGCGTTCATTTCCAGGTCTGTTGCGTTGCGTAAAGCAATTGCTCAACGACACTGCAAGTTTTGATAACTGGATATTGAGCAGCTCCCAATGTGACTCTCTCTCACCAACTAACCAAACAATACAGAGTGCTGGGTCTTTAGAGCATAAGATTGCACCATGAATCACATCAAAGATATATTAGCTGTCCTAGCTGTATTAGATACCTGCAGGGAAAATCCATTCCAGGCATCTGATATGTACTTTTGGAGGTTTCTTTACTATTGAAATAAACCTTGACACCATTGGCGTGCCCAGGTTTGGTAGACACAAATGCATTAGCAGCACTACATGTGGAATTTTTAGCCAGGTGACTCCTATCAAGTGGGAGTTAAATGCACACTAACCATATTGAAAATGCACCCTAGTGTTCATACTCAAAGCATTCAAGATAGAACATCTGAACAGTCAGTGCAAAGTGTGGTTTGCATGAAAAATGAATTGTCCAGTGGCACCTTAGAGACTAACTAGTATCATGAGCTGATGAAATGGGTTTTACCTATGAAAGATGAGCTTATGATACTATATATTTTTGTTAGTTTCTAAGGTGCCACGAGACTACACACTGTTTTTAAAAGTTACAGACTAACATGGCTACCCTTCAGACTTTTTTGCACAAAAAATAATCATTTTAATATGGTTTACCCTTTCATGAAAAGTTCTCACGGACTCTTATCAAGCTGTAAGTACTCAGTGCCCTCATCAGTATTAAAAGGAAGCACTAGAAGGGTAAGTGATATACCCCATGTCAGAGCCAATCAATGAAAGCTGGGAATAAAAATCTAGATAGCCAACATAGCAGGTTCTTGCTGTTAGATTACATTACTTCTGTTCAACATGGCGCCTGTACTAAAGTGACATCCATTTTCTATTATATGCCAATAAACACCTGATCTGCAGAAAGACTCAGATTTTCAGAATTACATGTGCAATTTGTGCATTCACGGCACTGCACATAAGACAAATGGAGCTAGATTCTAAGTGGCTATCTGCACAAACAAGTAGCTCAGCTGTACAAAAAACTGCAGTAAATATACACACACAAATGAATCAACATCTGCACAATTTACACTATGGCTATAGTGCAGAGTGCAGCTGAGTCACTGTAGTGCTACTAGAGCAGATGCTCTAGACTGATAGGAGAGGCATTTCCACTCAGAATTTTTTCAGCCCCTACAAGCAGTGGTAGCTACATCAGCAGAAGTTCTCCCATCAGAGTAACACAGTCTAAATCAGTGCTTATGTCAGTTACTCACATTGTGCAGGGTGGGTGCTTGCTCACATCCCTGAACAACATATTTTACACAGACAAACTGTTGTGTGTATATAGCTTATACTTCCCACTGAGTTCACATGTTGGATTTTGTAAGCTGATGAGTTGGTTTCATTACATTTATGTTTCTATCACTACACAAAGTAGCATGGGCCAGGATTAAACCACAAACTCTCACACATGCACACACTCATCTAAGACACTCACAACTGTATCTTCCCCTGCTCAAACTCCTTCAGGGTCCTCTGTCTTTCACTTGGCGTCAGCCAGGAAGAGAACTCAGCTACTTTCACTCCACCAAAGGCTTGAATCAGTAAGAACAACCTATTTGGAAATGGGTGAGGGGATAAAACAGAACCATGAATTGACTCAATTGATTCAGAGAGGCTCACCTAGTAAAAGAGGTTCACCAATCAATGAACTCACCTGTGGGAAGCCTGCTTGGAGTTGGTAAAACACAGCACCCGGGTGAATTTCATTCTCAGCATGAAATACAAGAGGAACAAAGGCTTCGAATTCAGGTTACATGGTATATAATATTGCTGCAGGGGACAGAGAAGAAACAGTCTATTCTAAAAATGCTGCTTCTCACATGGACTTTTCTCCCAAACCTATTTGTCTGGACTTCTAACTTTGTACAATATTTCCTCAAATCCATCCAGTATTATAGACAACTGATAGCGCCATCTCCGTTGGGATAAGTCATGCAGGGAAGGTAGCATGGTCTCATGGATACTCCACGGGATTGAGGTAGGAGACCTGTGTTCCAGTCTTGTCTCTGACACTGATGCATGGTGCAGCCCCAGGCAAAATAAAGCTGCCTCAATTTCCCGATCTCTAAAAGATAATGGTGGGTATTTGCCTTTGCTACCTACTTTGTGTCTACATCTGGAACGTGTGATTATATATTACTTCTATTATTGCAACCCGTGTGTTGGTGGGTTTCTTCTTCGTCTTTTGAGGGAGTATGTATGTAAAAAAGCCCCGTTCTGAGCGGAGAGACACGTGGAGATCCCTCAACAGATACATGTATGTAGAGCTACATAAGGAGGACCTATCTGCTCCCTTAAGCGTTTCTCCTCCCAATCCTCAATAATGCAAGATTGCGAGGGGAAGAAATGGGTTATATTCAAGGGATAAAATTAAGGGAAAACATAACCATATTTCCAGAAGTAGATCAAGCTGCTTTGGGTCTTGTGTTCTACAGATATAATCTATTCAAGCTCCTTCCGTCATGGAAAGCTGCCCAGCAAGGCACCTTCTGTGGCTATAAGAGGATAAATGACCGTACCGAAAGCCCCTCAGGCAAGGAGTATTTCTTCTCAGCATCCTGTTCTGTGTCTGTCCCAGCTGCGATGGCTTGTTTCTCAGAGTAGACAGATGTGAAGAGGCGAGGCTGGTACAAGCCCAGCTGCTGCAGTTTCTCTGGATTCCGAGTCAGTGTGGCGGAGAACAGCAACTTCTGCAGTGGTATCTGGGGACAGCAGGTGCTGAAACAAACAGAGCACAGGTACTGAGCATCAGGGCAGCTGGAAGAAATGTCACATTCACTCCTCCCCTCTATTGTAAAAACAGCCAAGGTGGGTCAAGTCCATCTATCCCAGTAGTCTGTCTGCCCACAGTGACCAATGTCAAGTGATCACTCCTCTGTCGCCCATTCCCATCCTCTGATAAACAAAGGCTCGGGATACCATCCCTACCCATCCTGGCTAAGAATCATCAATAAGCCTACGCTCCATGAACTTATCTAGTTCTTGTTTGAATCTTTTATAGTCTTGACCATTCACAATATCCTCTGGCAAGGAGTTCCATAGGTTGGCTGCATTGTGTGAATAAATACTTCCTTTTGTTTCTTTTTAAACCTGCTTCAATTAGTTATATTGTGGGCCCCTAGCTCTTACGTTATGAAAAGGAGTAAATAACACTTCCTTATTCAGTTTCTCCACACCAGTTATAATGTTATAGACCTCTACCACATCCCCCCTTAGTCATCTCATTTCCCAGACGAATAGGCCCAATCTTCTTAAACTCTCCTCACATGGCAGCCCTTCCATATCCCTAGTGGTTTTTGCTGCCCTTTTCTGAATCTTTTCCAATTCTAATATTTTTTTTGAGATGAGGTGACCACATTTGCACACAGAACTCGAAAGGTATGTGTGCATCATGGACTTGTCCAGAAGTAATATGATATTTTCCGTTTTAATTTCTATCCCTTTAATGATTCCCAACATTCTGTTCACTACCATCATCTGAAAATCTTGAAGTAATTAACTCTTCCTGGAAGTCTCTTCCTGACCCAAACCCCTTTCTGAAAGTCACTTTGCAACCTCCTGCCTCTTTGAGCTTGCTTATATAGATAAAGCTATAATTAGTTAATATCAACTAAAAAACCCCATGTAAACTCCCCTTCTTCCCACAGTCCATATACCAGTTTCACAAAGGACCAGGCAAACTTCGTGTTCTCACCTTGCTCCTAACCCCTACCGCCAACAGGAGAAAATTGGTGGAGGTGTTATTGTTTTAACCCCGTTCTGGGCAAGTAATGTGCCTGTATGAATTCTGTGAAAGGACTGCTCAGATGTGTTTCAGCCAACATTTGGTCAATCTCTTCATAGGGGAGCTGTGATAGTTATGGTGTTCAAAATATAGCATTTGGTCCTTAAAAGTTCTGTGCTTTTTTGCTTATTTAATGCCACCCCAATCTGGCTGGGGAAAGGAAAAAAGTCGATCAACTTGGTAAAGTTTACTTCAAAAAGCATGGATCAATTCCTAGCATCAACTCTTTGCCACCTGCATTTTCAAGCCATTGAAAAACATCAGACTTGATTAGTGGCATGTTTTCTAACAAAATGAATGTTAAAGTGTATGCAGTACTCCACATTCAAATGGAGTGGATAATAAAACACCAAGAATGAACAGAAGGATGATCTGGAATCTCTCTCTGTAGTTTGGATTCAGCAGAGGGCATTTTGCAAGTTACCTGGCTGCTGTTATGGATCCCGGTTCCGTCCTCTGGAAAAGCATGTTGGGGCCAGAGTTCTCTTCGGCTCGGAACACGGCTTTTACTACTTGATGCAACCAGTTCTGGTGCATGTCATCTATCATACGATCAGCTTCATCTATAATCTGCACCCAGATAGAAACAGCCTTGCTGTTAGGTTCTTTTAGGTGCTGTAGCTTTCCTTCTACATACATTAAAACTCACTCTTTTTAACAGGCAGCAGATAATATAATATAATGGAGATATACTAATCTCCTAGAACTGGAAGGGACCTTGAGAGGTCATTGAGTCCAGTCCCCTGCATTCACAGCAGGACCAAGTGCCCAGGGCCGTCCTTAGGCATACACAGAGTACGCAGTTGCGTAGGACACCACAGTAGTTCTGGGGCACCATTCTGCCAAGAGAAACGGGAAGCAGTGAGCAGGCAACAGCAGGACTGCTGGGTCCTAGAGAGAGCTAAATGCACTGCCTGCAGCACAGTTCGAGGGAAGGGATTGGCAGCTGGGGGTCTCTGGGAAGGGGAGGAAATAGGGGCGGGGGAAGGAACTTACCTGTGTGACTCTCTCCCCTAGCGTAAGGTGAGGCAGGCTGGCTGGGCACCTCTGTGGCTGTATCCTTTCTTCTCCCCTCCCCCCCATGGAACACCCACCCTTCCCCCTCCTTCATGGAGCACCCCTCTTTCCCCCCTTCCCTCCGGCAGGGCTGGGTTGGGTGAGGTGCTAGGGGGGAGTTGGGTGAGATGCTGGAGGGGAGGAGAAGGGAGGGGCTGGTTGCGTGCTGACCGGGGTAGGGGTGGACTGGCCCAGTGGGCTGTCTGCCAAAGGGCTGGCTGGCAGCAGATATGCGGGGCGCTGGTACACTGCAGCCGGAGCCCGGCATCGGCACTATAAATAACCCGGTGCCAGCCAGGGCACTGTGTGGGGCCGAGAGAGCGCCTGCGTGGCGTGTTTAAACATCATGGAACAGTTGAGAGGGGAGACACCCCGTCATCTTCCCTCTCAGCTGGTTTGCGCTCCCTCGGCCCTGCCCCAGTCAGCATGCAACCAGCCCCTCCCCTCCCCTCCCCTCCAGCACCTCACCCAACCCCCAGCATGTGGATGCTGCTGCCGGTTCCGGTAGGGTTACCAAGTAGACCCCCCCAAAAAACAAACAAACTGGACGCTTGATCATGGGTGGGCAGGAAGCAAAGCTGGGAGGGGAAGCAGAGGGGCTGACTGGGGAAAATCAGGAGGGGAAATGGGGGAGAACTGGACTGCTGGGAAGGCAGGAGGTGGGGGGCTGAGGGCACAGGGTTTGGTGCGTGTTGTTAGGGTTGCAGGGCTGGAGTCAGGGCAGAGATATGGGGGACTCTTGGTAAGGGGGAGGGGTTAAGATGTGTGGGCAGGGGGCTGGAAGGTTTGTGAGGGCACCTCAAGGCAGAAGGTGACAGAGTGAGGGCAGGGGGTGGGTTCAGGGCACAGGGTCTGATGGGGGGCTCAGGGTAGGGAGGTGGGGGGGCAGGAGTCAGGGCAGGAGATGGAGGGGGCAGAACTCAGGAGGGAGCTGGAAGAGATTACAGGGCTTACAAGGGTGACAGTGCTGGGCTGACAACTCCTCCCGGGGGGACAGAGCTTCGCTTTCCTGGGACTCCCAGAGCCCTCCCCCCTCCTCGCAGGATGGCATCGCGGAGGTAAGTTGCTGGGGTGCAACAGCCCCTGCTGCTCAGGCAGCTCACACGCCAGCTGTCTGGGGAGGGGGAGTGCAGTTGCACGCTTCCCAGAGGTGCTGCAGGATTGGCAGGAACTGGTCCCAGCTGCCCCTGTCCCCTGCCTAGACCCCCCACAAGTACCCTGTCCTCTGCCCCCACCAACACTGTTAGAAGCACCCAGCACCATCCCGTCCCTGGACCCAGCACCCTGCCAGCTGTGCCAGCATCCTTGGGACTGACCGCATTAGTGAGGCTTGGGGGGGTGGTGGTTGGTTTTTTTTTTGCATCTCACTTGTGTGGCCCCAACTGACTTTTCTGTGCGTCAGTGACCCCTGGCTCAAAACAGGTTCCCTGCCCTGCTCATATATAAAGACAATGCTAAAACCTTTTGAGTTTGACATCATATTTTATTTACAAATGAAGCCAGGCCAACAAGCCCCCAATTGGGACCAAACCCCATCTCACTGCAGCATCATAACACTCGTGCACCACCTGATCCCAAATCAGAGCCTATCACACATGGGAACCCCCTGTCCTGAGCCTCTTACATCCCCAAACTCCTGCACCCCCACATCCCCAGTCTTCTGCCACAACACTCCTGCACCATCCACACATCACAAATCTGTGTCCAGAGCCCATCATACTCACAACCTCCTTGCCCTGAGCCCCACACACATCCAATCTAAGCTCCTGCACCCTCACATCCACAAGCCCGTGGCTTGCTCAGCACCCCAACCTTCCACCTGAGCCCAACACTCCCCAGGCTGGAGCCCCCTACCCGAGCCAGAGTCCCCTTCTCCTGCTTCCAAATTCCCTCCCAGAGCTTGCACCTCTCACCTCTTCCCACACACAAATCCCTCATTCCCACCCCACAGCCTGCACCTCCTCACTCAGGCAAGTGAGAGCGTATAATGGCTGGGGATAGCAAGATGGAGAGGAGAGGAACAGAGAGGATGGGGCCTCAAAAGGGTGAGGAACATGATTTTAACATATTGGTGGGTTCCTTTTTTTTTTTTTTGCTCGACAAACCTAGGCATGGGGCACCAGTTTAATAATCCTGCGCAAGGCACCATAAATCCTAAGGATGGCCCTGCAAGTTCCATCCCCGACAGATTTGCCCCAGATCCCTAAATGGCCCCCTCAAGGATTGAACTCACAATCCTGAGTTTAACAGGCCAGTGCTCAAACCACTGAGCTATCCCTCCCCCAAGATATTTTTGCTTGGGATAAACAAATGATAGAAAGGAGCATGCGAGTAGATGTGCGTGCACACAATCCTTGTGTAAACGCATACATTGCTAATCAGCCAAACTATTTAACTAATTCAGATTGAGCACAACAAATTCAATTGAGCACAGTTTTAAGATGAAAGCTAAATCTTACATTTGGGTCCTTGCAGAGGTATCTAAATACCAAATTCATAGGTTCCAAAGGTGGAAGGAACCATTATCATCTAGCCTGACCTCAGGTAAATAACAAAAAAGTTCTTCATAATAATTCCTAGATCTTATCTTTTGCAAAAAGAACTAGTCTTGTTTTATGGCCAAACTCGAGGGGCACTTTTAGTCCCAAATGATACATAGATTTAGTTGCACTTAAATCCATTGGCAAATACACTCCATGTGGCTTTAAATAACATAAAGGATATCGGATCTCCCACACCCTGAATAAATAAAACATTAAATAAGCCTAGCCCTAGTGCATGCTCTGATATGCTGCTCATTTACTGTAAATTTGGTAACGTACTGTGAAATCTTGGTGTTGATAGTTGAAGTTAGACCCTTTAAGTTTTATTTTTGTAGATTTTTTTCCTTTCTAGGTGTTTACATAAAATGCCTTCTCTGGAGGTAAACATTAGGATTAGATGAGACCAATAATCTGAACAGCATGGTAATTCCTATACACAGCTGTGTATACGCACTAAGCGTACTAAAAGATGGAGAATAAGAATTATAGAGTGTCTTGTGACAGTCAACTCCATAGATCCAATTGTTTTAACTCACCAGAAAGCGAAGTTGTCTCAAGCTAAATCCTGGAGTCTGATCGATGTGATCCACCAGTCGTCCAGGTGTGGCCACAATGATATCAGCCAGACTGCAGTAACCCATCTCTCTGAAAAGACAAGTGTCCTGTCACCAAGCTGCTCTCTGCTGTGCACAGTAGGGTGAGATCAATTTAACACATTCCCGTGACCAAAAAATACCTGGGTTGCTTTTCTTTCCTGTCTCACTTTTTTAATTGAAGAAGTTGTTTATATTAAAGAATGTGTCTGTATGAAACTTGCTTTGCTCTGGAGAGCTGAGATGGAAACTCAGTTATTTCAGACAGATTAGGAGAATGCCTCACTGCTAAACAATTGGAAATGATCTGCTGTGCGATGCTTTTTTAGCCAGTGTTATAATGTGAGCTGCAGGCTACAACCTCTAAGGATACGAATGGTTAAGCAGATGACTGGTAAGCCTCACCCTTTCCTGGTTAGCTGGTAGGGGCTGGCGCAGCTCCCTGCCTGCTGCAGGTAGGGAGTTGCTCCAGCCCCACAGGGCCCACAACAGGCATGGGCTGCTCTGGCCAGCAAGCCAGAACAGCCTCTGTCCATGTTGGGTCCAGCTCCCCCACCATAGACAGGGGCTGCTCTAGCCAGTTTGCAAGAGCAGCCCTCGTCTACAGCGGGGGATACTCCAGCCTTCCTGCCCCTCTTTAATCAGTTAACAATAATGTTTAACTAGTTAACCGATTAAATGGTATTTTACATCTCTAATCACCATTGCCCCAATCCTGGATTCACTTAAAACAAATGTTATCTATGTTGGAGAACCTAACTGCAAAGATAAGAGGACAGACCTGAAACACAGTCCAAATAAACAGCAAACCTATAAAATAGCAAGTGGACAACAAAACAGTTTCCTGAGGCATTGGTTAGAGACCCGTCTGAAGGAAACAGATCTTATCAAATCAGACAAGAGCAGAAAGCACTAAGTGCTAAGGACCCACATAAGGAGGGACATCTTCCACTCCTCTGATTTCATGACCAATTTGATTTCTGAAGGTGCAACTGACAGACATAGCCACTTCTTTCCCTACCCGAGTACACAGCTGAGCCCAAAGACAGGCCACTATTGCACAAGTAGCAGATTGTACTCAAAGTCACAGACACTGTGTTTCTACCCTATTAAAGTCAACAGAACTTTAGAAATCATAGCTATTACCAGATAATGCTGCTCCAAGGAACTTTGGGCAAGCAGAGATTAACCAATATCCAATATGAACCTCTCACCCTAACCTGTGATGCAACAGCCTACAGTTTGACCTCGACAAGCACAGAGATAAGGGATTGTGACATTTGAGCTGTAAAACATTATCCAAAAGAATATTTAACCTACGTTCTTTGGACAAGAGTCTCCTGCTCCTTCGCGAAAGATTTCTGCCCAGTAACCAAAACAACCTTCAGACCTGTCCCATCAGTGTAGATGTTGAATACTTTACTCACCTGCAGGGAGGAAATGGGATTTGTTAGCTACTTTGACAGCTGTTTATGATGATGCTTTCTGTTATGTTAGTCAGCATCAAACCCACGGTCATTCTTGAACCTTCTTCACATGGTACATCTCATGTGTGTTTGGGCAATGACTTAAGTTCAGCTCAGAGCAAGGGAGGAAAAAAAGTCTCTTACCTGCTGTGCCAGTTCTTTGGTAGGCAAAACTGCCAGGGCTCGCACCTGGCAAACCACTCGTTCTAACAGAGCCTGCCAAAACAAAAACCAAATAAGCACTTGAAAACTAAGGAAGTCTCTGAGCCCTATCTGTGGCATCCCAATAATCCCCCAACACTTATTAATTCATTTATTCCCCTCCAGCTTCCCCAACTCCTCACATTATGTCCATTGGTAATGAAAGCCAAATGGGGAACTGAATTTAATGGGAGCTGTATCCAGGCAACTTTGAAGGTCCAAGTCTCAGTGCTTTTGTTGGGGTTTCTTTCTGACTTTGACCTACCTCAGCAGGCTTCCATTTTACACCCCTGGTGACAAAGAAAGGCAGTTGTGGCTCTCTCTGTTACACCTTGGCTGAACTCACCTGTACCACTGGGATGACAAAAGACAGTGTTTTACCACTGCCCGTCGGAGCCGAGACACAGATATCGCTGGGCTGATATCCTCCTCTCCCTACCAAAAAGCCACTGGATACACTCTCTAGAATAGCAGGAATAACCTCACCCTGGACTGAACAAAAGGAAAATGGGGATCAGTACAAAGCAAAGCCAAAGTCTATCCTTCAAATGCTATTAAAAACCATACAATGCCAATTTTTTGCTGTGTCTTGGAAAGCCTTGTGTTCTCCCTGCTATTAAAGTTAGATTTTTTTGGTGCAAATACAGGACATCTAGGGTTCAAAAGAGTTCTTCACTGCTTAAGGGGAATCCCAATTCATTCTGGAGAAGCTATTTCACATCCTTTGATCAGGGTCTTTTTTAACTGGCTATAAGTGAAAGATTAGATCAATGTATATTGCTTTGGAAAGTGAGCCCTGACTAGATCTAGGCAGTGATTATGGGGTTTCCCTATACACGTAATTCAGCTGTCCCTAAAGTTGAACTCAGCACCACTTTATAGCTCACTATTTATTTTTTCTTGTTTGAGTATGTATCAAGACGATGAAAGTGTGAACAGCATGACCGTGACAGGTGTTTAACAAGAATAACCATTTAGCTATTTAGAATATTTTAAAATCTTCTTTTCACTAGGAGACAGCACAGAGTCTGTTCCTTCAAGGCTGTAAGGGCTGTTGGTTATGGTCTGTCTAAACAGATAGTTCTTGTTTCCATCTGGAGCTAGTCCGACAAGGGGTTAAATCAGGCCTGGGTACAATACAGCCCAGGGGCTGCCCCCCCGGCTTGCCCCACAGAGAAATGTGACTGCAGGGCTGCGTTTCCGTTTTGAAACTGGAGGGAAGGGGGAAGTTTTAGGACTTGCCTCATCCCCAGCTCATTCCCATTGGACGGTTTCTGGCAGAATCCGGCCAATGGGAGCTGCTTGTTGGAATAACAGGCAGCTAAGAAGAACCCCATCGCTGCTCCTCAGCTCAGTTATTCATGAAGCACATGGCCAAGCAGGCAGGCTGGGAAACATTTTAAGTCTGCAGGCAGCCAGACCTGTTTGGCAGCTGACAAGTGAGTCTCTTGGCCACAGCCTGCTTCTGGCACCCCAGCCCTTTCCTGCCTCGACTCTCTGCCTGCTCCCTACCCCCCACTCAACATACCCAAACCCTCTGTCCCTAGGGCTGCCAGATATTTTCACAAAAAATCCCGAACATGTGGGGAAAAAAATTGGGTGAGCTAATTCCCTAACCCTAACACACGCTTCCCCCGCCAGACGCAGCAGGGGAAAAATGTCCCTGCCGGCCTTCCATCCGAGAAAAACAGAACATACTGGACATTTTACATGTCTGGTATTTTCTGTTTTTTTTTACTGGACAGAAGATGCAATTACCGGACTGTCCGGGTGAAAACCAGACACTTAGCAAATCTATCTGTCCCTCTCTTACACCCTTACCCCCTCCCAGATCTACCCTAGGTCACATCCCAAACCTTAGCACTCCAGTTCTCTATCCTTGGTAACAACCGCCTACTTCATCCCAACTCCCTCGCAGACTCCAGTCTCCCTCCTGCACCCCAATCCCTTACCCCAAGCTCCCCTCTGCACTCAACCTCCATCCTAGACCCCGTACCTCCTCCATTAATATAATGAAGAGTGTGGCCCTGGACCGCTTTCCAAAATCTTGGAGTGGCCCCCCCGTCAACAATTATTGCCCACCCCTGGGTTAAATGCTGCCAAATCATGTCAACTTCAGTAAGAGCTGATGGTGCCTAGTTCCTTGTAGTACTGGTCCTTGAGGATAAAGTTACATATGAAGCAAGAACAAATTAGCCACGATAAAAGCTTTGACTGCAGCCTGTGACTTCTCTCCCACATCCTTCAGGAGCTCTAGTTTATTAGCCAACTTTGTACTGAATATCCACTAATAAGTTATTTACAAACCTCTTCTTCAAAGAAAATCATATCCTGACAATGGGAGGCTGAGCCATGTCATGTGTTAGTTTTATATTACATCTTTTGATGAAGAAAAGCTATTTACAGGGACAGTAAACTATTGAACTTACTTCCTGCCAATGAGTACTATAAATTGAAGACAGGGAATTCTGGACCTCAAAGTATAAGAGTCCATGATTGAAGTAAGGAGAGTAATTGAGGATAGTATACTAGCAATTCATTAAACGCTGCTACATGTCTTAGCACATCAAAATATTAAATAGTTAAATAATTTAAATCAGAAAAGATCTGAGCTAGATCTGAAGTTCTTTGATGGTCTGCTGATAAAGACTAAGACCTGATAACTAATTGCATTTGTGATTTGGATTTAAGTTTTTAAAAGTGAAAGGTTAAGGCAATAACACATTGTAATAATTCTATATTTGTTTTAATTTCTTAGTCTTAATCAAATCAATAATGTGCAATATGCATGCTAGCAACAAGACCTTCTAGTGTTGATTTTACAGAGGTTTATCCCTATCTGGCCTATGTCATAGCCTCTACATATACACTGTAATAGCTCAGCTCCACCTGATGTCCAAGTATTAAATAGCAAGTTTTTTCTAAGATGAATCAGTCTATGACACAAATAGGTACCTAATTCTTCTCTCCAGCTATCTTTGGTAATGCAGATGACTGATTCCTAAGTAATCACTATACATTTTGTTTTAAATTAATGTAATGTCAACACATCCACATCACACTGGTTAAAGCATGAGTTCCCAAACTGGGGGAGCGTGAAGAAATTCCAGGGGGGTGCAAGGCGACCCAGCCTTCCCTCCCCCATTAAGTTTTGCTGCCTCAGTCAGTTCCTTTTTTTTTTTGGTTTAACAAGTTTTGCTGCTTTGGGGGGGAGGGGGGGAGTGGGAGGGGGGCGTGATGCCAAAAAGTTTGGGAACCACAGGGTTAAAGTATCATAGTCTTATCAGCTTTTGAGACATTTTGGAATTGTTTTTATTCAAAAAACCCACTCATTACCAGTATTCCCCGGAGTTCTGATTTTCTAACATGTTCTTTATGTCATACCTACACACATACACAACACGAGCAGTTTTAGTGATGGAGAACTTAGCTGATTAAAAAAAAGAATACAAAAAAGGTACCTGGGAAAAAAGACTCTATTCCATTTATTTGCAGCTTCTTCAACAGTTTGGGATGAATTCCTGGGACTTCCTGGATTGGAACTAAGTTATCTTTTATGTGTTTATGGACCAGCTTGGGTTGAGCAAGCCACTGTGGTAAGATAGGCTGAACCTAGAAACAAAAAACTGAATGAATCCTGAAAGAGATTCTCAGCAGCTGGTCTGAAGCTGATGTTCCTTTAATCCATTGTAAAAAGTTAGTGTAACAAAAAGCAGTAACTAATTAGTATCCAGTATTTTAAAAATAATTATCATTGTGGCAATATTTTATGTATTTGGACTAATCGTTTTCTATAGAAAATATTATCCTCTGAACATACTGTCCCAAAGTAACATACACAAGCAGCATGTTACAGCCATGAATATAAGCCAAATTGTTCATCTCTGCACTTCAACAATTAAAAATTTAGTATCTGCATAAAGAGTGTTCAGGATTAGGACCTTATTCACTGACCACACCATTAAAAATGAGAAACAGTAAAATGCTTGTAGAGCAAACTGAAGTCAAAAGGCTGTCAACCATGTATTATATACATCAAGATTACATTAATCACTGTTTTAAGTTTATCAAGATGACTGTCTAGTCAATGAGTTGTGTTTGTACGACTTATTTGAAATATTTTATCCTTTATAGGAAACAAGAAGTTATTTAGAAAAGTTAGTAAGCCATGTATTAATGAAATTACTTCTACCATAAAGCCTAACGATGCTATATATAAAGCAGTGGTCTCCAACGTGGTGCCTGTGGGCGCCATGGCGCCCGCTGGGCCATTTATGTGCGCCCACAGAGCAATCTGGGCTGGCCCCGCGGCAGGTGCCAGCCCCGGACGGCCCCTGCCCGGGGTCACAGCACATGCCAATTCCGGCCCCGGGCACGCCTGGGGTCGCGGCACATACCGGTGCCAGCCCCGCGGCAGTCTCTGCCCAGGGTTGCGGCACGTGCCAGTGCCGACCTTGGGTGTGCGGCGCATGCTTGGCCCCGCTCCCAGGCACCCAGCAGCCCCAAAACGTTGCGGATCACTGATATAAAGCATTTTAGAGAATGCCTTCTCTCACCAAATAGCACAATCAGATAAAAATTCCTTGCCAATTGGTTACCTTTTGAACTGATTTTCTGTCATACCCTCCAAGAACCAACAAACTAGAGGGTGGCAATGTTGCTTCTTCATTCAGAATAGGTATGCTTGCTTCCTTCTTTGTGCTCTGAGTCTCTTTAACTTCTTCACTACTTTCTTTCTTGGTATTTTCAGCTCTATTTGTTTCCACTTCTGTTGGTATGTCCCTCTCCTCCTCCTTCACAGTTTGGTTTCTCTTCAAATTACTTTTATTTTCCTGTTGTCTACTGTTTTCTTTAAGTTCTGAAATTTTGGAAGGATTAAAATGCTAATAAGAAGACAGTCGGGCAGATAAATGGAAGTATTTTTATCAATTAGGGTTTCTAGGACCTAAAAATCCACCTACATTCTCATCCTTCTTTCCAATCCTAAGTGTGAAAAGCTTACCACTGATTTAATAGTGTCAAAAGGGCAGCTAAAGCTGCATTTCAACCTTATGTAGCTCCCTTACCCTGAAACACCAATTTTCAGGCTCTAGTTGTAAACTAGACCCAGAAGTTAGGAATTTTGCGCTTCTAAAATAAAATAAAAATTGGACATTCAATTTTAACTATTAAATCTTAATCTTTCAGGAATCAATCATTAAAAAAGGGATAGAGAATAAGACAGAGAATATATTACTACTTCTATATAAAAGCAATGGTATGCCCACATCTTGAATACCACGTACACATGTGGTCAACTCAACTCATCTAGAAAAGATATATTGGCATTGGAAAAGGTTCAGAAAAAGGCAAGAAAAATGATTACCAGTTTGGAATGGGCCCCATATGAAGAGTGATTAAAAAGACTTGGACTTTTCATCTTAGAAAAGAGGAGACTAAGGGGGGATATGATAGAGGTCTATAAAATCATGACTGGTGTGGAAAAAGTGAATAAGGAAAAGTTATTTACTTAATCCCACAATATAAGAACTAGGGGTCACCAAATTAAATGAATAGGCAGCAGGTTTAAAACAAAAAGGACTTTTTCCTCACTTAGCGCACAGTCAACCTGTGGAACTCCTTGCCAGAGGATGTGGTGAAGACTAGGACTTTTAACAGGGGTTCAAAAAAGAGCTAGGTAGATTCATGGAGGTTAGATTTGTCAACGGCTACTAGCCAGGATGGGCAGGAATGGTGTCCCAGCCTCTGTTAGTCTGGAAATGGGTGACAGGACAGGGATCACATGAAGACCACCTGTTGTGTTCCCTTCCTCTGAAGCATCTGGTATTGGCCACTGTAGCAGACAGAATACTGGGCTAGATGGACCTTTTATCTGATCCAGTGTGGCCCTTCTTACGTTCTTAGATTTGCTTTTACCCGTTTCAATTTTCTTTTGAGACACACTTGTTTTTTTTCCATTTTCTTTCTTTCTTTTCTTTGCTGGAATGTGCCCATTGACTGCCTCACCAAGTAGGCCAGAATCTGACCCTCGTGAAGGCTTCTCAAAATCACTACTAATTTGGTGGATCTTCCTCAGCTTCTTTTCCCCTTCTCCAGGGGAACCCTCATCACTGTGTCCTCTCTTCCTTTTCTTTGTTTCTCTCTGTGATTTATGGTTATACTCAGATTCAGAGTCTCTGTGTCTGAGCTTCTGATCGAGTTCATCTTCTGTCTTCTTTTGTTTTAATTCATCAGAAGACAAAAGCACTTGCTGCTGCTTTTTCAGTTGCCTGGCTCTAGCTTGTTCACGCAGACGTTCTAACAGGACCTGTGATCGGTCCTCAGCATCCTCCTCCTCATCACCAAGGTATCTGAATGTTTCATAAAGAAAATGCTTTAAACATATCACAGTGGCATAGTGGGCACCACAACAAGGCTGGAAGCACCCTTTTCACACCATTATTGTCAAAGAAATGGCAACAAAATCCAATTACACAGTTTACTAGAACTAGATACTGTAGTGAGGCACAGCAATCTAATCCAGTGGCTCTCAACCTTTCCAGACTCCTGTAACACTTTCAGGAGTCTGATTTGTCTTGAATACCCCCATGTTTCACCACACTTAAAAACTACTTTTTTGCAAAATCAGATATAAAAATACAAAAGTGTCACAGCACACTGTCACCAAAAAATGTATTTTCCTAGCTTTACCATATAATTGTAAAATATTCATCTGAATAGGAGTGATATACTTACATGCCAGTATATAGTATATAGAGCAGTACACCCACATTTTTATTTGTACTAACTTCACTAGTGCTTTATCTAGATGAGCTGATGTACCCCCTGAAAGACCTCTATCTACTGCCAAGGGTTCATATAACTGTGGTTAAGAACCACTGATTTTGTCTACATCTTGGGCAGGCTAGCTCAGCTGTTTAATGTGATGCTGTCACAGGATGGCAGCCTGTTTTCTTTTTGGGGGTCCTGGAGCTGGATTCAATGACCTTCTGAGGTCTCTTCTAATCCTCAGATTCTATGATCTTTGTGGCCAATTAAAGAATATTTCCTTCTGTATTCGTGTATTAATCAAAGTAAAACCAGCACGTAAAAGCGAGTCTGTTGATTGCATAAAGGCTCCAGCACCGAAAACAACACGGACTCGTTAGCTGAGAGGAGCCATGGCACTAAGGGAGACTGGGGATCGTGGGGGTGGAGGGGTTGCCAACTGATTTGGATGTTTGGGTGGGGATAGCAATGGAGCCCCCCCATCTTCACTCCCCCATGCCCCATAGACACCCCTATACACACCCCTATACACACACCCCATAGACACCCCTATACACACACACCCCTACACACACCCCCCATAGACACCCCTATACACACCCCTATACACACACCCCATAGATACACCCCTATACACACACCCCATAGACACCCCTATACACACACCCCCCTACACATACCCCCCATAGACACCCCTATACACACACCCCCCTACACATACCCCCCATAGACACCCCTATACACACCCCTATACACACACCCCCCTATACACACCCCATAGACACCCCTATACACACCCCTATACACACACACCCCTATACACACCCCATAGACACCCCTATACACACACCCCTACACACACCCCATAGACACCCCTACACACCCCACACCCCGAGGCCCGGCGCGCGCAGCCCCCACCTGTTGACGAGGAAGAGCGCCATGGCCCCGCGCCTCCACTTCCGGGGCTGGGCACCCTCGCGCGCACACGCGGGTCGCGCGCAGCTGACGTCACCCGGCGCACTTGTGACGCGGAGACCGAGGCGGGAGTCCGCATTCGCCCAGCGCCCCCTACCGGCCGCGCGGGCTGGCCCCGCCCCCACCCCCAGGGGCCGTTTAACGAACTCCAGGGGCTGGCCCCTTAACGCCCCTCCCCCTCCCTCCCGGCCTGCCCCCCCCCAGCACCACTGGCCCCAGGGGCCACCCCCCCCCCCAGCACCACTGGCCTCAGGGGCCGCCCCCCCCCCAGCACCACTGGCCTCAGGGGCCAACCCCCCCCCCCAGCACCACTGGCCTCAGGGGCTAACCCCCCCCCCAGCACCACTGGCCTCAGGGGCCGCCCCCCCCAGCTCCACTGGACCCAGGGGCCAACCCCCCCCTCAGCACCACTGGCCCCAGAGGCTAACCCCCCCCCAGCACCACTGGCCTCAGGGGCTAACCCCCCCTCAGCACCACTGGCCCCAGAGGCTAACCCCCCCCCAGCACCACTGGCCTCAGGGGCTAACCCCCCCCCAGCACCACTGGCCTCAGGGGCTAACCCCCCCTCAGCACCACTGGCCCCAGAGGCTAACCCCCCCCCAGCACCACTGGCCTCAGGGGCTAACCCCCCCCCAGCACCACTGGCCCCAGAGGCTAACCCCCCCCCAGCACCACTGGCCTCAGGGGCTAACCCCCCCCCAGCACCACTGGCCTCAGAGGCTAACCCCCCCCAGCACCACTGGCCTCAGGGGCTAACCCCCCCCAGCACCACTGGCCTCAGGGGCCGCCCCCCCCCCCAGCTCCACTGGACCCAGGGGCCAACCCCCCCCCCAGCACCACTGGCCCCAGAGGCTAACCCCCCCCAGCACCACTGGCCTCAGGGGCCAACCCCCCCCCCCAGCACCACTGGCCTCAGGGGCTAACCCCCCCCAGCACCACTGGCCTCAGGGGCCGCCCCCCCCAGCTCCACTGGACCCAGGGGCCAACCCCCCCCTCAGCACCACTGGCCCCAGAGGCTAACCCCCCCCCAGCACCACTGGCCTCAGGGGCTAACCCCCCCCTCAGCACCACTGGCCCCAGAGGCTAACCCCCCCCCAGCACCACTGGCCTCAGGGGCTAACCCCCCCCCCAGCACCACTGGCCTCAGGGGCTAACCCCCCCCCTCAGCACCACTGGCCCCAGAGGCTAACCCCCCCCCAGCACCACTGGCCTCAGGGGCTAACCCCCCCCCAGCACCACTGGCCCCAGAGGCTAACCCCCCCCAGCACCACTGGCCTCAGGGGCTAACCCCCCCCCAGCACCACTGGCCCCAGAGGCTAACCCCCCCCAGCACCACTGGCCTCAGGGGATAACCCCCCCCAGCACCACTGGCCTCAGGGGCCGCCCCCCCCCCCAGCTCCACTGGACCCAGGGGCCAACCCCCCCCCCAGCACCACTGGCCTCAGGGGCTAACCCCCCCCAGCACCACTGGCCTCAGGGGCTAACCCCCCCCAGCACCACTGGCCTCAGGGGCCGCCCCCCCCCAGCTCCACTGGACCCAGGGGCCGCCCCCCCCCCAGCTCCACTGGACCCAGGGGCCAACCCCCCCCCCCAGCACCACTGGCCTCAGGGGATAACCCCCCCCAGCACCACTGGCCTCAGGGCCCCCCCCCAGCACCACTGGCCCCAGAGGCTAACCCCCCCCAGCACCACTGGCCCCAGGGGCTAACCCCCCCCAGCACCACTGGCCCCAGGGGCTAACCCCCCCCAGCACCACTGGCCCCAGAGGCTAACCCCCCCCAGCACCACTGGCCTCAGGGGCTAACCCCCCCCCCAGCACCACTGGCCTCAGGGGCCGCCCCCCCCAGCTCCACTGGACCCAGGGGCCAACCCCCCCCCCCAGCACCACTGGCCTCAGGGGATAACCCCCCCCAGCACCACTGGCCTCAGGGCCCCCCCCCAGCACCACTGGCCCCAGAGGCTAACCCCCCCCAGCACCACTGGCCCCAGGGGCTAACCCCCCCCAGCACCACTGGCCTCAGGGGCCGCCCCCCCAGCACCACTGGCCCCAGGGGATAACCCCCCCCAGCACCACTGGCCTCAGGGGCTAACCCCCCCCCCCAGCACCACTGGCCCCAGAGGCCGCCCCCCCCAGCACCACTGGCCTCAGGGGCCGCCCCCCCCAGCACCACTGGCCTCAGGGCCCCCCCCCCAGCACCACTGGCCTCAGGGGATAACCCCCCCCAGCACCACTGGCCTCAGGGCCCCCCCCCCAGCACCACTGGCCCCAGAGGCTAACCCCCCCCAGCACCACTGGCCCCAGGGGCTAACCCCCCCCCCAGCACCACTGGCCCCAGGGGCTAACCCCCGCCAGCACCACTGGCCCCAGGGGATAACCCCCCCCCCAGCACCACTGGCCTCAGGGGCTAACCCCCCCCCCAGCACCACTGGCCCCAGAGGCCGCCCCCCCCAGCACCACTGGCCCCAGGGGCTAACCCCCCCCAGCACCACTGGCCTCAGGGGCCGCCCCCCCCCCAGCACCACTGGCCCCAGGGGCTAACCCCCCCCAGCACCACTGGCCTCAGGGGCCGCCCCCCCAGCACCACTGGCCCCAAGGGCTAACCCCCCCCAGCACCACTGGCCTCAGGGGATAACCCCCCCCAGCACCACTGGCCTCAGGGGCCGCCCCCCCAGCACCACTGGCCCCAGAGGCTAACCCCCCCCAGCACCACTGGCCCCAGGGGATAATCCCCCCCAGCACCACTGGCCTCAGGGGCTAACCCCCCTCAGCACCATTGGCCTCAGGGGCCGCCCCCCCAGCACCACTGGCCCCAGGGGCTAACCCCCCCCAGTACCACTGGCCTCAGGGGCTACCCCCCCAGCACCACTGCCCCCAGGGGCTAATCCCCCCCAGCACCACTGGCCCCAGGGGCTAACCCCTCCCAGCACCACTGGCCTCGGGCTAACCCCCCCCAGCACCATTGGCCTCAGGGGCTAACCCCGCCCCCAGCACCACTGGCCCCAGGGGATAACCCCCCCCAGCACCACTGGCCTCAGGGACTAACCCCCCCCCCAGCACCACTGCCCCCAGGGGCTAATCCCCCCCAGCACCACTGGCCTCAGGGGCTAACCCCTCCCCCCAGCACCACTGGCCTCAGGGGCCGCCCCCCCCCCAGCACCATTGGCCTCAGGGGCCGCCCCCCCAGCACCACTGGCCTCAGGGGCCGCCCCCCCCAGCACCACTGGCCTCGGGCTGCACAGCCCCCAGAGCCCTACCCCCTCACTAGTGCCAGCCCCTGGCACAAGGGCTGCTGGCGAGGGATCCCCGCTATTCTGCACAAGGATCAGGAGAATTAGGGGGCCTGAGCCCCAGCAAAACCCCTCCAGAGACAAGATCCTCTTTTGTATCCTTCTCCGCTGAGCACGTGAAACGTGCCCCTCTGGAGGGCTAAAGAACAGCGCCGTGCGCATGTCCCCGGGGCATGTCTGCTTTTGGGAGAGCTTCTGCCAGATTTAAACACTGCCGCTACGAGAGGGGAAATGAGGACACCTGCGTTCGCACACACTGGATTTACCTTCATGCACTGGAATTAAAAAGTTTCAAATAAGTGTGCAATCTCCATTTTGATCACTGGCAAATTATTCTGCTTGCTGCTTTATAAGGAGGTAGGTGTATAGCTCCCTATTGTTTTTGCACTACACTAACTTCCTCTGATGTGATTTGCTTCTCCTGAAACCCCAAGGATGGCAAGGCAGCCTCCATAGAAATGCCAGGAGCTAGCTGTCTTTTCATTTTCTTAGGGTATGTCAACACTACACAACTTTTATCAACAAAGCTGTGTTGACATAGTCCTGTCGCTAAAAGTCAGTGTGTGTGGCACCTTTACCAACAAAATACTTCCACTCTCAACAAGGAGGGCTCGCTTTGTTGTCAGAAGCATCATTCATACTTCAACCTATGGCAAAATTTTGTGGTTCATTGGGGAGATACGATAAGCATCTGTGAACTACAAAAGTTTTCTTACTCAAATGCAAACACACGGTTAGTGTTGAGTGGCAATTTACTCTTGGAGACATCATAAGACTATGCTTTTATTCACACAGTATGATCTATGCTATGTATGATCTATGTCCTAATTTTGGAAGTGTAATAGCTCATTCTAACTACCACTGTTACAGTGTAGGTCATGCCTTCATCAATTAGGGATGTGAAAGGTTAACCAGTAATCATCATACTTAGTGGGTGATGCTTATCTGTTCAGTTAACTGGTAGGGGCTGGAGCAGCTCCTGCCCCCCACCTCTCCCCAGGCAGGTGGTCTGACCCCCCCCTTTTAATGCATTAACCAATTAAATGAGATTTTACATCCCTACTATCAATATGAATCAGTTTGCACTCTGGAGTCATGGAAACCTATTATGATTTATTTAGCCTCATCCCTGTTCCTAAAATGCAGTGATTGAGAGAGAGAGAGAAGCATTTGTTTATTAGGCCAGCTAAATGACCTCCCCCATGCTAAAGGAAGAGATCACACCATGCCACCTCCTTCTATATCTTCATTATTTATTTTCTATAAGTAGAAAACAAAAGGAATGTGAACACACTAGCAAAGAACTGTCATCCGTGAGACTGCACAAAATTCAGGGAAGGGCAATTTGTGCCACGGTCTGCTAACAGGCAGGAGAGGTGCAGGTCCAGGAAAAGACTCTTCACTTCCATCGGAGTGCCCTATGCGAAGGTGGAACCATTCCAGCCCACATTAGCAGCATTCATGTCATAATAGTTGATGTAGACTCTGTAAAAAAAGAGTAGAAATGTTGAATGTGACAAAATGTTAGTGCATGAAATGTAAGCATGAAATGTAAACGTATTCCTCTTCCCATCCTCCAAGGGATATGGTTTCACATTTTCCACTTTAATTTTTATAAAAGCTATTGAGATCTTTATCAGTAAATTTTGGTTTAAAGCCAGAAGCTGCTCATTTCCAACTTTCCTTCTCTAATGCTTTACCAAGCACTTGCAAACTGGGCTCGCCAAGGCTCCTGCCCTAAGCACACCCATTTTCTTCTTTGCATTTCCAAGATCATTCTTTAATTAAAACATGCCATTTTAGTAACATGTTTGAGTGATTTGACTGCAGCAACTTTTTGCCAACTCCAAATGGGCTTTCCTGGCTGACTGCACATCCCTGCTAGGAATGTTAAACTTCAATTAATCAGCTAATTGAGTAGTCTATGGAATGTCCATCAACTACTCTTTTAGTCCATAAGGGGAGCCCTCTGCTGCACTTGTCCTTTTGAAATGTACAAGGGCCGCCACGGATCTTGTACATTTCAAAGAGAAAGAGGCAGCAGACGTGCCAGCAGGTACCATTCCCCTCTGTGCTTTTTCCTTTGAAATGTATAAGAGCTGCCGGCGCTCAAGGAGAGAGGAGCAGCAGTTGGGACTGGCACGAGAGGGACAGCTTGCGCAGTTTCCCCATTGCTCTCGGCTCCCCACTTCCCCATAGAGATGGTGTTGGGGGGAAACCAGCTTTTAAGACAGCTCCCCCCCAACACTGGTTCCTGCTCACCCGCTTGCTGCCTCTGACAGAAGCAGCAAGGGGTGGGGAAGCGACTAGTCGAGTTCCTATTTGACTACCCGATAAGCATTTGCTTATCGGATAGTCAACTAGTCGCTAACATCACTAATCCCTGCCTCTTCACACATAGGCAGCAGCAGCAGCTCCTCCTGGTTGCCACTGGGTACTGCTGCTCTACTCCCTTGCTGGCTGACAGAACAGCAGCTGCTTGTCAAGTGGCAGAATTCTTCTGGGTCTCCTTGCCTACCTCCAAACTCCCCAAGGTGCCCAATGATCATCCTTCATGCCAGGAAAAAAAAAAAAAAAAAAAAAAGAAGAGGGCACTGAATATTATTCATTTGTGTATCATATTTAACCCTAACTCCCAAGGCTCAGATTATACTATATCAGCCAGCCACTTGGGATTATAGGTAGCCTACTAGACCAGTGGTTCTCAACAAGGGGTATGCAGAGGTCTTCTGGGGATACATCAACTCATTTAGATATTTGCGTAGTTTTACAATACACTGCATAAAAAGTACAAGTCAAGTCAGTACACACTACAATTTCATAAAATGACTTGTTTATAGGGCTGTATGATGAAATATATATATTCAATATTTATATTCTCATGTATTTTATAATTCTATGGTAAAAATAAGAAAGTAAGCTATTTTTGTCTGATTTTGTAAGCAAGTATTTAAGTGAGAACACTTGCGGGTATGCCAGAGACTCCTTAAAGAGGTACAGTAATCTGGAAAGGTTGAGAGCCACCTGAACCACATTAATCTGGGGCCAATTCATGGCACCAGCACACGACTGTTGTGAAGTCTGAAAGTTGTATCTCTCTATTCACAATAGATAAGAGTTTTCCCTTGGGTGTTAATAAACAACAGCCACCAGGGAGCATAATAGAGAATCCAAAGAAATAATTTAGGCAAGCCAGTAATTTGAATGTCACTCTAGTGCAGCCTTACCTATCTGCAGGTATGTGCAGTTGTTTAGTGAGCAGGTCACACAACAGCTTGGTATAGTTCTTGTTCTGCTGGCCTCCTATCTTGCCAATGCTGTGCAGGCTGCAAAGGGCACAGGGATCCGTGGAGCCTCCAAAGGACATCAGCTGATCTGCTACAATGTGCACAGCTATGTACTGCGAAACAAAATCAACTGTTAGTGAGGAGGTTAATATTCCGTCCTCAATCTCTCTCCTCTGAGGTGTATTTAGTTGGAATCCAGAGAGCAGGCTTGTTTCCTGGGATTAGCTATGGCAAGCACAAGTGGTGTTTAATTGTACATTTCTAAAGCATCCACTGCAATAGTACAGTACCTTTGCCAGACACATAGCGATGTAGCCCCCCAGCTTAATTTTAAATAATTCTGTGAAGAATGACTTAGTAATCCTCTTCATTGACGCTAATATTCAATAGGACTTGCTTTCTAGCCAGTCAATGTTCAGCTATTGGTAGGGCTATAATTGTTAGCCTCTATACATGGCACATTACAGAAGCCACTGACCAATCAGCTTGCTCCCATAAATCTATAAAACTTTAAGCACAGGAGGGCTCTGTTCTCTTGCTTGCTCTACCACAGATTCACTGGTGTTGACTGTTGGTACACCAGCCTTTTGGTTCTCATTTTACACCAGTACCACTGAAATAGTGTGACTGCAATTCATGGAGTAAGCCCATGGCCACCTCATCTGCTAAGCCTGCTTACAGGCATGTTAGGATAACAGAGTGATCAAAACAATAATGGGCTGTCTACTCTGATGCTAATAGAGCTTTAGCTCCCATTACTGTGAAATGGAAGGGACATTCACAGAAAATTCCAGCAGATAATAGCCACTGTATCACCTAAGGCAAGCTACTTGGCTACTCTATACCTCTGCTAAGAGAAGCCAAAGATGCACACCCATATTTGCAAAGTGTCTGAGAGCTTTGGGGATGAGAAGCCTCTGTATGTGCAGGATATTAGTGGAACATTTTCTTGACTTAACAGGATATGAAACTTTGCCTGGGGCTGAGTCGCGATCCTTCTTACCCATTGCTGCCCTCTGTGGCAAGTTTTTCTGTCCCATCGGGCTTTGTTGTAACACAGTCAAAAAATGGTGACCTCAGGTAGCATTAGTCTTTTGTACACACAATTCTTTAATAGCGAAGACCCATTTTGATCTTGCTTTTGTGGACCTCATAGAGCAAAATACTTGGTGACAGGAACTTGCCAGGTTAGTAAGAAAGGCAAGATGTCTGCATGGTGAATATTCCTAATGTATACACCCATTACAATGGGAACCTACCCATTTTAACAGGACCGTTCCCTCCCACAAGCACACCTCTCTATGGCAAACTGGGATAGTTTATTCGCTTTTCCGAGCAGATAAGCGTGCGAGAACCCGCCCAAACCATGCACCCCTAGCGCCTGGCCTTGTCCACGAGGCAGTGTAGTGTCACTTCTGCCTATGAGTCAGACGCACAGTCATTTATTCCACAGCGGAGAAGCAGCCAGCCCCCTGGGGCCATGCAAGCACGCTTCCACGTGCTGCAGGCCTTCCATCCCCGTCTCGCCTCACTCCCCCAGACAGACGATCCAAGCTGGACTAAAGGCTGTCCAGAGAAATTAGAGATCTCCCCTTTACACTGAGAATAGTTACAAGAGACTCAATTCTGTTTCCGCTAGGGTGAGAAAGGAAGCCCCTAGGGGGGAGACCAGCACCAAGGCTCCCGGCTAACTCTAGCATCCGTCGGCGCTGCGACTTGCCCTTTCTGCAAGCAACCTGCAGCGCCGGGATGGAGTTACAGCCTCCGCAACTCACCTGGGCAGGCTTGCCAGTCGCCTTTGCTAGCTGCTGGGTGAGCTCCCCCGTCAGGCTCTCCGGCACCGCGTCCTTGCTCACGTTGGTGTTCACCACAAACATGGGCATCTTGGAGCCTTGCAAAGAACTGCCCCTGTCTGCAATGCGGACCCTTTGCCCCTGCAGCAACCCGTTCCGCTGCTGCTGCAAAATGGAGCTGAACCGGAGACCCTGCCCTCCTCCCTCGCTGGATGCTCCGAAATGCAGCCCATGTGATCAGCGCTAGGCCAGATTCTTAAAGGGACAGCAGCGCCCTAAACAAGGGTCCCTCTCCGCAGCGCATTTTGGCAACTGCACAATCCGTTCAAGCGCGGTCCTGGGGCACCTGCTGGATGTGAAGTGTGTGTAGTTTCCCCTCGTCATTCCTGCCGGGCGTCTCCCCATGCCTCCCTTTGCTCAGGCATTTGCTTTATTATTATTTTATTAAATAACTGTATACATTCTATATCAATAGAATTTATATCCCTGTACTATGAAATGTGTAGATTCTGTGTTTTATATACTGATAAATATTTATATACATATTATATTGCGGGAATACCCAAAGGCTCTCCTATGGACCCCGTTGTGCTGGGCGCTGTAAGAACTGGCCCTGGCTCAGATAAGCCATTGTATGAGGCTAATATCAGATAAAGACTTATGCTGTGAATGGGTCCCGCCCATCCTCTGATTTCAGTGGGACTATGGATGGTGGGGTGACACCTACCATAAGCCGGTCTGTAGGATGGGGGCAAACACGCAAGTTCTACCCAGAAAGTGCTCTTTTATTTGCAAAATAAATGGTAGCCCTCTGCACTTTTTTATATACAAACATGTGTGTTTGGGTTTGCCTGGTTCTCTTCCCCCCACCCCCATCACATAATGCAAACCATGGCTTATGTCTGAGTTGCTGGCATGAGTTCTACAGTTCTTCTCTTTTGCTTTTCACTCTTACATAGGAAACGATTGTGGCCACGATTTCTCTATTGTGTCCTGTCTTTTGTTTCAGCTAGACCAGACTAACAGGGCTGCATCTCTATCACTAGTCTATAGTCTGTGTTCTTGTTGGAACTGAATTATGCAGACGTGCTCTGATCCTGGCTCGTGCCTGAAGAGGAGTGAGCTGCCTTTATGTAGAAGCCAAAGGCTGCTTGGGACATGAGCCCTCTGCTGGGCTGCGTGCTGAGATGCACGTAGCTTTCCCCAATGCTGCTCAGGCAGACTGGTAGGTAGCATGTCATCCCCAATTCGCACTAGTCAGATGACTCACAAAATGGAGGGCCACAACACACACACACACACACACACACAGCCAATATATACATAATCCTATAATAAGTAATGACCCACAAAACCAGTGTACAATAAATAATGAAAGGCAGCGTCTGGGTCAAGAACACGGGTGAATGTTTTAAGATGTTTTTGTAATACCATTTAAAAAAATGAGCTGTCTCTATTATTCCTTGCAATTGCTTAAATCATTCTCCTTCTCTGCTCCCCAACCTCCAGCTCCCTGAAAGATTGCAGGAAGGTAAGGGTATTGCTTCTGGGAATTTATGCAATACGGGAAGAGGGGGAGGAGCGTGCTGCAGTCAGTGACTGCACCCCAGATATTCTCACTTTCCCTGGTCTGCCAACCCCAAAACAGTAGAACCCCAGCCATGCTGCTGTTCTTGTACGGAGAGGATCTATGGTCTTTCTCGGGAGTGATGCTGTGGATGTATTCTTCTTCACTTTGGCGGGTTTCCCCTACACACTGAGAGGCAATGTTGGGCCCTCTCTTTGGATTTCAGGTATGTATAGGGCTTGCATGTTCACTAAAACTGCCCATGTGCATGTGTAACCCACTTGGAGTGTGTATATGTTGCACATGCACACACAAGTTTAAGCATTCATTTTTGGTTACACAGCATACTTTATAAAATGTGACCTGTGCCTTTTGTTCTCACTTAAGCATGGCCTCATACAATAGAGACTCAGAGTTATGAACACCAGAGTTATGAACTGACCAGTCAAACACATACCTCATTCGGATCCAGAAGTACATCTCAGGCAGCAGTAGAAACAAAACAAACAAAAAGCAAATACAATACAGCACTGCATTAAATGTAAACTTACAAAAAAAAAAAGTTAAGCACCATTTTTCTTCTGCATTGTAAAGTTTCAAAGCTGTATTGTTAGTATTCAGTTGTAACCTTTTTGAAAGAGCTACCATAACTTTTTCTTCAGGGCTGCATACATTTCAGAGTTACAAAGAATGCTCATTCTCGAGGTATTTGTAATTCTCAGGTTCTACTGTATTTTATAATAATAATAATAATAAATAATAAATCTCAGGAAGAAAGGTATTGAAAAAATTAAGATGCTGGAATCGCACCCAACATTTTTTTTAATGCAATGCAAAGCAGTTAGGTCCAGATCCTCAAAAGGGTTAAGCTCCTAATTAACATTTAGGGCTGGCTCTAGATACCAGCAAATCAAGCACATGCTTGGGGCAGCACAATTCCAGGGGCGACATTTCCAGGTAAGCAGACATCCCCCGGCACTGCCCAGCCCCACCCCGCCCTGCCAGGCTCTGCCCCTCCCTGCTGGCTCCAGTCCTGCGGCGGCCCCAGTTCCCTTGGCCGGCGAGAGACCGCTCCCTGCCGGCTGCCCGGCTCGCTGTGCCCGCCCCGCCCCGTGCCCCTCTGGCTCCATACCACCCGTTCCCCACACCGCCCCTGCACCCCGCACCCTGCTCCCCTGCACCCCAGTCCTTTTGCTCTCCCTGTTCCCTTCGTCCCTCTGGCTCTGTGCCACCCGTTCCCTGCGCTGCCCCTGCACCCCAGTCTCCACATCTCTCTGGCTCTGTGCCACCTCTGTACCCCGCAGCCCCTTTTCCCTGCACTCCTCTGGGTCTGTGCCCCCCATTTCCCGCACTGCTCCTGGACCCCGATCCCTCTGCCCCTCCCGTTCCCTGCATCCCATTCCCTGTGCCTCCTCTGCACCCCGCACCCTGCGCCTCCCATTCCCTGTGCCACCCCTGTATGCCCACACTGTTCCTTGCACCCTTCTGGCTCTGTGCACCCCAGCACCCCAGTCCCCCTGCTCCCCCTGTTGCCCCTGCCCCTCTGGCTTTGTGCTGGCTCTGCTGCCCCGGTGAGTTGGGAGTGAGGGGTGCTTGTCCATAGGGCGGGGCTGGACAGGGCATGGAAAAGGCTGTTGTGACCCAGCAGCAAGTGAAAGGGGAGAGGGAGTTTACTTGAAGTGCTTTTGCATTTATGGAAAAAAAATAATTAAGATTACATTTGCTATTTATAGGGCTAAAATGCCGGGACAACAAAAATGAAAACAAACAAACAAAACACTGCAAAGTGCAAACATGTAAAAGCCAACAAAAAAAGGGGGGCGGGATTTTTTTTGCTCGGGGTGGCAAAAAACTAGAGCTGGCCCTGCTTCCATTCCAGTCTTCTATGTCATTGGAAATTGCTCAGCTGCTGAAAAGCGGGAGGGGGGATAAATGAGTGGAGTTTGTCCATTTGCTGTCTCTGCACATTCCAAATCCTAGGACCTGATACTGCCCTTTTGAAGCAGATGTGATCTGCTTTCCTCTAAGCAGTTACCTACCTACCGACAACTATGGGTTTCTTTTAGTGTAAGTACAATTTTGGACACACTTTTGCTAATACAGATACAGGCAGGGTTCGCAGGGCCGCCCTACCGTTAGTTTAAAGTGTGCCGACGGAGGTTATATCTTCACTCTACAGCTTTTAGCCACAAGTCTGTGTGGATATAGCCCTGTCACGAAAAGCAGGGCCAGCATGAGGTGTGTGCAGTCAGTTCCCCCGCACATGGCCCTGCACTTTATTATTGGCCCCTCTGTCCTGGGTGGTGGATTCTACCTAAGGCATGTCCCAAAGCTGTGGGCAGCACATCGCAGTGGTGGCCTCCCCCCTGGAGGGGCCCCCAGCCCACAGGAGGAGGAAGTTGCCATGCACACTGGTGCTGAATGTGCCCCATGTGCCCCCATGCCCGTTGCTGCCTTCCCAGGATCACTTTGCTTCGCTGGGGGAGCAGCTGCTGAAGCTCTGCATGGGCAGAGACAGAGCTCTGGGCTGATGCGCATCGCTGGTGGCCTGGGCCACAATGCCCCATTCAAACTAAACCCGGCAGATAATCACACCAGCCCTGGATAGAAGTCAGCATGTGTGAGCCCAGTTTGTTGGCACTTGTGTTGACTGAACACTTGTGCCCCCAACAAGGGGGTTCCGCTTCGGGGACAGCTGAGCTCTCCTGCTGACACAGCAGTGTTCACACTTTCACTTGCTGCGGCAAAACTTTGTCCTTCACGGAGGGGGGTGGGGTTAAGCACCCGTGGTCAATAAATGTTTTGTCAGTCACATGGAAGTGTAGACACAGCCTGATTCTAAAAGAAGGGCAGAGCCAGGGAAGCCATGTTATTCAAACTATTTTTAAATACAATTTAAAATCAGTTCAAGTTAATTCTGTTTACATTTTGTTAGACCGGCTACTATAATCAGGCCAAAAAGCATATCTAAACTTCATTTAGAAGCCCAGATTTTTACCTAGTAGAACATACGTTCCTAAATTAATTTTTAATTTCTCCACACAGGCTAACGTGACTGAACTCTGTTTAAAAGGAACCATTTTATATATTAAAAAGCATTTTTAGGAAGCACATTTCCTTAAGTATTGTCAAAGGGGGGCTGGTCCCCTTAAACAAAAGCGGTGAGGAGTCCTGTGGCACCTTATAGATTAACCGAAGTGTTGGAGCATAAGCTTTCGTGGGCAAAGACCCACTTCGTCAGATGCATGTAGTGGAAATTTCCAGAGGCAGGTATAAATATGCAGGCCAGAATCAGACTGGAGATGACAAGGTGGGTCCAGTCAGGGAGGATGAGGCCCACTTCTAGCAGCTGATCTGGAGGTGTGAATTCCAACAGAGGAGAAGCTGCTTTTGTAGTTAGCGAGCCATTCACAGTCTTTGTTTAATCCTGAGTTGATTGTGTCAAACTTGAAGATAAACTGTAGCTCAGCAGTTTCTCTTTGAAGTCTGGTCCTGAAGTTTTTTTGCTGCAGGATGGCTACCTTTAGATCTGCAATTGTGTGTCCAGGGAGATTGAAGTGTTCCCCTACAGGTTTTTGTATGTTGCCATTCCTAATATCAGATTTGTGTCCATTGATTCTTTTACGTAGGGACTGTCCAGTTTGGCCGATGTATATAGCAGTGGGGCATTGTTGGCACATGATGGCATATATTACGTTAGTAGATGTGCAGGAGAATGAACCAGTGACGGTATGGCTGATCTGGTTAGGTCCTGTGATAGTGTTGCTGGTGTATAGACATAGGCAGAGTGGTCACCGAGGTTTGTTGCATGAATTGGTTCCTGAGTTCGAGTTATTATGGTGCGGTGTGTAGTTGCTGGTGAGAATATGCTTCAGGTTGGCGGGTTGTCTGTGGGCAAGGACTGGCCTGCCTCCCAAGGACTGTGAAAGCGAGGGATCATTGTCCAGGATGGGTTGTAGATCACTAATGATGCGTTGGAGAGGTTTTAGCTGGGGACTGTAGGTGATGGCCAGTGGAGTTCTGTTGGTTTCTTTTTTGGGCTTGTCTCGTAGCAGGAGGCTTCTGGGTACACATCTGGCTCTGTCAATCTGTCTTCTCACTTCCTCGTGTGGGTATCGTAGTTTACAGAATGCTTGTTGAAGATCTTGTAGGTGTAGGTCTCTGTCTGAGGGGTTGGAGCATATGTGGCTGTACCTCAGTGCTTGGCTGTAAACAATGGATCGTGTGGTGTGTCTGGGATGGAAGCTGGAGGCATGCAGGTACGCATAGCAGTCAGTAGGCTTTTGGTATAGGGTGGTGTTTATATGACCGTCACTTATTTGCACCGTGGTGTCCAGGAAGTGGACCTCCTGTGTAGACTGGTCCATGCTGAGGTTGATGGTAGGGTGGAAGCTGTTGAAATCATGGTGAAATTCTTCCAGAGTCTCCTTCCCATGGGTCCAGATGATGAAGATGTCATCGATATAGCGTAGGTAGAGAAGGGGTGTAAGTGGACAAGAGCTGAGGAAGCCTTGTTCCAGGTCAGCCATAAAAATGTTGGCGTATTGTGGGGCCATGCGGGTGCCCACAGCAGTGCCACTGGTCTGGAGGTATATGTTGTCACCAAATCTGAAATAGTTGTGTGTGAGGATCAATTCACATAGTTCAGCCATCTGTTGTGCTGTGGCATCATCAGGGATACTGTTCCTGACAGCTTGTACTCCATCTGCATGTGGGATGTTGGTGTAGAGAGCCTCTACATCCATGGTGGCTAGGATGGTGTTTTCTGGAAGATCACCTATGCATTGTAGTTTTCTCAGGAAATCCGTAGTGTCACGGAGGTAACTGGGAATGCTGGTGGCGTAGGGTCTGAGCAGAGAGTCCACATAGCCAGACAGTCCTTCAGTAAGAGTGCCAATGCCCGAGATGATGGGGCGTCCGGGATTTCCAGGTTTGTGGATCTTGGGTAATAGATAGAACAACCCTGGTCGGGGCTCTAAGGGTGTGTCGATTTGTTCCTGTGCTTGTGTAGGGAGTGTCCTGAGCAGATGGTGCAGTTTCTTAGTGTATTCCTTAGTGGGATCTGAGGAAAGTGGCCTGTAGAATTTGGTATTGGAGAGTTGCCTGGCAGCCTCCTTTAGGTAGTCAGGCCTGTTCATGATGACAACAGCACCTCCTTTGTCAGCCTCTTTGATTATAATGTCAGAGTTGTTCCGGAGGCTGTGGATGGCATTGCGTTCTGCACGACTGAGGTTACCAGGCAAGCGATGCTGTTTTTTCACAATTTCTGCCTGTGTACGTCGGCGGAAGCATTCTATGTAGAGGTCCAGACTGTCATTTCGGCCCTCAGGAGGAGTCCACGTGGAGTTCTTCTTCTTATGCTGTTGGTGGGAAGGTATCTGTGTGTCAGTGCACTGTTCAGTTTGTGTTGGAAGTATTCCTTGAGACGGAGATGGCAAAAGTAGGCTTCCAGATCACCGCAGAACTGTATCATGTTAGTGGGGGTGGTGGGGCAAAAAGAGAGTCCCTGAGATAGAGCAGACTCTTCTGCTGGGCTGAGTGTGTAGTTGGATAGATTGACGATATTGCTGGGTGAATTTGAGGTACCACTGTTGTGGCCCCATGTGGCAGGTAGGATTTTAGACAGCTTGCAGTCCTTTTTTCTCTGTAGTGTGTAGTGTGTGATCTCTTGTCTTATTTTAGTAAAATTCATTTGTGGGGAAGGTTGGTGTTTTATGAGAGACTCCAGACTGGAGAGCTCTTTTGATGTTTTCCTGCTGTACAGCAGTGCTCTCCAACCTTTTTACACCCAAGATCACTTTTTAAATTTCAGAACAGGCGAAGATCTACCGCCCCGCCCCTTCCCTGAAGCCCCGCCCCTTCCTTGAAGCCCCGCCCTTTCAATTCTCCTCCTGTCCATCACTTGCTATCCCCAGCCCTTACTTACACGCTCTGATAAACAGTTTATTTTTAAATTATGTGATATATAAAATTAAAATCAGGTGTCTATAGTTATGAAATAAATGGTCTGTTTTTATTCATGCTATTTAAATCTAAAATGAAGCATTTATAATTATACATTTTGTGGGGACAGAGTTCTGCGGCTCGGGGTAGGGGAGAGGGAACAGGTGCTGGGAGGGCAGAGGACAGGGTTCTGCAGCAGGGGACAGGGTGCCAGTGGGGACAGAGTTCGGGGAGTGGGGACGGCAATAGCAACAGCGTTCTGTAGCTGGGGAGTGCGGACAGGAGGCGGGGTGCCAGTGGAGGCAGAGAGTCCCCTGCATCTGCCTCCTCCCAGGATTCCCCCCCAGTGTGTGCCTGCCCCAGGGCTGACCCCCCACGGCGCAGGGAAGCCCCATGCGTGCCTGCCCCCGGGCCCACCCCACAAACCCGTGCAGGGAAGCCCCACGCACGCACCTGCCCAGGGGGCTGACCTGCACAGGGAACCTCCGCGTGTACTTGCCCTGGTGCCAACGCTCCCGCCCCGGCGCAGGGAAGCCCCGCACGTGCCTTCCCTGGGGCCGACCTCTCCCCCGCACGCACCGGGATACCCCGCACGCGCACGCCTATCCCGGGGCTGACTCACCCCTCCTGTGAGGTGCAGGGAGCCGACACCCCCTCCCACAGTACACCTGGCAGAGCAGCTAGCGCACTTCCAGAATCACCGGAAGCGGTGCAAAGCTGCGGGACTTCTGTCTATTGCTGGGAAGCCAACACCACCTCCATTTTCACTTGAGGTAGGTAGTGGGGCTTCTCAGGGGTGGGAGGGAAATGGGGGTGGGGTGGACAGGATACCTTGCGATCGACTGGTCAAGGCCTCGCAATCGACCAGTCGATCGCGATCAACCTGTTGGTGACCACAGCTGTACAGGATTCTGATCAGGTGGTTCCTCAGTTTTTTAGATAGTGTATCGCATAATCTCTCATCGTAGTCTGTGCAGTATGTAGATAGCAATGGATTTTTCACCTTCACTCCATTTGGTATGATATCCATCCGTTTGCATTTGGAGAGAAAGATATCATCTGTTTGTCCCACACACCGGGGGCATGGCCTGTTGGACTCCGGCCAGTGGCTGCCCCCAGCTCTGTTTCCTGCCCCCCTTCCTCTGGCCCCTCCTCCTCCTGTCCATCCCCACTGGCCCCCAATCCCTCCCCAGCCCTGTTTCCCACCCCCTTCCTCCTAGCAGCCCTTAAGGTGAGTCTGAGCCTGGGCTATCTATAACTGAAGTCTTAAGGAGAATGAGCCAATTTTGGCCCACCTGCTAATTAACTGTCTAGGTCAATGGTTGGCAACTAACATGTCTAATGAGCAGTCACCGCTGATAAATGGCTACCAGAGTTCAGGGTGCCCCTATGCAGAGAGAAGCCCACTAAGGAAAGGAGCTGGCTGGAGAGGTGCAGGATGCCTGGTTTGTGAGGGCTTGTACGCTGTCGGGAGAAGAGTTGCAGCTGTAAGAACGGCCCAGGGAAGCAATCAGAAGAGTTGCAGCTGTAAGAACGGCCCAGGTCTGCTGTGTGGCATATGGTTAATGGGGAATTATTCTTACCTGCTACTTGACTCTTCCTAGGTCTCTGTGCTCTGTTTTGTCTTCTATTCCTTGCTTGTCCTTCTCCCTGACTTTGGACACGGTCATTAGAAAGACAAACTTTGGCTACCCACCCCAGAATTTTTTTTTTCCCAATGATTTACCTGATGTGGGACTAGCCTGAGACTGAGATGAACTGTCGCCTAGTACAGAAGCCTGGAGGAAGACCTTTGTGTACTCTGTTAATATCTGAGAGTCTCAGAATCGGGGAAGGGCTTGTTTGCTATGTAAAAGCCTTGGCTAAACTTCTTGATAACTGAGTTGGGGACGCTGTGGTAGAATATCCACAGTGCTAGGAGGATGTTTGTGTTGGATGATGTGCTTTTTATACATTAGAGCAAGCCCTGAATCAATTTAAATGACTGACATTTTACTACTTTTATGCTGTTTATGTCTGGTATTTCTGCTTGAAAGTGGACTACCTGGGATAACTCTGGTTTCTTGTGAGTTTGTAGTGCCTGAGACCCTGAAATACTGCAGTGTTTGGAAGCTGGTGCTTAAAGGGGGTGGTAGTTGTGATGGGTTTTTTTGTTTTTTATTTTTATTTTTTTTAAAGAAAACTTTCATTGGAAAAGTGCTCTTGAGGGAGTCCAATGTTTTGTGCTTGTTTGGGTAAAACCAGTCTTCAGGCAGGAGACAAGCTAAATGGTGATAAATTCAATTTCCCAAGATCTCTGAACTACAGATGATAATACATATTTCCACAAAGACTAACTGGTTGCACTTTCAATTAAATCCAAGAAAGCCATTTACAATGGTATGAGCTGTGGTAATGCTGCACAAATATTGACCAACTTCTATTAGTTTCGGTTGTGGTTTAGCAAATCCAAAATGGCTACATTTTTGGGCCAAATAGGTTCTTTAAAATGAATTAACCTGACCAGATTTTAAAACCTGCTCAGTAATATGGCTTTTGGCCAGCTGTTAATGGAGTTCTACTGCCCAGTCCTGTACTTCTTCCTCAGGTAAAACTGATATTAAAGTCAGATCATGTATACTACTTTCAAAATTGCCTTAAAAATCAAGTGCTTGGTGCAGACTGACTAAACTTTCGATGGCAACAGAAATCTATCCAGTCTGGCATAAAGTGCTATGCTTACCTCTTTCCTGGCATTGTGCAATGAAAACTCAAATTTCGCCCTGGGAACCTTTGTGTAGATAGATTGCTGCTGACATTTAATAAGTTAACTAATTCTAGTGGTAGCAAATCTAATGTACAATTAAAAAGTGTGTCTCATGCAGATCATCAGAAAGTGTGTCCATCTTCCCATGTCTCTGAAAAGTAATGAGGCTTACACTCAAGCATTTTTTCAAAGTCTTTACTTCACTTTTACAGGTGTGGTGCAGAAGAATGTACAAGCAGCAACAGGTAAGCATGTTATCACAGAATCCTTAAATTTGCTCGCCCAGTGCAGAAAGTATGGCTGGAGCCACAGTGAATACAAATCCGAGAATAACCTGTTAGTTTATGTAGGTTCCTTAAGCCATGGTGGAACAATTCCAGCCTATGTTGGCAGCACTCATATCAAAGTAGCTGATGTAGATTCTGAAATTAAAGAGAGATGCTAAGAACAGAGCTCTGCAAACCTTTTGAGTTTTACTATGTGAAACTAACATATTACAGCATAAATATCGCCAAATTCTTGAGGCTTTCTCCAGATTTTACTATCTGAATTACATGTGCCTTAAATTGTCAAGCATGTGCAAAAGCTTAATATATTCTTAACTTCCAGGCAATTTGTACACATTGTTTCTACTTAACTTACAATTATTTAAAACTCTGGTCATCTGAAGAAGTGGGCTGTGCCCAGGAAAGCGCATGATCCCATCTACATGTTTTGTTAGTCTATAAAGTGCTACCAGACCACTTGTTTTTTAACAACAAGTGGTACAGACTAACTTGGCTACCTGCTGTATAGACTAACTCAGCTACCTCCTGAAGCTTCCAATTATTTAAAAAGTTGCCATGCCCAGGAAGAGCAATAGAAGTGCTGTTTTCATATTGTAAAAATTCTGTTGGAAACAGTTAAAAAAAATTGCTTGGAAGTTGGCAGTTTTGTTGCCCTAATGCTGCACTGAAATGCAAGTGCATGAGCACCTGAAAGTGAAATTAATAAGAACTAGCAAGTGATGCTGATTAATACAATCTTACATTCTGGAAGATGAGATGGAAAAAGAAAACAAGTTGTGGAAAGTGACTTAATGTGTTAAACCTTTATTTTTAATTAGAAGCATTGTAACACAAGTGAGGTATTTTTAATAAGGCTTTCAAACTGACAGGATTTCAACACTTTCCTCCTGCCCCTCTTTTTCAGTTCTCATAGCATCTGTTTTGTTTTCTAATATTTAGTCTGGTTGTATCTAATTAGTTGGCCTTGCCCACTGACTAAACCGGGGATGTTCAGCACCAAAAGCAGACTACTTTTGTAATAAAGGGGCTATTTCTTCTTGTTTTTTGACAAATGGCAATACCAAGTTTAAATATTTATTTTTAGCATCTTCAAACAGGCTGTTCAAAAAAGTGTTGTTGCAAAGTGGTGAGTAGTTTGGGGTTAGTAGTTTTAGCAGATATGCAGATCCCAAATCAGGCAAGCTACAGTCCAGGCTCACCTGTCTGCAGGTATTTTCAGATGTTTGCTCAGCAGGTCACACAGCAGCTTGGAATAGACCTTATTCTCCTGCTCTCCTATTTTGCCAATGCAATAGAGAAAGCACATGGCGCAGGGGCCTGTGGAGCCGTGGAAGGACATCAGCTGATCAGTAGAGATCTGTAGCGCTACATACTGTGAGAAGAGGGAGGGGGAAAAAAGACAAATGACACTTGGGTGCCTAAATCCCTTTATCTGCTCTTTGTTGTGGAACTCTCCTCTTGTATCCTCATTTTACCGTGACTTGTTGTCACGTGCAAGGCGCATTCAACGCTTGTGAGGAAATGTTTCCCTGTGCCTTGTTCTCTCAAGTGCCTCACAATGGCTTGCCACAATGGCTCTGGTGACCACTATTTTCTGAACCAAAAATGGGGATATGTTACCCATGTCCCTTACTCTGTTAGCCACGCCCTTTGACCCTTAGCTGTACCCACCTGCCAATGGGGATGACCTGCCCCTGAAGGGAGTACTTTCGGGGTCAAGATGGACACATGAAAATAAAGGGTGTCATGTGACCCCTCTAAACTCCTCCCACTGTCCTTTACCAATGGGCTTGGGGCTGTAAGACCCCTCCCATGCAACTATACTGCAATTGCATTAACCCAACTTGCAATGTGGGGAGAACAGTTTAGTTTAAATTATTAAAACGACTGAGCGCTTTAAACTTTCACATGTTTGTTAGTTTATCAAACTTCATTTTAAATAAAATAAAAAATTAATTTATGGGGAGACCCCGCAGCAGAGACTGCACTAATGGGCCAGCAGGGAGCAACTGGCCCCGCACGCTGCAGGTTTGCCAGCCCTGTACATCCACTCCAGCATCAGCTACTGTACCTCCCCCCTCCCCCGCCTACCCCACTCACCGCTGGTGGGCAGGCAGCTGGTGAGCAAGGGTCTGGCCAGCAGCGGGACTTACCAGTACTGATGGGAAGGAAGAGACAGAAAATACAGGACAATCTTCCCACTTAAATGTTGGGACCCCTGCAAGAGGGCTTAAATAAGGCACTGTCCCTTTAAAAACAGGATACTTAGTCACACACTAAAATGCACCATGGTGAAGATTTTTACAGCTGGGGGAAGCAGCAAAATGTTATCCGAGTACACATGTTGGAACTGTTACTTCTTTCAAAAACAGCAATGCGTAGTCGTGTAGTGCCTTAGGCTATGTATAGACTACAAGATACTTTCGAAAAAGCTTCTTTCAAAAAAGAGCATCTAGACTGCAACCTCTTCTTTCGAAAAAGTGAGGCAGTCTGGATGCTCTCTTTCGAAAAAGCCCTACTTGCATTCAAGAACACCTTTTTTCAAAAGAGCACTTTTGAAAAAAGGCGTTCTTCCTCGTGAAATGAGGAGTACCGCTGTCGAAAGAAAAGCCGCATTCTTTCGATTTAATTTTGAAAGAACGCAGCTGTAGTCTAGACGCAGGTGAAGTTTTTTCGAAAAAAGGCTACTTTTTTTTTGAAAAAACCCTGCAGTCCAGACACAGCCTTAGAGACTAACAAAACTATATATGTAGTATCATGAGCTTTCGTGAAGTGGGTTTTCTCCATGAAAACTCATGATATCTATCTATCTATCTATCTATCTATCTATCTATCTATCTATCTATCTATCTATCTATCTATCTATCTATCTATCTATCTATCTATCTATCTATCTATCTATCTATCTATCTATCTATCTATCTATCTATCTACTCCCTGTTATTTTTTTAAAGTTATAGACTAACATGGCTACCCCTCTGAGATTTAGTTTCAAAAAGTCACTAAGGGACAAATTCACAACAGTATATAGGTAGCTAATGATGCAGTTCAATTTTTCTAAAGAGTACAGGGCTCAGATCCACAAATATATTTTGGTCCCTGACCTGGAATGAAATCCATGGGACTTAGGTGCATAAATACCTTTAAGGCTCTGGGTATAGTTGCCGACCTCACCTGTCACCGGTCCCTGACCTGCAGTCCCTTTCTTTTGTTTCCTGTCTATTTCTGCACTCTACAGTTCAGACCCTGTTTATGCCATTGTGTGGGGAATCAGCTAGCAATCATGAAAGGTTTCTGAAAGCGCATCAGTCACTTAATAGCCACACGGAGCTAACACTTTGCTATTTTTATAAAATAAAGATGTTTGTGAAAAGAGTAACGAGAATATTAAAGTTTCAGGTCAATATTGTTTTTCCTTATTTCCTTTTATGTATATGCTCACATGCCTACTCATTCTCTTTTTAAAATCAGCACATGGAGGAATTGACCAAGCTAGCATTCTTGTCTCTTGATTCTGCAGTCAAATGGATAGAATTTCAAAGAAAGGGAAGGTGCCCTCCCTGTATCTTTGGGGTTTAAAATTCAAGCTTCATTATGGCCAATTATATGCCAACTGTGTTAATCTTTTAATTTTTTGATTATACAACTAGAAATGTCAAGGTTGTTTCTCTAGTAGGTCTGTGTAGGAACAGAAGCTGGTACCCAGCAAGTAAAGAGTTAACAGTTGCTCTTCCTTGTCCCCTTGCGTAGGAGCTGAATAGAAGAGCTATAGGAGTGGCTGCTAGGGAGACTGGTGAATCGTAGGGGGGGATCAAGTTCCATGCACAGAGCTCCTAGAGTGGCTTGAAACTCGGCCTGGAAGTTGTTCTGTTTTGTAATTTTTAATTTCCTTTTCCCTATGAATATCTGTTGAGGTGGAGAGTTTGCCGACTGGCAGCATGTTGTTCTACTGTATCATTCTGGCCATTCATAGAAGCAAAGTAATTTGTGTTCCCTGACACGCTGTTGATTTGAAAGGACATTCCTAGGGAATCAGACTGCAGGTTTTGAGGATGCAAAGTCTCGTTCTGTTTAATGGACTTCTGACTAGTGTCAGGGGAAGAGCCTGTACAGAGAAAAGATTACAAAGGTGACCATACTGTAGATTCTTAGCAATAGGAATGAAGAGGAAAGGGTTGGCTTTAAATGATGATGCAGAAGTGGCAGGAGTTCTTAAAAACATGACTGTGGAAGAAAGCTAAGAGGTGTTGAAAATTATGCTAACATCATGACTGTAGGAGCTGGAGGGAAAACTTTCTCTTTTGTAAGAGAAAGGAGCAAGGTTTGTGAGAAAAATGTAACTAGTATGGGATATTAGTGAGGAAATTAAGTCCTAGTGTAATGTCACTGACTTTCCTGAATTTATACCTTGCATGAATTTGGGTCACTGAATTGACTCAGCTGTGCCTATCAGAGAGTGAAGTTAATATTTAAGTATTTCCAAAGGCACAGTGGTAGCTAGGTATGAGATTGGCTTTTTCAATTGTTTTAAAAAAGGACTGATTCTTGGAAAAGAGGATGAGACCAGTGGAGAGTGAGCTACATGTAGGAATTAGTCCCTCACAGTGGAAAGTCCAACACCTGTTGGCTATTGGTAATCATCAGATTACAAATGGAGTGTCCAATTTCAATTATTGATATCAATGTCCTGTTGAAGAACTGCCCTACCATGATACTACACTGTGTGGTGTAGCATTATGAAACTCATAATTATACAGCCAGCATTCTGAGGGAATGCTCCTATGGGCTGGCATCTTTTTTCTTTTGTTGGAAGGTGTCGTTCTAGACAGGAACAGGGAACCCAGCTTTCTCAAATGCTCCTCTGCTAATGAAAAAGGGTCAGGAGGGTACAGTAGGTGAACAATCTGTGTATTATTCATGAAAGCTGCAGCTGCTTTAGGGAGGACTAGACAGATTAGCTTGTGCTTCTAAAATTATATTATTAAATAAAGATTAAATTGTGCAAATGTTTTAGACCTTTCACTTGCATATTAATATGGGACATAGTGCTGCCAACTACTTTTGAGTGTTGAATTGTGAGGAATACAGTCTATTCTGACCTGATAAAAGTTGAGACAGTCACCAATTAATTTCGCAGCCATTTCTTTAAAGTTGATCAACAAGCCACTTGTGCCTTGCTTTTCATATAAAACTTCTCATGCAGTTTTTCAGTAAACATCTGATGCAATTCCCAGCAGCTTTTTGGTGTTCATGAAGAAAACAGATCGTTGTAAAGGCTCTTGGGAACAATAGCTGTTTGAAAGAGGTGCTTAGGACCTTGATGACCTTCATGCAGTCAAGAATCTTTGTTGGCTAAAAAGTCCTCATGGATTTGGTAATGAGGCAAGCAGAGAGCAATGTGGTACTGGGTATTCTGACTGCTCCTATTAGTTTATGACATGACCAGAAAACTTATAATGAGACATGCTATGCTCTTTTTTTTTTTTTTTTTTTTTTTTAAACCTTCACTCAAATGATGATTGCCTTCTGACTTTTACTTACTATCTAGCACATCTTCTTAGGTTAGCTTCAGCTGGAGGCAGCAAGAACGCATATGCTAGTATCTCCTTCAGGCCCGTATGCCAGAATTTCTGGTGTGTGCTGTTTTTGTAAATGTGGACCACCAGGGTGTGACTGCATCCTGTAAAGTCCCCCAAGTAAGTGCGGAAATCAGCCCCAGCCTTCTACTGGCCGACCAGAGCATGGAGGAGGTAGGCTCAGGCAGCAAGCACTCCTGCCTTCCCTGGACTAGTGGGGGCATGCTTACTTGGGGACCAAAAGGGTACTTTCACACCATTCACCCCTCCTGCACAAGTGTTTGGTCTTCTCAGTGTTTCTGTTACTGCTTGATGGTACCTCCAAAGAATCTGTGTTTTATGCAGGATTCTTGCCTAATTACTAAAAGTTGTGGAACTTGTGGATTCTCCATTCCTAGCAGTTTTAGAATCAAGATTTTTTAAAAGAAGATAATACCTCATTCAAAATAAACTATACTGGGAAAGTTCGAGCACCTTTTATACAGGAGGTCAGGCAAGAGAAGTGGTCCCTGTCTGGACTGGCAGCCGAAGAATCTGTGCAAAGCAGTTATTTGATACTAATAGTGATAGTCACAAACTTGAGCAAGTTGATAAAAACACGTATCTGTGAATTACTGAGATGTTGCCCATCTTCGCAGCAAACATGATTTACCGGGAATTCAAACATCTGTAGTAAAAACTGTTACATTGCCCTGATTCTAACTGTAAAACTTCCTATTACATGTTATATAATATAAACTTCCTAGATGATCGAGATATAAAAGGGGCAATCAAGGACGATAAAGCCATTGCGGAGAAACTAAATGATTTCTTTGCTTCAGTCTTCATGGCTGAGGACGTTAGGGAGATTCCCAAATCTGTACCGTCCTTTGTGGGTGATGAATCTGAGGAACTGTCCCGGATTCAAGTGTCATTAGAGGAGGTTTTGGAACAAATAGAAAAACTTAATGTTAACAAATCTCCGGGACCGGATGGCATTCATCCAAGGGTTCTAAAAGAGCTCAAGTGGCTAATTGCTGAACTATTATCTGTGGTTTATAACCTATCCTTTAAATTGGCTTCCATATCTAATGACTGGAAGGTAGCTAACGTGACACCAATATTTAAAAAGGGCTCTAGAGGCGATCCTGGCAATTACAGACCGGTAAGTCTAACTTCAGTACCGAGCAAATTAGTCAAAACAATAGTAAAGAATAAAATTGTACGGCACGTAGAAGAACATAATTTGTTGGACAAAAGTTAACATGGTTTCTGTAAAAGGAAATCATGTCTTACTAATCTGTTAGAGTTCTTTGAAGGGGTTAACAAACATGCAGAAAAGGGGGATCCAATAGATATAGTATACTTGGATTTTCAGAAAGCCTTTGACAAAGTCCCTCACCAAAGGCTCTTGTATAAATTACATGGCCATGGGATAAGAGGGAAGGTCCTTTCATGGTCCTTGAGAACTGGTTAAAAGACAGGAAACAAAAGCTAGGAATAAATGGTAAATTTTCAGAATGGAGAGGGGTAACTAGTGGTGTTTCCCAAGGGTCAGTCTTAGGACCAATCCTATTCAACTTATTCATAAATGATCTGCAGAAAGGGGTAAGCAGTGAGGTGGCAAAGTTTGCAGATGATACTAAACTGCTCAAAGTAGTTAAGAGCAAAGCAGACTGTGAAGAACTTCAAAAAGATCTCACCAAACTAAGTGACTGGACAACAAAATGGCAAATGAAATTTAATGAGGATAAATGTAAAGTAATGCACCTTGGGAAGAATAACCTCAACTATATGTCCCTGTCTGGACTGGCAGTCGAAGAATCTGTGCAAAGCAGTTATTTGATACTAATAGTGATAGTCACAAACTTGAGCAACTTATTAATAAATGATTTGGAGAAAGGGGTAAGTAGTGAGGTGGTAAAGTTTGCAGATGATACCGAATTGTTTAAGATAGTCAAGACAGAAGCAGACTGTGAGGGACTCCAAGAAGATCTCACCAAACGGAGTGATTGGGCAACAAAATGGCAAATGAAATTTAATGTGGATAAGTGTAAAGTAATGCACATCAGGAAGAATAACCCCAACTATACGTACAGTATGATGGGGGCTAATTTGGATATGACAAATCAGGAAAGAGATCTTGGAATTATCATAGATAGTTCCCTGAAAACTTCCACACAGTGTGCTGTGGTGGTGAAAAAGGCAAATAGGAATTATTAAGAAAGGGATAGAAAATAAGACCCAGAATATCTTACTGCCCCTGTATAAAATTATGGTACGCCCACATCTTGAATACTGTGTACAGTTGTGGTCTCCTCACCTCAAAAAAGATATTTTGGCCTTGGAAAGGGTTCAGAAAAGGGCAACTAAAATGATTAGGGGTTTGGAATGGATCCCATATGAAGAGAGGTTAAAACGACTGGGACTTTTCAGTTTAGAAAAGAGGAGACTGAGGGGGGATATGATAGAGGTCTATAAAATCATGAGTGGTGTGGAGAGGGTGAATAAAGAAAAGTTCCCATAATAGAAGAACTAGAGGGCACCAAATGAAGTTAATGGGTAGCAGGTTTAAAACTAATAAAAGAAAGTTCTTCTTCACACAGTGTGTAGTCAACCTGTGGAACTCCTTGCTGGAAGAGGCTGTGAAGGCTAGGACTATAACAGAGTTTAAAGAGAAGCTATATACATTCATGGAGGTTAGGTCCATAAAAGGCTGTTAGCCAGGGGATAGAATTGGTGTCCCTGGCCTCTGTTTGTCAGAGGCTGGAGAGGGATGGCAGGAGACAAATCGCTTGATCATTGTCTTTGGTCCACCCTTTCTGGGGCATCTGGTACTGGCCACTGTCGGCAGACAGGCTACTGGGCTGGATGGACATTTGGTCTGACCCAGTACGGCCGTTCTTATGTTCTTATGTTGCAAACTTATACTTCATCTCTATTCTTTTTCCTACCTCAGTGGCCACCTAATAGTGAAACACAGGCAATAATTAAATACATCACCAGCCTTTTCCCAACCAATTCATTCCTAAAAACTGTAGCTTCCCACTGAAACAACTCAAGTGGGGGCTGACTGCAGTTCATTGTACTCAAGGTCTTTTTTTCCCCCACATTGAACATAGTTTGGGTTTTCTAAGTGTTTTGTACAAAAAGGAGCTGCATCTGGAAAGAGGAGCATGTTTACGCAAAAAGCAGTTTTGCATTATTATCAGTTCTGTTTGAATAACAATTCTTCTCCCTCACCATCAAGTTTCTACTCCCATCTGCTTTCACACCACACTTATCTCACTATGGGTATGTCTGCACAAGAGTGTTCTTTTGGAATAACGCCTGTTGTTCTGAAATAATGCAGTGCGCCTCTACACAGCAAGCTCATTATTTCAAAATAAATTGGAAATAATGGGCTTCTTACTCCAACTCCTGTAAACCTCATTGTACGAGGAGTAAGGGAAGTCGGGGGAAAAGTGCTCTATTTCGAAATCAGTGCTGTATAGACAGCACCAAAAGTCGAAATAAGCTATTTTGACGTAAGCTACACAAGTAGCATAGCTCAAATTGGATAGCTTATTTCAAGGTTAGCTCTGCTGGGTAGACATGCCATATGCTACCATTGAAAGCCACCTCTCTGTGTGTACCACTGATTGAGACGTTAAAGTAAAAAACACTTCTGATGGAAACATTTCCACGAGCCTTAATTTTATGATCTCAAGTTCACTGTGTCTCTCTGATTGCAAAATTGTCAGCTTGCAAACAAAAAGCTGTCTTTTCTAACTGTCAGCACTGCAGACTCAGAGACCTGGGTCCTGAAATTCATCAGGCTGGGCTCTTTCTCTCTCATGCACTTTCACCCGAAATAAAGATAGTAGAGGCCAGTCTGTTATCTTATTGATACCTATGCACATCTGTGGTTGCATATGGGAAATAGAAGTCTGAATATGAAGATAATAGGATTGGCACTTGTGTAATTGAGGGAAGCAAACTTTGGAGGTATAATGAGTGAGGAAGAGGGTTCCTCTTGACTTAAAGTTGAGTTTGCCCTGGTGTTAGTTGCAAAAATGACTGCACCAAGCAAACACAAGTGAATATTAGCCCCCATTGATACCATTGTAACTAAGTTACTTTTCAGCAAAAAGCTACACTTCCATCTGAAAGTTTCCCCTTAGAATGCTTAATTACCTATTTATTTTTAGATCATATTTTTAGTTTTTGCATCCTGATTGCACAATACTGAACCAAATGTCTGCTCCTCTTCTAAATCAGGGCATTATTCAAGCAGGTGTTTTGTACATTTACATGCTTGTTCTTAGTCCCAAACTACATTTTCTTTGGTTAGTAAGAAATCTGTTTGTGTTATAAAAATGTTTGCGTGTTGTAAGAAACATTCGATAACTGGAAAGTAGTTGCTGTTTAAAACTTGTTTAGATTTGCCATAGACTTACTTCTCAAAATTGGAAAAATGCCTCTGAAAACATTGACCTAAATCTAGCTAGACAACAACCGATTTGGATCCTCTTAGTTTAGAAATACTAGATGTGTTTTGAAAATACTGCTGGACTATCACATACAGAAAGCACATTGTTACATTTTGAAAACTGCAATGAGAAGGCTTGGGAACTTCACCAAGTGGAGTGCCTTCTAGATTTACATTTGGCTGACAGATCAGAATAATTCCTATCAAGCCAAGATGAGAATCTGGCCAGTTGAAACAAACAATACATTTACTTCAATTTTTGCCCAGTATACATAGAAAAAGTCACATAAAGACATTGGGCCTAATTCAGAATTACTATTACTATTAGTAGGGACAATTTTATTGACTTCAAATATTGGCACATCAGTTTATTTGAATCATATATTAGAGTCCATTTGTTTTTAATAAAAAAAAGACTGAAAATTTCAATGCAAATAATTTCAGTGCAAAATTCCATGTCAGTGCAACAACATAGTTGAGTATTGAATGCCTAAATATAAATAAAAAAATCAGGAAAGCTTGTGGCAAAACTGGAACTACAACCCAGATCTCAGGATTTCATAATGCAATGTAAATGTTAGTTCTAGCAAAGTCCACTCATGGATCTACCTCAATGTATTGTACATGATTATAAATACAATAATTGTTTGAACCTTTTCTGCTTACCTGTGCTGGTTTGCCCAGTGCTTTTGGTAGTTGCTGGGTGAGCTCTCCTATAAAACAATCCGTCACTTCATCCTTGCTCACATTTGTGTTAATAATGAATTTAGGCATCTTTGATTACAAGAGAGCCTTTTTTGTATGCCTTTGTTAAAATCCTCACTGAAGCGCTTACTTGCTGTGTTGTTTCACAGTATACCTGTTTTGCTGCTCCCTCTGCTGTAAAAAGCCCCACTGATGCATAATCATTAATTAGTCTCTCCTAATAGTCATCCGTTCCCTCCCCACCTCCTACTTTGATTCAGTGATAGGGGGTTAGAATGAGGGAAGAGGGTGACTAAGACAGCTGCTGGACCATACAAGTAGGAACTGTAAATATACGACAGTGAGGAAATCGCGTATTTTTCAGTCTCTCAGAAAAAGCAAAACCAGATTTTGTTTGCAATTTAAACAATAATTCTTTTTTGGATACAGACCAATCCTGAAAAATATTTAAAAAGAGAATGTCTGAGAAAATTACAAGTAAGTATAAGTAAGTCAGTAAAAAGAGGGCTTATAATAGGAATTTTTTGCAATGTTCAGTATAATAATAAATGCAGAAACTTTCCATAACTGTAGGTTTTGGAAGCAGTTTACATGGACTAGATTATGAGAAAATAACGCAAAGACCATTTGCTGTGTTGGCTGAGCCCAGACTCAGTGGAAGACTCCCATTGCCATCAGTCGACTTCAGATCAGGTCTTCTGACTTTTTCTTTCAGTGGTGCTGTGATTGATAATCTTAAAAGGAAAAGACTAGTCCTTGAATTCGTCATCCAGTATGCTACAAGTGGTCCCACTGTGGCCCACAGGATGTGAGATCGGTGGGAATGCACATAGCAAAAGATACTACACAGAATGACTATGGGTGGCAAAATCGGGTAGGTGTGACTTTTGTTCCTAATGTGGAGTGCTGTTTGGGTTGCCAACCCTCCAGGATTGTTCTGGAGTCTCCAGGAATGAAAGATTAACCTTTAACTGAAGATTATGTCATGTGATGAAACCTCCAGGAATACCTCCCACCGAAATTGGCAACCCTGATAGCTGTCCACTCAAACATTGAGTAGGGATGTAAAAAGTCGGTGAAAAGGTAACTGTGTAACCGCTGAAAATCGTAGCGATCACATGTGCTGTAGGCTCTAGAGCAGGGGTGAGCAATCATTTTTTGCCAGGGGCCATTTCACAAATTTTTGATTGGTCTGGGGGTGGAAGAGCATGTGAAGTCTTTGCCTCCCCAGAGGTTCTCCCGAGGCGCCCTGGCCCCGGTGGTGGGAGGAGATTATGTGCCCTCCCCCTTCTGCCCATTGGCCAATCAAGAAATGGGGGCAGGGGAGTATGCAAAGTCTCCTCCCACCCTGCCAGGAGTGCGTGGCACTTCTAAGTACCGCATGCTCCTTGCAGGGCGGAGGAAACTTTGGGCACTTCTCTCCGCCCCCAGACTCTAATTGGGGGGAGGATCTCCCCAGGCTGGATCAACCTGCCTGGCAGTCCAGATCTGGCCCGCGGAGCCCTTTTTGCCCACCCTTGAGTAAGGTGATTTACTACTAGTCTGCCTGTGGGTCTGTATGTTCCTGAACCACTCTCTAGCAATTTGACGATGTCGTTACTTGAGAGCGATGGAGGCTCCGTGTTCTCCTTTCCAGAGGAAGGTGCTTCGTTGGGCAGCTGATACTTAGCATGCTGGTATTCTGCCAGGGTTTACTTTGTTCCCTCCTTTTAGCTAGAGCAAGGGCTAGGATTGGCAACGTCACGATTGTCATGTGACTGAAGGCATCCAACCAAAATGGGCAATCTTACAGAGGGCTGCAGCAAGGCCCTGGGTGAAGGCCCTACCGGGGAAGGCAGCTGAAGCCCTGCCCCTTCTACTCAAAGCCACACCCCTTCCCTGAGACCACGCCCCTTCACATCCTTCCTCTGCAGTTAAGCCCTGCCCAACCCCAGTGGAGGACTGGGGAGCCGCATGGCGCAGCCCCAGCCTTCTCCAGTTGCTGGGGAGCCGGGGCTGCCGTGCAACACAGCTGCAGCCTCTCCTGGGCGGCTGGGCAGTGCGGGCAGTTTTGGGGAGGAGGGGAGACAGACAGACAGACACCTCCGACCTGGCCCCCAGCAAAGGTGGGGTCAAGGAAGCTCCGCTGAATTCTGAATTGCCTCCCGAGAGGCGGTCGTTAATGCCCCCCCTGCAACGGAGGGCCTGCCTGAGGGGGGGGGGGTCTAGCTGGGTGTCCGAGGGGACAGTGAGAGGATCAGCCTCCCTGTTGCCCCTGAGGAGCTAGGCCGTGGGGAGACGAGGGTGTGTTCAGACTGGCTGTGGGCAGCATCAGGCCCCTTGAAAGGCTGTACCAGAGGGACCAGGCCCTGTGCGGAGGGAGCCTGGGAAAGAGCAGACTGCTTCACCCCAGGGATGCTGCAAGAGTCCACGAGGCTGGATCAGAGAGCTGGAGAGACTCTGGCAGCTGAGGTGAGTCTCCTGCTCGGTGGGGGGTGGGACAGTGCCCGCCGTGGCCGTGTATTGCCTGAGCTGTTCCAGGGTCCATTCCAGCTCAGGGAGGTCAGTAACAAGAGCTGAGCGCCACTCGCAGCATTCAGCCTCGTAGACATTTCCAGTACACGTATGCCAGTGTCTCTCTACCAGTAGCTGTGTAGATGGCTGCAGCGGTCTGAGGTGTGACCATGTCTCCTTAAAGAGGAATTGAGGTTGTAGTCATGGTTTCATGGGAAACTTCGGAGTACCTTCCTATATGACCCCAGCAATTGTAGTTGGATATGTGATTTCTCACTTCCTCTCCTGAAGAGGTCCGTTGTGGTCTCAGTCTAGGACAAATAAAAATGTTGGAAGGGCTTCTTCGAAGACAGCCTGCATCACAAATGTTGTTGCCTGATGCAAGAATGGAGTTCTCACATTGTTTGTGTATCCATACATATTTAGCTGGGTCTGCCCATCCCGGAGTGTAATAGATAATGCAACTGGCTGCTTATTTTGGAGCCACCAGAAAATTTGTTGAAGTAGTGAGGCTGGGTTGGTATGCAGGAGGTGGGAGACCAATTTTACCAGGATGGAGGTGGGAGACCAATTTTCATTTTCAGATTAAAATAAATAAGCCTAGCATTTTTAAGAGTAGATCTGCAGCTTATCTAGTGATCAGATCAGGTTTTTGGTTTATTTGAGCCACTGCACTATAAAGTTTTCCTGTTGAGAGCAGCTGAGGTCTCTATCTGACACGGCTGCATTTCAGTGTTAGGTGGAGTGAGTATGTGGCTGGCTCTTTACAGCCCTTTGAGTTGAAAGGCATACTACAAATGTACGAACACTACACTGTAGGGAAGGCAGCATGTGGTGCCATGCACTCCCGAGGCCTAACTATATTATTACCAGCACTGAAGCTGGAAAGTTTTGCTATACCCACCTCTGCTTTCAGCCCAATCACCTGGCTTGAGTCAAGTCTCTGAGACTTGAGAAGGAGGGATGGGCCTAAGACCTGTCATCCAAAAGTTCAACAAAGCCGCCTTGCTCGGATGGGGAAGAGAAGGTATTTGTGTGCTGCGTGGAGTAGAGGAAAAGGCCACTTTTCAGTTTTCAGGGTTAGACAGACTAGGTCATAATCCTTGTTCTCCTTACTCCTTGGCGGTGGCTGTTTATGGTATCCCCTTCTGACTCTTTGGCATTGAAAAGGAGGGTGTCCAACCTTCTATTCATGCACGGACACCCTACCTTTGCCCTTTTTCTGAGGCTGTACCCTCAGCTCCCTCCATTCCCCCATTCACTGGGAGCTGGGGTGCAGGACGAGGCGAGGGCTCCTGCTGTAGATGTGGGCTCTGGGGTAGAGCCAGAAATAGGGAGATCAGAGTGCAAGAGGGGGCTCTCTTGGGTGGTAGGAGGGGGTGAGCACTCTGGCTGGGGAGGCAGGCTCTGGGGTGAGGCTGGGGATGAGAGGTTTGGGGTGCAGGAAGGGAGTCCAGGCTGGGGAGGTGGGAGTGGAGCCAAGGGATTCTGAATGTGGTAGGAGGCTGCAGGTTGAGGCAGGGGATTGGGAAGCTGGACGAGGTGATGGCTCTGGGGTGGGGCCAGGGATGAGGGGTCTGTGGTACAGAAGTGGGCTTTGGGTCTGGGGGGCTCAGAGCTGGGGCAGGAGGTTAGGGCTTAGGGGTGGGGCATGGGCTTACCTCAGGTGGCTCCCGGTCAGTAGCCCAAGGGGGCTAAGGCGGGCTCTTTGCCTGTCCTAGCTCGGTGCTGTGTCCAGGTCCGGCTCCTAGGTGGGGTGGCCATGAACTGCACTCATTCACGGGTGTTCATAGCTCCCATTGACTGTGATCCTTAGATAATCCAACACTTCAGGAGTTTGTATTTCAGTTTCTGATACCCATTTGCACTTTCTCACTGACACAAGATCTTTTCTCTCTCTGGTAGGTTATTTAAGCCAATCTCTGTGCCAGTCCAGGGCTGATCCTGGAGATATTTATTAGTGCACTCCACAGGGTCATGGGAAGCAAGGAAGTTTCCATTACCTTCCTGAAAAGACTATTCCACAGTCAAATTGATTTAATCAGCAAGAAACTTTCCCTGATTTTCAGCCTGAATTTTCTTAATTTTATCCAGAACTCTCATGTATGCTTTTTGTGTTGTGTATATATTGATATATTTTAGCGATGTGTGTGTCAGTCTGTAAGCCTGTCTGTCTCCCTGTGAGTCAGTTTGTTCAAGAACTCCTCTTAAACGGTGAGAGCTAGGACCACCACACCTGGATGTTGCTGCTTCTTCTCCTAACCTAAAGCAAGGTCAGGTATTGGTTGTGCCAGGAAAATGGGAAGTGCTGGGAATGGGACAGTTTTCCATAACATGGAAAGGGAGGTGGTAGAGAGAGGAGGGATGTGATACTCACAGTCACCACTGGGGGCAAAGTGACCACCTGGGGTAGCTGCACCACAAAGAGTGGCCAGCTCAGGACAGGGCTCATCATGTGGCCTGCCACAGGCTGGGGTAAGTGGTCCCCCATCTCTAACTCCTCCCCCTGTCCCTGAGTAGGCCCTCCTACCAGCACTGCTCGGCTGCCTAGTGTGGCTCCTCCTGCTCTGGGCTGGGCTTGGGAAATGCCAGTGGGTAGCCTGAGCCCAGGGAACACCGACAGGAGGCCTGCGCAGGCCCCCCCTCCACCTCCAAAATTCCAGTTAATCTTTTTGTCCTAAATAATTTCTCTTGCTCTTTGATGTTTTATAGCCTGGCCTTCAGATATTTTTAAATTGTCGCTGCTTGTTCTGTTGCAGTCATTTTAGCCACGTTATACCTATTTAGCCTTTTCACATTTTTCCTCATAAATCAGTCCCTTACTGTTTTTTGGTGTTCTTTGCTGAAGTCCTATAATTTGTCAATGTTTTGAAACTGAGATGCTTAGGACCGAACAAAGTATTCCAGGTCTCACTTTAACACAACTCATACAGAGAAAATTGTTTCCTTGCTGAGCTGTGTGATGCTTTGGTATACAACCATCTTTCTTAATGCAAATTGTTGCTTAATTTAATGATACCTGGTATCGTTTCTTTTATCCTTACTGCTCCCACTAATTAATGTTCCACAGTATTTTTCTGGACTGAATGCCATTTTGTTTCCTTCACGTATTTCTAACCTTCCTAAGTGAAGAGCTGAAGAACTGAGTTCTTAACTATTCTCAATGTACAGTTTGGTAATTCATTAGAAATTTCTTGTCAATTGAGTATGTTGCCATTTATAGTTGTCATTTTTAAATTCAAAGTATTGAGGTCATATGGCAATATTCTAATTCCAGCCAATAAGAGGTAAGACTAAAGATTTTATTAGAAGCTGTATCAAATGCTTTATTAAAATACAAATATAATGTTTAGCATAGTCACTTCATCTGTTGTGTTTATACATCTATGGGAAAAAGCAATTGTTTGTGATGAGATGCTCTTTTCCCATTATTTCCATTAATTTTTACTAGTGATAGAGTCCTGCAAGTCCAAGGATATCTGCACTAGGTCCACAGATATTGGCATCTGCAGACCATTTTTGTGACTTGCGGATGGATATAGATTCAAATTTTTCATCTGAGCAGCATAGGTGGCAAGTTATCTGGGCTCAGGGTGCCTGAGCTCCACCCATATTCAGGAATGTGGACCTGGCTCCACCAGGGTTTGGGCTGATGTTATAGGATGGACCAGGGCAACTGCCCCAAGTCCCATGTTTTGAGGGGTCCTGCACTTCAGGTGCATGCTGGGTCCGGAATGGTCTGGGGGACCAGTGGGGAGCCTGATGCCAGCAGTGGGGTTGAAGTCGGGAAGAGGCAAAGTGGTCGCAGGGGTTTGGGGCAAGAGGAGCAGCAGGGCTGGGAGGAGGAGGAGCAGGTGCTGGCTCGGGCCAAGTTACTCGCTACTGCTGGCACCAGGCATTCTGCTAATGCCCCAGACTGCCCTGAAGGGTGGGGCCCCCAAAGCCTCTGGATTGGGCAACTCTGCTTGGATCCATTCTGGGTAGCACCTAAAATTCTATAAACCGGCTGCCCAGAAGTTAGACTTGACATGCTTTCTTTAGTTAATTGCAGAGTGGTCCTTTTGCCTTTGTCCCAATCTTCGGTAAATGCATCCAGTTTTTCCATGGTGATTTTCACTTGTCTGGTAAACTCATTAAGGGCCGTGTCTACACAGCAGGGCTTAGCTCAATTTGCATAGCTTATTTCGAGTTATGTGAATTGTGTAGCTTATTCCGAAATTGGGAGCATCTATACAGCACTTATTTCAAAATAGCGTACTCTTCCTCCCACTTCCCTTATTCCTTGTACAGTGAGGGTTACAGGAATTACAGTAAGAAGTCCTCCAGTTTGACAGTATTTCAACATTATTTCAAAACTAGCCAATTAGCCTGTCATAAGACGGGATTTTCAGGTCTTCTCTCCTGAGTTCGTTCTCTCTCTCTCTTTTCCTACTGCCTCTCCCCCCCCAGCTCTCTTCCGCCTCTTGCCTCTCTCTCCATCTCTTTCTCTTCTCCTCCTCCTGCCTCTCTCCCCACCGTCTCTCCCTGCCCCCCTTCCCTTCTTCTTCCCTCCCGCCATGGCGCTTGCTCAGCCGGGTTGCTGTGAGGGGAGGGGGGGCGGTGCGGTGCGGTGCGGTGATGTACACGGCCAGGAAGCGGGGCTGTGTACATCACCGCCCCACCTCCCTTCCCCTCCCGCCGCGGGGGAGCAAGCAGTGGCAAGCAGCCATTTGGGGTCTGCACTCTCCTTCCATGGGGAGTGTGGACCCCAAACGGCCACTTGCCGCCGCTTGATCCCCCCAGCTGAGCGGTGCAGAGCGCCGCAGCGGATGAGGAAGGGGGGCAAGGTGCTGATGTACACAGCCAGGGGGTGTGGCCGTGTACGTCAGCGTTACAGACTCACAGACACTGGGCTACTTTATTTTGAAATAACTGCCTGCTGTGTAGACACGGACTAAGTTATTTCAAAATAACGCTAGTTATTTTGAAATAATGTTGCTGTGTAGACGTACCCTAATTTAATTCCCTTGATATGGGTCATCCAGTCTGGCTGAACTGTTTAGTGACCCTCTTTTAGCAACCTGTTACCTCTTCTTTATCAATAGCTACTTGACAAGGTCTTCCATTGCTTCCTAAACACACAGTCTTGCTTCTTTCTTATGAACAGTTCTGATCCATTGACTTCAATGGGTTTTGGATCGGGGCCACAATCAATATGAAATGCAGTCAACTTATGTGAATACATAGAAGTAATTTCAGGAACTGCACGTTCTTGAGTTGCCTCAACTGTGTGGGGTTTTTTAAGTCCCATTTCTCTGTTTTTTGTAAACTTGTTTCTTTGTTCAATATGAAAGACACACTGTAATATGGGAAACTGATTAAGCATAGGTCTTATGTAAATGAATCCGGGGGCAGGATTGACTAGAGTTCAAATTGAATGCCATAAGCAGTCTTGAAAATGTTTGGCTATCTGCAGAAAAATAAGACTAAAGCATGAAAAATTTCATCTCTATATAATTTTATCAAAATAATAATAAGACAGTAAAACTAACAGTCCATATTAGGAATATAGTTCAATCTGTTTGCAACAGTGCTTCCTGTCCCTCTAATACATAACTGTTTCCATCTGAGCAGTCAGAATTTGGTACACAGGGTATGTTCTTTAGATAAATTATTTTCTGTGTCCACAGCTTGACTCTTTCCAAAATTTAACTTATTAAATTCCCCTTTAATTTCCATAATTGACTTCCCCTTTGTCTCAGGGAGAAATAGGTAGATGAAGATTGATGAGAACACAAGGATCCCCAAAAAAATAAGGAAGCAGAAAGGTCCAAGGAGTTCCTAAAAACAAAAACAAGAGAAGATTACAAGAAAAATGCCCTTCTGACTCTGAGTCTCTTGGTTCTTGAGTGTAGGGTTATATTTTAGGAATGAGGAAAATTCTTAATTCTGTAATAAAACAGAATCCCCAGTCATTAATGAAGGCGGACTTTTGAATGCATGATCTATTGGGATTGTTAATATCATTAGGTATAGAATTCTGAAATATTTTGCCTTGCCTAGAGAGTCTAATTCTGGGCATGGGATATGTATACCCAAAATTAAAAAGCCACCGTGGTTTAACAACCAGGTAAAAGAAGCAGTGAGAGACAAAAAGACATCTTTTAAAAGGTGGAAGTCAAATCCTAGTGAGGTAAATAGAAAGGAACATAAACATTGCCAAATAAAGTGTAAAAATGTAATACGAAAAACCAAAAAGGAGTTTGAAGAACAGCTAGCCAAAAACTCAAAAGGTAATAACATTTTTTTAAAGTACATCAGAAGCAGGAAGCCTGCTAAACAACCAGTGGTTCCCCTGGACAATCGAGATACAAAAGAAGCACTTAAAGACAATAAAGTCATTGTGGAGAAACTAAATGAATTCTTTGCTTCAGTCTTCATGGCTGAGGATGTTAGGGAGATTCCCAAACCTGACCCGTCCTTTGTAGGTGACAAATCTGAGGACTTGTCACAGATTGAAGTGTCATTAGAGGAGGTTTTGGATTTAACTGATAAACTTAACAGTAACAAGTCACCAGGTCCAGATGGCATTCACCCAAGAGTTCTGAAAGAACTCAGATGTGAAATTGCAGAACTATTAACTATGGTTTGTAACCTACCCTTTACATCAGCTTCTGTACCCAATGACTGGAAGATAGTTAATGTAACACCAATATTTAAAAAGGGCTCTACTGGCGATCTTGGCAATTACAGACTGGTAAGTCTAACATCAGTACCAGGCAAATTAGTTGAAACAATAGTAAAGAATAAAATTGTTAGACACATAGAAGAACATAATTTGTTGGGCAAAAGTCAACATAGTTTCTGTAAAGGAAAATCATGCCTTACTAATCTATTAGAGTTCTTTGAAGGGGGATCCAGTAGATATAGTATACTTAGATTTCCAGAAAGCCTTTGACAAGGTCCCTCACCAAAGGCTCTTACGTAAATTAAGTAGTCATGGGATAAGAGGGAACTTCCTTTCATGGACTGAGAACTAGTTAAAAGACAGGAAACAAAAGGTAGGAAAATGGTAAATTTTCAGAATGGAGAGGGATAACTAATGGTGTTCCCCAAGGGTCAGTCTTAGGACCAATCCTATTCAACTTATTCATAAATGATCTGGAGAAAAGGGTAATCAGTGAGGTGGCAAAGTTTGCAGATGATACTAATCTCCTCAAAGTAGTTAAGAGCAAAGCAGACTGTGAAGAACTTCAAAAAGATTTCACCAAACTAAGTGACTGGGCAACAAAATGGCAAATGAAATTTAATGAGGATAAATGTAAAGTAATGCACATTGGGAAAAATAACCCCAACTATACATATTATATGATAAGAACATAAGAACAGCCGTACTGGGTCAGACCAAAGGTCCATCTAGCCCAGTAGCCTGTCTGCCGACAGTGGCCAGCACCAGGTGCCCCTGAGAGGGTGGACCAAAGACAATGATCAAGCGATTTGTCTCCTGCCATCCCTCTCCAGCCTCTGACAAACAGAGGCCAAGGACACCATTTTATCCCCTGGCTAATAGCCTTTTATGGACCTAACCTCCATGAAACCATCTAGCTTCTCTTTAAACTCTATTATAGTCCTAGCCTTCACAGCCTTCTCTGGCAAGGAGTTCCACAGGTTGACTGTGCACTGTGTGAAGAAGAACTTTCGCTTATTAGTTGTAAACTTGCTACCCATTAACTTCATTTGGGGTGTGTCTAGACTACAGGGTTTTGTTGACAAAAGTGGACTTTTGTCGACAAAACTATACCTGCGTTCACACTGCCTTTGATTTCTGTCGACATAACGTCGACAAAATTCAGCAGTTTTGTCGATGTACGTAAACCTCATTCTACGAGGAATAACACCTTTTGTTGACAGAGTTCTGTCGATAGAAGGCATTATTGCATCTACACTGTCCTTTGCGTCCACACTGTTATGTCGACAAAGCGGGTTGTCGACAAAACCCTGTAGTCTCGACGCACCCTTGGTGTCCTCTAGTTCTTCTATTATGGGAACTAGTAAATAACTTTTTTTTATTCACTCTCTCCTCACCACTGATGATTTTATCGACCTCTATCCTATCCCCCCTCAGTCTCCTCTTCCCTGAACTGAAAAGCCCCAATCGCTTTAGCCTCTCTTCATATGGGACCTGTTCCAAACCCCACATTATTTTAGTTGCCCTTTTCTGAACCCTTTCCAAGGCCAAAATATCTTTTTTGAGGTGAGGAGACCACATCTGTACACAGTATTCAAGATGTGGGCGTACCATAGTTTTATACAGGGGCAGTAATATATTCTGGGTCTTATTTTCTATCCCTTTCTTAATAATTCCTAATGTTCTATTTGCCTTTTTGATTGCCACTGCACGTTTTGAGAGAACCATCCACGATAACTCCAAGATCTCTTTCCTGATTTGTTGTAGCCAAATTAGCCCCCATCATACTGTACGTATAGTTGGGGTTATTTTTTCTAACATGCATTACTTTACACTTATCCACATTAAATTTCTTCTTATCCCATGACAATGTAATTTACACAAGAGCCTTTGGTGAAGGACTTTGTCAAAGGCTTTCTGAAAATCCAAGTATACTGTATCTACTGGATCCCCCTTGTCCGCATGTTTGTTAACCCCTTCAAAGAACTCTAATAGATTAGTAAGACAGGATTTCCCTTTACAGAAACCATGTTAACTTTTGTCCAACAAATTATGTTCTTCTACGTGCCTCACAATTTTATTCTTTACTATTGTTTCGACTAATTTGCCCAGTACTGAAGTTAGACTTACCGGTCTGTAATTGCCAGGATCGTCTCTAGAGCCCTTTTAAAATATTGGAGTCACGTTAGCTATCTTTCAGTCATTAGGTACGGAAGCCGATTTAAGGGATAGGTTACAAACCACGGATAATAGTTCAGCAATTTCCCATTTGAGTTCTTTTAGAACCCTTGGATGAATGCCATCTGATCCTGGTGATTTGTTAACGTTAAGTTTTTCTATTTGTTCCAAAACTTCCTCTAATGACACTTCAATCCGGGACAGTTCCTCAGATTCATCACCCACAAAGGACGGTGCAGATTTGGGAATCTCCCTAATATCCTCGGCCATGAAGACTGAAGCAAAGACATAATTTAGTTTCTCCTCAATGGCTTTATTGTCCTTGATTTCTCCTTTTGCATCTCGATCGTCTAGGGGACCCACTGGTTTTTTAGAAGGCTTCCTGCTTCTAATGTACTTAAAAAACATTTTGCTATTGCTTTTTGAGTTTTTAGCTAGCTGTTCCTCAGAATCTTTTTTTTACTTTTCTTATTACATTTTTACACTTGATTTGACAGTGTTTATGTTCCTTTCTATTTATCTCACTAGGATTGGACTTCCACTTCTTGAAAGATACCTTTTTGTCCCTCACTGCTTCTTTTTCATGGTGGTTAAGCCAAGGTGACTCTTTTTTAGGTCTCTTACTATGTTTTTTAATTTGGGCTATACATTTAAGTTGGGCCTCTATTATGGTGTCTTTAAAAAGTTTCTATGCAGCTTGCAGGAAGAGGGCTAATTTAGCTACAACTCATCAGGAGAGAGATCTTGGAGTCATCGTGGATATTTCTGAAGACGTCCATGCAGTGTGCAGCGGCGGTCAAAAAGCAAACAGGATGTTAGGAATCATTAATAAAAAAGATGGAGAATAAGGCAAATATATTTTATTGCCCTTATATAAATCCATGATATGCCCACATCTTGAATACTGCATACAGATGTGATCTTCTCATCTCAAAAAAGATACACTGGCATTAGAAAAGGTTCAGAGAAGGACAACTAAAATGATTAGGGGTTTGGAATGGATCCCATATGAGGAGAGATTAAAGAGACTGGGACTTTTCAGCTTGGAAAAGAGGAGACTAAGGGGGATATGATAGAGGTCTATAAAATCATGAGTGGTGTGGAGAAAGTGAATAAGGAAAAGTTATTTACTTGTTCCAATAATATAAGAACTAGGGGCCACCAAATGAAACTAATGTGCAGCAGGTTTAAAACAAATAAAAGGAAGCTCTTCTTCACACAGCACATAGTCAATCTGTGGAACTCCTTGCCTGAGGAGGCTGTGAAGGCTAGGACTATAACAAAGTTTAAAAGAGAACTAGATAAATTCATGGAAGTTAAGTCCATTAATGGCTATTAGCCAGGATGGGTAGGAATGGTGTCCCTGGCCTCTGTTTGTCAGAGAGTGGAGATGGATGGCAGGAGAGAGATCGCTTGATCATTACCTGTTCAAGTCACTTCTACGGGGGGACCTGGCACTGGCCACTGTCGGCAGACAGGACACTGGGCTGGATGGACCTTTGGTCTGACCCAGTACAGCCGTTCTTATGTTCTTATGCTCAGGAACTGTGATGATATTAAGCCGTCTGTGTAATCCACACAAGAACGTACAGTCGCATCCTTTCTGAGCACTGTACCACCTGGAGAAATCCAGAGACTGTTTGACACTTTCACTATCCCCATGTGCAGCATGAGTTTTATCTCCTTATGAACGAATTCTCTGCTTCCTTTTCCCAGTGCTCTGCTCTGCGAGGGGCAGGCTGTGGCTCCACAGTGTTAGTCCTTTGGAACTCTTCATGACAGGGGAGTCGACAGCTTGCCTGGGACCCTAGGCAAGGGGAGGGGGGAGCTCCATGCTCCTGGAAGGGGTGGAGCCTCAGGCAGAAAGGGTGGGGCTAGGGGCAGCCAGCACTCTATGCTGCTCAGCGCCCCCACCAGCCCTAAGCAGGCCCTGTGGCCCTTGAGGTGCTGGAGTGGGGAACAGCGCCTCCCCTTTCTCTTGGAACACATTCTGTCCTTTTAAGGGGGCTGAGACGTCTCTTCCCCCTCAGCTCCCTTTCTCTCCTCGGAGGAACGTCTGCCAACTCAGGGATTTGTTCCCTTGTTGCAGGTCACAGTGCTGGCAGCTTTGGGCAGTGGCATCACGTAATTCTCAGGCAACACAGCTGTTGGTACGTTTTAAACAACTTCCTACTTTCCGAGTACCCCTTTAACTCTCCCATTCCGATTTGATCAGGCCACGGTGGTTTTAAATTGTCCTAAAGCTAGTCCTTTTACCCTCCTGCATCACATCCCTCCTGACCAGGGAAATCCAAGCACCAATGTCTTGCCACGTCCGTCACACATCAACATTTCTGTGTGGCCAAAATTGTAAACTAATCCACCTTTCAGGAGGTCAGACCCGACAAGTTAACCAGCTCTCCCTCTGCCACCACAGAAGTCTCTGACTCCTGGCTGACTGCATTAGCCTGAACACATCAGGGAGTGAATTGGGATCCCCCATACTTAGAGCATTGCCTTTCCATGTGGTCAAAGGACCCACATAAATAATGTTTCCTTGGGGTGCAGCCCAATTATTAAGGTTACTAGAAGGAGGCTGATTTCATGGGTGGTGTGGACTTAGTTCCCTCAGCTCTCTCCCTGTTTCCAAGGAAAAGCTGGGAATCCCCTTTTGTGCCAAATTTTTGCCCCTCCCTTTGTGCACCTTGAATAGTCTCACTCATATTTACGACTTCCCTACTTCTGCAGCTGTTTTCACTAATACTGGAGTTTTTCTCCCTGGCCATGGCCTGCCCTTCCTCAGAGCGGACCTCACAGAACTGCTCCACTGCAACGCTTCTCAGACTTATTTGAGTGAGCCCCACTTCCCTTGTGGCTCCAGTCATGCACACCTCCCCTCCCTGCCCACGTACGCCCAGCTCTGGAGAGAGAGTGGGGAACAGGCTGATGGCCGGGTGCCCTGTTCTGAAGGCAGGACAGCAGCAGCACAGTGGGGTGGCAATGTGATTTGTCAATATCACATTTCAAAACATGGCTACTCTTACTTTTGTGCTGCTGCTGCCACCCTGGGCTGGAGCCCTGGTACCTGGTGCCAACAGCTGGAGCCCTGGCACCTCCTGGTGAGGTGAAGAAGGAGAGCCTGAGTGATGTGACTCCTACTCTCCCCCTTATCTCATCCCCCCCAGCCAGGTGTGCATGGCCCTTTCACACAAGCCCCTGTCACCTTTACTACAGAGCTTTTTAAAAAAACAACAACTCCACAGCTCACGCCTCCCTGGACGCATTCCTCTACCTCCCTTTGGGAGGCCTTCCGCACGGTTTGAGCCCCTCTGCCCTTGAGTGATCAAATCTACCGACTCGTGTGTCCCTTTACTCTTCATCCACTTCCTTGAGAAACAGGCCACTACATGGCCCATATTCCCCTCAATGTAGCTCAGCAGTCTTTTCGAGGTTTCTGAGTGCCTCTGGAGTGGTGTGAAACCTTTGTAACAGGCTCTTTGAAACACACGTCTGTGGGGTGGTTTAGCTAATACTTAGTTTTGCCTCAGCATAGGGGACTGAACTAAGGATGTTAAAGACTAGTCGACTGTCCAATAAGCATTTGCTTATTGGATAGTCTTTTGACTAGTGTACTCCTGTGCCCTCAGCCAGATGGCGTCATGAGGTTTATGGTTCAGAGAGTCACTTACCACAATGTAAGGAAAAATCATTCCAAGGACAAAAAGCCACATCCAGCTGATGCATCCATTAATGAGAAAAGATGATGGTCTGAATGACTGGCTGAAGATTTCTGTTATTATGGCTACCGTGGCGCCAGCTGGAGAAGAGATGTTTCTTTCGTTATTTTAATTCTTTGGCTGCTGCAAAGAACCCATCCATTCTGATGCACCCCACCATTCTCTAAAATGGATGTACTCACAGGGTCCAATTCCATAGCAGATAACAAACAGGAAGATCAGCGTGACGCTGAAGTAATGCATCCAGAAGAACCGATGCTAGTGAAAAAGGAAAAGTGAGAGCAGACTCTTGAACAGCACGCTCCCTTCTAGGGCTGCCTTTACACCGTGCGCACCCCTAGACACTGCATCTTTAGCACCCGCCCCCTTCCACTTTGCATGGCTCTCTAGCCCGGTCTGGGTACAGCACCCCCAGTCCAGGTGAGATGCAAGTGGGGCAGTGTACCTCTCCCCATGGCGAGCGATCCCTGGGTATCTTCCATCCCTCTCACAGACCAGCTTGGCAGCTGTGCTCCCGCTCTGTCTGTGCAAGTAAAGGGGTTCCTTGCCAAGCCCTTCCCTGGCAAGGAACAGAGTCGACTGGGCAGCCAAGTTTGGAAAGGAGCCGAGACGCTCCCAGTGCCTTCAGCAGCCTCCTTACTTGGGTGCAGCTCTGCACTTTTTGATACCCCTGGATCCCCACCATCCTTGCTTCCCTAATTGGAAACCCGGCCCTGGTCCCTGCTTTCTACCATGGTGACTGACGTTCACTTTGGTGGTTATTTTGTTGTGAAAAGTCCCTGCCTGGGAGGAAAGATCAGAAATGGGAGCTGATACTGAAAAGCAGGGATTTCCCTAGTCACCCCCTGTGGGGGTGTACACCTCCCATAATTGCCCCCAACAGCCTCCCCGCTTACATGCAGTGTTGTGCATTTAGTCGTAGCATGGAAATGTGAATTGAAATTGAAACAATAATACACACTCTGAAAGACTGTACAATAGAGGAGACAATATTTGTACCTGAGAAAACATAATGGCTACGTCTACACTGGCCCCTCTTCCGGAAGGGGCATGTAAATTTCACTAGTCGTCGTAGGGAAATCCGTGGGGGATTTAAATATCCCCCGCGGCATTTAAATAAAAATGTCCGCCGCTTTTTTCCGGCTTTTAAAAAAGCTGGAAAAGAGCGTCTAGACTGGCCCCAATCCTCCGGAAAAAGTGCCCTTTTCCGGAGGCTCTTATTCTTACTTTGAATGGTGGCACAACAAGCAACAGGAGCCAGAGCATTTGTTGGTTGCAGTACGTTTTAGTGACCTCTCCTGAATGCTAGATTAGTGGCTGGGAAACTTACATAAATATGTTTCCTAGTAGACGAAGATTTTTAAAATGCATTTATTTATTAGGGGTGTTCTTTCACATCACTGCTATCTTGAGAGATCACTGTCTTGGAGAATTTCTGTACTAAACTTTTTTATTGTAATTCATTTTTAAATAAGAATGGCCATATTGGCTCAGACCAATGGTCTATCTATCCTGTCTTCCGAAAGTGGCTACTCCAGGTGCTTCAGAGGAAATGAACAGAATAGAGTATCCTCTGGTGATCCACCCCCTTTTGTCTAGTGCACCCAGAGCAAGGGTGTTACCTCCCTTCCATCCTGGCTAATAATTGTTGATGGACCTAACCTCCATGAATTTATCTAGTCCTTTTTTGAGCCCTGTTAAAGTGTTCAAAACATCCTCTGGCAAGGAGTTCCACAGGTTGACTGTGCACTGTGTGAAGAAATACTTGCTTTTGTTTTGTTTGTTTTTAAACTTTCTGTTTATTAATTTCATTATGTGACCCCCTAGTTCTTGTGTTAAGTGAAGAGGTAAATAAAACTCCCCTTATTATTTTTTTTCTACACCAGTCAAGATTTTATAGGCCTCTATCATATCCTCTCATAGATGTCTCCTTTCCAATCTGAAAAGCCCTAGTCTTTTTAATCTCTCCTCACATGGAATCTGTTCCACACCCTTAATCATTTTAGTTGCCTTTCTCAGTACCTTTCCCAATTCCAATAGATCTTTTTTGAGATGGGGTGACCAGAACTGCACCTAGTATTCAAGATGTGGGCATACCATGGATTTATATAAGTGGAGGAGCCAGACTGATCAATATTGCCAGATTGCAAATACTGACTGTCATATGACACACTGGCAGGCCTCAGAGAGCCAGGAAGGAAGTTTCCATCCTAGCTGTACACAGCCTGGTACCCTGCAAGTGCAAACGCCAGGGGTTCTCTATCAGATGTCCTTTGTCGGCCACAACTCCCTAGGCTGGCTAGCTGGGAGCCGACTATGGGATAAATAACATGACCTCGGCTCTCAGCCCTGTGGGAACGTTAAAAGTGGCATTGGGTCTGCTCGCTCACACTCAGTAAACAGCTAGGCTATGTCTAAACTACAGCCTTTTCTGCAAAAACATATGCAAATGAGGCAAAGCGTGGCATATCGCCAGGCCTCATTTGCATAATTAATGAGGTTCCGTTTTTGCGCAAACCCCCCCCCTCTTGCGCAAGAGCCGTTTTTCTGGAAAAAATGTGCACACAGCGGAGCACCAGCCATGTGACCTCCCCCACATGACTCCTTCCCATGCTACCTGGGGGAGGGTCAGGACAATCCCCCTTCTACTCTTGGCCCCACCCCTCCCCTGCTCTTTCTGCCCTTGCCCTGCTGCTGCTCCACCCCATCTCTTCCTTCTAGCTCCCTCCCCCAGCAATGGGGCCAGTGAAGGGGGGGCTGGTGCCTGCAGCAGGGGTCCACCCCCCTTCACACTCACCAGCAGCAGTGGGGACACAGAACAACATGATTCTGCTTCCCAGCTGCTGGCTGCATGGCCCCACTTCCTGCTGGTGAGTGTGGGGGGCAGTCCCATCCCTTCCCCCGGGTGATACGCTGGGGAGTGGAGCCGGATTGCCCTGCGGCCGTTGGTGAATGTGAGGAGGCCTGACTCCTGCTTTGTGTGCCACGTCCCCCCACGCATCCCCCCAGCCACCCTGAGGCTTTGGCCCCTTATCCCTCCCACCATTGACATTGCAGGGAGCCCCGTGGCCCCTCAGACTCTCCTTGCATGTCGCCAGTGCCTCCCCTTTTATTTGAACACCCCCCCCACCCAATTTCAAGTATTAGGAAATCTCCTTACCTGCAGTGAGAGAGTCATTGTGAGGAGTGCTAACACAAAAATCATGAGAACGTATCCTCCGCACAACAGCATTCTCCTGCCAAACCGCTCGATAAGGCAGCTCTGGAAACCAGAAAACACACCAGCACAAATGTGGCTAACTCCGGCTTCAAATGAACAGATGACATCCCATTCTGCTAACATTTTTCTCAGTGAGTAACTGAGGGTATGTCTACACTACCCCGCTAGTTCGAACTAGCGGGGTAATGTATGCATACCGAACTTGCGAGGAGTACAGATAGTTCGGAATGCCTACGTAGTTCGAACTATCTAGTCCGTGCCGCGTGTAGCCGCGCGGCACGGGGTTCGCACTAGCCGGCTTTTAAAAATGGTGGCGCCGGCTTTATGCTAATGAAGCCCGGGAAATTCAAATCCCGGGCTTCATTAGCAAGTTCGGTATGCATACATTACCCCGCTAGTTCGAACTAGCGGGGTAGTGTAGACATACCCTGAGAGACTCTCTAAATATCTGATGAATTTTATGGACGTTTCAGTTCATCCCTTGTACTGGGGAGTATGCCTTTAGACCAGAAAGACTGATTTATGCAGTATGGTTGGACTGATTCTGCTTCAGCATCTCCTATTGACTTATTCAGAAATATTTTCCCATTTTAATATTTCCTCTTTAAAACCATGGGGAAGAGGTATATTTTACTTTAATTTCTGTGTGTCAGTCTTGATCCCTGGATATCTAGAGATAATCTGTTTTTAGCCAAGAGTGCTGTATGTGCCAACATGAGCTATATATATCTACCCTATTTACAGGAATGATTATTGTATTATCTTGTGTCATGAGAAAAGATCATAAGTCAACACATAGGTAGTTCAAACCTGAGACTTATCACAGAAAATAAGGCTCAAAGCACATATTTTTGAAAGGCTTATATATGCTGGAGCTACCACTGCAACTCCTTAAACATTGAGGGGATAAAAGAGTTCACGGACTTTAGTCTCCTCCATGGTAGGAACTATTAACTTTCCCTGATCTGAATAAGGAAAGTGTCCAGCCAATTGATAGCCATTCCCTGCAGGCAATAACATCTTTTGACCCACAATGGCAGTGATTAGACATGCATCAGCTTCTTGGCAAATGACATAAATTCCTTTGTTACATGCAGATCTGTGCCAAACTCAAGGGCGGCCCTAGACTAGCTGCCAGCAACTGGCGCGCCCTCACTTCTAACCCCCTCAAACGATATTGCGCCACCATTTGGCACCCCATTTAACTTGGTGCCCTAGGTGACCGCCTAGTTTGCCTATATGGACGGGCCGCCCATGGCCAAACTGCACAATCCTAAATCAATTCAAAATTTCACAGGGCTTCACGTAATCCACTATTTTGCCCTTGTAGGGGCCATTGGACCTGTGCCTTTTTCTCTTCCTGTCTGTTCCTGTCTATTCACAAAGCAGTAATCTGTACAAAGCCATGCTTGGTTAAAGCATGAGGTGAAACTTATTTCACAGAGTAAAATGAGGACAAAGTTAATGGGAGGGAAGGGCCTTTCGCAGCTTCATGTGGCTTATAGGTAGGAGGAAATTTCTTGGTTAGTTTACAGCTAAGTGATTAGCTCCCTTCTGCCAAAGCCACACATTAATTTTTTTTGCTATTTCTGAACACATCCCTCTCTTCCTACAAAGTTTAGTGAGACTTACGCACAATACAGCTGAAAGGCATTCACACACGCCAACTCCTACTGCTAAGTAGGGGATAAGATCTTCTTCAAACCTGGCAGTACGGAACACTTCAAAAGAGTAGAAATAGATCTGAAACATGCAGAGAGAAGATAGTGTGAACAGTCATGTTGGAGGCCTGCTGTGAAATTCTTTGTGTGAACCAGAGATCAGACAAAAAATATTCTAATACAATGCAAATTTACTGATGGGTAGGTTGCATCCACTCATTCAGTTCACTGGTATGTTCATTTTGGTGCCACTTAGGGCTCGCTATATGTGTGATAACGAATCACAAGCTCCTTGTATAAGTGAAGTTCTGTCTCTATCCATTCCTGTCTTTCTAACCACAGCTTTCTAGGTTTGCACACTGGTAACTCATGTAACCCCCTTTTTCCACCCCGGGCTACTCGGGAGCAGGTCACACTCACGGGTGTGCCTGGGCGCCTGATGGTTTTAACCCAAAGGGAGATCCTGAGCATCCCAGTGGCAATGGTGTTTAGTTGGGGAAAGCCCTAGCCACCCCCTTACTGCAGTCCCTTGCTCGTAATGAATGTAAAATGGCGGTGCCTCGATCTGGCTGGCCTTGTACACACACTGGTGTGCCTTGAGAGCCTCCAGGAACATACTCATCCAACATAAATCTGGATCTAATTCCTGAACAACAACTACAAATCATATACATCTAATAGACTACATTAAGATAAACATTCTTTACTTAACTTAAATAAACAGGGTTTAACAGATTAGCAATGAACAGCATTGACAAAGTGCACAACAATAAGTGCATATATATCTAGCTTTTGCACTGCCACCCCAGAGTGTGCGCACCCCTGGACTCAGAGTCCCACACTCTGGCTTGCGTGGGCTTGAGGAGCTGCAGCTGTGGTGGAGGTTCTCGGTCGGCAGTGTGTATGAGGGTCCAAGCTAGGCAGCAGCTCTGTCCCAGGCACCACTTTCCCAAAACGGCCCAATCGCTTACAGCCTCATGCTGTGCCTATCAGAAGCAGCCTGCTAGATCCCAGCTCCAAAGGCCTCCAGTCCCGTCTGCAGCTGCACTCCAACAGCCCCGGGACTGGATCAGACTCCTCCACAGCAGCCTGGCTTCCCTTCTCTTCCACAATCCAAGGGTAGAGTCCCACATGTGGAGAGCCCCTGATCTCCCACACAAGAGTCACTTCCTTCCTGTTTCCCCCAATGGCTCATGGGAATTGTAGTCTGTGAGGCTGGATTGCAGCACACAGGGACTTTCCAGAAAATAAGAGGAAGCTATCTTTGTAATGGGTAAAATAGACTCTAGCTATCTTACTCATTACAATCTTACCCATTACAAAGATAGCTTCCCCAATTATCACCTCTAATACCATTAGCTCACAGACATTTACCTTCCTCCTCCGCATCCCCTTTCTGTTCTGAAATTTGATTTGTCCTTTTCATATGTGTTCATTTTTTTGATTGTATCCTTTTGTATATATGGTTGTGACAATTTTCTTCCACTGTTTGATCTGAGGAATTGGGTCTGGCCCACGAAAGCTCATCACCTAATAAACCATAGAATCATAGAATCATAGGACTGGAAGGGACCTCGAGAGGTCATCGAGTCCAGCCCCCCGCCCTCAAGGCAGGACCAAGCTCCGTCTACACCATCCCTGACAGATGTCTATCTAACCTGTTCTTAAATATCTCCAGAGAGGGAGATTCCACCACCTCCCTTGGCAATTTATTCCAATATTTGACCACCCTGACAGTTAGGGATTTTTTCCTAATGTCCCATCTAAACCTCCCTTGCTGCACTTTAAGCCCATTACTCCTTGTCCTGTCCTCAGAAACCAAGAGGAACAAATTTTCTCCTTCCTCCTTGTGACACCCTTTTAGATATTTGAAAACCGCCATCATGTCCCCCCTTAATCTTCTTTTTTCCAAACTAAACAAGCCCAGTTCATGAAGCCTGGCTTCATAGGTCATGTTCTCCAGACCTTTAATCATTCTTGTCGCTCTTCTCTGTACCCTTTCCAATTTCTCCACATCTTTCTTGAAATGTGGCGCCCAGAACTGGACCCAGTACTCCAGCTGAGGCCTAACTAGTGCAGAGTAGAGCGGCAGAATGACTTCACGAGTTTTGCTTACAACACACCTGTTGATACAACCTAGAATCATATTTGCTTTTTTTGCAACAGCATCACACTGTTGACTCATATTCAACTTGTGGTCCACTATGACCCCTAGATCCCTTTCCGCCATGCTCCTTCCTAGACAGTCGCTTCCCATCTTGTATGTATGGAACTGATTGTTCCTTCCTAAGTGGAGCACTTTGCATTTCTCTTTATTAAACCTCATCCTGTTTACCTCTGACCATTTCTCTAACTTGCTAAGGTCATTTTGAATTATGTCCCTATTCTCCAAAGAAGTTGCAACCCCACCCAGTTTGGTATCATCTGCAAACTTAATAAGCGTACTCTCTATCCCAATATCTACATCATTGATGAAGATATTGAACAGTACGGGTCCCAAAACAGATCCTTGTGGAACTCCACTTGTTATCCCTTTCCAGCAGGATTTAGTACAGTTAACAACAACTCTCTGACCACGGTTATCCAGCCAATTATGCACCCACCTTATCGTGGCCCTATCTAAGGTATATTTGCCTAGTTTATCAATAAGAATATCATGCGAAACCGTATCAAATGCCTTACTAAAGTCTAGGTATATGACATTCACCGCTTCTCCCTTATCCACAAGGCTCGTTATCCTATCAAAGAAGGCTATCAGATTAGTTTGGCATGACTTGTTCTTCACAAACCCATTCTGGCTATTCCCTATCACTTTATTACCTTGTTATTTATCTTGTTAGTCTTTAAAGTGCTACATAGTCCTGTATTTTGTTCCATTAATTATATATACTCTTACATCAGAGGGGGCAATATTTTTTGATAGGGGCCACTCCAAGATTTTGGAAAGTGGTTGAGGGCCACACTTTTCCAGGATATCAATGGGGGAGGTGCGGGGTCTGAGATGGAGGCTGGATGCAGAGGGGAGCTTGGGGTAAGGGACTGGGGTGCAGGAGGGAGACTGGAGTCTGCGAGGGAGTTGGGATGAAGCAGGCAGTTGTGACCTAGAGCAGGGGACTGGAGTGTAGGGGTTTGGGATGTGCCCTAAGGTAGGAGGAGATTGTGATGTGGGGCAGGAGATTGGGGTGCCAGATCTACATTTTGCCAGCTCAGCACTTTGTCAGCAAAAAGTGGCAGTATCGAGGGGGATCTGTTGAAAAAGAAAGCCTTTTTCAACAGATCCCTTATGCCTCCCGCATGGAGGTTTATAGGATCTGTTGAAAAAGGCTTTCTTTCTCCACAGATCCCCCTCTAGTCTGCTGCTTTTTGCCGACAAAGTGCTGAGTCGGCAAAACACGGCAGCCATTTTTATGCAAATTAGGCATGGGATATATAAATCCCTGCCTCATTTGCAATGTCGACCTGCCTAATCTGCATCCTTCTGCCGACAGAGGTATGCAGTCTAGACATACTCAGAGGCTGTGTCTAGACTGCATCCCTTTTTCATAAAAGGGATGCAAACTAGACATATCGCAATTGCAAATTAAGCGGGGATTTAAACCCCCCCCCCACTTCATTAGCATAAAAATGGCTGCCGCTTTTTTCCGGCTCGGAGCTTTGCCGGAAAAAAGCGCCAGTCTAGACACGGATCTTTTGGAAAAATAAAGCCTTTTCCGAAAGATCCCTTATCCCTTTATAAAGGCTTTATTTTCCAAAAGATCTGCATCTAGACAGGCGCTTTTTTCCGGCAAAGCTCCGAGTTGTAAAAAAGCAGCAGCCATTTTTATGCTAATGAAGCGGGGGGGATTTAAATCCCTGCTTCATTTGCAATTGCGATATGTCTAATTTCCATCCCTTTTATGGAAAAGGAATACAGTCTAGACACAGCCAGAGTGTGATGCAGAACTGGTGTGTTTCTGTCCATCTCCTCTTTTGGTAGACACTGACCCTAGAACTGGGCATTGAATATGTGCTCCCAGTCATGCTGCTTGTAGTAATTCTGGGAAGGTTCCCTTATGTCAGAGAGAGGCCCATGCTGGCTCTTTGGAAGAACTAGCACCAGAGACATTTAGGGAAGGTATCATCTGTACTGGCAGACTCTCTAATGCGTTCAGGATTCCATACTAGAAAAGTCAGAGCAGAGTTATAAAGGCAACCACCAGAGACACATTGTCCAGGAAGAAAAGGGACAAGATTCTTAGATTTTAAGGCCAGAAGGGATTATGTGATGATCACCTAGACTGACATCCTGCATAACATGTGTCACGGACTATAACAGTGTAACAAATAGCTAGCCATCTTCTATGCTGCCTTGCAACGACGCCGAGTTTTTACACAGGGGAAACACTCAACTGCATTGACGCCACTAAGCTGCAAGGTGGTCATGACGATGACCAGCACGTACAGTTGCCAGCGCAAGGACTGATCTTTAAATACTTCCAGGACTCGCAAGCTTTTAGTGCTTTTAATTGCAGCCTTTTCCTTCAGGATGTCATCAATCTCCGCTTGATGATCTCTGTCACCCCAGAGCTGCTTAATGGCTATGCAGAAGAAAAAATATTTATATATATATAGTTTTAATCTACTGGCTCATTTCCATCATGGTTTATTAACAAATCCTTTAAATCTGTCTGAATCACAGAGACTTAATTAGTTGCCTGTGCATAGAGTTGTTTTAATAGAATCATAGAATCATAGAACACTAGAACTGGAAGGGACCTCGAGATGTCATCGAGTCCAGTCCCTGCCCTCATTGCAGGACCAAATACTGTCTAGACCATCCCTGATAGACATTTAACCTGTTCTTAAATATCTCCAGAGATGGGGATTCCACAACGTCCCTGGGCAATTTATTCCAGTGCTTCACTACCCTGACAGTTAGGAACTTTTTCCTAATGTCCAACCTAAACCTCCCTTGCTGCAGTTTAAGCCCATTGCTTCTTGTCCTAGCCTCAGAGGCCAGGAAGAACAATTTCACCACGTCATGATTTGGTGTATGTTGTGAGCGCAATATGCCAATGACGTCTAGTCTTCTTGCCCAGATGGCACTTGTCCAATAGATAACTAGAAGAGTTTTGGCTTCCGGGCCAACAGTAAGTCATTTCACACTAATACTGAGTTGACTTCAATGTCACCATTTTAAAAATGTATTTAATACAAATGCATGTAGAGAGAGCAGGTTTATTCAAGTAGTGAGAGACTTAGAGGGGTCAGCTCTCCCTTCTTGCAGTGAAAACAAGTCGTCCTGTGGCACCTTAGAGACTAATAAAAATATAGATAGAGAGAGAATCATGAGCTTCCTCAAAACCCATGAAAGTTCATGATCCAATATATATAATTTCAGTTAGTCTCTAAGGCTACATCTAGACTGCATCCTCTGTTGACAGAGGGATGCAAATCAAGCATGTTGAAATTTCTAATGAAGCAGGGATTTAAATATCCTGTACTTCATTAGCATAAACATGGCTGCCGCTTTTTTTCGAAACACAGATTTTTTTTAAAAAAACCGGCAGTCTAGACACGGATCTGTCGAAAATAAACCCTTTTTTGACAGATCCTGTATTCCTCAAAAAATGAGGTTTACAGGATCTGTCAAAAAAGGGTGTATTTTCGACAGATCCGTGTCTAGACTGCCCTTTTTTTTTTTTTTCAAAAAAGCTCCATTTCAAAAAAAAGCGGCGACCATGTTTATGCTAATGAAGTGTGGGATATTTAAATCCCCACTTCATTAGCAGTTTTGACGTGCCTAATCTACATCTCTCTGTCGACAGAGAGGTGTAGTCTAGACACAGCCTAAGATGCCGCAGGACCTCTCGTTTTAAAGGTTACAGACTAACATGGCTCCCCCTTCCCCTCCACGGACTTTCTTATAGTGGTTTACATTCGAACAAATTAGACAATTTATGGAAATAAGGGAAGTAAGCATTTTACCTTTCATGAAGGCATCCTCATTATCCTTCTGTATCAGAAGGTAGGATGGGGAATCAGGGAAGAATGGCAGCAGAATCAGCTGAATCAGTGCTGTGAGTCCTGTAGAAGCCAACAACAATGGCCACAACGATTCATTTCCTAAAAGCTCTCTGGAGAATATATGTATAAGTGCACTTATGGTCAAACCAGTACATTAGTATTCAATAACTTTCTCTGAATGATAAGTAAGAGAGACAGCAGATGGACCCAATTGCAGTGGTGAATGCATTTCAGCAAGGTAGCTGGGTTAACAGTCTGGCAAATTTTGTGAAACTCAACAGCACTTTGGAAAACTTTCTAATGATAATTATTAGGTCCCACCTGAACTTTAGGAAGTCCATGAAATTCTGATACTAATTTTTAACTGAGTAGCTATCTAATATGCTACTCTTCTCAGATGTGATCCAATGTGCTAGACCTCACCAAAATATTTCAAATGAACCTCAGCAAGTTTTTAAGGTAAGCCGCTCAGTAGCAAGGCTATAAAGGAAAAAATTCAGATTGTGGTTAACTTGTTGTATTTTTTCTATGCCCAATGACTTAACATTCAAATCTCAGGATTGGTCAAAGCTGTCTATTGGTTTAAGACAAAAAACATTTAAATGTGAAGATGAAAGGACTTATTGAGGATTTTAGAAGGTGGCATTTATTTTATATTTTTTTTAATTAAAAAAAAAAACCCTTTAGACCAGCTTCTGCTGCTATATGGAAAAAAATGGTATATGATTTTATTTTACCTTAGTCCAATAATCTGCCCTGAAACTTTTCCAAGTGTCAGAAAAACAGAGACAGTGGAGTTTGAAAATCCACGCAGCTTCTTGGGTGAAATCTCTCCTACATACTGAGGATGTATAGTGAGCGAGAAACCTTGACAGGAAAGAAAGAGAGAGCAAGAGATGGCCATTAAATTGAGAAAAATGTTAACCATCTCATCACATGATCTTCCCATTGTTCATTTCCTCTCCCTGCCCCTTGGACCAAAAGTTGTATGTCAGTGTCTTCTATGTCATACAAAGTATAGTTGTTGGGTAATATAAAATAATTCTAAAGGAATTACAGAAATGAAGGGAGACTGGGACAGTGAAAAGACTCCCGTTTGATGTATACAGAAGTATTACCTGTACCAATGCCATATAGGAAGCGTCCAATCAGAATCATCTCAAAGGACTTGACCATCTTAGAGAAGCCCATGAAAAGAGCAGCTACCAGCATGATCAGGTTAGTGACAATCTGACACTTCTTTCTGAAAACAAAAAACCAAACAAACAAAAAGAGAGAGAGAATGATACAAAGTGCTTACCTCCTGTGCAGGTGATTAATGTCTTTGCTGTTACTTATCCAGCATACAAGCACTTAACTCCTTAAATAAGTTAACTGTAGGCATTGTACAGTAATTACTGTCCCTTTGTGGCATGGTTTATGCAAATAACAGAGCTGGGTATGTGAAGGAGAAATTAAATGACTCTTCACTTTCAGAGTCCAAAAGTTTTACTTTATGAATGTATCCTGGCAGCAAGTTCATTTATAAATGCGTAGCGAGTGTCAGCATTTCTGTAGGATGGGAATTCATGTGGAGTCGTACTCACAGGTTGATCAAAGATAGTATGAAGAGAGGTACAAGCATATGGGTTGCCATTGGGGCACTGAATTCACTAGCACTCATGAATGCTAATGTGACTTATTATGAGACTTTAAGGTTGCCAAACCTCCAGGATTATTCTAGAGCTGTGGTCCCCAACCTTTTGAGGTTGTCGGGCACCAGGGGGTGTGGCCGTTCGCCTGCCGGGCGCCAGGGGGCGGAGACACTTGCGTGCCCGGGGGCGGCCCCCCCCCATAGCCGCATGCCTGGGGGCAGGGCCCCCCCCATAGCCGCATGCCTGGGGGCGCCCCCCCCATAGCCGCATGCCCGGGGGCAGGGCCCCCCCCTTAGCCACGCGCCTGGGGCCGGTGCCCCCTCCAAGGGCTGCGCGCCCGGGGCCGGTGCCCCCACCCTCAAGCGCCGCGTGCCCCCTCCAAGTGCTGCACACCCGGGGCCGGCGCTCACCGTGCGCCATATGCCCGGGGCCAGGCCAGCCCCGAGCACCTGGCGGGTGCATGCAAATGCCCCTGCGGGCGCCATGGCGCCTGCGGGCACCGTGTTGGGGACCACGGTTCTAGAGTCTCTAGGAATTAAAGAATAACCTTTAGTTAAATAGAGTATCACGTGATGAAACCTCCAGGAATTCATCCAACCCTAGTTAGCAACCCTATGAGACATTCCAGTCAAAGTACAGGATCCAAGGCACCTAGGGATCTAACAGAAAGGATTTACCAAAGAGAGACTTGAGTAAAGACGGTGTTGTAAATTTTAGGCCTGATTGCTGCAGTAGCATGTCTACGTGGTGCAGTAACATGGCATGTCCCCTCAGTGGACCCTGATGTGTCTGATTTGAACCAGATAGACTTTTGCATCTGGGTGACTAGTGGTCTCTGAAACACGCTGTCTGGGTTACTGTCCAGAGATGTTTAGCGCTCTTGGAAAGGTCTTGCAGATTCTCTGATTCAAATAATAACTCTGGATCCACTTGTGACAAGGAGCCTGCCTGGAGTAGCTTTTTACTCCGAGTTGTTAGTGTCTTCAAGACCAGTGGCTGCGCATAGCTGCTCTTGAGATGAATGTCATCTTGTATGCAGTATTTGTTTATTTTTATTTATTTAAATATTTTTACCCCACCTTTCTATTTAAAATATTCAAGGTGGCTATACAGTAGGACCATACAGAGGCCTTGTACCTAAAAGGTGGTTCTTGGGTACCTAGACTACCAAGGTTGACATGAACAAGTGGAGCAGAGCAGGATCTTGCTTCCTGTGTCAGGGGGCCTTCAAATGTGGTATTAGGCAGTGTCCCACAAGAAACTTCTTGGGGGGCACTTATCTGGCAGGAAAGAACAATTGTGGTCAGGCTAAGATGGTTGAGACCCACATGAGAGGCCTCTGGATCAGTGCGTGGAAGAGCAGATCTTTAAGTGGAACATGCCAGCAGATCTGTTTGCCAATTTCTCTGCAAATGAAATTATTGGTGTTATACACAAGACACTGGGAACACACCAGATGCATCAGGAATCTTTTCTCCATCCCTACTGGAGTTACTTTGGAACAGACTTTTAATAGAGGAGCTTACTAGCAATTGCGTGGTCTCTTTTCTGTTCAATTTCAGGTTTTCATTAGAATAGGCACTAATTCTTTAATGCAACATGCTCCCCAGAATGAATATATTTCATTGGAAATCAGACTTTGTTTCAAACGAGCACTTTCATGTTTAAAAACCTTAAGTGTTTTTAGCGACACCTCTCAAAAGTTAAATTCAGGCTAGCCCAGATGTGGAAATTGGATGTTATAGTTCCCAAGAAACCTGTGTTTGAATGAATATGCATAGCTCCTGTTCCTGAGTTCCTCGGACATTCTGTCCTGGAGATACGTGATTTTTAAGGATGATGTGCGGAAACCGCACCACATGTTGCTCCACCAACAAAGCCCTAGCCAATGTGGAGAGTTGGTAAGAACATCTTCAGAGGCGACTACACTTCTTCATGAGCATATTGTTTACCTGCACTGAATGAAAGACTAGTTACCTAGGTGGCTATGATAGCAAACTAGAGCAATTTAGTGCATGTATTTATGGTCAGGCTATACTGAACAAGAATAGCTGGATGTGTGCTTTGCTAGCACACTGTACCCCACATGCCTGGATTACCAAGCCATTGAAAGAAATACCTACTTTCTATATTTTGTAGTAAGGTAGCCACAATATGCGCTCCCTAGAAATCCTCCTATACCATAAACAGACACAATGAGGGTCCACAGCAACATGACAGTCTCTTGACGGAGGGGAGAGCCATATCGCTGTATCCAGGTTTCATTGATAAACCTCCTAATGTGCTGCGAGAGAAAAATGAGATTTTATTTAATCGTAAACATGGATTTTCTTCATACAGTTCTTTTACTGTACCTCAGCTCCGCTCTAAGGTTGCATGCAGCTTTGAACCCCTTTTAAAAATAACCTTTACTGTCAAAACAAGCTGGCCAATTTATTTGTGTACTTTGCCGAAAGCTGAGCTACACTTTTTGTAAGTTTAGATATTCAGTGCACCTTGAGTTTATTTTCTTTATAAGCTAGTCAAGGAGGTTTTGTTTTGTTTTTTTCTAATGAAGCCATCTCGTGGGAAACTCTGATGCAATAGACTGGCTTAGAATGGTTTATCATGCCTCCTCCTAATTGGCTAGACCCAGCAACCAGAACAGTCTGTTACAACGGAAGGAGCTTTCCCGGACTTCAAGCATCAGTACAAGTATTAGAGCTATATGCTTTTTGTAATGACGATTCAGGGTTTTGTCTCCAATCTCTTTGTATATTTGCTAAATTGGACTTGAATTTTTGTAGACCTTGAGCTGAGGGTGAGCTAGCTGTTTTACCAAACCCAAACCCAAACATTGAAAAGTAGTGAGTCAGCTCCCTCCCTCCATCATAAGATTGGTCTAAAACCCATGAGATTTTGAATATAATTTGGGAGTCTTTTTATTTTTGCTTTGGTTTTGAGCCATTGGGGCATGAAGGCTAGACACTTTTAAAATGGAAGCTGAACATTTTCTATAGTCACTTGATTTCTGGAGCTATGATTTTGAGAGAGACCAAATCTCATGAGGCTTGTGATAAAATGGAGTAGTTGGTGGAGTTGATGGACCTTAACCTTAGCAAAGCTTTTGATATGGTTCATAGAATCATAGAATAATAGGACTGGAAGGGACCTCGAGAGGTCATCGAGTCCAGCCCCCCGCCCTCAAGGCAGGATCAAGCTCCGTCTACACCATCCCTGACAGATGTCTATCTAACCTGTTCTTAAATATCTCCAGAGAGGGAGATTCCACCACCTCCCTTGGCAATTTATTCCAATATTTGACCACCCTGACAGTTAGGAATTTTTTCCTAATGTCCTATCTAAACCTCCCCTGCTGCACTTTAAGCCCATTACTCCTTGTCCTGTCCTCAGAAACCAAGAGGAACAAATTTTCTCCTTCCTCCTTGTGACACCCTTTTAGATATTTGAAAACCGCTCTCATGTCCCCCCTTAATCTTCTTTTTTCCAAACTAAACAAGCCCAGTTCATGAAGCCTGGCTTCATAGGTCATGTTCTCTAGACCTTTAATCATTCTTGTCGCTCTTCTCTGGACCCTTTCCAATTTCTCCACATCTTTCTTGAATTGTGGCGCCCAGAACTGGACACAGTACTCCAGCTGAGGCCTAACTAGCGCAGAGTAGAGCGGCAGAATGACTTCACGAGTTTTGCTTACAACACACCGGTTTCCCACAGAATTCTTGCCAGCAAGTTAAGGGAGTCTGGATTGGATAAATGGACTGTAAGACGGATAGAAAGCTGGCTAGATTGTCGGGCCCAATGGGTAGTGATCAACGGCTCGATGTCTGGTTGGTGGTTGGTACCAAGTAGAGTGCCACAGGATTGGTTCTAGGGCCTATTTTGTTCAACATCTTTATGAATGACCTGGACAAGGGGATGTATTGCACCCTCAGCAAGGTTGCAGATGACATCAAGCTATGGGGAGAGGTAGACATGCTGGAGGGTAGAGATAGGGTCCAGAGTGACCTAAACAAATTGGAAGATTGGGCCACAAGAAATCTGATGAGGTTCAACAAGGACAAGTGTAGAGTCCTGCCCTCGGGACGGAAGAATCCCAAGTATTGTTACAGGCTGGGGACCGACTGGCTAAGTAGCAGTTCTGCAGAAAAGGACCTGGGGATTAAAATGGATGAGAAGCTGGATATGAGTCAACAGTGTGGCCTTGTAGCCAAGAAGGCTAATGGCATATTAGGGTGCATTAGTAAAAGCCTTGCAAGCAGATCTAGAGAAGTGATTATTCCCCTTTATTCAGCTCTGGGAAGGCCACATCTGAAGTATCATGTCCAGTTCCGGGCCTGGCCCCCCACTACAAAAAGGATGTGGATGCATTGGAGAAGGTCCAGCGGAGGGCGACCAAAATGATTCGGGGGCTGGAGCACATGACCTACGAGGAGAGACTGAGGGATCTGGGTTTGTTTAGTCTGCAGAAGAGAAGAGTGAGGGGGGATTCGATTAAACTTACAGATAAAGGAAGGAATGACAATAGAAATGTTCCACCAAGAGATACTCTTTTTCCTCCAATGCATGAGGTTTTCTAACATGTTTGGCCTCAGACTAAACTGGCCTAATTTAAAGCAGGTTTTTTTATTTAAATGCAATTAACACAGAAAACTTGGCCGATTCTCTTAAAAAAATCTTTTTACACTTTTAAAAAGGCACGATATAATTTTGTTTTGAAAACCCCCCCAAACATTTACACATTTAAAAGAGTTTTCTTCTCCTCACACTACAGTGCAAATTTCTGTGAGTGACTGAAAACTATATTGTTTGCCCAGCGCCCTGTGCAGTTGGAAGACATACTACTTAAAATGTCACTTCTAATGGCTCAGTAGAAATCGGATCTCTAAAACAAGCTGTTAACTTCTCTACACAAGAAGCTAGCACCACTGCTTTCTGACAGGAATCCTGATCACACTACTCTGGAAACAACAAGCAGCCTGTTGCAGCAGGCTGTTTGTTGTGAAATGTGAGGTTGTTCATATTGGGTGAAGGTAGCTGGGGGAGGCAAACCCCCCACCCTGCCCCAAGCCCCGCCCCTTCTGCCTAGGCCCCGCCCCCAGGAGCCTCCAGTCCCACTGGAGCATCATGCAGCCTCAGCCTCCCTGGCCCCAGCACCACGAGGGGGTGAGGGTGTGGACGCCAGCCTCCCTGACCTTGGAGCAGAGGGAGGGAGATCTGTGTATGGCTCCAGTCTCCCTGACCCAGATCACGGGGAGAGCAGGTACTGGGGACAACAACACTTTGCCCCCAGTAAGCCTACAGCAGGCATTCTGAGGGCGGAGAGTGGGCAGAGCCAGGCTGGCAGTTTTGGGAAGGCAAAGCTTTCCCCTGCCTAGGCTACAGGACGCCCATGTTGGGAACCATAGGAAAAAGTCCCCCAAGCAGGCCCAAGAGAAGGATTTTACTCTAGATACTTCATAAGTCTAACAAATATTCTAAGTCTGCGTTCTCTGAGATTTCAGAAAGCTGACCACATTTTCACTTTGTAAATTCACAACACAGATGCAGGCTTGTGGACTTGAACTGCGTGGAAGCCTATGTTTATCAGAGCTATACAAAAGAAACACATTTTATTTTAGGGATAAACTGGGCTTCCTGCCTGGTTCCTGATGACCTGCTAAATGAATATGGTTACTGATTTTTGTTTCCAGAGCCATTTTTAAAACCTTCTCTCAAAGAGGATTTAAGTATTACCTTTAAGGAGAGACTGCAAAATTGTGCTTTCAGGTATAGTGGTTTTACACTAAGATCCCCACATTTGATTTCTCTTGTTATGTAAGAGAAAATTTAAACCCAAGTCTTTAAAGATAAAAGGCTTGCACACAAATTGACTGTACCAGGTAGTCCCCTAAAGCTTGGCCTTTAATCACATAAATAAATACCTCCCAACATTTTGGCTCATCAGTTCTGAAATGTAGAAAACTCATCTTGCATGTCACTTTATTTAGATTGCAAAACAAGATATTCCGTCTGCTACAGGACTAACAATTTCTTTTTAAATATTCTACAATCGGTGGATAAGGTGTTCTACCCATATGATATTTGAAGACACGGCAATTGAGTTTGTTGAAATGCTCATCAAGTTTTGAGAGTATCCTTAATTTAAGCACCTCCACTAAGTGAACTCTCACTGGGGGAGTTTTTACTTACCAGGGAAGGGTAGTTGATCACAGAAATATGGAACCCATATGGGAAACTTCCACCAATTCCCAGCACTAAGATCATTTGACACAGTCCCCGATGCTGAATCTGCAAAGTGAAGACAATTCTCCATCAACTTGTCATAAATCTTGGTTCCCTCATGGTCTTGCATCCTTGTCTGCCATACTTACCAATTCTCTCTAAAAGCATAAGTTGTCTTCACTACAGATACTTTCAGATGTAAACATTCTTCCAAAAACACATAATCCCACCCCAAAAGCAGAACAATTGGCCATAGGACCAGATTAAGGCTAAATTTTACCTAGTGCAGGAAAATTATTATGTATTGCAAAATTATCTACATATCTTTGCTTAGAAGCAAGGTAGCAGAAATTAAACAAAAAGTTCCCAGTGGCTTGACTCTTGCCATATGGATCTGAGAGCCAGTGTGACAATCCGACAGGAAAAAGGGCATCTGTCCAGGTAGGATGAGGTTCTAATACCTTGAAAATATGTTTGATCTGAGGAAGTGGGTCTGGCCCACGAAAGCTCATCATCTAATAAGCCATCTTGTTAGTCTTTAAAGTGCTACATTGTCCTGCATTTTGCTTCAGCTACCCCAGACTAACACGGCTACATTTCTATCACTATTGAATATGCAGTTTGTTTACTGTTCATAAACCATAACTGTTTTACCCCCAAGGCCTCTCCAGATCAGACTCCCTTGAAAGTAAAACAAGACTTTCTCTCTCCCAGGCTTAACATAAAGTTGTACCCCTCAGCAGCATTGCAAACACAGAATTTTTAAAAACAACCAAACCTTTCCGTCCACCCACTCTAACTTTAAATATAATAGAAAGATACCTTCTTCTCTCAGCATTGGTAGAGAGAACAAGAGAAAACAACTATATGCTGTTTACCAGACCCTAATTCTTCTCTTTATCCAAATTCTACTGGCTCCAAATCCCTTTGAGATGGACAGATGAAAAGTGAGGTATTATCACCATTCTGAATGGTAATAGGCGTCATTATTTTGTAATTTTCTAATCCTCTGTGCTCTTCTGTTTTTCCCTTGTAAATGGGCTCTACTTTACCAGCCTTTAGGGCCCCAGCTGGTAGTGCAGGTTTCTCTCTATACTTTTTCTTTTTGTCCCCCTTCTGCTGCTGTTTAACTCAAACCATTTTGTGATCCAGTCATAAAATGAGTCTTGTACTGTATTGCAAAGAATAGTCATAGCTGGCCTAGTACAGTGGTTCTCAAACCTTTTGGACCAGATGGCTCAATGCAAACTTTTCTGTGGACCACCAGCTGCTAATGGAAACTCACTGTTAATTACATAATTACATCTGAGCCATTTTGCTAGTGCTGCAGCTTGCGAGAATTTAATTTAAAATTTTAAACAAATTAGGCGTTTTAACTTTTCCATGTTAGTTTATCAAACTTCATTTTAAATAAAGTAAAATGTTAAATATCCAACACAAAAGGTTTCAGTGTTTTCTTTATTTATGGCAGGGGTGGGCAACCTTTTTTGGGTTGGGAGGCCACAGACCCACAGAAAAATCAGTTGGGGACCACACAAATAAGAAGCAAAAATACTCCTCCAAAAACCCCCCTACCCTCACTGATGTGGCCCCCAACTGAGACACCTCACTCCTCTGGACCTCTAGCCCCGTGGGGTGAGGGGGAGGGACAGGGAGGACTAAGGAACAGGGCTTCCCACAGGCCACATAAGGGGTGCAGTGTATAGGGCAGGACTGCCTGTGAGTGGGATAGGGATGGGGGTGCAGGAGGTTGGGTATAGGAGGGGGTGAGGGTGCAAAGTCTGGATGGGAGGCACAATGCAGGAGCAGGCTGGGAGTACAGTGTCTGGCCAAGGGGAAGGGAACAGAAGCAAGGGAGGGTGCAGTGATGGCCAGGAGGGAGGGTGCAGGAGCAATGGTGGATGCAAGAGCAGGGTGCGGGTGGGTGTCCGGGGAAAGATGCAGGAGCAAGCTAGGGGTGTGGAGTCCTGGCAGCGTGAAGGGAGTGAGTTAGGGGGGTTGGGACACAGGGGTCTGAGCATGAGAGGGACACTTATCAGGCTCTGCACCCCATTGCAGCGGGGAAAGTCTCCGGACGGTGCATCACTGCGCTGCCGTTCCCCCAGCAGGGTGTGTGTGTGTGTGGGGAAACTCAACTCCCTCCTGGCCAGCGAGTAGTTCCTGGCTCCCCACGCCCGGGACCGTCCATCATTTGCCCTGCCAGAGATGTTGGCTCCCAGCGTCCCCCCATAGCAGGACTCTCAGGGACGCGTCACAGGCTGCGAGACAGCCAGGGCCCGTGCGGCATTGGCACGAGGGCTGGTCACACAGGGATCTCTCACCTGTGCCGGGAAGCAGCTGGTCCCGGGGTGGGGAAGAGATCCCCTGCTCAGTGCTGAGATGCAGCCACCTCTGGGGTGGAGCTGTGCAAAAGCAGCACGGCGCAGTCGGTCGGTGGCTTTCCAGGAGAGCTGTGGGTTGACACTGACCTCAGTTCCCTGATGTGATGCTAAAGGGGTCAATGGTCTGTCCCCAGCTGGGGTGGGTGGGTGTCTAGTTTGCTAGAGCAGTGGGTGATCTGGGCATCCTTGTCCTCCCTGAGAGCAGGCCAGGCCTCTTCTCCCCGCCCCCCACTCCTCCTGCATTGGTCCAGGCCTCGCGCTCTGTCCATCTGTCTGTGTCCCACTCCCTGGTCAAGCTGTGGGCAGCCCCCGGGGTCTGATCCTTGCACAGCCTTGCCTGGTGGGAGGGGTCACATTTGACCATGTGCCACCAGGTCCTACAACCTCTGAGCCCATCAGTACCCCAGTCCCCAACTCACCCCAGTCCTGCCTCCCCCGCCCTGGCCCCCACTTCCCGCCCCCCACACGGGAGAGGGAGGGGCTCTGTGCAGGGTCCCTGTGCCACCTGTGGCAGCAGGCAAGGAGCTGGGGCAACTCTCGGAGGTGGCTCTCGGGGGCACCGGGGGCAGACTCCCCCCCTTGCATCCTTCTCCCACAGTCCCCCCACTGCCTCGTCGCCCACCAACCCGGCTCCACCATAGTCTCCCCCACCCTATTGTTTCCTTGGTCCTGGCCCACTCAGCCCTCAATACCCCAGGCCTCCCTGCCATTCTTGCACTGTGGCAGCTGCTTGGGGATGGTCCTGGCAGGGGGGCCTGTTCCTGCCCCCCATCTGCAAGTCCCCGCATGCTGGCGGTGCTGGGGTGGGCAGAGAAGCAGCAGCAGCAGCAGCAGCGCGCATGTGGGGGCAGAGCCATAACCCTGGGGGTGGGTCCCAGCTCTGCATGGGGTCCCTGTGCCACCCAGTAGAGGCAGGAAGGGAGCCGGGGTGGCTCTCGGGAGCAGACGTGAGGGGGGAGCTGGGTCTGGTTGGTGCTTTTTTCACACACTCCCCCCGCAGCATGCCCTCTGAGCCAGAAGCCGGAGTTGGTGCTCCCAGCCTTGCAGCTGCCTGGACTCCCTGATGCATGGGGAGGACAGAGGCTGAACTGCGGACCCACCTGGGAGGTGGCCGTGGACCAGTAGTTGTCCGCAGACCGCACGTGGAGAACCACTGGTCTAGTATTTAGGGCTCTATTTTAACAAAACCTGTTGGTTTTGTCCGGGCTGCTAAACACAGCAGGAACCTCTTAATTATTATGGAGCTTGACTATTCCAAAACAATCCTAACTGGGATTGTCGGCTGCGCATTGGTTTGTGCTGCAGGAGAAAGGTCTGAACAGACCAGTTAAGAGATTATGATTCATCCATAAAAACATAACCCTAAACAATTGTCACACAGGTACAAAAAGATAAAAACAACTCATCCGCTTTTCACTCCGCTGTGCTGTGGCACTTAGGTTATTTCATGCCACTGCCACCCGATGCATGGTCCGTGGTAGGGGAGTATGGGTTCAGAGGAATTGCTAGTGCAGTCTGTGTGGCAGGGGATGTATTTGGATAATACATGACTGCGGAATAACTGTTCTTCACTGTTTCAGCAAGGGTCGGAGGCAAGTGACTTTTCCAGTGGCTCTTAGCTCTTTCCTGTATGTTGAGCTTCTCAAAATGTGGCCAGAAAAAAACAAACTCATGATGATAACTGTTCACTGCCTTTGTCTAGCAAGAGGAACTTTGTTGCTCATGTTTTCAGCTGCACTCCTAATGACTAACTGCTAACTGTAATATTAAAACTAACAACATAAAAAACCTCTCCTGCACCTGTATTCCTTGCCAGGCCCTGCACCCCCTCCTGCACCTCAATCCACAGCCCCAGATCACACCCCGCTTGCCTTAGGTCACAGCCCAAATCACTGCATGTCTTCCCTGATCACAACTCTCTAGCAGACTCTCCACCCCCTCCTGCATCCCAATCCCGTACTCAGGTCAGAATCCCCTCCGACCCTCTGTTACAGCCCAGACCCCTGCACCTCCTCCAGATCACAACCCACTCCCAGACCCTGCACCCTCACACCCCTCTTCCAGGGCAGAATCCTCTCCTTCACACAAATCACCTCCCAAACTCTGCACCTCCTCCTGCACCCCAGTCTCCTGCCCCGGGTCACAGCCGCCTCCTTCACTCAAACTCCCTCCCAGACCCTGAATTCCCTCTTTCACCCCTACACCCCTTCTGCACCCAACTTCCATTCCAGACTCTGCACCATGGAAGAGTACGGCCCTGGACCGTTTACCAAATTATTGCCCACCCCGTGTTAATGCATTCCAGAATATTCGCTTTTTTCACAACTATGACATGTTGCCGGCTCATGCTTTGTTTGTGATCCATTATAAATCCCCAGACCCCCTTCTGTAGGACTACCACCTGGTCAGCAATTCTCCATTTTGCTTTCGTGCGTGTGATTTTTCTTTCCTAAGTGTAGTCCTTTGCATTTGTCTTTCCTGAATTTCATCTCATTGACTTCTAGTCCTGCCTCTTCAAGGCTTGTGGGAAAGGAGGAGAGATGATCATTTTGTCTCTCTGGAGCAGCGGTTCCCAACCTTTTCCAGATGGGGACTCATTTTGACAATTCAGGAAGACTTGGTGACTCGGGGCAATTCAAAGAAATGTGTGAATGGCTCCTTAAGAGCCACCTGGGGAGACATCTGGCGACCCTTTTGAAATGTAATGGCAACCCATATTTGGGTCCCAACCGAAACCCTTCTCTGGAGGCAACTGGACACAACAGATGCTAACAGAATTACGTAGGGTGAAATCTTTGCCCTAATGAAATCAAAGGGAGCTTTGACATTAACTTTAATATAGTCAGGATTTCACCCCATATAGACGTGATAACCGGTCCACGTTTTCAAAGTGACTTATCTCTGCCATTACAGGAAACAAAGGACTGCTGAATCTTTTTTTAAAATCAAAGCTGGAACAGTTTAGGCACCATTTGGGTGATCAGAGAAAAAAAGTGATTAATGGCTTTTGTCTGGCTAAACAAACTATCAAATTTGGTCATTATAAGCGCAGTATGATGAAAAGATGCCAGTGATTTCAGTAGTGGTCACAGGACACAAGATTATTATTTGCATTGTGACAGCACCTACAAGCCCCTGTCACAGTCCAGCACCCCACTGTGTGATGTGCTTTACTAACACAGAAGACAGAACAGTCTAAAGATGTTGAATCTTTCCTATTCTTCTAGTATTATATTGCTCTTTGGTCTGCTATGGCTAAATAGAGCCCCCAGATTAAATGACCAGATACTCACCAGATCTGAGAGACTGTTAGCCATGTCCTAGGAAGGGCTGCCTGCTGTTGGTCACAGACTCTTTGGTGTCAAAGGGAAGTGTGTTCTAGGTGTCCTTATTTGAGTTATGCGGTGGCACCAGTAGCAAACTGGCACCATGTGATTCAAGTTAAATTTTACTTTCAGGCTTTTCAGTTACCTTCAGTCTATTTCAGCTTCTGTACAAAGTTTAGTGAGGCTGGATTAAATATTTGAACCAGGAGTTATGCCCAGTCAAATGAAGCGGCCTTTTTGGTGAGAAACGTATTTTCTGAAGTTCTCACTGACAGCAGGAAAGGAAGGAATTTAGTGTAGGCTTCAATTCTAAATAGGACTCGTTCTATTGTAGCTTATTTTGTCTGTAATAGGCATTGAAAATTAGTTGGGAGTTGTTATCTGGCAGAAGTGGTAGGTGCCATGGGTGGAATTCGGACACTGAATGTTAGGACTGTAATATAAAAGTGAATAAGTCTGTCCCCGTTGTTCTACTGTTAATTGGAGTGCACTTTACAACAGCCATTATTTACGACAGTTGAATTGCTTCATTGGTTTAGTGGTGGATGCTTTGCTAAACAGCCCTGCAACAGGGAATCAGGGTGTTATGTGAGTGGGTTTTAATAGGAACTGTGACGGGGTGAGGCAACCCTGCCACTATTTCCCGCAAGTGGGTCGGGTCGGTGTCGGTGTGTGGGAGGGGCCGACTCGGTCAGCAGAAGAACCGGCACTGCCAGACGCTCGTGTGTGTGGGGGCGAGCGAGTGCGGTGGGGAACGCGGCAGCCAGGGGTTAGGTGGGGCAGCAGGAGAGCATCCGGGACCGGCGGCATGGCATGACATCACCGGAGCGACGGACGGGGAAGAGAGGGGTGATGTCACACGTCGGGCGGGAGAGCGGGAGAAGGATAAAAATGGGAGAGGGAACACAGGTAGGGGAAAGGTGGGGAACGGAGAAAGGTATGGGGGTCAGAACTCAGGGGAGAGAGGAGAGGAGAATGTAACCCCGATAGGGGTTCCGGTGGCAGGGTCGACTGCGGCCCAGGGTAGGGTCATGGAGCCCGAGAGTAGGTGTGTTTAGGGGTAAACCCCCGCCTGCTTCCACTGGGGGCAAGATCCCCAGTGTTAGGGCCCTGGGCCTGGGTCTGGGAGCGTGGGTGGGCCCGGACCCCCTTCCCTGCCACCAGCAGTTGAATGGCACACACTACGCCGAGGCAGAACTGTTGGCCCTGCTACAGCCCCGCGACCGGGGGGTGGGGAAGACATGGGTAGTAGGGATAACCCGAGGTGATCGGGGCATGCGAGACATGTAGAGTAATGGGACCCAGAACCCGAATAAACGTTGATTCGTGACAGGAACAAGCAGGTAATTGTTGCACCTACGGGTGGTGTTTGCCCCAAATTTTGTGCCACGTGGGCCAAGTGAGGCATCTAACGAAAGCCAATGCTCTGTGCGCTACTCACATACCTGTATGGATTTTAGATAGAAAGACCTGACTGTGGGCTCTGTACTTGCGATTGAAATGTTTTCTGGCTGGGAGACAGCAATAGGCATCGACCACCTATTGTGAGGAGTGGTTAGTCCGTGAGGAACTGTGCTGATTAGCGATGCTGCACAGACAATGGCTCTCAAGGTTGCCAATAAACACCTGAGGGATGTGGCTGGGAACCTGCAGAACAGCAGGCACCCTGTGGCTCTAGGCTACGGAGACGTGGACAGGTCACTGGATCATGTGATCAGCTCCCGTTTGGGAGGTCCCATCAAAACAAGGGATTTCCCTCCACACAGGCAAGGTGATAAAAGCATCCGGGAGGGAGCCTCCATCTTTGTCTTCACTCCTGCTCTCCACTCCAGAAGCACCTTTGTCAAGGACAGAAGGCAGGGAAATCGCGTCAGCCCACCGAATGCAGGGTGCACTCCCGAGAGTCTAAGTTAGCCATTTGTAACATTTCTGCGAAGAGCCGGCATCAGGAGCTTGGTGACTGATGAGAGAGAAAGCTGTCGCCTGCCATTTCAGCCAGACTGATCATTCCCTTAATGACCGTAAAACATGCATATTGCTTCAAAGAGACTTTAACTCCAGACTTCAACGAGATGCTTCAGAATTGTCATTCATACTTAAATTTGACACTTTATGTATGGGTTTAAACAAAGACTCTAATTATCTCACCCATTACAAAGATAGCTTCCCCAATTATCACCCCTAATGACATTACCTCACAGAAACTTACCTTCCCCCCTCACCCCCACTCTGTTCTAAAATTTGATTTGTCAATTTCACATGCGGTCATTTTTTTTATTGCATCACTTTGGTATATATGGTTGTGCCAATTCTCTTCCAGAATTTGATCTGAGGAAGGTGGGTCTGGCCCACGAAAGCTCATCATCTAATAAACCATCTTGTTAGTGTTTAAAGTGCTACATAGTCCTGTGTTTTGTTTTGGTGACTGATGTGTGTCATGGGCTTTCTTTAACAATCTCACTCTCCACCTTTTCTGTCTTTCTATTGAAAAAACTTTCAGTTTTCAATTCTAAAGAACTAGGCCAGCAGGCTCTTTTGGATCAAATCTGAGGTATAGATTGGCCTGGGACTGTGGCTGGTCCTTTGAGACCATGAGAACCTGTTTGAAGGCAGTGAGGGTGGATTTCATAACTCTCCTCTGTGTAAGGAGCGGGGCTGGTTGTGGCACAGGTAAAGCTGGAATGTCTAAGGGGATTTGCTTGTGCAAATTCTTGCTGGCCAGATTGGTCACTAGAGTACTCGGTGTGATTGGTTTGGTGCCTTACAGGGAGGGGCCCCAGTCTTGGGCTGTAAGTAGCCCTGGTTCTAAGGAATTTGCCCTGATTTAACCCCCTCAACAGTGCCCCCAGGCCGCTGTTATATTACACAGGGTCTACCAGCTAAGCATTCAGTGCCAATTCATTATTTACTACTCTCCCTCCAACTTTTGCTGCTTGCTTTGCTAGCTCTTTTTTAAGTCTGTCTCCCTGTGCCAGCCTGTACAAACCCTGTGCTGGTGAGGCAAGGGTCCTAATTAACCCACAGGTGGGGGAGCACATGAAGTCTCCTCTCGCCGCCAGGGGCATGGGTGCCTAAAGGAAATTTGCAGTGGGGGGGGGAGAGGGTGGAGCTCCCCCACCCCAGACGGATCATGGTCTGTGAGTGGGGAAGCCTGGCAGCATTGTGGCCTTGCCCCTGCCATCTGAGGCTCCGCTCCTTCCGGAGCAGTCCAGAGCTGGCAAAAAATTATTGCCTACCCCTGTTCTACGCAATACTTATTTGCATATGCTGATTGCTCCACAGTCCCTCTTCTTCCCTTTTTCCCTTCAACCTGTATTACTTCCCTCCCCACTTTTTTCAACCCCAGAGTTTTTACAAGACCCATTGCAGTTGTAGGAATTCACCCTTGGAAGCAGGCAATCATAGTTATTCACGGGACAGTCTGGGGCATTCTCACCTAGAATCAGGAGCTCTCATATTCCTGACTTTAAATCTTTTGTTGGTCTGATCGTGAACCTTGCAAGTTTTCAGTCTCCTAGGCGGAAACAGGTTTACCCTGGAATTAACTTCCATACAGAGCTCACAAATGGGAAAGCTCTTCCAAGCAGTCAGGCATCTTGGAGAAGTCCCCTAGTACAGGGTAGGCCCAACAAAGAAAGCAACAGAACGCCACTAACCATTACCCTCTATTACACATCCTCAAGGGTCTACAACATATTCTAGATGATGAACCCTCACTGTGACAGCCCTTGGGGGGCAGGCCAGTCCTCGCTTACAGACAGCCCCCCAACCTGCAGCAAATACCATCAATGTCACACCCCACAGCAGAATCACTAACCCTGGAACCAATCCCTGCAACAAACCCCAATGCCAACTCTGCCCACACATCTACCCAAGTGACATCATCCCAGGACCTAACCACATCAGGCACATCATCAAAGGCTCGTCCGCCTGCACATCTGCTAATGCCCCTCTGCCATGGACATTGAACAAACCCGACTGCCTCTATGCAGAAGAATAAATAGACACAAATCAGACATTAAGAATGGCAACATACAAAAACCAGTGGGGGAGCATTTTAACCTCCCTGGGCACACAGTTTCTGACTTGAAAGCTGCAATTCTCAGGCAAAAAAATCTTCAAGAACAGACTGAAATGAGAAACTGCTGACCTGGAATTCATATGCAAATTTGACAGCCCAAAAAGAGATTTAAATAGACACTTGGGCTACGTCTAGACTGCAAGCCTCTTTCGAAAAAGAGCATCTAGACTATAACCAGTACTTCCGAAAAAGCAAGCCACTTTTTCGAAAGAGATCACTACCCAGGCAGTCTGGATGCTCTTTCAAAAAAGCACAGTTTGCATTACATAGCGCCTTTTTTTGAAAGAGCACGTTCGAAAAAAGGCGTTATTCCTCGTAAAACAAGGTTGTCCGCGGTCGAAAAAACTGCTGCATTCTTTTGATTTACTTTCGAAAGAACATGGTAGCAGTCTAGACGCAGGGGAAGTTTTTCGGGAAAAAAAAAAGGCCACTTTTTTTGGAAAAAACCCTGTAGTTTAGACACATACTTAGGCTACATCTAGGCTGCAAGCTTCTTTCGAAAGAGGGCATCTAGTCTATAACCAGTATTTTTGAAAAAGCAAGACCACTTTTTCGAAAGAGAGCACCCAGCCAGTCTGGATGCTCTCTTTTGAAAAAGCACAGTTTGCATTACATAGCGCCTTTGTTCGAAAGAGCACTTTTGAAAAAAGGCGTTATTCCTCGTAAAATGAGGTTTTCTGCGGTCGAAAAAACTGCCGCATTCTTTTGATTTACTTTCGAAAGAACGTGGCATCACGTCTAGATGCAGGGGAAAACCCCCCCCTGTAGTCCAGATACACCTTTGGAGTGGTTCTCACATTGCAATAGGTAACTTCCTCTTCAGGTACTCTTACCTCCTCATCACTGTTGGAGAGGAGCCACATCAACTCTGGTTTAATTAGCACTGATGTCACACTCACATAACTGTATTCCTGATTTCTTTTCTTTTCTTTTCTTTTCTTTTCTTTTCTTTTCTTTTCTTTTCTTTTCTTTTCTTTTCTTTTCTTTTCTTTTCTTTTCTTTTCTTTTCTTTTCTTTTCTTTTCTGTGAGTTGTATCTCATGAAAATTTATGCCCTAATCAATTTGTTAGTCTTTAAAGTGCCACCAGACTCCGTGTTTTTGCTGAAACAGAGTAACACGGCTACTCCTCTGAGCTCTGTTCCCTTCATCAAGGAAAACAATTCCTTGGCTTTCTTGTATCCTGCCTCTAGGTGGTCTTCTGGCTCCATTTCTGGCTTCAGCTTCTATAGTTGTTTCTTCTTTGAGTTGGAGCCAAGCAGGAACAAAACTAACCCTGTCTGGTTGTGAAGGATATACGGGGTCCAGCTCTCAGTTAAGGTTTCAGATCAATGCTATAGAGCTAAAACCTGTAAAAAGGGTCTTCTTTTAGGCAAGGCATGATTGATCTGGAATGGCAATTTTTTCATGATGGAATATTAATTATTGCATCTTAACTGATAAAGATGAATCAGAGTCCAACTTCTTTTCCTATGACATTGTGCTCTGAATTTATTTCCTTTTATTGTATTGTCTCTGCCATGCTGTCTTGGCCTGCCTGCCAGCCAGTCTGGGTATACCTTCTCTTTGCTCCAAGGGGATTTCTAAGCATGAAGTGGGAATCTTTAAGAAACAGTGCTGAAAATTCAGCAGTTGTTCCTATGAGCATGAATTGGTGGTAATGCTGGATGCTGGAGATCATGATGTGACGCAGCATCTTTATTTCAGATGTGACTGAATGACCTCGTTCTTGGTACAGAAATGAGAGTGTAGTGTTGCCACATCCCACGTGGGCTCATTTTGTGACTTCTGTCTCAAACAGACTTACAACCCATTACCACTGGGTTTGTCATGAACAGGGCTGGCTGTAGGTTTTTTGCGACCCCAAGTAAAAAATTTTTTGGCTTCCCCCAACTTTTTTTTTTCGGGAAGGGGGTGTGTGTAACCACCACCAGGTGGATTTGAACTTGTGACCTCTGAAGCCGAGTATAGGAGCCTCTACCCTCTGAGCTAAAAGCCAGCTGGCTCCCAGCCCATGCTATAGAGTCTCTTGATCTTAACTGTTGCTGTGGTCTAGGTACCACTTGCATTGCTCAGTATCCACACTAGGTGTGTGGGTTAGACGCGCGCAAATGCAGCTTGTGCGGCTTCCTGGGAGGTGGGGCTCATGCTTCAGGGGCAGCCCAAACCCAAGAGCATTTTCATCTCCTAGGAGAGCGCCAGGGACTCCCCATGTGAGGACAATGGGAGGGCAGGTTCATCCACAGCAAGTCAGTTACAGACTTCCAAAGCAGGCAGCTGTTCACATCACCTCGTGCTGGAGTCCCAGTCCCACTCCTCACTCTGCAAAGGGATTTTATTACTAGAAGTCTTATAATCACTCAGACTCCAACCCCAACCCATAAGCTGTCCAACTCTTTGAGTCCATGGACAAGAATCAGCCTCACTGTACAATGAAAAAGTTCAAAGGGATTAAGAGAACTTTTGTTTCAACTTCCCAGCTCAACTGTACAGAACAAGACAGGCAGCAGACAACAAAACCCCTAGGACCTATTCCATGAGCGCAGCCCTGTGCTTTCTCCTTCAGGGATGGACCAAACAGCCTCTGAAGCAGGGTGGATTGATTTAAATAGCTTTGATTTAAATCTCCAATTTTAATCATGATTTAAACCGGCAATCAGAAAAACCTAGGTTTAAATGAGCAATTAATCATTTAAATTATACTTTTAAAATATTTTCCTAAAGGATGGTTGAGTCTTATTGATTAGCAAGCTTTAAAACATGTTGATTTACAACTAAATATAACCTTTATGCCAAATTTGATGCTTCTATTTACTAACCAGGAGAATACACTCAGTACAGCTACCAATTAAATAAATTCCCAAATAATTGTGTAACTTACATGTAATCAGATTCTTAATTTTTACATTTCTATTCTATTACAAAGTGGTGTGTAATAGGAACACTTAAGAGGCAGGTTTTACCCCATTTATTATTTGCTAAGTGGTGGCTACTTTTTTTAAAACTTATGATTTGCATCTACTTCTGTCTGGACAGAAATTCTATTCAAAATAAACAAAACCAGCATTTAATTTTTGTATGAAATAAAACTACCTTAAATGTGAAGGACACGTAACAAAAAGGTATCCAAACACATTTTGCATCTAAAATTCATTTATTAAACAAAGGAAATATCCATAGTGAATTTAACAGATTGAATCTAGTCCTCATGTTCTTCAAGATGTTAGAACACTCTCATAACCAGTTTTTTACTGAGAGAAGAGGAAAACAAGTTTTTCTGCTTCGTCAACTCTCAGTTTTGCAACGGTGAATGAACTAATCATTGAATTGAACTAGCTGAATAAACCAAAGTGATAAAAAAATTCTCTCTTCAGCTGCAGAAGAAGCTACTGCTGATGTAAACACTGGTTCTGCATACTTACACTAGTGAACTGGTAGAATGTCTTTAATAGTTAACAGGAGACATGTTCTATTTAATTTTAAAAATTAATTCATATGTTATTTAAATAGGTTATGATAAATTTAGGCCATAACAATTTTTAATTGAATTTTAAAGGTCTATTATTTAAAACAAAGCCTATTTCAATGGGATCACAATTCCAATTTTAATGATGCTCTCCTGCCCCAGACAGGAAGGGACTTGGGGACACAGGCACCGGGAACACCCGATTTCCCCTTCCTCCGACAAAGGGGGGGCGGGGAATCGCCTGGTCCCAGGCAGGGGTGAGGTTGTCAGGACACAGCACAAGGGGCAGGTGTGTGTGTGGGGGGGGGGGGAGGGAATAGAGGGGTGGTTCAGGGCCCAGAGAGTAGGGAGAGGGGGGATTATTTAGAGAGCCAGACAGACAGATGGGGATCCAGGTGGGAGGCGGGGGTTGGGGGAGGGAGAAGAGGAGATGGGGTCCCAGCAGGGTTGCAGTGGGCCAGGAGGTGGGTTTGCCGGGCAGAGGCCGAGCTGGGGGCGGTAGCGGGGGGGGGGGGATCATGGGACAGTGGGCTGGGGCACAGAGGCCAGGGGGGACAGCTGGGCAAGGGGGGGTTCACAGTCAGGGGAGTTGTGAGAGAGAGAACACAGGTGGACGGGAGGGGTGGGGAGGGGGAGTTGCGGAGAGGGCACATGGGTGAGGGGGCCGCACTCACGCATGTGAAGAAGAGGCTGCCGGGCTCAGCGTCACCAGCCGCGGCTGCCCTGTGCTGGGGCCAGGCACCCTGCCGTCCCAGCGCCCCACCCTGTCCTGGCCTCCCAGCGCCCTGGGTCCAGGCTCAGGCTCCAAGCAGCCGGGCGCAGGGCTCTCAGCTTGGGGTGGCCTCCGCGGGGCTCCCCACCTGCTCCTCCTGTGGGCCAGAATGCTGCCCCTGAAAATGTGCCGCCCCAAGCATGTTGCTTCTTTTGCTGGTGCATAGAGCCGGCCCTGTTCATGAACCCTTTTATATTTGCTTAATATGCCTGTATTGTGCTTTAGTACACATTTTGACATTCACCATTTTGTTCCTTTATTTTCAGTACAGCAAACCAATCTACTATACACTCTTTTTGAATAAATAAGAACCCAACAAAGCTCCTTTTGTGTCTTGTTCATCAGAATTTTGTCCTCCGGTTCTGTCTATGAACGTATTTTGATTTGCACTACTTTGTGGAGAGAGTAACTCCCTTCTGTAGACCTTTTGCTTTTCTCTTATTATAGCTATCCTTGAGTTTGGACACCTTTTGTGTTTACATTACCTCCACACTTGTGGAAATCAAATGTGGACTCACCCTTTTATTCTGTTTGTGCCTCAGTGTGCGTTTTAATGAGATACCCTTCATTTTCATTGCTTTAACACTATGATGTAACACCAATTTGAAGAGCATAGTTTTCACTGTTCTTGCTAATCACCGCTGCTCTTTTCAAAGTCCGTTTTGTTTCTTGTGGGTGACTTGTTTTCACTCGGTTCTCAGTAAGGTTGCAAAGTGTGAAAAAGTCACAAGTTGTGTTTGTGATGGGTCAGGACTCCCTTAGGATAGTTACGTCATGGGCCGAGACATCACTGAGCCTGCTTTCTCTGATAGCCTGGGAACCCCGTAATCCTAGTTACTGAGCCCAGCTTTCCAGCCTCCTTCAGCCTGGGGACAGGGACAGGACCACACCCCCAGGCTGCGGCAGCACAGTGTGAGATCTTTTTCCAGCACTCAAGGATGGGCCCATAGTGGCTGGGCGACAGTGTTCCTTGTAAACGGCCACCCAGGAGAGATTCCAGTGCCACCTAGCTGGTTAGCAGAGCGCCTGCAGCCAGGTTTGTGTTTCTAGCAATGGTACTCATTGGCACATGCCTGGGCTTCAAAAGGAAAAATTTATTCTGCACATAGATGGAAAAGATTAGATGGAGCATTGCTGAGCACTGGGGTCCCGCTCCACCAAAGTTCAGAGCCGGATCTCTCCCGTGGCCCTGCCTGCCACCCCCACAAGTGCCTCTCACCCTGCACATCCCCTGGTCCTGCCTGCTGCCTCCAGGAGGTTTTTAATGGCCTGGGTCCCCTCCACCACCACCGGCAGCACAGTGAACTTGAGTGGCTGCCAGCACTACAGGGGCCGGTGCCTGTGCACAGAAACCCATCGTCCCCCTTGCTTGAGAGCTGCTGCCAGAGAGTGCTCCAGGTAAGTGCTGCTCTCTCCACCCCCTCCTGCACCTCCTCCAGGCCCCAAACTCTCCCACAACCTGCACCCCTCGCCCCCCACCTGGCACCCAGCACCCAAGCTCTGTCCCAGAGTTGCACCCCAAGCCCTCTCCGACACCCGCATTCCCTCGCAAAGCCCAGCCCCTCCTCTTCCCTCCTACACTCCAGTCCTCTGCTCCCGCCCAGAGCCTGCACATAAGAACAGTCAGACGGGGTCAGACCAAAGGCCCATCCAGCCCAGCGTCCTGTCTGCCCACAGTGGCCAGCACCAGGTGCCCCAGAGGGAAGGAACCGAACAGAGAATCTTCACACGATCCCTCCCGTCGCCCATCTGTGGTGGCGCATCGGGGTCCCCCGCCTCCTGCACCCCCGTAGTGTCACGGACAGACTCCACCAGCCAGTAGAACAGAGGGAGTTTATTGCTTCTCCAGGATACAGCACAGCACAGATGGAATCTGGTTCCAGGGCAGGCCTAGGATGCCTCAGCCCCCTTGAGATGGGGGAGACTGGGCCCCTAAATCCCAGCCCCTTGTCTAGGCTGCTTCCTCCATGATACCAGACAGAAACTAAAAACGTCCCTTCCAGCCCTGCCCCCCCCAGCCAGGGCTGGCCTCCCCTCCTTCCTTTGTTCCTCTCCCTGGGAGGTAACCGGTCGAACAGGTTACCTCCCTGTCCCATCAGCTACTCTGCTGGGCTGTGGTACAGACAGCAGCCAGTGGGGGTCACCCACTGCCCAGCACAGCAACCAGCAAGGTACCCCCACTACGTCACAGTTCTCCCCGCTCCGAGAGTGAACTGAGCAGGGTCTCTCCGCTCGTGACCTAGGGAAGTTCGGGTCCTCTGCGTGGGAACCCGTCCTGGGGCCATGGGTGCTCCCCTTGTCTCGGGCCGGCCGCAGCGAGGCCTCACATGAATCGGCTTCCCTCTGATCACTCACTGCACCACTCCAGGCCTGGCACAGACTGGCACAGGCCTGTCATCTGTGGTCGCACCCACCCTTCCAGTGGCCTTGATCTCTGGCCAGGGTCTCTTGGGCCGGGGCCATGAGCCCAGCGAGCCTTTCCTGGACAGGCAGGGCATCTTCCACCCCCAACGCTCCATCCAGGGGGGTCTTCCCCTCCCATAACTCTCTCAGCAAGCCCAGAGGCTCCTCTGCTCCCGTGTCCCAGTAGCCCGTCACCCCTTTGCCATCCACCTGCAGGAATACGAGGTATTTGCTCTGCGGGGCCGTCCTGCCCCCACCCGGTACACGGAGAAATCCACCTCCTGAGGGTCAGACCTCTCAGGGGAGGTGCACTGAGCATCCTTCCCCCCACTCTGAGCTGAGGTTTGCCTGCCAGCCCCTGCCTCTGGGGCAGCCTGCCCTTCCTCCCGCCCCAGCCAGTAAATCCTGGGAAATCCCAGGTCTCGGTGCCTGGTGCACTGAGCCCTCTTGTGGCTCTTTTGCCCACAGAGATTGCAAGTTAGGTCCTGCCAGGGCCCTGGCTGGTTCTCTGGGGTGCAAACGACTGGTCCTTATCTCTTGGGCTTGCCTCGCAGTTGCCGCTGTCTGTCACTCAGCTGAGAACCGGTCTCTGTGCGATTCCTTTTCTCTCTGGGACTCCCATTCACACCCAGACCGGCTCTCTGTGAACTTGTACACCAGCCTCCCGGCTTCTTGGGGGTTCTCCGGACTTCAGTCCTTGAGCCACAGCCTCAGGCTGGGTGTGCACGCTTCATAGAACTGCTCCATCATGACCAGCTTGAGCAGCTCCTCTGCGGTCTGGGCTCTGACCCCGGACAGCCACTTGCAGCAGTATTGCGCCAGGCGGGAGGCCAGGTCTACATAGGTCTCCCACGGCTTCTTCTGTACCCCCCGGAACTTCTTCCTATGCATCTCGGGGGTCAGCCCGAACTTGTGCAGCAGGGCCTCTTTTACCCACTGGTAATCCCCTGGCTATAGGTCTTCCAGCTGATTGAGCACCCCGGCAGCCTCCTGGTTCAGTGCGGGAATGAGCTCCAGCAGCCAGTCAGCTGGGGGGGCTTCTACTGCACCTTGACACTCACTGCTGGGAGCTCCATCCTCGGGGTGCAGTGCATCCCACTTCTGACACCACTGTGGTGGCACGAACAGACTCCACCAGCCAGTAGAATAGAGGGTGTTTATTGCTTCTCCAGGATACAGCACAGCACAGATGGAATCTGGTTCCAGGGCAGGCCTAGGATGCCTCAGCCCCCCTTGAGATGGGGGAGACTGGGCCCCTAAATCCCAGCCCCTTGTCTAGGCTGCTTCCTCCATGATACCAGACAGAAACTAAAAACGTCCCTTCCAGCCCTGCCCCCCCAGCCAGAGGCTGGCCTCCCCTCCTTCCTTTGTTCCTCTCCCTGGGAGGTAACCGGTCGAACAGGTTACCTCCCTGTCCCATCAGCTACTCTGCTGGGCTGTGGTACAGACAGCAGCCAGTGGGGGTCACCCACAGCCCAAGCCCAACAACCAGCAAGATACCAACACTTCATCACACCATCTCCAGACAGAGGCTAGGGACACCATTCCTACCCATCCTGGCTAATAGCCATTGATGGATCTAACCTCCATGAATCTATCTAGCTCTTTTTTGAACCGTGTTAAAGTCCTAGTCTTCACCACATCCTCTGGCAAGGAGTTCCACAAGTTGACTGTGCGCTGAGTAAAGAAAAACTTCTTGTGATTTGTTTTAAACCGGCTGCCTTTTAATTTAATTGGGTGACCCCTAGTTCTTATATCATGGGAATAAGTAAATAACTTTTCCTTATTCACTTTTTCCATAGCACTCATGATTTTATAGACCTCTGCCATATCCCCCTTAGTCTCCTCTTTTCTAAGATGAAAAGTCCAACTCTTTTTAATCTCTCTTCATATGGGACCTGTTCCAAACCCCTAATCATTTTAGTTGCCCTTTTCTGAACCTTTTCCAATGCCAACATATCTTTTTTGAGATGAGGTGACCACATCTGTATGTGGTATTCAAGATGTGGGCGTATCATCATTTTATATAGAGGCAATAAGATGTTCTTTGTCTCATTCTCTATCCGTTTTTTAATGATTCCCAACATTCTGTTTGCTTTTTTGACTGCCACTGCACACGGAGTAGACGTTTTCGGAGAACGATCCACAATGATTCCAAGATCTCTCTCTTGAGTAGTTGTAGCCAAATTAATCCCCATCCTAGTGCACTCTGCTCCCAAACTCCAGGTCACAATAATGCTCAGGTTTTTCCCACTAGAATCTCTGTAATTTTTTTTAATAAAAAATTTAGTTTGTATTAGCTGGTCACATTCACAAGACTTAAATTTATAGCGTAGGTCTCTAGCATGGGCATCACAAATTTATTCTAAAGATTACTTTCATGTTTTTGAAACTTTCGAGTAACTATCTAATTTGTAGTCCTCTTCATGCTTCCACTGCAGCACAGTGTGGATTCTCAGTGCTCTAGACTTGCTATGGGAAGGAAGGAAGGGAAGGAGGAAGGAAGGAAAATAAGGAGGGAAGGTGGTTTTAATAGATTTTAAGAGATTTATTTGGCTTTATTTCACTGTTATTCTTGCTGAACTTAAGCCAGGAAGGAAAGATCAGGTCCTTTAACACTGAAATACTTAAGAATTCTGACATTTATGTTTGTCATGCTGTCCAACAAGCATACATGCGTTATGCCCTCCTGCTATTCCAGTCACCTGAACACACTTTTCTTAGAAAACTGCTGCCAAAACATGAGCATTTTTCAGATTTGACCTGTGTTCCAAATGTCAGTTCCAATCAGTAGTTTTGCTAATGTCCCAAAGGGCAGTGTTCGACGTGCAGGGGAGGGAATTCTGAGTATCTGCGATTAGGGAAGTGACTCAGCATAAAATTGTTCCTGGTATTGGTATTGTTTGCACTGAATTAAAATATTTTCAGGAAGTCTGATGGAAAAGAAAAGTTGATTCTTAAAAAATGGAGCTCTAAGAACTTTGTTTTTATTTAAGTGGAGAATGGAAACAGGAGCTTTTGAAATGTTTTGCGGGGAAAGAGAGAGAGAGAGAGAGAGACAGACAGACAGACAGACAGACCACAGAATAGCTGATAGCCCAATGGTAGGTGAATGCCCCCACAAAACAGGAATGCTGGTACAAATCTCTGTTCCAATTCAGTGTCTTTCTTTGTCTGGCCAATGAATATTTAATTATTTATACAAAATTGAGCAGTTCCAACACAATGGGGAACACGAGAGACTGGCTCTATAGTCACGGCTGCCGATGGGCGGTGGAGGGAAGGAGACAATGGCAAAAGGGCCCATGGCTCCTTGACGCCGCTGCAGGATTGGTGCAGGATTGGTGGCGGCCAGGGACCTGGGTCCTTTAAATCGCCGCTGGAGCACTGAGCAGTCTGCTCAGAGCAGCTTTCAGGGCTGGGTGGGGGAGGGGCATCTCTGCACAGTATGGAGGGCTGCCCTCAGCCCCACCCCTTCCATCCAAGGCCCCCCCCTTCTGGGACCATGGAGCTGGCCTCCCCCTCCTTGCTCAGTGGCCTGGCAAGTCTGTTGGCCCCTCCCTCTATAGCTCAGTGGTTGGTGTGTTGACCTGGGATATAGAAGCCCCCGATTTGAATACTTGGTATAGCACCCATTGATTAAGGCAGTTGCTTGCCACGTTGGAGACCCAGATTCAAATCACTGCAGAAATCTCATCCTGGACCTGATAAACCTTCTCCACAAATGGGTGTTTTCTATCAAAAAATATTGTCAGTAAGCTCCTGGCCGCTCTCATTGTCAGTGATTGGGCAAGGGTTAGCATGGCCGGAGGACGCGTGTCAGCACAGTTATGTCTGCGTTGTAGGATAGGAAAAATGATGCTTCAGGAATCAAATTGTAAGTGATATTCTGTTGGATTAAACGTGGGCTCTCAGATCCAGAATTGTCTGCAAGTTACTCACTTTGGATGAAAGTGTGCTCCATCGACATGGTTATTGAACCACAGGACAGCATAATCACAGAGACCAACAGGGCAACACAGTCAGGCATATACTTATTTATTTCCTACTGGAAGATTTGCCCAGTGTTTCTGAAGTCCTTCAGAGCAGGGGGTTGGAGGTATGGGGAGTGTGGGAGCCAGGGCAGTGATTTGGGGTGTAGCAGGCTCAGGGCAGGAAGCTGGAGGAGTGGAGGGCCCAGGAGTCAGGCTAGAGGGGTAAGGAGGGACTCAGGGCAGGGGGGAGGGTTCAGAAGAGGGTGTAGAGAGTCAGGGGTGGAGGGCTTAGGGTAGGGAGTGGGAGTGGCTGGCGGCTTCTCCCGGGGCCCGCCAGGACAGATGGGAGTGCACAGACCCGCTGCCGGCTTCTCCCTGGGCTGGGGGAAGGGAAGCACAGCCTGCCCTCTGGGGTCTCCCCAGGTCTGGCCTGGGATGAGGTGGGGGCCACGTGGCACAGTCAGCCCCTATGCCCCAATTGTGACGTGGGGGGAGGGGAGGGCATGCTGCTGGCCAGCAGCTGCTCCCAGGGGCTGGAACGCTATAGTCATTCATGAGTCCTTCTCTAGTCATTCATAAGTGTCCTCTGTGTTTGCTGCCCCCCCATGGGGTCATGCGTGAGTATAACTGTCTCTGCTATCACACTCCCCTCTTTTCGTTTGATGAGAAGCAATCCCATTCCAAGCACATCCCATTGTCCTGGCACAAGCAAACCCTGACCTTGCTTTAAGTTAGGATGAAAGGTGGTGGTCCTCGCTCTTACAGGTTAGGAGGAGTTCTTGAATAAATGGACACATATAGACGGACAGACAGACAGACACACATTTCTAAAATATATACTATGATTATTATTTGTGCATCTGACGCAGTGGGTCTATGCTCATGAAAGCTCATGCTCCAATATATCTGTTAGTCTATAATGTGCCACAGGACTTCTCGTTGTATATGCAGATTCAGACTAACTTGGCTATTCCTCTGATACTCATATTACTGAATCACATGGGGGTGATATGCTAGTAAGTCTGGGTGCATGATGAAATGCATATGGAATACAGAATAACAGGAGTAAAATATGTAAGCTAATCCTCTTTTATAGTCATCTCAGAGTAACGCTATTTTCTGTGCTATTAAGAAACACTCTTCTGTCCAGTTATAGCTTGGTGCATGTGACATGCCTGTCAGGATTCTCTTCCCTACCCTGGACATATTTCTTCCTGAAATGTAAATGACTGAATTCCTCTTTGATTTCCATGAGAGATTTGCCTTTTGTTTCTGGAAGGAACCGATAGATGAAAATCCATGTTATAGAAATGAAGCCCATAAAAAGGAGGAAGCAGAAAGTACCAAGGCTCCTCTGAAACCAAAGGAGAAAAAAAAGTTAATTTTCTTCCTTGTTTATTCTGGACTGTTCTGGCTTGGGAATTTTTAAAGGAGCTATCTTAATTTCAAATGGTGATTGATAGGATAATACAAGGCACTGGATGAAGTGAGCAAATTCACACTTTTCACCTCAGGGACAGGGGCTGATATCAGTGATAAGGTACGTCTGTCCCTGGCTAGGAAGCCAGGGTGTTATGATTGTTCCAAAACCCCGGCAAATGGTATGCTAGTGTATTGGGATGCCACTGTATGGCACATAAATAGTCTCCTTTAAAAAAAAAGATTAATCAGGTCCCCTCAAGAAGAGCTTAGTTTAGATTCACTTACCACTACATAAGGGAAAATCATCCCAATCACATAGAGTCCTGTCCAGTGGAGAGAATTGGAAATCACAAATGCGGATGATCTGGATGACTGGGTGAAGAGGTCAGCCATGACTGGGAAAAACGCTCCAGCTGGAGAAGAGCAGATTTCTCAGAATAATAATTAAATAGTAACAAAAATAAAATGCTCATTCACTTCTAAGCTATTGAAATCCAGTGACATGTTAGTGTAATGTTTACAGATATCAGACCGGATTCTAATTTCATTCCAGTTTTAGACTGGTATAATTCCATTTACATCAGTGGCATTACCACTAGTTTACACTGGTCTCAGATGGGGAAAAAAGAATCAGAGGTGTTCAGTTCTCATCAGCCATACACAACCAGTAGTATTTTCAGTGGCAAGTTCTTTTTCTGTCTTTCCTAGTGGAGGAACTCAGATTTTTCCAGTCGTAAACTTCCTTTTTGATCAGTGTCATTTGAAAGAACTTATGACAGTGCAACTTGTTTAGAAACTGCCTCTTTTGACTATCCATCCTTTAGGTACTTAGAAACTTTTTGTTTTTCCTATTACATTCCAGCTCGACTTTCCCTTTGATATATTTTTTACCCACTGCCTCTTCTTGTCCTCCTCTCCTATTTTTGCCTTTCCTTCCCCCCCCATTTCTCCCCTATTTTTTTTGGTCCTGGACATCCAATACTCCGGTCATCTGCAGAAGTGGACTGTGCCCACGAAAGCTCATGATGTCATCTACATGTTTTTTTAGTCTATAAAGCGCTATCAGACTATTCCTTGTTTTTTAAGTTTAACTTATAAAGGTGTGAGCAAATCAAGATCATGCCAGTAACATTTATAATGTAAGAACCTTCATGCTTCATATTTGCTCTACAGTGAGTCTTAGGAGTGTATAGTTAGTAGAATTAGCCTTCAAAGAACAGCTCTATTGTAAGGGTGTTTCCCAGGAAGGGCTGTCCCTAGCGGGATGTGGGGCCTGGGACATCTCCTCGGTGCCCCAGGTGTGGGTCCCAGGGCAGCCCCCTTAATGCGGGCTATGCCGCACCCCTCCCTAACCCCACTCCACCCCTTTCTCCAAGCTCTGCCCCTGCTCCCTCCCTTGCCCAAAGCCCCCCCCAGATGTAAACTGGGGGATTCCTGGGGAGTCTAGCATGGGGTGACAGCTGGGATTGGCCCCCCCTCCTGCACACACCACGGCAGTGGGAGCTGAAGCGACCAGACAGCCTGTCCCACTCTGCTGTGCTCCGCTTCACTGTGGCGGTGGGGAGGGGAGCACCCTGGGCCGGAGCTGGGGCACCTGCTTCTCGCTGATCTAGCCAGGAGAGGGTGGTATCGTGGGCGGGGCAGGCTGCAGAGTGGCTCTGGCTCTCACGGCCACAGTGGGGGGAGGGGGGTGGCGGTGCATGCGATCCCTGCTGCCACCCCACACCAGGCCCCCAAGTAATCCCTCAGGCCACCCTGGGCTTGGCGTCTGGGGCCGCTTTGTTCCCAGGCAATACAGAGCCGCTAAGATGGCTGTTTGCTGTGCCAGCCCCCTGTATGGGGGACACCTTGGGAAAGGAAGGAACATGGCTCGAACATGGTGCCTGAAGGGCCATTTGGCCTTGCTGAGGGGGAGGGGTGAGTGATAGTACTTAGTATTAACCCGAGTACCAAACTCCGGCTGTCATTGTGCAAAATATCAGATTCTATTTCATCTCATTGTTTCCATTATCTGCGTATAGTCCCTCCATGTTAGTGTATTTGGATTCCTCAGTCTCTCTCTCTCTCCTCACGTCCAGGTACTAACCTGGCCCAGTTGCAAAGATGATAATGAACAGGAAAAGCAGAACGACACTGCAGTACGGCATCCAGAAGAACTGATGCTAAAGGGGAAGACAAAGGGATAGTGGTGAGTCTTTGTTGATACCTTCCTAGACTTCCAGGCTGACTTCTTGTTGCCAGCAGGATCTGGAAAACCTTAAGGGGATCTCAAGGTCTCTCCTTTTTCGGAGGTGACTGTTCTGCAAGCCTCAAAGAGAACACACTGACTGAGTGCCGCAGTAGACAGCATGTGTTCTCGGAGACAAGAATCCCAGCTGGGAAAGTTATTGGTAAAGGACACAGAGAAAGGGAGCTGGTTTTTTACCTGCAAGGAGAGAGTTGTTGTGAGGAGCACGAGTACCAAAACCATTAGTCCATATCCCCACAAGAACAGCATCCTTCTGCCAAACTTATCGACCATGAAGCTCTGAAGGGCACAAAATGCAAAAGTAACAGTCAGACATTAGAACCACCTTTCCTATTTTTGGGGGGGATTGGGGCGACATAAACAGGATTAATCTATCTTGCATGTAATAGGGCCATGAATTTGTAATCAGGTTCCAGGCTTCATTGGGGTTTTTTACATCCTGCTATTGTGTTTCGGTTTGGGATGCTGGGGTAGGCCTTTCTTTCTGTTTCCTCTTACTGTGTCTGGCTTCCCGTATAGCCACTGCCAGTATGAAAACTAGAGTGGTACAGGAAAAATAATCCCTACAAAAAGTGTCAAAGATAACATGTTGCTTAACTGCAATGGCGCAATAAGCTATTTGACCTCATCAAGCAAATCTCCATTCTGAATGCAGCTTCTTACTTTGCTTTCTCCATGCTGCTTTAATGGCCTAAAGGTCGTCTGAGCGGGGGAAGCGCGTCAAATTTAGATTTGAAATAAGGCACTAGTTGTTAATAGTGAGGTTAATTAATTATTGGATCCATCACTGGAAACTTTTTAAAATCGAGATTGGAAGTCTTTCTTAAAAGAGATGCTGTAGGTGAAACAAGAGCTAATTCAGGCAAGTCCTATTGCCTGTATTATGCAGGAGTGCAGACTAGGGTTAGTGTGGTCCCTTCTGGTCTTGTAATCTGTGGAAAAGAGCACTAGTGGAACCGTGGTGCAGAACCTGTCTCTTCTGTAGTTCTCACTAGGGATGTAAGTGACTATTCAGCTAGTCAATGGATGACTACTCAATTAGCCTTTCCCCGCCCTCCCCCTTGTTGCCTCTGAAACAGAGGCAGCAAGGAGGGGGGGAGCAGGAGCTGGTGTTGAGGGAGAGCTGTCTTAAAAGCTGGTTCCCCCAGCACTATCTCTTCAGGAGTGGGAGGTAGGGGAGGCAGAGGTGCAGCAGGGGAAAGGATGAGTGTAATAGAAAGCAAGGTGGAACAACCTATCAAACAATGGGATAGGAGCCCCGGGCAGCTCTTGTTCATTGCAAAGGGACAGGCGCAGCAGTTGGGACCCCGTGTGAGTGGGAACTGCTTCAGTCCCCCCTTGCGTGGGTTCCCCACTGCACCTCTTCCTTTGCAATGTTCAAGACCTGCGGGTAGCTATTGTACATTTCAAAGGCAGAGGTACAGCGGGATAGCAAGTGCCCGTCCCTCCTTATCAAGGCCTGAAGGTGAAGTGGTGGGGTAAGTTCTGAAGTGGCCTAGCAGCTAGGATAATTGTTTGGGGAGCACAGAGTGGCAAGCTTGAGTCCTGCCCACCCTTGGAGCAGCTGGACGGCCAACACTAGTTTTCCAAGGGATGGAGCAGCCTCTGGCATTAGGAAGGCGAGAGAAGGGATGCCCTGAAATTCCATCGACTACTCGATCAGCTGTTTAATCTAAATTTAATGTCTCTAGTTCTCACTGATTCCAAATCTTTTCCTAGCAAGTGCCTCATGGAACTGGCAACGGGTGTCCCTCCCACATGAGAAGAGATGTGGCACAGAAATTATGTCCTTTCCCAGTGCCCGTTCTGCCCTTTGTTGTGTAAATTCCTCCCTGGAATGCCTAGAAAGGTGAATTCCATTGGCTGAGCTCTCTTTGAGTAGACACCGAGTGGGACCATGGGATGAGCTAAGCATGCCGGTCGAGAGATTGTCAGAGAATCAGGGGCACGTAACCTGGAGTTACGAGGCGCGAGAGGCCTGGTCCTCACCTGTGCCTCAGTTCTATTGAGGTTCTTCTGCCACCTCTTCTTTCCACTTACCATACTTCACCGTACCTCTGAGGAAGCTCTCCCTGTCCTACAGGTGTTCTAGTAAATTGTGTTACTGCTAGCTGGGCATGCAATGCCCTTTGTGGATCCCAATGCCAGAGCATTTTTTAAATTATAATTTCCCTCCATTGCACTGCCACGAGGGGAGGTCCTCCAGCAAGAAGGATGATGGAAGCACGAGGGTAGGGCAGGCACTTGTGTCTGCTGGCTTTTATTCTGTCGTGTCATCTAAACTTGCTTGGGCCAAGAGTTAATCAAAATGGTGGCCTTGTCTATCCAGATGCAACTAAAGAATGGGAGAGAAGTCCACCACTTCATAGGGGGGAACACCTTCTGCAGAAATAAAATCTCCCTTTTCGTTGATTCAGAGAATCACCCCTCACCCATTTTGTGGAAATTTTCCATCTGTCAATTTCCACTGCAATGTAACTTACACACACTATGGCAGCGCAGAACTCACACCCCCCGGCCCCCAGTGATATGTAGGGGATACAATCTTGAGTAAATCCAGCTGTCTGATACACATCAAAGGCGTAGAAATAGATCTGGGATGAAAGGAACAGCATTTTAAAAAACATCACTGATGCACACCTGTGAGTAATGGGCCAGATTTCGGAGAGAATGCTTCTCACCTACTGACCGCTTATCTGGTTTGTACTTCATAGTCAAGTTAATATTCAGCTCTTACTCTACATTTATGTCAGGCTGTTTATGTGGGAACAGATTTTAATAGCTTCAGTGGAAGAAGTTTTGTTACTGAAAGAGCTTTCCAGCTTTGTGGACATACAAAAGTCTATTACTATGACGAATCACAAAAGCAGGAGGTGGGGAATTACAAGCTACTTGAGTGGTTTTGAATTACCGTAAAGTCTCGAGTATAATGCGCACCGATGTATAACACGCACCCTGACTTTTGAATCTTAGCATAATGAAAAAATCTGAACTCCTATATAAAATGCACACCTACACAGCACCTATATATCTATACTCCTATATAGCTTGTGTGCAGCCCGCAGCCAGGAGCCGACCCACCAGCACCAAGCCCAGCCTCGCCCACTTTCCGGAGCCGGCCCCGGGCAGCAGAAGAGCGGGAGGGAGGGACGTGCTGCTCCCACTGCAGGCTCACCCCGAAAATGCACGTGCAGCCCAGGGAGCTGGTGGCGGAGTTTGAAACCTGCCCTCCAGACAGCTGCCCTTGCACTGCACCAAGCTTGCGCCTGCCGCAGCCTGAAGGAGCACCGGGCAGACAGCGAGCCAGGGCGCTGCAGTCTGGCGGCAGCGCCGGCTTCTTGCCTTGTCCGTGAGCCTGGAGAGGCGGCAGCCCCCATGCCGCACTGCAGTGGGAATGTTTCTGTGCAGAGGACAGGGGGAGTTCCCTGGCCCAGGGCTACTTACATGTTTGTCAGCTTAAAACTTAAAAAATTAACTCCTATATATAATGGGCACCCCGGCTTTGATCGTGAAAAAAGTGCGCATTATACTCGACATTTTACGGTAAGATAGCAATAGAAAAATATTGTAATTCTAAGGCACGTTCACCTTCCATTCTGAGCTCAGTAAACTTTGCCTGTCTTTCTAAGTGGCCTCCTGGAATGTAAATAAAAAACTGAGAATCAGGAAAAATGAATGGAAAGGTCAACCCTTTTCCTGCTTTCATTCACAGCTCTCCTTGGAATTCAGGGGCATTGTGGATAAATGAGGTGAGTAAGACTGAGACGCGGACATTTAACTGCAGGCTTGCTAAATGTCAGATTCCCGTAATGCAAGGGTACAAAGCCTGTCACCCTTAGAAAGACTACAGGACAGATTCTCAGTTGGTGTAAATCTGATATAACTTCATTAAAGTTAATGGGGCTGAATCGATTCACACCAGATCTGGTCCAAGTTTTCTGGCTGAAGAAAAAAAATGTATAATTAACAACACTCATCTCTTTTGAATAAATGGGTTGTGCCCATGAAAACTCATGGTACGATACATATTTTTGTTAGTCTCTAAGGGTATGTTCACACTTGCTCCCTCTTTTGAGAGAGGGATGCAAATGAAGACATTTGAAATTGCAAATGAAGCCAGGATTTAAATATCCTGTGCTTCATTTGCATATTTGCGTTATGGCGCTATTTTGAAATGGCAGTATTTTGAAATAACAGCCGCTGTTAAGACGCGGTTATTTTGAGAGAAAACCCTTCTCTCAAAATAACCCTTATTCCTCATACAAGCCCATATAATGGACAATTATAGTATAAAATGCTGGTAACAGAAGATTCTTCCTAAATCCCATCATTTAGTTGCTGACACATATCCTGAAACTTGTGGTTATATGTAACTCTGTAAATTGCAAATATATATACTGAACCAAGGATATTTTCATATAAATCCATATAAATGTCCAGTCATTTTTTAGTCCTGCTAAGCTCTTGGACTTATGATGCTATGTGGCAGTGAGTTGAGTGTATTAATGATGCATTATTTTAAAAATAATGCCTCGGTCCATTTTAGATTTGATGCCTTTCAAATTCATTTTATACTCCTCTCCCTCCTAAGTGTGCAAATTGCAATGAGCTTCCCCGCTGATTTGCTGAGTCACTGGTGGGCACGGTTTGGAAGAGGTGAAGGGGACTGGAAAATGGAACAAACGTGCGGATGGAACACGTGCTGGTCTGTATCTTCAGGGGAGGCAGAGCCGTGTGGTCGCCGCTTTTGGCTGCATTAATGTTTGTGGAACCACTAGACTATGTGAGTTCGCCTCATATCTTTGAATACACCTGATATTACAATAAGTTGGTTCCTCAGTAAGGATGTAAAATCCTGTTTTAACCAGTTAAAACTTGGGTTTAATCAGTTAATCGATTCAGTGGGAGAGGGAGAGGACCGCTGCAGCCCACCGAGAGCAGCCCCCACCTCATGGGGCCACCTCCATCCTCTCCCCCCGCCATGTGGGGCTGCTGCTGGCCCCCTCAGCTCTAGCTGCCACCTCCTCTGGCCCTGCAGTGGGCCCTTCAGGGCTGGCGGATCTGGGGAGCTGCTCCTAAGTGCTGGTTAACCAGCGCCTGATAAGGTTAACAGGTTACCCGTTCACATCCCTATTCCTCAGCAATACACTAAAGTTTAAAGAGAGGAGAATACTTAACTGCACTGACGCCACTAAGCTGGATGGAAGCCGTCAGGACGATCAATAAACATAGCTGATATCGCATAGACCGGTCTTTTATGAGGCCCAGGATACTCATGGGTTTGTTTTTTTTCATTGTAGCCTGCTCCTTCACCATGTCGTCAATAGCTCCTTGATGATTCCCTTCCCCCCAAAGCTGCCTCAAAGCTGTAAAGGAAAAAAATCTCAAAATTATTCGGCAATGAACAGGTGAACTTCTTAAATTTGCTCCTTGATCTGCTTTTGTCAGCCTCCTGGTCCTTTAACAACCCATCAGTGGATTCATTGGGTTCTCCATGCGTGGCCATGGATCAGTTAGTGAAAATCCTCTCTCCTTCTAGGTGCCAAAAGAGTCCAGATCTTTTGAATTTGGGTTAGAAGAAGAGAAGAAGGGAGAAGAGAATGGTAGATCTGTGACATGAACCCAACTGGGTTAGGCTATGTAATGTATAGGTGGGTGGAGGTTAGATATTGATCTCTTCAGCATCATTTACTTCCTGCACTTGGTAGTGCCTGCTACCAGGAACACTAACAATAGCACTATCATTGGGCCAACAGAAGATGTGAAATTATGTAAACATAGAGCAGCCTAAATTTACAATTTAGTATCAACTCCATCAGACTCGGACCTATTTTCACTCATTATACATCAGCTCTGCATTTGGGCCACTGAATCTCAGAAAATATAAGTTGGTATAAGTTATACACAAGGGCTACGTCTGGACTGGCATGATTTTCCGGAAATGCTTTTAACAGAAAAGTTTTCTGTTAAAAGCATTTTCGGAACAGAGCGTCTAGATTGGCACAGACGCTTTTCCGCAAAAGCACTTTTTGCGGAAAAGCATTTGTGCCAATCTAGACACGCTTTTCCACAAAAAAGCCCCAATCGCCATTTTCGCAATCGGGGATTTTTTGCGGAAAACAAATCTGAGCTGTCTACACTGGCCCTTTTGCGCAAAAGTTTTGCGCAAAAGGACTTTTGCCCGAGTGGGAGCAGCATAGTATTTCCGCAAGAAGCACTGACAATCTTACATGAGATTGTCAGTGCTTTTGTGGAAATTCAAGCAGCCAGTGTAGACAGCTGGCAAGTTTTTCCGGAAAAGCGGCTGATTTTCCAGAAAAACTGGCCAGTCTAGACACAGCCAAGGGGTGGAAAGAGATGCAAAAAATGCTTACTAGGAGGATCAATCTAATTAATTTAAAATTAAGATGAAGGATTCTTCCTTACGGTGAGGGTTACACACACCTTCTTTTATCTCCTTGCTGTGTATTATACACCAGTCAAACACAGTCCCACTCAAAGGGGCCAAAATGAGAAATTATGTGTAAGGATGTATAATTTATATGTCAGGAAGTAGAATAAAAGCAACAATGAATCTAGATGCACTTTAATGACTAACAAATTTATTAGGGCATAAGCTTTTGTAAGATCCAGCATACTTCCTCAGATGCTTATAACAACAGAAAGGCAAGGATACAGAGATGGGAGTGCAACATTAGTGCTAATTCAGTCTGGGTGGATGTGGCTCACCTCCAATAGTGATGAAAAGATGAGAATACTTGAAGGGGAAATTATTTGTCATGAGGGAGCCATTCTGTGTCTTTATTCAGGCCCTTTTTGACAGTATCAAGTGTGCATATGAATTCCAGCTCAGCGGTTTCCCCTTGAAGGTTTTTGAAAGTTTTTGTTTGTTTGTTTTCCCCTAAGAATGGCAACTTGCTAATTAGAAACTGTGTGTCCAGGCAGGTTAAAGGGCTTCCCTCCGATGTTTGAATGTTACTAATGCTGACATCTGATTTGTGTCCATTTATTCTTTTGCATAGAGACAGTCTGGTTTGTCCAATGTCCGTGGCAGGGGGGTAATGCTGGCACATGATGACATGTATCATATTAGCAGATGTGCAGGTGAGCAAGCCCTTGATGGCATAGCTGATGTGGTTAGGTCCTGGGATTGCGTCACTATGGTAGATGTGTAGGCAGAGTTGGCAACAGGGTTTATTATAGGGCTTAGTTCCTGGGTTAGTGTTTCTGTTGTGGGGTGTGATGTTGGTGATAAGTATTTATTTCAGGTTATCTCACTTGCTGTACCACTATCTTCCATGTGTCTCTTTTGGCATTTGTTTTTTCTAATTTTCTTCATCATTCACTATTGAATTAGTGTTTCCCACTGTGGGCTATATTATAATTTTCCCACATTTAATCCATTTTTACTACGCTCCTTCTCTCCCTCTAGCTACTTTGTTTAACAATATCTGTTCTGCTTCCTTTCACAGCCTTCACACTGCTGGTGTAACAGCCCTTTCCCTTCCATTTCCTGCTTGCTGAAACTGTCTTCTTTTACTTCTTTGCCTCTTTCATTTGCCTTTATATCATGTTATTTTTAAAATTGTTGGTTGGCTGTGCCTGTTTGTTTCTCTCTTCTTCTTTCATTGGTTTAACTTATCTAGTGTCTATTGGGATAGTATTTTGGGATACTTTTATTATGAAAGACTATACAAAATAAAAGTGTTTAATTTGAAATAAATTAATTCATTCCTCAGTCTTAACAGAGGTGAAAGGACACGGGTGCACTTTGGTGTGTAACTCTGGCAGAAGCTGGCTGCAGCAAAAGCCCGTAGGGAGCTATTTAAAGAGCTGGCAGGGACCTGGGTTGTTACAGGAGAGTACCTGTAAGAAATGTTAAATTACTTTCACCACCACTAGTCATAGTTACTATCCATTGATTGTGCTGTGAAGTGTTATTATTGGTTAGCTGTTCAGGATGATGCATATTAGGCCTTCCCAACAAAATTTAAAAAAATTCCGCAGCTGAGAAAACACACAGAAATCATATTTCTGTTCAGTAATAAGATGCCATTCTTTCACTTTTCTGAGTATAACCACAACTCAGTATAGCCTTAATGTTAATGTTGCATGATTTATATATCAGAGTAAAGAATTAGAGGTCACTAATTTTAACAGTCATGTTAACCCCCTCTGAAACTTGTATTTGAACTCTCCTGACAACAGAATGACAATTGATAGTGTACACATGGTATTTTGTGACTTCAAAATACATATAGGATTCTTTCCCAAAATTCCAGCTTGAGTAAATGCATAGAAGGAGCTAGAAAAAAGTGAGAGATAAGACTGTCCATGTTACCTTTCTGGCAGCTTTCCATATCTCCCTTTTGCATCAGGAGGTAGGGTGGAGACTCAGGGAAAAATGGAAGCATGACCAACTGCACCAGTGCTACGGTTCCACTGACTGACATCAGTAAAGGCCACAAGGATTCCGTTCCGAAAAGTTCTCTAGAGAGCATAGGGTTAAAACAAGAATCCAAACAGTTCTGGGAACCTTACCAAATATATTTGAGTGATATATGGGGTGACTGAGTTAAAGTATACGGGATAACAATGGATAGATAAAGAATGAATAGAAACCCCTCTCCACCACCAGCCCCAGGAATGTAGATGTGAAGCTTAATACATTTATTTTACCTTAGTCCTACAATTTGGCCTGTGCATTTCCCCATGATTAAAAAAAGAGTGAGAGTGGCACTTGTAAATCCACGCAGCTTCTTAGGGGAAATTTCTCCCACATACTGGCCATGTAAACAGCAACCCAAACCTTGAATGGGGAAGAGACAAAGGACAAAGTTGTTTAAAAGAGGGGGAATGGAACTGGAGTCCCACAGAAATTAGTGGCTTCGCCATTAATGTCAATGGAAGTAGGTTTAGTTCTGTGTATCACAAACTAATGTGAAAAGGAGAATTGTTCTGGCTGAGTGGAAAATAAGAAAGGTCAAAATTCATTTTTACAAATTAAAAAATAGAGTGAATTCTGGATTACTCTTTAAAAAATAACAAATGTAACTGATATTGTTCCTATATTCTGGCTGTATCTAGACTACATCCTTTTCTTGAAAAAGGGATGTAAATTAGACACTTTGAAATTGCAAATGAAGCCGGGATTTAAATTTCCTGTGCTCCCTTTGCATAATGGAGGTTTTTCATTTTGCATAATGAAGGTTTTTTCGAAAAGGGTCTTTTCGAAAGAAAAACAGCTGTTTAGATGGGGGTCTTTCGACAAAAAACCCCTTTTCGAAAGATCCTGTAAACCTAATTTTTTAAGGAGTACAGGATCTTTTCAAAAAGGGTTTTATTTTAGAAAGAACCCCGTCTAAACTGCCATTTTTCTTTTGAAAAGCCCCTTTTCGAAAAAAACCCTGCGGCCGCCATTATGCAAATGAAGTGTGAGAAATTTAAATCATGGCTTCATTTGCAATTTTGAAGTGTCTAATTTACATCCCTTTTTCGAGGAAAGGGATGTAATCTAGACATAGCCAGAGTGTAGTCAGACTAAAGCATAATTTTGATAAACATAGGGAGAGATAAAGGATAAAAGAGGCAAAACTTTTCAATCTGGGCATGATACTAGCTATATGAAGTGAACCTTTTATTTATATATTTGGCATTGTATTTATTTATTATTTGCAAGCCTGCAATATTTTAGTAGTCAGTTTTATTATCTGTTTTTTTAAAGTTCACCCTTCCAGGGTGTTTTCCCTTAGCCTGGAATATTATTATGTGGAAAAGTAGTCTTAAGCAGTCAAACACATTCTCTCATTTCTCTCTCTTAACTCCTTCATCCCACATTCCTTGGGTTATCGTCTCTTTTCTTTCACCCTATAACAATTTACGGACCCCTTTCATTTGGACACTTAGGAATGTTTATCCTGCCTCTGCTTTACAGCCATGCAAAATCCAGGGAAATCCCGCATGATTATTATACAATTAAAAATGAAGCACAACCTACCTGAATTAAACCCGCAAAGGAAACGTCCAATCAAAATAATCTCAAAGGATTTTGCCATCTTACTGAAGCCCCAGAGTAATGCAGCTGCTATCAGAACCAGGTTATTGTATATTAGACATTTCTTTCTGTAACAGCACATAAAAGACGTTCACAAAACAGGTAACACCACCGCTCTTGCTTTCCCCTAATGCCTTCTGTTTTTTATCTTCTGAACATGCAGATAGTGGTGATTTTATCACTGAATTCAGAATTTGCAAGGGGGACCTAATAGTTGCTTATTCTGTGCTGCTGAGACATTACTTAAATTGATACTCAAAGTTAGTGCCTCCCTCTCCCAAACTTCCTGTAATTTAGTGTTTTTTAAACTGTGTTCCGCGGCACAGCGGTGTGCCGTGAGGTAGTTGGAGGTGTGCCAAGGAGAACAACAGAATTCAAAATGGCTGCCTTTATAGGGGCAGGAGACCTTTTTTTTCTCTAACTTTTTTTTTTTGGCTCAACAAAAAATCCTTGGTGTTCCTCACAAAATAAATTATTGTTTGGGGTTCCTCGGTCTTAAAAAGTTTAAGAAACACTGGTCTAATGCCTGCAAAGGGGAAAGCATCCCAGCAAAATCAGAAAGCATTCCTACTGAAGTCAGAGCTTATTCCCCTGGCTCATGCATATTTAATCAGCTTGCGAAGGAGGAAGGCTTGGGATGATTTTCCCCTCCCTGTCTTGCATGTATTATTCTCTCGGTATTATCCAATTGTCAGAAATAGCTCACCACCCTCAAAAATGCTCTAAAATTGAACAGTGCTATGAGGATGTATATCAGAAAATCTGTCTCATGGGGTGAAAAGTGCCTGGGGACCGTACCACTGGATGAAAGGAAAGATTTTTATACTAGAAACTCTCTGAGACTCATTCATCCTAGTCATCTTGAATTTGAGAACTCATTTTTTTTCTTCTAAAATGGCATGGTAATAGTCTATACTACTTCCAAAGAAAGTGATGAAATTCCACCAGAGTCATCCATAGCTCTACTCTTTCTAAAAAAACATATGTGTATGATTGCTATATTCTGATCATATTGCATCACGACGTCATGGTCAAGGCTGATTTCATGTGAAATAAATGTGCTGTGATAGCAAGTTTGTGATCAGTGACATCCAGGACCAGGAGATAATCAGAGTGTACTGATGTCACACAACCTCCATCAATAAATTAGGGGCCTCCAAGCCCTCTTGCCTTCTAGGAATTTTAATTTTTCAGGGTGCCTCTATTTTTCCTTTTACTGCTTATGTTTTTATATATTTTGGAGTCCCCATATCTTATTCCTGTGTATATATTTAAAAAACAAACAAACAAACCCTGGACAAATCCAAGGAATTTTGTCCTTTTATAAATGTGTTTCTTTTAAAAGTAATTTACGTCTTGCATAAATTTCAAGCTACATTTGTAGTTGTTTGTTTTCCTACGGTGGAAAAGATGAAAAATGAAGTAGTGCGTGGAACTTACATTTCATTGCAGAGCTGGCTCTCTGCAGCTTTGAGACTGGGTTGTTCCCATCTTGGGTTTTTGCAGGCCCCCAGGACCAACATGAGTCATTGCCAACTAGAGCTCAAAAATTTGTCTTTCCCATCTGTATAAGTTGGTCCAATAAAAGATAGTGCCTCACCCAATATGTCTCTCTAACTGTTGGTAAGTCATTTCTCCTTGGAGATTTCATAAACATGCATTTTATTTTCTAAATCCTTCTTAGTTTAGAGCTTTCCTCCCTAGAAACATAACAACTTCTATTGAGTCAAATCCATTATTGGATATTATGTTTTCTGTTCATATGAGTATAGTGCTCATAAAAGAGATTGTAGCTGGTGATTATAATAGGTAGTATCCTGTTTATCTACTGAACACACACATATGCCAGTTGCGGTGCAAATTTCTCTACCCTATTCCATTAATGTATCTGCACCATGTTTAGGAGGGACCAAAAAGTCACTTAATCTCCATTTTAATTCATTCCTGCTCATTTTCTGCTGAGACTTCCAAGAAAGATGCTAATTTATGCCAGTGAAGATAATCAAATAAGGGTAAGTATGATAAAGTCTATTAAAAAGTATGATAAGTGTGATGAAGTCTATTAAACCATGTTGAATTACAGCATCTGAGGAATCCAAAGTATTTGCTTTGAATTTAGAAGTAGTGGACAATAATTTCCCTGTTGATGCGTGTCATATTTCTCCAATTGTTTTTGTGTCCTATAAGACTTTGGATCAAGGAGGATTAGTCAGTATTCCATGTGGAGTAGGTCAGTGCCTTCCTTAATTCACTCATGAAAAAGTTGAGTAACATAAAGTATTCTTTTCCAGCAGCTGATGCACCTATGACAAGTTGAACCTCATTAGTCCGGCACTCTGTAGTCTGGCAATATCTGTGATCCGGCATGATTTTAGTCCACTTATCATGGATGAGGCCAAGTTTCCCGTGATCCCATAAAATTTGTTTACAGATGCCAGTCCTGGCTCTCAGTGTTCTGTGCTGTTTTTTAGCTCTGATTTACCCCTCAGAGTCTTCTCAGAGCCCAGTGAGCTATAAAAGTGTTGCCAGTGCTGCTAGACAATATTGACTTCCTGTGGTCTGGCAAGTTCTCTGGTTTGCCACCAGTCCTGATAGTGTTGGACTACAGAGGTTCAACCTGTTTTGAAGCATTGACAGCCATTAATATTTTATTTCCTGCATGGGACTACAGGGTCCTGGGCCACCAGACTGTTTTTACCGCAGTCAATTTTAATCTACTTATCTCTGTGAATGTATTAATCAATATTACGGACTGAAAACTTAGATAAAAGAGGAAAATAGGGAACTTGTCACTGAACTGTATAGAACAACATTAATTAGAGGGATATGTGAATTAATGCAACATTCTGGCAGGGAAAATATGGACTGTTCTTCCTTTCTGTAGGGACAATAATCTCAAAGCCAACCATATTTTTTCTACCTTGCTACAGTGGTCAGTTTTAAAAAGTGCTTTTTTACTTGATACAGACTTTCCATATTTTGCAGACAGGAATCTTGAGCTGATGGTTCCCAGTAATCCCCCAATGCTAAAGATAGAGACAATGAAAGACCACAGTAATGTGAGGATCTGCTCATCGACGACAGTGTGGTATCGTTCTTGCCAGGTGTCATTGATGAAGTTCTTGATGTACTAGAAAGAAAAATTGGTGGTGGAGGAGAAGGAGTTTCAATACTAATTTCCCTTGTTACAAGCATGACAAATATGATCAGGGCTTGACAAATGGTGGCGAAAGCTGCTTGCCAGCCCCGCACTGCGCATGTGCAAGACCCACATTGCGCATGCGCGCGCCGCTGGTAAACGGGGCACGCGGCTGAAATCTACTCACCACGGGCGAATAGATTCTATAGTTTGTTGAGCCCTGAATATGATAATATGCTGCACAGATCTTACTGAATTAAATCACAGAACCATAGAACACTAGAACTGGAAGGAACCTTGAGAAATCATAGAATCACAGAACCATAGAACATTAGAACTGGAAGGAACCTTGAGAAATCATAGAATCACAGAACCATAGAATACTAGAACTGGAAGGAACCTTGAGAAATCATAGAATCATAGAACCATAGAATACTAGAACTGGAAGGAACCTTGAGAAATCATAGAATCATAGAACCATAGAACATTAGAACTGGAAGGAACCTTGAGAAATCATAGAATCACAGAACCATAGAATACTAGAACTGGAAGGAACCTTGAGAAATCATCAAGTCCCCTCCTTCACTGAATTAAATTGAAGTGTTTTAGAAGTTCAGTGTATTAGTGCAAATATTTATGTGCTATTGAAAGATTATATGTATGGCTATGGGGCTGAAGGATCATAATCCACTAAGAATAGTGGAGTGTAGTCAGACATGTTCACTTAGGTTGTAATTTCTCCAATGAATTACCTCCATCTGGAGAAAGGCTTGCATATACTGATTCAAATTGGATTTGCCAGGGACCAAATGACAAATAAAGGGTTTTGGGTTAAATAGCCCAAGTTAAAACTGACTTCCTTCTGATCCAAGGGGAGCCCCAATATTTATGGAAAAGTTGGGAAGACTTTGGGTTACAGAGGGCCCCATAAGACTGAACATTCTTGTTTGGAGCAAAAACATTTTGGGATGAATAGGTAGTCGTTGTGTAAGTTTGAAAAACTGTTCAGTTGCCAGAGCCCGTGTTGGAGATGGGGCGATCTTCGGTAAACTTATTAACATGCGGGTAGGTGCTGTTAAGGTCTTCTTTGTAATGCTTTTGCCTCATGAATAAGTGTTCTTGCTTATTAAGAGCTGTGTGGTGACGTGTAAGTGTTGCCAATTACAGTGTTGTTAGCTTCTGAAGACAAAGCTGCAGTGCTGAAGCTGGCTGTGTAGACAGTCTGCCTTGCTGGGGGAGTATCATGGTTTCAGCATGGGGGTGTTGCATCCTGGTCAGGATGGAGGGAGAAAAATACATTTCTGTCTAAGGCAGCTGATGGCTGAAGATCTGGGACTCTAGACTGGATTAAGGATGCTAACTAGCGACTAATTTACGTGTCGAGCAGTTGATGGAATTTCCATCAACTAGTCAACTAGTCAATAGGCACTTCCACATTCCTCCCTTGAAATGCCTCACTGCGGCTCTTCTACATTTCAAAGGAGGAATGCGGAACTCTGCATACAGCCCAGGGCCACCAGGAAGTCCTTCGGAGTCTGGGCTCCATGAGGGCGCTTACCCTTTGAAATGCACAAGAGCCCCCTCGGGTGGGGCGGAGGAGACTCTTAGGGTATGTCTACACTGCCATCCTAGCTCGAACTAGGGTGGCTAATGTAGCCATTCGAACTTGCAAATGAAGCCTGGGATTTAAATATCCCGGGCTTCATTTGCATGTTCCCGGGCGCTGCCTTTTTTAAATACCCCGTAGTTCGAACTATCTGCCTGGGGCTACACGCGGCACGGACTAGGTAGTTCGAACTAAAGCTCCTAATTCAAACTACCGTTAAACCTCCTTGCAGGAAGAATAACGGTAGTTCGAATTAGGAGCTTTAATTTGAACTATCTAGTCCGTGCTGCGTGTAGCCGCAGGCAGGTAGTTCAAACTACGGGGCATTTAAAAATGGCAGCACCCAGGAACATGCAAATGAAGCCTGGGATATTTAAATCCTTGGCTTCATTTTCAAGTTTGAATACCTACATAAGCCACCCTAGTTCAAACTAGGGTGGAGTGTAGACATACCGAATGGATTTCAGAGCAGAAGTGCCCTCATGAAGCCTGGGGTCAGCGGGGGGAAATGCCTCAGGGAGCCCAGGGTTAGCTAGGGAGTCCTAGCTGTCCCCAGCCTGCATGCTCGCAGTCATGTGGTTTCCAAGGGGCAATGCCTCATGGAGCCTGTGATCAGCTCCATGCGGTGCTGCCACTTTGAAACGCCGGGATGGTGTTTCAAGGGGGCAGCGCCGTACGGAGTGCGGGATCAGCTGTGCGGCGCTGCCCTTTTGAAACTCTGCCCCTTTGAAGTACCCTCTCCTGCCCCCCCATTTGCTGCCCTTATTTGATAGAGGCAGCAAGGGGGGGAATTGACTAGACAACTCGACTATGTGATAAGTATTTGCTTATCGACTAGTTGACTAGTCCTTAATATCCTTAGACTGGATGCCCATGCTGGAACATGGAGGGGGATTACAGGCCCCATTATCCTTAACTGTGACAATGAAGTCTTTATTGTATCTACAATTTTTATTGTAGAAAAAAAATATAGTGTATGTTCGATCAATTCTTTCCATATTCTGAACTGTCGTCCTTCATTTGAAGCATTATGATGATTTTGGTATAGGAGATGAAGGCTCTTAATTTGCTTTAATAGCTCAGTGCTTTAGTTTGTATATTGTTTCACTTTTTTGCTTCTTTCATTATAAAGGACACTTGTGCCATCAAGGTCCATATGAGACTCCTATAAATATGGATACATGCAATGAAATAGAAGCATTTTAAAGAGCAGCCAGTCCGCATGAGCCTTCATCTTCTAGTAAAAGTTTCTGGTGCTGTTAGTCTCTGGTTCCTTTACAAAAGTCCATGACCCTGAATAAATTCTGCCAAGCGGCCATCCCTTGGGGTTTTACCAACTATTCTTACCCTTCTTTATTGTCAGAATGAGAAAGGAAAGAGTTGAAAGAATTTCAAGGTGTCCTGAAGAACATTCCCAGGCCAGAATGTGACACTAATTAATTGCTGCAGATGCTTTGCTTACCATGGAAGGATAGCTGATCATAGAAATTTGGAAGCCGTATGAGAAAGTTCCCCCAATTCCCAATAGAAAGATCAGTAGAAATAGTTTCCGACACTGAACCTGGAAGATGGAAGAGAAGTTTTTACTATGTTTAGGACATTCTTGGCCTTGCTTCCTCACATTGCACATACAAAATTCTTAGAAATTAGCAGATTTTCGAATGTGTTAACAGGGAATTTGAACAACAAATTGTTACTTGAAATGTTTTGAATTAGAGGGACATTTCTCACTTAGTCTACACTAAGGGCTTATTTTGAAATAACCCCCTTAGGTCAAATTTATAAGCAAAGCGTCTACGTTAGCCACTTATTTCGAAATCTGTACGCCTGCTTTCCTTGGGGCATAACGCTAATTTGAAATAGTTATTTCCAAACAGCGGTTGTGTGGACACTCCAGTGCTGCTATTTCAAAATAACTACTCCCCAGAGTCATTCTGACTAATCACTCCCCAGTGCTTCCCCGGGTGCTAAGTCAAGGTAGCTCATCCTCATTAATAGAGCCTGCCTCGGGTTAATTTTGAGGCTTCCACATAGTAAGGACACACTATTTTGATGTTGTTATTTCAAGAGTTATTAAGTTGAATTTAGTTATTTCAAAATAATTTCCTAGTATAGACATTCTCTGAGAGTGGAAGTGTTCTCCAGCTGTATAGGACTATGTCAAATATAGATATTAAGGATTGAAAATATTTACTTTTTATTTTGTTTTCTAACTTTGGGTCACTATCTACATCGAATGAATAAGCCCATTCTTTACTGACTGCATATTGCTGAAAACAGGATAATATGAATTTAGAAAAATAAAATGTTAGGGGCAAATAGTATCAAGTATCACATTTACTTTTCTGATTTTGGGAAAAAGGTTAAAATAATGGAATTATTAAATTTAATGTCCATTCTAAAAATCCAGGAAGCATGAAAATAAACAGAGCTTGCCCAATGTTCTCTCTTTCCCCTGCCACCCTGCTGAATTTTTAGATAGAATTATGAAGTATTTGGCACATAGATAAATGACAGAAAACTCACCACGTCTGAAAGAAAGTCACCCATCTTCAGTTTAAGAGTTTTTTAGCTCTTTATTTTGTGGCTGGTCTCTTGAATTATCAGTTTGGTTTCGGACGTTCCTCTCTAAGTGTATAATCCAGTGACTAAAAGAAGCTTGTCCGTTTGTACCTGTCAAAGTTAAATTTTACTTTGTACTGTTTGCTTTGTTTTTAGGGGTTTTGTGTGTGCCCATTAGATAAGGTTTAGTACACCTAAAATTTGTCTGTGTTCATTCTGTTATTCAGTAGGTACTTCAACTACCCAGGCAGCTATTGGGAAAATAACACAGCAGGGCACAGACTATCCAAAAAGTTCTTGGAATTTACTGGAGACCATTTTTTAATTCAGAAGATGAAGAAAGTTACTGGGTGGGGGAAGCTGTTCTAGGTTTGATTATAACAAATAGGGAGGAACTGGCTGAGAATATGACAGTGGAAGGCAGCTTGGGTGAAAGTGACCATGAAATGATACCAGTTCATGATTCTAAGCATGGGAGGTTGGGATCCTAGGTGGGGGGAAGGCTCTGACTTCCCAAACCTCTTGCCTGGCCCTGCCCACACGCCGCCTACTGTAGACATTCTGGAGACAGAGTGTTGCTAACCCAACGTCTGCTCTTCCTGCTCTGGGGCTGGGGAAGCTGGGGCCATGTGCTTCTCTCCCTCCCACCCTGTGCTCCGTGGCCAGGAAGAAGAGGGCGCACACATGGGCCTGCCAGCCCTCCCTGCTCTCTTTTGTGGTGGGAGGTGCACACCAGACACTGCCCCACCTTGCTGTGGTGGGGCGCGTAGTTGTGGCTTGGCTCCCATGTGGGGCAGGGTATTAGCAGAAAGGGCAGGGCTGGGGGTGGGGCTTGGAGCTTGCATCCCCTGGCCCTACATCTGCCAACCACCCTTGATTCTAAGGAAAGTAAGAGGGGAGAACAGCAAATTAAAGATAATGAATTTCAAGATGGGAGACTTTAGTAATGAGCTCAAACTAGCTATAGACATAAAGGCTACATCTAGACTGGCATGATTTTCTGCAAATGCTTTTAACGGAAAAGTTTTCCGTTAAAAGCATTTGCAGAAAAGAGCATCTAGATTGGCACGGATGCTTTTCCGCAAAAGTGCTTTTGCGCAAAAGCATCCATGGCCAACCTAGACGCACTTTTCCGCAAAAAAGCCCCGATCGCCATTTTCGCAATCGGGGCTTTTTTGCACAAAACAAATCTGAGCTGTCTACACTGGACCTTTTGCTCAAAAGCTTTTGCGCAAAAGGACTTTTGCCTGAATGGGAGCAGCATAGTATTTCCGCAAGAAGCACTGATTTCTTACATGAGATCGTCAGTGTTCTTGTGGAAATTCAAGCGGCCAGTGTAGACAGCTGGCAAGATTTTCTGCAAAAGCAGCTGCTTTTGTGGAAAAACTTGCCAGTATAGACACAGCCAAAGGGTAACAAGAAAACATTCTACAAATACACGAGAAGCAAGTGGAAGATCCATTGCTCAGTGAAAAAGGAAAATAAATAACAAAAGATGTGGAAGCGGCAGGGACTCTTAACAACTTTTTTGTGTTGGTTGTCACTGAGAAGGTTGGTGAAGGTTGGATGCCTAACATGGTGAAAGCCAGTGAAAATCAGGTAAGATCAGAAGTTAAAATAGGAAAAGAACAAGTTAAAAATGACTTAGAAAAGTGAGATGTCTGCAAGTCACCAGGACCTGATGATGAATTGTATCCTAGAATACTCAAGGAGCTGGTAGAGGAGGTATCTGAGCCTTTAGCTATCATCTTAGAAAAGTCATGGAAGACAGGAGAGATTCCAGAAGACTGGAAAAGGGCAAATACATTGCCCCGCTACAAAGAGGGAAATAAGGACAACCCAAGAAACTACAGAGCAGGGAAGATAATGGTGCAAATAATTAAGTAATCCATCTGCAAACATCTGTAAGAAAATGAGGTGATAGGGAACAGCCAGCATGGATTTGTAAAGAATGAATCATGTCAAACCAATCTGATAGCTTTCTTTGACAGGAAGTGGGCCTGGCCCATGAAAGCTCATCACTTATTAAACCATCTTGTTAGTCGTTAAAGCGCTATATAGTTTTTCCTTTTGTTTTGACAGGATAATGAGTCTTGTGGATTAGGGAGAAGCAGTGGACGTGGGATACCTAGATTTTCAACCAACCTTACTACATGTATCATACTTCAAAGAGACTTTAACACCAGACTACAAAGGGAAACCTCAGCACTGTCATTTGTGTTTAAATTTGACATTTTACGAATGGGCCTTAACAAAGGTGCTAATTACCTTACCCATTACAAAGATACTTCCCCAATTATTATCCCTACTATCACTATCTCATAGATACAAGCCCCCCCCCCCCATTCCCCTTCTGTTCTAAATCTGATTTGTCAGTTTTATAATGTGTTCACTTTTTTTTCATTGTATCCCTCTTCCAGAATTTGATCTGAGGAAGTGGGTCTGGCCCACGAAAACTCATCATCTAATAAACCATCTTGTTAGTCTTTAAAGTGCTGCATAGTTTTTCCTTTTGTTTCAGCAAGATCAGACTAACATGGCTTCATCTCTATTACTAGACTTTAGTGAGGCATTTTACACGGTCTTGCGTGACCTTCTTATCAATAAACTAGGCAAATACAACTTAGATGGGGCTACTATAAGGCGGGTGTATAACTGGCTAGATAACCATTCTCAGAGAGTCGTTATTAACGGTTTACAGTCCTGCTGGAAAGGCATAACAAGTGGGGTTCTGCAGGGGTCTGTTTTGGGGCTGGTTCTGTTCAATATCTTCATCAACGATTTAGTTGTGTCTCTGAGGGCTCTGAGCTTCCTGGCCAGCTGCATTAACTCTCCCGGTCACAGCGATAATCTCAAAGGAATTGAGTGCAGATATAGGTAAAGCTGCAGTGGTCCTTTGCTGCATGGCTAGCAAATGCAGAGGATACACTAACTAATACAGACGGAAGATGATAGCCCCAGTTGGTGGATAATGAGAGGAGCTCTCTGGAAGAGATGAGTGGTAAAATTATTTCCTGGGATTGTGCTAAAACTGGGAAGACTGGGGAGTTTATTGGCTCCTGTTGTGCTATACTGGGCACTGTGCATACATGTGGATCACATATACACTAGGAATAAAGTGAATTTTAATGTACATTCGAATACTTGTGTAGACAAATCAGATTGTAATTTTCACACGTCGGCAGGATGAGGTTATGCCCAATTTCTTTAATCTTTTCCAGTGTGCAAAACGCCCGTTTTACACAAGATCCTTATGCCTCTCCAGGACAGGCATAAGGATTTTGTGCAAAGCGGGGATTTTGCGCAAAAAACCAAGTTCTCACTGCTGCTTTTTGTGCAAAAACCCCTTGTGCAAAAAAAAAAAAAAAAAACCCAGCAGAAAATATGCTAATGAGATCACGATTTATGCTAATGAGTCCCTCATTAGCATATTTTCTGCCAGAAGACCTCACAGTGAAGACAAAGCCCTAAAGTTTGCAGGTGATTTTTGCATTTATCTCCTTTTGCTTACCAACAACTTTAACCCTTCATTGCTGTGCAGTGGGAATGGATTTAGAAGCTCCTGAAAACACCTGGGTTACATCTAGACTGGCATGATTTTCCGCAAATGCTTTTAACGGAAAAGTTTTTTCGTTAAAAGCATTTGTGGAAAAGAGCGTCTAGATTGGCACGGGCGCTTTTCTGCAAAATCACTTTGCCATTTTCGCAATCGTGGCTTTTTTGCACAAAACAATACCACATTGTCTACACTGGCCCTCTTGCGCAAAAGCATTTGCGCAAGAGGGCTTTTGCCCAAACGGGAGCAGCATAGCATTTCCGCAAGACACACTGACAATCTTACATGAGATCGTCAGTGCTTTTGCGGAAATTCAAGCGGCCAGTGTAGACAGCTGGCAAGTTTTTCCGCAAAAGCAGCTTGCCAGTCTAGACACAGCCCTGTTGTTTTATTGGCTTGAGATTTTAAACAATTTTCTTTCATTTACAAGTTTTAATTTCTACAGAGTTTTTTTTAAATTTCTTGGTGATGCTTGCATAACCTGTGACCTAATTTTTGAAAGTATAACACCATCACAGTTATTTTCATTCACTGGTGATGGGGGAGAGGGGAAGGTGGAACAATTTGAATACTAGGGGTACTGAGAGTCATTGAACCAAACTATAAACACTGTATATCATGGAAACCATTTCAAGAGAGGGGATGCATCAGCGTGGCCAGCACTCTTAGTGTCAGCACCTCTGCTGGTAATAAGACCATTCTTTACACTCTGGGTTCTACTTTGTCTTTCTATTGTAGAGTGCTACAGTGGCAAAGCTACAGAGCTACAGCAATGAGAGGGGCAGTTCCATGGCTGTAGTAAATCCACTCCTGGAAGAGGTGGTCGATAGGCTGACAGTATTCTTCTACTGGCCTAGCAGTGTCTCTCTGGGGTCTTAGATCACTACATCTCTCAGAGGTGTGGGTTGTTTTTTTTAATCTCCCTGAGATGTGTAGCTAAATCAACCAAAATGCAGGTGTAGACCAGGCTTTCGCCACCTCCTGAGCAGCGTGGGGGGAGAGCTGCTCCTCTCTAGCAGCTGCATCAGCAGGCCTTGTGCTTTGGAGAACAAAGAGGCAAAGTCTGTAGCAGGCCCGGTGTGAGGAATGAGAAGGGGAGGAGAGGCTCCTTGTCTCTCTTCCTCCCTTACAGACTCAAGCAATGACCAACCAAGACCTGTCCCAAGACACTACAAAAAGTTAGACTAACTGAAGTGTAGGAGCATAAGCTTTTGTGGGCAAAAAGTCACTTCAGTTAGTCTATAAGGTGCCACAGGACTCCTCGCCACTTTTGCAGATTCAGACTAACACGGCGACCCCTCTGATACTACAGAAAGTTAAATACCCATCAGGTTCTCCTACACAGTGCCAAATTTCATAATCACATGCTATTTCAAGACATCCCTCAATCCTCATGGAATTAGGGTTACAGGGATATCGAAATAGCGCATCCACTCTTTCGAGGCCTATCTCGAAATAGCAGGCTCATTCCAAAGACGCGGGGTAGCTATTTTGGGATACTTCTGCCATCCCAAAATAGCCCCACTGTGTAGATGTATCCATGATGTTTTAAATCTAAGAACTAAAAATATATTTTAAGTATAAAAACTGGCCAGTATTGCATGGTTGTATTCATACGGCATCTGTGATACAGATGGCTCCAGGTGCTCTATTTGTCGGGATTTGATGAGGTAAGATGTGTAGGGTTCCATCCAGCTTTTCGCCACATTTGAAGAGACTCCCTCATCACCCCCACATTTCCCTACCAAATGTGTGGGTTTAGTAGTGGTTCTTAGGTAAGAGAAGAAGGGTGCAGGTACTAGGGTACTAGAACTAGCACCTAGGTTGGTGGTGTGGTTGAGGCACTCTAGCTGACGGCTGACAGGAACAGCAGAAGATATGCAGACCACTGGGCAGCCACACAGGTAACTGCTGCTAATTAATTTGCTGAAACATGAAGTCAGTGGGGCAGCTTTTCCTTTTGCCCTGAAATTGATTTGAATATAGGTTCCCCAAGGTTCAGTCCAACTCACATTAAAGTCAGTGGTAGACTCCCATTGGCTTCCATGTGAATCTTTCCATTTACTTCAATGGGATTTGGATCGGGCCCTTAACCTATGCTCCAAAATCCATTCCAGCCGCTGATTCAGTTAATGTTACACAGAGCATTTTTCTGCTTGCCAGTAAGGTCATTTAGGGAAGGGAAGTGGGTAAAAAGTCAGCAGCACCAAATAAGTAACTGGAATCAGATGGGTCAGTCACCTGATCTTTTGTAGGAGACACGTACCTGCTTCTGACCCAGCATAAAACAGCTGTGTCATGCCATGAAATTCAGTGCACACTAGCTGGGGAAAAGAGGAATTTTGAGGCTGATATTTTAACATAACCCTCAAGAAATCCAATATGTAAGTAGGTGTACTCTTACTATACCAGTTATATACAGTTCATGCCCCTCCCTTGTTCCTTTGGGCCCTATTGCTGCTTTTCACTTTCTAACATAATATATCATAATGTGACCCTGAATCCACTCTCATACCAATGATTTGCCATCTCTGTTGTGTGTTTTGTGTTACAGGGGGACAGTAAAAAAGTTGGCCTTACATGCAAACCTCATTATTGTAGGTACACATTGAGAAACTCGGTGTTTTCTGCTGACCTTGTTGTAAGATTTGGGGGTCATTCTAGCCTAAAACTCACTGTGAAATTCGAAGGAGCAGAGCCATGTGGACCGCAGCTAGAAAGTGTTCATGTTAAACTCTTGCAAAGTGAAACCTACACGTTTAACGTGTATTCAATGACGGAACTTCATGGTTCCTGACTAATATCATCATGCTTCACCATTGCTTAGGGACCAGCTACTGTGAAGTAGGGATGTTCAATATCGATTAATTGACTAGTCGAGTAACCTCGTGAATTCTTATCAGTTAGTCGACTATTCTGTAGTCCATGCTCTGGCCCCACTCCTGAGGAGCCCCCTGTCATCCCGTGCTGGTGTCTCTGTATCAGAGGCAGCAGTGTGGGGTGCCAGGTGGGAGCTGTCTGGCGTGGGGAGCCAGTTTAAAAACCAGCTCCCCTCACAGACCAGCTGCCTGTTGCCCTGCACTGCTGCCTCTGATTCAGAGGCAGCAGCACAGGGTGGCAGCAATCCTTGTCCAGGGGTGGTCTGAGTTACCGGACGTGAGCCAGAACTGAGCTAGGCAGCCTGCCCACCAGGCTCCTAATACACTTTAAATGCAGAGCTGCCGCGGGGGTAGGTCCCGGACCTGGTGCAAGCCAGGGTGCTGGCCAGCCTGCTAAAACATTTACTGGCTGGAGGAGGAGAGGATGCATGTAGTCTGTACCATTCATCTATATGCTTTTGCTTATCAGTTAGTAGGTTAATTAACTACACTATTACATCCCTACTGTGAAGATATAATCTGAATGTATGAAGAAATACTGGTCACTGCAAAGTGGCAATAACGGGAAGTGGATGAATTGGGTTTGTTTTATTTTCCAGTCTGAGAGTGCCAATATCACCCATGGTTTTAAGGTATTTTATTGAGTTTATATTATTTTATTGGCTGTTTAGGGTACATCTACACTGCACCCTTAGCTCGAAATAAGATACGCAATTTGTGCTAAGCAAATTGTGTATCTCATTTTGATTCTATTTCGAAATAGACTATTTCAAAATTGGGCATGTCTACACAACATCAGATTTCAAAATAATACATTATTTTGAGACATCCCTTATTCCTCATGAAATGAGGTTTACAGAGATGCCGAAATAGCAGATCCACTATATTTTGCAATAGTGGAAGCATTCAAAAGACTCAGGGTAGCTATTTTGAGATACCTCTGGTATCCCAAAATAGCCTTACAGTATAGATGTTCCCTTAGAAGCAGCCCCAGAAAAAAGATCAGTTCTGACCTGAAGGATTTGCCCAAGATAAGATCTAGGGTGAGAAATCATGCTTTGTAACTATATCTCCTTGCGTATTAGGCTTAATTGGCGTGTTCTGTGTATTTTGGCTTAGTAACTGACTTTGATCTGTCTGCTTTCACTTGCCATCACTTCAATCCCGTTTTTTATACGTTTGTTTATTACAAAGCCCAGTGTAAATAACTGTTAGGGAGGAGCTAGAGAGGGGCAGTGCCACCGCTGTATATCTCTCTCATTGATCAAGAGGGTGAATTTTGTAAGCTTCCTCTGTGTAAAACTTTTATACAGAGAAAAACAGATGTATTGGGGGGGGTTGCTTTTTTTTGAAGGCTATGCTCTTGGGTGCTGGCAAGTGGCTATAGCTAAGCTCTCCCAGAACTGAGCTGATTCAGTGTCTGTGTAGCTCTGTTAGGGGGGCTGTGACCCCAACTCCGTGCCTTGGTTGAGGGGGGAGACCAGAGCTTCTGGTCCAGCAGGATGCGGGGGGAGGAGGATCCCAAAGAGGAGATGAGCATGATCAGTGGTTTGATCAGCACACTGGGTGACTGCCCCAAGGGGATCCCTGTGATCCAACCCTTCACACTACGTATATACAGTATTAACGCCCAGTGGCCACTATGCACACCATTCATTCGTCCTTCAATGTTCCACATGTGGCAGGGGGGTAAATATTGTGACCCCCACTTTACAGGTGAGGGAAGTAAGACAAAGAGGCCCACAGCGAGTTAGTTGCAGAGGCAGGAACAGAACTCCTGCCCTGCCGACTCCTAACCAACTTGCTAATTCCTGCAGAGCACGTTGCAAAGAATAAAGGGCACGTTCCTCAATCATACCTAAGAATAGTTCTAAGGTTTTAACTGGGGGAAGAAACTTAATTGCATTTGATGATAATCAAAATGTGCAATTGCCAGCACAAGGGTGAGTCTTCCTCCACTTCCAGGATTCTCTTGCTTTCAATGCTTTTCATTGAAGCCTTTCCCCTCTCAAATAAATGATCTAACTATCCCCAGACTTCCCCTATGGAAAGGACAAAGCATGGAAATTCTACAACTGATCTGTCCTTCTGCTGCCTGGTATGCTCATTTATTTAGATCATTCATTAATTGTTCAATCAATCCATGAATTGATCTATCAGTCATCCAAGGAAACTATCAGTCAGACTTATTTTACAGGCGCTTTTACAAAGCTGTGTTGGGAGAAAAGCATCATATGCAAAGATGCTGCACGTGAGCAGGAAAAACAAAGATCCAAATATAAAAAGGGACTACTGGGAATAGGAGGGAAGACATGTGTGAGTTATTTTTCAAATAAGATTTTATTAAAAAAGAGTCTCTTTTAGCTTCAGCTTCCCATCTTAACCATGCTTCGTATCAATGAAATCTGACCCCGCTGGCCAGTCAGAGTTTGGTGCAGAAGGTATGTTCCTCAGTGGGTTTCTTCCCCACAGTCAGTAAAAGTTTCTTTCCAAAATGTATTGTACTGAACTCCTTTGCTATTTCCACGATGGACTTCCCCTTTGTCTCTGGGAGGAACAGATAGAAAAAAATCCCTGAGATGACAAGAACAGCCATGAAGATGAGGAAGCAGAAGGGACCCAGGGCCTCCTGAAGACAAAAATAGAAAAGAAAAAGATGAACGAACCCTTGACTGATACTTATTCTCTTTGGGTACGTCTGCACCACAGAGGAAGATCGAAGCTGCCCCTGTCGATCTTCCAGGGTTCGAATTAGCGGGTCTAGTGAAGACAGCTAATTCAAAGTGACAGGGGCGTTCCGGTTGATCCTGATAGTCCTGCTTCCACAAGGAGTAAGGGAAGTCAGAGGAAGAATGTTTTGCCTTCAACTTCCTGTAGTGTAGATGCGCCAAAAGTCGAGTTCAGGCGCTTTGACTTCAGTTACGCAATTAATGTATCTGAAGTTGCGTATCTTAATTTGGCTTTGTCCCCTACTGTAGATCTACCCCTAACTCCTTGAAGGTTGCTTTGCCTCTTGGGCATGAGACATAACTTCAGTCTGAAGAAAGTTTAAGATATTTCTAAAACAGCCAAGGGCAGTTGATTATTTGGATCAGCTCAGACCTTTTATCTCAAGACTGGGTATGCCCCCTGGGCCGCATGGCTGCCCTCCACGGAACAGGGGCTTTGTGGTGGGTTCAAAACACTGGTCAGCTATGTGCCACTACAAAGCACTTGTTGTGCCTTGCTGCCTAAGACCGTCATACACGTCGGTTTAAATGGGAAGCAACGAAGAAGAAATTCAAGCAGCATTACCACAGCAAAGGGGAATGTCATCCCGATGATGATGAGGCCAGTCCAGCCAATGGTCCCATAAATCACAAAGGCAGATGATCGGGCTGACTGGTTGAAGATTTCTGCCACAATAGACAGGCTTGCCCCAGCTGAACAAACACCATAAAAAATAACAAAGACATTTATGTGGGTTTCTTCCCTACGAACTTTAGTCACCTGTTTCCCCCAAAGTGAAAAAATGCAAATGCCTACAATTAATATTTAGGAGCAATATTTTGGTCAAGCAAAAGCCTGAAGAGTGATTATATGTGTCCCCCCTCCTGGCATACATGCAGAATTCCTGCTTCTGCTGGGGGCTAGTGCCCAAATAGGTTGTCATGACACTCGTACACTATGGTTCTGACTATGAAATAAAAACCCAGTATTGGTGTCACACAAAATATCAGCATAATAATATCTGAGGTTCCGGTCACAAAAGGTTGCCATTTGTCAGGGACCTAATGTTAGCTTTGGTCCTAAGTGAGGACCAGAATCCTAACAGGGAGTTGTGAGCTGGTTCCAGTATTGTGTTTATATCTGATTCAGATTGAAAAAAAAAAAAAAAAAAAAAAGGAAAAGAAAGGCTGAAGGGATGCTATGAGAAAAAACTGAATATGCCCCAGTGAACAATCCTGCATGGAACTGAGGTTTTATTTTTGAGTTGAGGATGTTGTCGGATTCTGCATCACTTCCTTGTCTATGAAGATGTTTTTAGAAAGTCTAGTTCTTGCCCATATTGTGCTCAGATGGGACTCAGAGGGTTCCTATCATTGCCCAAGTCGATGTACTCACCTGGTCCAATCCCAAAAGAGATAATGAACAAGAATATGAGAATCACACTGCAATAGGCCATCCAGGAGAACTGATTCTACAGAGGAAACAGTGAGGAGAGAAAGTGGGAATTAATATGGGGGCAGAATAACACTCTCACTACTTTCTAGTATCTGTTTGGCAATTGCCAAGGGTCTTCTTTATAGAGAGAGTAAAGCCCCGTGTATCAAGGGGTGGGATGGAGGAGAGTTTAACAGCTGCAGGATGAGGCAGTGGGTTACTCATTTTGCTAGAGAAAGTTTCAGGGGCTGAACAAGTGTGTTGGATGCTTTGCCCCGAGGGAAAAAGAGTTTTTCAGCAGCCGAAAAGGTCATTGGGCAGATGCTGGGAGAGCGAAGAGGAGGCTGAGGGAACTGGTGAATGAGAAAGGAGGCTGCAGGGATGCCCATTTCAAAGATTGTGGTGACCACATGGCACGATCTGCCCATTGCAGAGGGATATGGGAGGGATTAGTTAATAGGAAGTTTGGAGAAAGACGAGATCAGGGCACCTTGTTCACAGGACCGTTACGCTGGCCCCAGGATTGCTTGTTTAAGAGGGGGCAGCACATGGACACCTCCAGGCGAGGACACGGACCAAGTCCTCATAGAAGGAGCCATGAGTTACGTGACGTGCAGCCCTGCATTTGTTAGAGTGCCAAACTCATGATGTTTCTGTCTCCTTCCCCCCCCCCCCCATGTTCCCATGGGGCTGAGGCTTAACTGGAGCCCAACAAACTGCAGCTTCTGTGGAAGTGGGAAACCGTGCCCCAAAATGAGAAGCTTCCTTACCTGCAGGGAGAGGGCTGTGACTAGGAATGCCAGGAACCCTGCCATCACCCCATAGCCACCCCACAACAGCGTCCGCCTGCCAAACCGGTCAATGATGGAGCTCTGAGGATTAGAAAACACGGACATTACTAGGAGCATGGCAAGTTCCAGTCTTCACTGCCCAATGGGTTTGGCTTTTACACTCTCTTGCTATCTCGCATCCTTTTCTCTCAGAATTACGAGGTGTCGTTTAGCCCCGTGACTAAGCAAAGCACTGTTAGGTGCTAGTCTGATTAACTCTGTGTGTCTTTGAGCCATAAAGGGCAGCTTGGATCTCTGGAATGACTCTGCTTCACTTAGACCCTCCCTTTCCTACACAGTCAAACTGGGGATATTATTCTACTTTACCTGTGGGTAATGAGATGCTGATATGTCAGCTATCGGTGGCGTTGGCTTGGAATCACATGCCGCGTCTGTACCTAATGTGCATTTCTGACTCTGCTCTCGTAATAGTCATGGCCTTGACAGAAAAGTCTCCTAAAATGGAAACCCTTGTCTCTTTTCAAATTAAAAAAAGGCAAATCACCATGCGTTTTATAAGGCTCTCTCTCCCCTAACCATGTTAATTCCTTCCCTCGTGTCACTGATAAAGGTGAGATTATTATATTATGGTCGTGGCCGTAAATGGATGCCAAGGATCTATGCAAAGATGGGTGAAGCAGATTCTGTGGATTCTGTATTTTCAGAAATATTCTGGCAGATGGGTGAATACCACGGCTAGCCTACTTTGCCTTGCAAAACATGTCATAGAGAGTTTAGTATTCAAGGGTTCCATGTTACATCTCATTTAGAGGGGATGGCATCATATCTCAAGGGGTGCATCCACACTGCACCGTAACTCGAAATAAGATACTACGCAAACTGAGTATATTCTTTCGATGCTATTTTGAAATAGCTTATTGACAGTGCCAAATTTCAAAACAAAGCGCTATTCCGAAACGTCCCGTATTCCTCATGGAATGAGGTTTACAGGGACGTCAAAATACTGAGTCTGAAATAATAAGCTGGCTGTGAAGACGCAGGATAGCTATTTCGGGATACTCCAGCATCCCTAAATAACGTTGCAGAGTGGACAGAGTCCAACAGTGTGGTGAGTCCCCTGGCAGCACTGGATCATGACTGAGTTTCTGAGTGCTACCTGCTGAATCTCATCACTTTCTCTAGCACTTGGACATTTCTCTTTAAAGAAATGACTCACCTATGCCCTTTTTAGCAAATGAGTTACCATGAAACTATAAGTCGAGGTTATAGTCTACCTCTGTACCTGACAAACTATCACATAGATTTTCTGGTTAGGTATAAAATGTGCCAAATAATAGCCTGAAAGCTAGATTTTCAAAAGTGAATCAAATATTGCATGCAGTTGCTGCAGTCTGCCACTCTTTTAACATAAAGAGGCAGGATTCCCCTCTGTCTTTCCAACTTCAGCCATATCTGATCTCTCACATAGCTCTCACCTGCATATAAACAATTTTATCAATGGGAGCATGATATAAACTCCATTTAAAAATAACCCTAAGCCTTGATTTTTCAAATAAATTGTGGACCATGACGTCCCAGCGGGGGTCATGGGCAGGTGTCTGAGTCCTGGTTTTTCTCAAGGGGAGGCACTCAGCCTTCTGAAGCAGATGGCTTCAGAGCCGCCCTGCTAAATCGTCTGGCTGCTTACCCCTTTCAGAGTCCCAGGGAAAAAACAAACAACATGAAAACAGCAACATAAAGAAAGGAAAAGGAAATATACAGACAGTCCCCATTGGCCACTGGCCTCTTCCTTCAGAGGGGCCCTGGGCAGGTTGTAGGGTCGCGCCAGGGGAGCTGACAGCTTTGTTGGGCCCCTGGGCAAGGTGGAGCAGACGGGTCCTGTGGTTCCACGCTCCCAGAAGGGGCGGAGCCTCAGTGAAAGGGGTGTGGCCTCAGTGTAAACCCTCATGTCCCCCTTCCCCCCCCCCCAAAATATCAGCAAAACTTGTTGAGCAAAAAAAAAAAAAAAACTGTCCAGGACAGCAAAACTTAATGGGGGGTGGGGGGGCTGGGACACCTCATGCCTCCCCCTGGAATTTCTTCATGCCCCCCCCCCCCAGTTTGGGGCACATCCCCCAGTTTGGAAACCCATGATCTACACTGACAGAAAAACTCCTCCCGTCGATGTGGGAATCCCTACACAGTGGCCCTGCTGCACCATCACTGCAGCAGCGTGTCTGTGTCACGGCAGGAGAGGCATGCTCTGGGCTGCACTTCTCTCATCTTAGACTTTTCTCCCAAGCTCAACAGGACTGGCAGGTGTAGTGAGAAGGGGCCGTTCCAGCCCAGGGAAACTCCTTGACCCCTTCCGGTGGCAGGTTTTAAGTCGTCTTTCACAGGTTTATGTGGCAAGGCAGTGACCCAAACCAGATTCTTTGGCTCATGTATCAAAAGGGCAGTCCGAAGGAACTGGCTCAACTCGCATTTCCCTTCACCCTCCAAACCCAAGTCAGGTCTGACTTACACACAGGATGACAGAGAAGAGTTCGCAGATCCCAATTCCTATGGGGAAATACGGAATAATGTCTTCATCCAACCTGGCCGTGCGGAACACTTCAAAGGCATAAAAATAGATCTGGAAAATGAGGTGAAAAGGAATGTTAACGATGAGGCTAAGTGAGGGGTGTGCGGCATTCCGATCTCGACTCCTTCCCTAGGAGAGTGTCACCAAGTCTGGATTTATTAAGGGGCCAGGAAAGGAAAAAGAAGGGGCCTGGGATCTATTTGGACAAAAGAAAAGCCGAGGCAGCTATTTGAAGTCTGACATTCCAGGGTCTATTCAGGAGTAACCAAAGGGTTTTGAGGGTCACGAAAAGAATGGATCTCCAAGAAGCTTTGCATTTGGAGAAAGGAGGGATTGAATAGGGAAATTGGGAGACGGAGCTGATTGGATCCAAAAGAAAGAAGAGTGGTCCGGGGAAGGAGAGATGAGGGAAAAAAAGTTCTAAGGGTCCTTGCTGTCTGGCTTGGCAGAGGCTGGTGGAAGGAAATCCCTTGACACCACAGAGATAAAGGGGTAGATGGAATTACACATCTGCTTCTAGGAAAACTGAGGAACTTAAGGATTCTGCCGACTTCAGGACCCAAGCCAAAGCCCGTCCACTTGGCCAGCCGCAGGCGCAAGAAAGCCTCCAATGCCATCCCCTGGGGCCAAAGGGGGGAACCTACTCAGAGTCCTCACTGAGGCGTGGGAAATTTGGACTTGTGGGTCCCCACCCCAAACTTAAGGACTGTCTGCAGATAGTAGGCCGGAATTCATAGGCCCAGGGCATCAGCCGCAAGGGTCTGCACCCTTCTTCTACCAGCAAAATCCAGGACCTAACCACTAGGCCACCCTGCTGCCAGGGAGACCCAGCCGCAAGCCATCTGTCCTAGAGAAGAGCTTCTAGCGAGAACAGAAATGAAATAAATGGGACAGTATTCTTTATTAATATCCACGGTGCGGTACAAAGTGAATGGGTTCACGTTAGAGTGCTGAGAAGTCCAGTAGTGTGAACGTCTGTGAATGTTAATACCACAAGCGAACCGTCTGTGAGGAGGAGAAAAGAGGGCGAAGAGGAAGTAACAAATAGGAACCGGAGTCCTGTAATAGTCTCAGTGCTGCCCAATAACAGTGCTGAGGTCAGATACTCAACTGCATTCAAGCCACAAAGCTGGAAACTCATCATAAGGGCAATCAGGATATACAGCTGCCAGCGCAGGGACGGTTCTTTCACCAGTTCCAGGACACTCATGGTTTTGGTGCTTTTCATTGCTGCCTTCTCCTTCCTCATGTCGTCAATCTCCACTTTATAATCCCCATGACCCCAAAGCTGCTTCATGGCTGTGGAGGAGAAAAAGCAAAGCATAATTATTCATTTCAGAGGGGGAGCCGAGTTAGTCTGTAAATGGAAAAACTTAAAAACAGCAAATAGTCCTGCAGCACCTTAGAGACGAACAAAACGGCTACGTCTACACTGGCATGATTTTCCGCAAATGCTTTTAATGGAAAAGTTTTCCGTTAAAAGCATTTGCAGAAAAGAGCATTTAGATTGGCACGGATGCTTTTCTGCAAAAGCACTTTTTGTGGAAAAGCGTCCGTGCCAATCTAGACGTGCTTTTGCGCAAAAAAGCCCCGATCGCCATTTTCGCCATCGGGGCTTTTTTTGCGCAAAACAAATCTGAGCTGTATACACTGGCCCTCTTGTGCAAAAGCTTTTGTGCAAAAGGGCTTTTGCCTGAACGGGAGCAGCATCGTATTTCCGCAAGAAGCACTGATTTCTTACATGAGACCGTCAGTGTTCTTGTGGAAATTCAAGTGGCCAGTGTAGACAGTTGGCAAGTTTTTCCGCAAAAGCAAGTGCTTTTGCGGAAAAACTTACCAGTCTAGACACAGCCAACATGTAGATGGTGTCATGAGCTTTCGTGGGCACAGCCCACTTCTTCAGATGACTGGAGTTGATTCATCCAGTCATCTGAAGAAGGGGGTTGTGCCCACGAAAGTTCATGACACCATCTACATTTTGTGTTAGTCTCTAAGGTGCTGCAGGACTGTTTGTTGTTTCATAATTATTAATAGTATTGGTTTTTATTTATAAAGTTGGAATGCCTTGGAACCCTATCCATCAGCTGATGCCTCCATCATTCAACTGGCTAATAAACTAGTGATTAGATGATTCTTTAATTATTCAGTAAACAAATTCTGTCCATCTATCGATCCATTAATCATTGACTGAAGAAATCAATCAGCTATTGCCTACTGGAACACACTGATATACATTGTTATGAGCTGGTAGATGTCTATCTTTTGTTTGCGTAATGAAGTAATATTGTAGAGTATCTCTACTAATTGCAAATTAGCAATTTTTTTTATGCTGATGTAGATCTACACCAATATCAGTACAAGATCCTGGTTGATTAGATTTTGTAAGAAAGATCATGGGTGGGCAATAGGGAGAGCCCTGCAAATCTGCAGCTATCTGAGGCTCTTTTTTGCAGATACGGATGTAGATAACAAAATTTTGTATCTGTGCAGGGCTCTAACTATGGGAAACTTGGTTCCAACAACCAGACCCACCCTTTATATGGCTATCAATATACAAACATCAGAGATTTGCAGAAGGGCTCTCCCATTTTACCTTTTAAACAGCCTTCGGTGTCTTCTTTTTGCACGAAAAGGTAGGAGGGAGACTCAGGGAAGAATGGCAAAAAGACCAGCTGGAAAAATGCTGCAATTCCACATATGGACAACAACACAGACCACAAGGATTCGGTTCCTAATAATTCTCTGTAGAGAGCATATAAAATATATTTGTGATGCAATGCAATAAAATTGACTAACTTTACCGGGTATGGGGGAGTCCTTGTGGCTCTGGTCCCCCCAGGATGGAGAAGGCTGCATGACCTTCATCTCTCCCCCAGAGGGGAGAGGGCCCACAGTTCACAGCCCCCATCCCGCCTGTGAAGGGGGAGGCTGTGCAGCTCTATGGCCTCCCTGTAAGGGGGGAGGGAGTGTGGCTTCAGCCCCTCCTCCCCAAAATGGGAGAGGGTGTGCAGCTCTGGCCCCCCCGATGGGGAAGAAAGGAAGCCGTGTGGCCGGAGTACCAGGGAGAACCAGCGAGGGGGCGGGGTGGGAGGGAGGAGGCAGGGATGCTGAGGGTGAAGGGAGGGGCAGTGGAACACAGAGAGACATGATGACATCACTCTGTCGTTCCGCAGGAAAAGCTTTTTCTATACAGAGAGGGAGATAACCAGGCAGTGGAATTTGTTAATCTGTGCAACTACTATCAAGGCCAGTGCTGCAATTCTACAAAAGAATTCAGCGAGATTCAACTCTCTGAGATGCAACTCTGTGAAATTATTGATTAGTAACTTCAGCTACTTCCTTTTGTGTGATAAGTAGAGAAACTGACATAAAACGCATAGACAATGGGGGAGACGGCAGCATGGTCCATTGATCAGTACTTATATTCGACCTCTAGTCTAATACAGAGGAGGGGAACCTCAGGTCAGGAAGGGAGGGCTGAATGGGGCTCCCAAGTTGTGTGGATCCAGCCTCTGAGGCTCAGGGTCCCCCCCCCCCAGCACTGGGGAGCCCATGCTGGCACTCCAGCCCTTTCACTGCCCCACCATGGGGCCGGAGCTCACTAAATCTACTCCCCTGGCCCCCCAAGGCTCTGGTGTGTGAGGGGAACGTGGGGAGTGTCTTTCTCCTTCCCAGTTGGGAATCAGGCCAATGAGATTTTTTTTTCCTTCTCACTTGTAATTTTTCTATGGGTCAGCCCCCCCAACCCAAAGAAGTTCCCTTCCTAGCCTAATAGTTAAGTCACTAACCTAGGACTTGGGAGAGAAGTATTTGATGCTGTCTTCTGACATATTGTTTCTGTGAAATGGTGGGCAAGTCACTTAGCCTCTCTGTGCTCAGTCCCCCTTTTTAAAAATGGGAATTATAGCACATAGCTAACTTGCAAAGGTGTTGTGAGGTGAAATATATTAAAAACTGAGGTGTGCTCACATACTGGTGATAAGGGTTTGTAAAACGGCAAAATAGGGCAGATACCTTAATCCCACAATTTGTCCTGAAACTTTTCCTAGTGTCAAAAACAACATAGCAGTTGTATTTGCAAATCCACGGTACTTCTTGGGTGAAATTTCTCCTAAGTATTGACTATGTACATTCAGACATATACCTTGAATGGGGAGAAGAAATGGGAAAGTTGTATGTTTAGAAAGAAAAATGATCTTTTTTTTTTCTAATCACATTCTGCCAAACTGTGGCACTCTCCTAGTTTGCATGGTTTCTTATGTAACATTTACAGAAAGTATTCAACAGGCAGATTGCATCTTCTAGAGGAAGACACGTAATCCATCACTACTTCCCAGTACCGACTGTTTTTTCAGCTGAGACCTTGTGGAAGTAGTTTGTGATTTGCTCTATTTTATTACTCAGGCCCGAACTCACCCTCCTCCCCTCCCCCGTCCTTCATGGTCTGCCATGGGGCCAATTCTGGACAGTTTGGGAAAGGCAGGGCCTGCCTCAGCCTCTTTCCCCACCTGCTCTGGCTGGCTGGGGAAGCCTTTGGCTGATTCCCTGCTTCCGCTCCCAGGAGAGAGGCTGGGGTGGGGTTAGGCTGTGGGGGTAGGGCAGCCACCAGTCCCTCCCACAGCTCACAACCCCCTTTCTCCCCCGCCACACACACATAGTGATTCCTGAGTATGGGTCTATTATTGCACAATCCTGCTCCAGCTGGCTTAATATGGAGGAGGACTCTGCTTGAGCTATACTGTCCTATAGATGTGCGCAGCCTGCTTCCTCTGACGCTGGGTGTGGCATGGCCCCCTCCTCCTCCCTGGCCCTTCCTGGGCTCCTTGCGGAGCTCTTGAGAGTGGTCCCTGTGCTCTCCTGCGCGCCGAGCTTGTGTGCATACAATAGAGTAAGATCCTACCTGCACTGATGCCGTAGAGGAAGCGTCCAATCAGAATCATCTCAAAAGACTGGACTGTCCTACTGAAGCCCACATGCAAGGCAGCCACTATTAAGAGCATATTGTTGCCCAAGAGACACTTCTTTCTGTAGCCGCAAATGAAATACAGAGGTGAACCAGGTGTTCCATAACTATCTCCTCTGTCACCATCCAGTGAACGTACAGACCAAGCCATGGCTGCTTCGGGGTTCAGCAGTTGGTGTTATGTCATGGCAGGACAGACACCAAAGGGGAGCACTACATTACAGTTATAGTGGATTCCTGAAGAGAGAAGCGCTGAGAGAAATACTAGTTAAACTGTAAGCTTTGCTTCCTTTCCAGGATCCTATTTCCCATGAAAAAAAAATACGACACGTATCCCAAAATGTAGAAAGAAAAGGTCAGCTTTGTGAAAGCCACATTAAACAGCCATATTCAATGGGAGAGAAATTACTCCTCAAAAGAGAGGAGTGGTAAGTTAGGGTATGTCTACACTACCCTCCTAGTTCGAACTAGGAGGGTAATGTAGGCATACCGCACTTGCAAATGAAGCCCGGGAAATTCAAATCCCGGGCTTCATTTGCAAGTGCGGTATGCCTACATTACCCTGCTAGTTCGAACTAGTGGGGTAGTGTAGACATACCCTCCGCCCTAATTAGGGCGCATCTATACTGGAGCGTTTTTCTGGAAAAACAGCTGTTTTTCTGAAAAAACAATATGGCATGATTTTCCAGAAATGCTTTTAATGCAAAAGTTTTCCGTTAAAAGCATTTTTGGAAAAGCGCGTCTAGATTGGCATGGACGCTTTTCCGCAAAAGCACTTTTTGCAGAAAAGCATCTGTGCCAATCTAGATGCGCTTTTCTGCAAAAAAAGCCCCGATCACCATTTTCGCGATCGGGGCTTTTTGCGGAAAACAAATCTGAGCTGTCTACACTGGCCCTTTGGCGCAAAAGTTTTGCGCAAAAGGACTTTTGCCCGAATGGGAGCAGCATAGTATTTCTGCAATTAGCACTGATTTCTTACAGTAGGAAGTCAGTGCTTTTGCGGAAATTCAAGCGGCCAGTGTAGACAGCTGGCATGTTTTTCCGGAAAAGCGGCTGATTTTCCAGAAAACTGGCCAGTCTAGACACAGCCTACTTGCGTCCACACAGCCATTGAGTTCTTTTGACAGAAAGTCAACAGAGGGGTTTTTCCGACGGCGGTAAACCTCATTCAACGAGGAAGAAGCCTTTTTCCAAAATAGCTTTTCCAGAAAAAGGCGTGTGTGGAGGCAGAAGAGGGAGTTCTTTTGGAAGAAGAGGCCTCCAGGAACCACACAGGTGCCCTGGTGGCCGCTCCATCCAGACTAATCACAACTTAAATGAGAGCTAGCATCCAATGAATGTGGACACTCTCTTTCGAAAGAAGCTTTTCTGGAAGATCTCTTCTGGAAAAACTCATTTCAAAAGAAGCCTTCAGTCTAGACGTAGCCTAAGTGAGCTTAGTTTAAATGTTCTTTGGAAAGTTTGGCATCTGGGTAAGGTAACTTGGTCTGGATTTTATTAGGGGTGTTAGATATGTAGTTGAATAGTTGTGTAACTGCATGAAATCTTAGTGGTTATATGACTTATTCAATAGTGCCCAGGGGCAGGGCAGGCAGTCAGTGCACTCCTGGCCCCATTCCCGAGGAGCCCCCTGCCTCCCCATGCTGCTGCCTCTGATACAGAGGCAGCAGCGGGGGGTGGCAGAGTGAGCTGGTCCATCAGGGAAATCAGTTTAAAATGCAACTCCTCATGCATATAGTTGCCTAGAGCAGCCTCTGTCCATGGCAGGCCCTGGCTTATCGGTTAATTGTGTAGTTGTTTACACGATGACATCCCTAGATTTTATAGAGACTTTCTGATAGCTGAAAGTGGCAGAAAAGCTAATCTGGGGAGTTGTTGTTCAAGTGTGTGTGTTCAGGTGTGTGTATGTTCAAGGGAGTTGGTTGGAAGGGAAACCAGCAAGGGAAGAGAGATTGCATGGAAGCAGATAGTGAAGAGAGAAAGAGAGAAGTGGACCAAAAAGCTGCTGCGGGAACTGGAGAGTGAACAGGGATGGGGGAACAGAAAGAAGCAGAGATACAAAGAAATGCAGTAGGGAAGTAGTATGTGGAAAGCAGTACATATGGTGTCGATTGAAAGGAATCTGCAGCTGGTTTGATATTTGCTCCTGCAGGGAATACAGAATAATGAACTTGGCCCTGGTAGCAAATAAATGGGGAAATTATTTTCAAATATTTTGTGAGTCTGTGTGTGTCAACAGCCGTATCTACCTTTGTATTTTAAGTCCACTTCCCTTCAGGGGCTCTACCACAGGAGAGCATCTTCCCTTACCACAAGAGGCGTTCTAGCTGATTTGCCTGTGGAGGCTGAAACAGGCAGCAACTAAATTAATTTATCTCTTGACTGCCCTGGGCACGCTCTTCTCAGCGAGCAGCTCTGAAGACTTGTGCGGCGGGCACTGCTCCATGGGGCCCTGCACACTGCTCTGCCCTGGCTGAAATGGGTGAAAAACAGGAGAGATTCTGGGCTACATTTAGTTAGTGCTCTCACCCTCCGTCCTATTCCCAGGCGTAGCTTTGCAACTGGCTTCAATGAATCCAAGTTTGAGCCTTTAGTGATGTGGGAACTTAAACAGGTTTATTTATTTATTTATTTATTTAAGATGTGTTTTGTTTCCCTTTCCGCAGCATGTGTCTTAGTGTGAAATTAACTAATGGTAGCCCAAGCAAACTGATTAGTTGGTTGGTTAGTGGGTTCCATTGTTACAATTTCCCATTAGCAAGCTGTTCAGAAAAGATACGTACTTTCCATATTTCTCAGACAGGTATCCGCTACACAGACTCCCCAGCAGTCCCCCTACAAAGTAGATAGACACAATGAGGGACCACAGCAATGTGATGGTCTCCTGATGGAGGGGAAAGCCATGTCGCTCCAGCCAGGTTTTGTTGATAAACCTCTTAATGTGCTGAGAAGGAAAAGGGGATTTTCATTAACAGTCGTTATGACTCAATGCATGCTCCATTATATTTAAAGTGGGGGAGGTGTTGCAATAGTAACCAATAATTACTATTTAAAGAAACGATAACATGAGACTGGCAAATAAAAGTCTAGGAAAAGTCCACATAGCCACATTTCTTCTTCTTACCAATGTTGTCTCTGGAAGTCCGTTTTGAAATGCTGTGTATTGATTTCAGGGCGAAAGGAGGGGCTAACGACTGTGGGTGTTTCAAATAGCAGCAGTAGAACTGAGATGATGTCAGAAACGTTGTTTGTTACTTTTTGGTTAACGTTTTGATTGAATGTATTGCTTACAGAAGCAAGAGACTAGTAGAATGTGAACTTTCCCCAGTAAATTCTGATACTACACCTAACAGAGCTGTGACAGTGTACATGGTTAGACGGTGACCCAATGAGCCTTCCTGGTTACACGCAAGCACCTCCCCACGCCCCGCATGCCGCTGCCCCTTTTAAGCAGGTTCGCTGTGAATACCGGCTCTCAGGGAGCCTCCTGCCATCCCTGGCTTAAAAGTCAGCTCCCTGCAAGCACTAGCTCCTGTCTGTCCTCCCCCACCCAAACTGTGCTGCTGCCTCTGATACAGCAGCATGAGGCGGGGGTCCACGCAGGTGGCTCTGCAGAAGCCAGTGTACACTGGGAGCCGGTTTAAAAACCTCCCCCCCCCCATGACAATGTCAGTGGTTACACTTTTACACACAAATGCATTTTCATATCCCTCCACCAAATCCCTGACATGCTGGTGTTATTAATTAATTAATATTCCAGTCCAGGGTTCCTCTCTTAAGCAAAGACGGCAGAAAATTGTGCCCCGTTTTCGGTGACGGTGTTATATAAGAAACCAAACTTGTTTTCACACATCCTCTGAATCCCAAGTGTTGCGAGAGGAAAGGCTGCTGAGCAGGTCAAATGCACCATCTCCTCCACTGACACTTGGAAAATTTTGTGCAAATTTCCACACTCAAATATCAGGTCATCTGATGGGTTCCTTTCACATATCTGTATTCCTACTTCAGTGAGGCCAAAGGACTTTTGGGGGATTAGAGGCTCTGCTACACCACCACTTTTTAATCTTGAAATGTACCCTCTCTGTTAGTCAGGTGTCTGTGTCACACACACAGCCTTTCCTCCCCAGTCCATGCTGGGTGACTTGTTTCGAACGGAAGAAGGCAGGAGCAGAGAGGGTTTTACCAAGAACTCCCTCCGTGAGTGGCTGGAGTCAGCAATAGACTATGCACCGCTCCCTTCCCAGTGCTCTCCCTGCTGGCACGGGCAGTGGGTATAATAGGCAGGGGAACCTCCTTCCCCATGCTCCAGAGAACCCTGGGGCTGCCAGCCACCTCCGCTCCTGTCCTTCAGCCAGGGCTGGGGAAGGGGTGGCCTGTCCCTGTGGGAGAGGGTGTACTTGACTCCCATGAGCCTGGGGGGGGGGAGGGGGGATTGTGCTACGTTCACCCACCGCCCATGTCTATGGAATGGTATCTGTGAAGTTCTGTGCTTCGTCTAGACTCTCTTCTTTGCTGGACATACAGGGTGGGGATGGAGAGTGCTGGGAACAGTCTCAATAGACACACACAATGGATTTTTTAAAGGCGCATCCTCAAGCGAGGACCCAGCGCCCGTCGCGGAGGGGTCTTCGATGAAGGCTGTGCTTACCATGGAAGAGTAGCTGATCACAGACATGTGAAAACCTGGCAGGAAGCTTCCACCAATTCCCAGGACAAACATCATCTGAAATAGCCCCCGGTACTGAATCTGCAAAAAGATGATAAAACACACCCCAAGTTTATGGTATGGTCCTCAGATCCATGTGTAATACAGCTCTCTCCTTCCGGAACCATGTTATTCACTGCAGGCACTTCCAACCCCAGAAACCTTTGCACAGTAAGCAAGGTTCAAGCCCAAAGGGGTGCCATCCCCCATTCACAGGCACCCCCAATCCCAGCCAGGAGGTGAGAGAGAACCAACATTCCCTAGGAATCTCATCTAAAGAGACAAGACAAAGACCCGCTATAGCCCACTTCACTGGAAGGACCATTGCGTTCAGGACAATAGGGGTATGTCTAGACTACATGGCTCCATTGATGGAGCCATGTAGTCTAGACATACCCTGGGGTTGTCCATGAACACGTTAAGTATGCTGTCTAAAGGCTTACGGATGATGCTGGGGTTGGATGCGTGGAATGGCAGCGTTTCATCCCCTCTTTTCCCACACACCTGTTTTACTTCTGTAAAGTGGGAATTGTTTTTTCTTTGTCCCTTTTGCCAAACTGTATCGCAGGAATTCTCTAAAAGAAAGCCTTTTCGCATGAGGCTTATGACACAGATGCCAAATCTACACCACCACTTATGCTGGGAAAACTTATATCACCCTCCCCCCCCCAAGAGACATGGGTCCTGCCTGTGTAATTGATAGTGGACACAGTGCCAGCTCGGTGGAAGATCCTCTCCTACTGACATAGCTACCACCCACCGCTCGTTGGGGTTTTTAATGCTGACAGAAGAGTTTGCTGCTGTCTACACAGCGCGGCTGCGCATCAGTACAGCTGTACCACTGGCAGCACGCTAATGGAGACATAGCCTGAACGAATTGTTAGTCTTTGATCTGCAAACCCCTCTGAGCCACAAGAGAACCCAACACCCTAGTCAAGTTTGTTTTCATTCTGCCTCATACTTTGGGAAGGACTAGTGGCAAACAGGCTGTGCTATCCTTCCTCCTTGCTCCTGGAACATAAAGTTGTCATGATTCTACCTTCTCCTGTTGGCCATCCCAATGCAACCATACAGCTAAGACAACTGTAAACTAACTATAACCTGAAAAATTAGAACTATAAAAGGGAAATAAGAACAACCCAGGAAACTACAGACCAGTCAGCTTAACGTCTGTGCCAGGGAAGATAACGGAGCAAGTAATTAAGGAATCCATCTGCAACCATCTAGAAGATACCGTAAAACTCCACTAGTCCAGCATCCAGTTGTCCGGCACTGCTGATAGTCAACTGGAATCTGGAACTGCTCAGGTCAGCCACGCTCATGGCCAGGCCACTGTGACCTGCGCCGTTCCACTCACGGTCCCCAGCGCACACAGCGTCCAACCAGCACGTGCTAGCAGCCGGCCGCTGAGCACAGGCAGCTGCTTCGGGACCCGGATATAAGGCTGGGGGAGAAGGGGGATTGAGTGACTACAGCGAGGGGAGGTGTTTGGCTCTGGGGAAGGGGAGGGGAGAGTAGGGGGATTGGGTTGTGCATGGCATCCCGGCTAGCTCATTGAAAAGCCGGTCGCTCAGCGCATGTGCCCCAGCGCCTGGAGGGAGATGCGTGGCTGTACTGGCGGCTCCGGGACCCAAGCATGGGGGGAGGGAAGGGGATTGGGTTGGGAGTATGGCCGCTTATAGCACCTCCTGGTACTCTGGCATATCTGATAATCTGGCACCACCTAGGTCCCAAAGATGCCGGATTATTGGAAGTCTACTGTAATAAGGTGATAAACAATCACCAGCATAGATTTATAAAGAACAAATCATATCAAACCAACCTGATAACTTTCTTTGATAGGATAACTAGCCTGTGGGATAAGGTGGAAGTGATAGATGCAGTATACCGGGACTTTAATAAAAATAACGAGGAGTTCTGTGGCACCTTAGAGACTAACAGATTTATCTGGGCATTAGCTTTCATGGGTTTTACCCAAGAAGGCTTATTCCCTAAAAAAAGTGTTAGGGTATTTCTACACTTGCACCCTAGTTCGAACTAGGGAGGCAAATGTAGGCGACCGAAACTGCTAATGAAGCGGGGATTTAAATATCCCACGCTTTATTAGCATGATCTCGCCGGCGCGTTACTCCGCTCAACAGCTGTTGTGAAAGTGCGCACCGGGATGCATTAGTTCAAACCAAACCTCTCATTTTTTGAGGAGTAACATTATTTTGAACCAAGGGGTTTGGTTCGAACTAACGCGTCCTGGCTCACACTTTCACTTTCAAAACAGCTGTTGAGCAAAGTAATGCGCTGCCGAGATCATGCTAATGAAGCACAGGATATTTAAATCCCCACTTCATTAGTAATTTCTGTAGCCTACATTTGCATCCCTAGTTCGAACTAGGGAGCAAGTGTAGATGTACCCTTAGTCTTTTTTGACAGAAGCCTGTAGTGTAGACATACCTTGCGTATCTTATTTCAATGCTATTTCAAAATAGCTTATTTTGTCATTTGGTGCTGTCTATGCTATTCCAAAACATCCCTGACTCCTCGTAGAATGAGGTTTACAGGGATGTCAGAATAGCAAGCCCAAAATAACGGATTTGCTGTGAAAATGCGGGATAGCTATTTCGGCATATTCCAGTATCCTGAAATAGTGTTGCAGTGTAGATATAGCCTAAGGTGCCACAGGACTTCTTGTTGTTTTTGCAGGATATAGATTAATAAGGCTACCCCTCTTGGACTAGATATTAGTAAATTATCTGATGTAGTTTCTCATGACCTTCTTGTAAATAAACTAGGGAAATACAATCAAGACAGGGCTACTATAAGGTGAGTGCATAACTGGTTGTATAACCATTCCAGGAAAGTAGTTATCAACGGCTCACAGTTGTGATGAAAGGGCATAATGAGTGCAGGGACCAGTTTTGGGACCGGCTCTGTTCAATATCTTCATCAACAATTTAGATATTGGCACAGAGAGGATGCTGATTAAGTTTGCAGATGACATCAAGCTGGGAGGGGTTGCAAGTGCTTTGCAGGATAGGGTCAAAATTCAACATGATCTGTATAAACTGGAGAAATGTTCAGAGGAAAATAGGACAAAGTTAAATAAGGACAAATGCACTTAGGAAGGAACAATCAGTTTCACACACACAGAATGGGAAGCTACTGTCTAGGAAGGAGTATGGCAGAAAGGGATCTAAGGGTCAGAGTGGACCACAAGCTAAATATGAGTTAAAACTATTTGGGGCGGAGGGAAGCAAAAAAGCAAACATGATTCTGGGCGGCATTAATAGGAGTGTTGTGAGCAAGACACGAGAAGTTATTCTTCCGCTGTACTCTGCGCTGATTTGGCCTCAACTGGAGATTTGTGTCCAGTTCTGGGCATCACATTTCAGGAAAGATGTGGAGAAAATGGAGAAAGTACTGACAAGAGCAACCAAAATTATTAAAATGATTAATTCCACTTTATCAGCTGAATGATTAGACATACACAAATCCATGTGTCTAGATTTAATGTATCAGAGGATACTGAGAGAGTTAGCAAATGTCATTGCAGAGCTTTTGGCCATTACGTTTGAAAATTTGTGGCGATCGGAAGAGACCCCACATGATGGATGATTGGAAAAAGGCAAATGTAGTGCCCATCTTTAAAAAAAGGGAAGAAGGACAATCCAGGGAAGTACAGTCCGGTCAGCCTTACATCAATTCCTGGAAAAATCACAGAGGGGATTCTCAAGGAATCTATTTTGAAGCAGTTGAAAAAGGGGAAAGTGATTATAAGGGTGATTATTATAGGGTGTCATAAGGAGGAGGGAGAAAACTTGTTCATCTTGGCCTGTGAGGATAGAACAAGAAGCAATGGGCTTAAACTGCAGCAAGGGGGGTTTAGGTTGGACATTAGGAAAAAGTTCCTACCTGTCAGGGTGGTTAAACACTGGAATAAATTGCCCAGGGAGGTTGTGGAATCCCCATCTCTGGAGATATTTAAGAGCAGGTTAGATAAATGTCTATCAGGGATGGTCTAGACAGTATTTGGTCCTGCCATGGGGCAGGGGACTGGACTCGATGACTCTCGAGGTCCCTTCCAGTCCTAGTGTTCTATGATTAGGAATAGTCAGCATGGATTCACCAAGGGCAAGTCGTGCCTGACCAATCTGATTAGCTTCTATGATGCTGTAACCGGCTCTGTGGACACGGGGAAGTCAGTGGATGTGATATACCTGGACTTTAGCAAGGCTTTTGATATGGTCTCCCACAATATTCTTGCCAGCAAACTAAGGAAGTATGGATTGGATAAGTGGACTATAAGGTGACTGGAAAGCTGGCTAGATTGTCAAGCCCGAAGTCTAGTGATCAACGTCTTGATGTCTGGTTGGTGCTTGGTTTCAAGTGGAGTGCCCCAAGGATCAGTTGTAGGGCTGGTTTTGTTCAACATCTTTATTAATGACCTGGATGAGGGGATGGATTGCACCCTCAGCAAGTTTGCAGATGACACTAAACTAGGGGAAGAGATAGATACATTGGAGGATTGGGCCAAAAGAAATCTGATGAAGTTCAACAAGGACAAGTGTAGAGTCCTGCCCTCGGGACGGAAGAATCCCAAGTATTGTTACAGGCTGGGGACTGACTGGCTAAGTAGCAGTTCTGCAGAAAAGGACCTGGAGTTGACAGTGGATGAGAAGCTGGATATGAGTCAACAGTGTGCCCTTGTAGCTAGGATGGCTAATGGCATATTAGGCTGCATTAGGAGGAGCATTGCCAACAGATCCAGAGAAGTGATTATTCCCCTTTAGTTGGCTCTGGTGAAGCCACACCTGGAGTGTTGTGTCCAGTTCTGGGCCCCCCATTATAGAAAGGATGTGGACGCATTGGAGGGTCCAGCGGAGGGCAACCAAAATGATTAGGGGGCTGGAGCATATGACCGACGAGGAGAGGCTGAGGGACTTGGGTCTGTTTAGTCTGCAGAAGCGAAGAGTGAGGGGGGATTTGATAGCAGCCTTCAACTTCCTGAAGGGAGGTTCCAAAGAGGATGGAGAGAGGCTGTTCTCAGTAGTGACAGATGCAGAACGAGGAGCAATGGGCGCAAGTTACAGTGGGGGACGTCTAGGTTGGATATTAGGAAAAAGTCTTTCCCTAGGCGGGTGGGGAAGCACTGGGACTGGTTCCCTGGAGAGGTGGAATCTCTAACCCTAGAGGTTTTGAAGGCTGGGTTGATTGAATTGGGATTGGTTCTGCTTTGGGCAAGGAGATTCTATAATTCTATAAAAGGGTCTAGAGAACATGAGCCATGAAGGAAGATGGAAATAATTGGGTTTGTTTAGTCTAGAAAAGAGAAGACTGAGAGGGGACCTAACAGCTTTCAATTACTTAAAGGGGTGTTTCAATGAGGAAGGAGAAAAATTGTTCTCTTTTACCTCTGAGGATAGAACAAGCAGCAATGGGCTTAAACTGCAGCAAGGGAGGTTTAGGTTGGACATTAGGAAAAACTTCCTACCTGTCAGGGTGGTTAAACACTGGAATAAATTGCCGAGAAAGAGGTTGTGGAATCTCCATCACTGGAGATTTTTAAGAGCAGGTTAGATAAACGTCTATCAGGGATGGTCTACAAAGTGCTTGGACCTTCCATGAATTCAGGGGACTGGACTTGATGACCTCTCGAGGTTCGTACCAGTTCAACTATTCTATGATTCTAACTATAACTCTGCCTGACTCCACACGCACACAATAAGAAAGACAAGACAGAGAACATCTTTTTCATACATTCGTTAAACACACTCCTTTCCTCCCCCTACCTCTATGTATTATGTATTTACTATTATGTGTAGGGCCCTGCATCACAGGCCATGAAATCTCATCTCCACCTATGAAATCTGCATAGATACTCGTTGTTTTACAGGGGATACCATTTTTACTCAAATTTGGGGCTCTGTCCCAATATGGGCATCACAAGGTTATTTTATGGGGTGGCTTACTCTATAGCCACCCTTGCTTCTCTACTTTCTTTAGCGCTGGGGGTCAGAGAGTCGGCAGCAATGCAGAAGTAAGGGTGTCAATTCCATACCGTGCCACCCTTACTTCTGCACTGCTGTCTTTAGAGCTGTGTGGCTGGAGTGTGGGTGGCTGCCTTCAGAGCAGGGCTGCGAGCCAGCAGCCTCCCGCTGCCCAGCTCTGAAAACGGTGCCACCATCAGCAGCCACTCAGAAGTAAAACATCAGTACTGCAACCACCTCAACAATAACCTTGAGACCACCCAGAACTCCTTTTTGGGTCAGGACCCCTAGAATCACAACACCTTGAAATTTCAGATGTCAATAACTGAAATCATGAAATGTATTATTTTAAGAACTGTAGAACCATGAAACTGAACAAAGATTTGGATGAAATCTCAGGAAAAACTTCTTAGCAGGAAGAACACTTCTTAGCAGGTAGTGGGAGAGAGGAGGGTTTCAGAGGCTGGATAGGCATCTGTCTTAAATGGTGGAGACACAAATCCTGCATCTTGGCCGGGGATTAGACTGGGTGACCCTGGAGGTCCCTCCCGGCTCTATGCTTCCATAACCCTTATTGTGTGAGCATTGCCAACCGTACAACTTCAAATGTTATAAAACAGAATTTTTAAAAATCCCATGAGACTGTTACGAAGATAATGAGACTCTAAAATAAATTTGGTTCTTTGTGTCTATATTGTCATTTTTGAACTCTCAATGAGGGGGAAGAATGTGCTCATACTTGCGGTGGTGCATTTTTAGACGAATTTTCACACACCAGTTCAATCTCTGTGCTGTTCCCAGCGCTTGGTTTCTCCTGCTTTCCCACATCACTTCATGTACAGCTGTCTCTCATTTATACTTGTACATTTTCAGGAAATTTTGCCTCCTCCTGAGCCCTTCAGAACAGAGGCAAAGCTTCTGTGTGTCTCACTGTGACCGCGCTTTGCTGTGTCTCCTCCCAGCTTTGCTGTACTTCCAGATGCCCCAGCACCTAGAGGAAATCATCCTTTATCAACAGTACCTCCCTACTTTTGTTAAAAGGATATTGCCACAGCTAGAGGTGCAAGGAAGCGGGTGCACCCTGGTGCGCAGCTCCAGCAAGAGCCGGCTACACTGCAGGAAAAGCCCACAGGGAACTATTCGAAGAACTGGATTACAACAGGCCAGCACCTGTAAGAAAGGTTAAGTTGCTTTCACTGCTGGCCACAGCAATTGCTTGCTTGCTCTGTCCATCATACTCACTGCCCAAAAGACCAATAGCTACCCCCATGTTGTACTCTTTTATCGCCCCATCAAAGTTTTTTAAAGATTGTTTGCTGGAAAAGTGCAGCATCTTCTCCAGCACGGGTAATGGTGAGTAAAAAGTGGAAAGTGGATCCTTCCTGTTGTTATCTGATGTGATCGAAAGGCATGGTACTCACCAGGTCTGAGAGGCGGCTGGCCATTTCCTACTGAAAGCTCGGCTATTCCTAGTCACCGGCAAGTCCCTGTCAAGTGTGTGATCCTCTTTCTAAGCGTTTTTTACTCAAGCATGTTATTTAAGTAACAAGGAGCTAGGATCATGGGACTGAAGTTAATTTTTACTTTTTGTTTTCAATGAATTATGTTATTTTTAGTCATTGGGCAAGACACATCCCTATTAGATTAAATATTTCAAGAAACAAGATATGCCAGGCCAAATCCAATATGGAAAGAAATTTTTCCTCCCCTTTTATGTGGCGGGTTCTTGCTGATGTGGGACAGAAAGCAGGCAGCTATTTCAGACATCAAAGCTAAATGATGTTGCAGTTATTGTCACATACTCTGATTCTCTGACATGGCATGAGAGATTGCTCAGAGGTTGTTTCTTTTTGGTTTTGGAGGTGCATTGTATTGTAACATTCATTTAAAGGCTCATGCAATGTTTATGCAGTTTAATATCATCTTCAGACCTAATCTCTGTAATTGTTGTTTCAACCTGTTTCAGCCCGTTTCAACTTACAAACTTCTTGCCTCACTTTTCAGACCCTGCCGAGCTCCCTTCATCTTTGCTTCTGTTCCCTCATCCTCCTCTTCATTTTGTGTTTACGCCTCCCAAACCTCATCTAAATGGCTCGCTTATATCTTCTCCCCACACCTACCCTTGCACTCTGAACTTCCAAAGCTGATACTGTGGCCACTAACCCTTCCCTGGCATGGTAGTATTTACATTTTATAAGTTGTTAGCTATATCTTGTATGGACATGCAACCCATTTGATCAAGCACAAGAAATGCAGGTAAATTCGAGTTTCTGCCTCTCCCATGGAGCCGATTCCTATTTATGAGCAGTCACTTAACCTGTGTTCCAAAATCCAGTTTAGCTGGTGGTTGTGTTAGGCTGTGTCTAGACTGCATCCCTTTTCCGTAAAAGGGATGCAAATTAGACATATCGCAATTGCAAATGAAGCGGGGATTTAAATCCCCCTCACTTCATCAGCATAAAAATGGCTGCCACTTTTTTCCGGCATGGAGCTTTGCCGGAGAAAAGCGCCAGTCTAGACGCGGATCTTTCGGAAAATAAAGCCTTTTCTGAAAGATCCCTTATCCTTTATTTTAAGAGGGATCTTTCAGAAAAGGCTTTATTTTCCAAAAGATCTGTGTCTAGACTGGCACTTTTTTCCGGCAAAGCTCCGAGCCTGAAAAGAACGGCAGCCATTTTTATGCTAATGAAGCAGGGGAGATTTAAATCCCCGCTTCATTTTCAATTGCGATATGTCTAATTTGCATCCCTTTTTACGGAAAAGGGATACAGTCTAGACACAGCCTGGCTGTGTCTAGACTGGTCAGTTTTTCCGGAAAATCAGACACTTTTCTGGAAAAACTTGCCAGCTGTCTACACTGGCCGCTTGAATTTCCGCAAAAACACTGACGATCTCATGTAAGATTGTCAGTGTTCTTGCAGAAATACTATGCTGCTCCCATTCGGGCGAAAATGGCGATTGGGGCTTTTTTGCGGAAAAGCGCGTCTAGATTGGCCACGGATGCTTTTCTGCAAAAAGTGCTTTTGTGGAAAAGCATCCGTGCCGATCTAGATGTTCTGTTACGAAAATGCTTTTAACGGAAAACTTTTCCGTTAAAAGCATTTCCGGAAAATCATGCCAGTGTAGGCGTAGCCCCTTAGTGTTATTCAGAACATTTCTTGATGATCAAGTTCACATGGGGAAAGTAGGTGAAAAGTTAGAGAGACTGGATGAGCAAGGCTGGGATCATGTAAATCACATGGCATGCTGTATGGTGACACGTTACCTGATCTTGCTCTGTGTACAGCTGCTGTGTCATGCCAGGAAATGCAATGCAGACTAAAGGAAACCCTTCACACAGATTATTTCACTTCATTCTCAGAGCCCTACCTAACCTAGAAGTCCAAGGGAGAGGAAGATGCTTTAGCACTTCACAGGAGTGGGTCCAAAATGCACAGATGTGGGCACAGATTGACCAAGGCTTTTAGGTGCCTAAAGATGCAAATGGGCACCTGGAGCCAGATTTTAAAAAAGTGTTAGGCATGTAAGTGCTTTTGAAAATCCCACTAGACAACTAACTGCATCTTCAGGTGCCTAAATACCTTTGAAAATCTACAGCCTTCAAAAATACCTTAGGTGAATCAGGTACCTAACTCCCATGGACTTTCAATAGGAATTAGTCACCTAATCTTCTTAAGAGCTTTAGTCAATCTCACTGGATGCCTATCTTCATCTTAACGTCTTAAATATCTGAGTAAATCTGGCCTCTGGAGTACAGGAAGCTAACTCTTTTATCCAGGCCTCCGCTTCCAAAGACATCCAGTCATGTACTATTTATACCTCTTGCGGTATATTACACACAAAAACTGTGAAAAGAACATTGTGAAGGCAGCCAAGTCAAACACTGAAAAGTTAGGACATGCCAGACTCTTAAATTGATCCTCTTGTGCATATGCTTTATTATGAGCCTGTACTTATGTTGTGTGGTTCGATTTATTTTAGATCCGAGGGAGACCGGGACACTCCAGAGAGACTTAACCACTTCCTCATCTATTGCAAGCCTTTAAGCAGTTAATACAGTGGTTTAAGTTTTACAAGCCTTAAAAACAATTACTACGCAATTTAAACCACAAATACTATAAATTTTGAAAACAATTAGTACAGCACAAAACAATACAAAAGCAATTAATAGAAGATTTATTATAATACAATAATTATGCTAGGTCACTTACACGTTACCCGTATGCTGCCTATAGTAGCAGGCAGGAGGTTGGTGCACCCTTTGACTCCTACGCTTCAGTACACCGTGCCCTGCGGTAGCCAGTGTGAAGAGGCTTTTACTTCTAGTTACAACAAGAAGGACCCTTGTGTCAATCCTACTCACTACCTCCCATCGATTCTTCTTACAAAGCCCATATTATAGCAAAGCGAGACTTGGTCCTTCTAATAAAACCTACCAATTAATTACATATTGTGTAACGAACCTATTGTGCCCTTATTTGGGATATATCCTGCTACTTGGGATGTTGCCAAACAAAATGCTTAGTTAACAGTTCTATGGCTGTCTATGCTTTTTGCTTATCAGAAATAAAATGTACCAGTTTACTCCCAGTTTCTTTTCGCATGATCACACTGAATTATGCTGGATACACATGACTGTGCAAAAATGTTCCTGCCACTCCAAGTCCCAGCTTGGCCTGCATGCTACGTACACCAGACTTGAGACAGGCCTGGGTTTAGCTTTGTTAGAGGTTGATACTTTGAGTAAAGGAGACATAGTGGGGTTTAGTCAAGACAGGGCCTTCTACAACTTATCACTTACTATTATTTTTCCAGGACTTTTGCTTTTATTCACTGTACAGAATGGATGGAGCTCACTAAGGCTATTTTCTACACAGCAGCATTATTTTGGAATAAATGACAGTATTCCGAAAGAACATAGTCCATGAATACACACAATCAATTATTTCAACAATGTCAAAAGAGTGTTGAGCTGGAGGACTTCTTACTCCAACTGCTCTAACCCTCATTGTATGAAAAGTAAAAGAAGTCGGGAGAAGAGTGCTCTATTTTGACAGCACCAAGTCAAAAAAAATCAAAATAAAAAAGTCGAAATAAGCCATTTCAACTTAAGCTACACAATTAGCGTTGCTTGAGTTGAGCAGCTTATTTTGAATTTAGCTCTGCTATGTAGACATGGCCTTAATGAGCAGCGATTCAGTATTTTTTTTTAATTTTCAGTGTTCATTGTGCAGCCTTAAGCCTTATTTACTGCACACTGTGCAAACCTTGCTCTACAGACCAAGTTACTAATTTCCACAAGGGGTTTTCTGTGGCACTAATCAGATAATATCTGAATACTTTATGTAAGTTAATTAATTTTCATAAAACCCCTCTGAATGGGGGGCTGTGATATTAACCCCTTTTACAAATGGAGATCTCAGCACTGAAGATTAATATCAGAATTATCTACTAACTCCGAGTGCCCAACTTGAGACACCTAAAACCTGATTTTTCAGAGCACCGTCAAATCCTTATTTTACAAACTAAGGGTATGTCTACACTACCCTCCTAATTCGAACTAGCGGGGTAATGTATGCATACCACACTTGCAAATGAAGCCCGGGATTTGAATTTCCCCGGCTTCATTTGCATGAAGCCGGCCAGCACCATTTTTAAATGCTGGCAGTTCAAACCCCATGCGGCGTGGCTACACGCAGCACGGAGTAGCTAGTTCGGATTAGGCTTCCTAATCCGAACTAGCTGTACTCCTCGTGGAATCAGGAGTACAGCTAGTTCGGATTAGGAAGCCTAATCCGAACTAGCTACTCTATGCTGCGTGTAGCCGCACGGCACGGGGTTCGAACTGCCAGCATTTAAAAATGGCTTCATGCAAATGAAGCCGGGGAAATTCAAATCCCGGACTTCATTTGCAAGTGCGGTATGCCTACATTACCCTCCTAGTTCGAACTAGGAGGGTAGTGTAGACATACCCTCAGTGGGGATTGAACTGTTGATAAAACAGAAAGGTTCCTGTGACTGAATGCCTCGAAATCACAGTGGGCATGCTGCATCAGTTACAGTCTGGAGCATTGCATTTGTTTCCTCTTGTCCTTCAAACCACAGCAGTGACTTCTAGTGCTTCCGAAGTATCAGTATGTGAAAGGTTGTGGAATTGTTTTTCTTAGACATCACTTCTATTATGTGATCCCTCTCCACCCCTTCCCCCTCATTGATAAAAATGGTTCTTATAGCCCCTCCAGTCCCGAGTCCCTTTTGTAAGATTGGTGTTCGTAAAATCACGGGTCTTCTGTACTTAGGGCCATATAAAACTTTATATATTCAAGCACAGCTCTCGTTGGCTTTGGCAGCATTTATGAGTGTACAGTGCTTCCGGCATGCAGGAAAGGAGGAACACCCAATTAGTGATCACCTCTGCAAAGTTTGATTGCTTAATAGCATACAGGGGCAGGGATAGAATCCATATTTCCTGGGCAGCATGCAGCTACCTTCACCTTGTGATTCTCTGGGCCATTTTGGAGATCACTCCGACCAATAAGGGACTCCATCACCATCTGTCCTGTAACCTTGGGGCTCATTGGCGCCACACCAAGCTGCAGTTCAGATTGCTGATGTCATGAGCCACTCCACAGATACGGTCTCACCCAGACGCTCACCAGCCTAGTTGCTTCTGGCACAGTGACACCTGCATTCCCTCCAGTCCTGGGTCTCCTTAATCCACCTTCTCCGAGTTCTTAATTACCAGACACGTGGACTTTCCCCTCTGGTTCACCCTTCCCCTTGAAAATGTGAGACAAGCCTGCCAATTATCAAGTCACTGTGACCCGGAGCCAGCCACACAGTTTGCCTGCCAACAACCAGCTGGGATGAAAATAAACAAAAAGGACATTTGATCAAAAGCCACCAATTCCAAGGTGCAATAGGAAGAGAAGCAAGCCTAGGAGTGTGTTGCAGAAAACCCACACCATGACACCACCCCTGGCTTTACATAGCCATCCTAGAACAAACCCATTTTCTCACACAAATTACCCATTGTCTTCGAACAAGTTCCCAATGGACCCCCCCGGCCCTAGAGGGGATCCAGCATTTCAGGGTCAGGGTCCCATGTAGCAGCTGTGCCTTGGTTTGTGGATAAAAAACCTCAGACACTAGCCTGCTCTTAAACATTTTTTTCTCCTCTCTCTCTCTCCGTTTTTCTCTTAGTCCACACTTAGTTTACTTGGAAACTTCTTTGCTTTGGGAGCCAGGGTCTCTCTGAGTCCACTCCTCAACTTGAATGGTCGATCCCCTTCCCTTTTCCTGAGCTGGGCGCCACCTGGAGCTGATCACATGCAAGCATTGGCTTCAAGGGTACCCCTCACACTGCTGTGAGGTGTGGTTGACCCCATGGGCACAGCTTCCTCTCTGTACAAACAGAGCCCTCCCAGACCCCGCACTTTGGGGGCCTAGGGGATTACCAGGCGGGCCTGGCACTGGTGGCAGGCGTTGGGCCTCCCTCTCTTCCCTGCACTCACCTGCAGCATCAGGAGCCATGGGAAAGGGACCCCCCGCTTGACCCCAGCCAGTTCCACTCCTCTGGATGACTCATCTGCAGTCTGGGGAGCGCAGCAGGTGGTGATAGGGATGCTCCACTTCCTGCTGCCCTTGTGAGCGTGGGAGAGGGACCTCAAACTCCCCCCACCACCACCACCCCGCAGTAACCCTCTGGGTCATGTCATTTGGGGGAGGAGGGGAAGAAGAGGGCAGGGTAGGGGCAGGGTTTGGGGGAAGGGTTGGAGTGGGGGCAGAGGGGGTGAGCTGGGGTGGGACTTGTGGTGGAGTGGGAAGGTTGTCCCAGGCCCTGCACCCTTCCAGGGATACAAATGTATATGATTGCACAGATTCATAGCCAGGGTCTGTTTATGTAGCCCGTAATGACGGTGATGTTCAGAGCATGACAGGCTCTCATTAGTGACCTTAGCTGATACACTGTTATGGTACCATAGTACCGTATGCAACAGGCTGGTTCAACTGCTCGTTTTTTGGGGGAAAAAAATAATAAAAACCTGAGCGCTCCCGCAGCACCATAGGGTGTATCTATACCACACCCTAAACTCAAAATGAGATGCGCAATTTGCGCAACACGAATTGCGTATCTCGTGTCGAATCTATTTCAAAACAGCTTATTTTGAAATTTGGTGCGTCTCCTCAGCGCCACATTTCGAAATCATGCGCTATTGTGAGCCATCCCTTAACCCTTGTGCAACAAGGTTTACCAGGATGGCAAAATAGCATGCCCGTTATTTTGAAAAATATTTCGAAATAATGAGCGGCTTGTGTAGACGCAGGGTAGCTATTTCGATATCCTGAAACAGCCGTGTGGAGTAGTCGCACTCGTAGAGACTAACAAAACATGTAGATGGTATCATGAGCTTTGGTGATGAATGGATTAAAGAATTCAAACCTTCTGTTGAAAAAATAGACCTGCCTTTTGCATATGCTCAAGCTAACCTCTTCTGAGTCTTCTTCTGTTAAAGAGGCTTCAGTTTTCTTATGCCAGTTTCCCTTTTTCTGCCCTATTTAGACCCCAAAACACAGAACTCCAGGGAAAATACTCTGCATTCGAAAAGATCAGCCTGGAATGCATTTCACCTTGGAATACTTAAAAAGTGACAATGGCACAAAGGCTGCATAATAACTGTAGCCCTTCCAGCCAGGCCGAGTTAATAGCAGCAAGGGCTGGGTTCAGTATCTAGGGGACTCCTCCCAACAAGGTAATACAACACTGGCTCGAGCCCCCACCCAGTGACCTGGGAAATCTTACATACACCTTTGGGTGCCTCAAAGTGGCAATTCTTCCCCTCTCGCAAGCACAGAGCCTCAGTATAGCAGCAAACCTTTAATAACATGAGGTAACTGACATCAGCATTAAATTCGGATTCATAGACCAAACATGAGCAAAGACCCAACCCCCAGCCACGAATCCCCAAGACCCAAAAGTCCAACACCCCAAAAGTCTCTGCCCCAGGTCAGTGCTGCCCCAGGGTTCAAAAGTTCACCTGGCTGGGTTTCACCATCCCAACCTGGAGGGGCGGGGATCGATACACCTTACGTGGTCCGCCGATGGCTCCACCTCTCCGTGGGGTTTTGCCACCGCCGTCAACATGAGTCACTCCGCCGCACTCCACCTGTCGTCCAGTGAGCTGCCTCGGCTGTCCCACGAACTGTCCGGCTCCGCCAGCCATCTCGGTCCACGCCCCTGGCCGCCAGCCAGTTGCTTCTGCAGCTGCTCCACTGGCTGTTTGCTGCCACTCCTACCGGCCACAGGTCGCCCCCGCCAGCTGCTCTGCTGTCTGCCTGCACCCACCGGTCATCCCCCCAAACTGCTCTGCTGTCCACCTGCACTTGCTGGTTGTCCTTGCAAGCTGCTCTGCTAGTAGCTTAGCAGCATAGCACCAGGCTCCCAGACAGGGGGCAACCCTGCATGCCCCCCCAATGCCAGCCCTGTGCTTGAGAATGCCCCAAAATGCCCCTGTAACACCTGCTCTAGGAGATACCAGCCCCAGACTGAGAAACACTGACATAGTGTAGAGAACAGTATGAACAGGTCATTGCCTGTATGAAACTGTAGTTAGTACTGACGTCACATTGAAGCTTTTTATGTAGCCGACTGTAAACATAGGCCAATATTTAGATGAGTCGGTGAACCCCCCTGGCAGATCTCTGCATCTCCCCGGGGATGTGGAGAACCACTGTAGGAGAAGCTCAACTGATTAGTTTAGCTTTTCACAGGGGCATGTGTAGATGTGAGGGGAGCCGGGTCTAAAGGACAGCTAGGGTACGTCTACACTGTGGTGCTATTTCAGATACCTCTGGTATCCCGAAATAGGCATTCCACATCTTTGAAACAAGCCTGTTATTTCTAAATGTAACAGGCTCGCTATTCCAACATCCCTGTAAACCTCTTCCATGAGGTTTAAGTGTTGCTTTGGAAAACATTTTGGCGTTCAGGCAGCGCCAAATTATGAAATTAGCTATTTCAAAATTAACCTGAACTAAGCGACGCAATTTGCGTAGCTCAAATTGCATAGCTTATTTCAAGCTAAGGGTGCAGTGTAGATGCACCCCTAGTTGGTGATAACATTTGTAACTGTTGTTCTCTCTTGCGGTTGTTGGAAATTGATTTGGAACGCTTGTTTGTCGCTGCCGTTTCTCTGTACACACTAACTCAAGCTTAGATTCTTTGGTATTTCTGTTCTTGAAGGTGTCCCTGTGTCCAAAAGCTTGAGCAATGGGCATGTCATGTATTAATATTGACCTATGTACATAACTTACAGTGTACAGTATATGGAGGAGTTCTTTAATTGATGAACAGTTAACCAGCCTGGTAAATGCTCTGAGTAAAATGTAACCATTTAACAATGTTTGTTTGCCTCAGCTTGACTGGTCTTAACACAGCTGCTTTCTTGCGAAATCCAGACGAAGCCAACAGGGAGGACTGCAGTCACCTAGTCTGACCACCTTTCTGTCACGGAGTGTAGAACTCCCCCAAAATAATTCCTAAAGCAGAATCTCTTAGAATACCGGGTGGTCTTGATTTTAAAACTGCCGCAGGGATGTAGAATTGACCGTGGCCCTTGTGCGAAGTGTTCCAATGGTTAATTACACTCACTGTTAAAAATTAATGCTTTATTTCCAGTCTCAATTTGCCTACTGCAGCGTCTAGACGTTCTGTAAACAGGGGAATGGTCTCGCTGTTGTGGGGAACTTTCCCGCCTCCAACAATGCCCCAGTGAGACTGGCCAAACGAAATGATCTGAGTCCCCACTCCCACTCCCTTTACCCAGAGGCCTCCCGGACCTCAAGAGCTCTCCTGTGTGGCAGAGTCCTCGTCGCCCTAACCAGGCTGGACCCAGGATTCCTGGGGGGCTCAATGCCCAACCTTCTTGTGGTCACCTTGGGCGGGGGCTGGGTGTCCCCGCTCCCGGGTGCTGGGTCTACAGTGGCGGCTCCCCTGACTCACTGATCATTGCCTGCGGCTCGAAGTAAAAACAATCTGCTCACCAGCAATCCATTTACAAAAAGAAAACGGGAAAGGAGACAGGAAGCACGTCTGTGGCGGGGGGTGTTTCTGGAATGCGAGGGCAGGTCACTGTCTGCTCCTCCCAGAACCTGAGAGTGCCACAGGGATGCTGCCGGCCGGACATTCGGTTGCCACTTGCTCTCAGTGGCAAGACCCTTCTCCTCAGTGTCAGCCCCCCCCGTCGGGGTTACAATCTCCCCCCAAGTCCAGCCAGCAAGGCCTCTGCTCCCTAGCTCAGCTTGGGGCCCTGCTCTCCTTAATGTGACCCCACTCTGCCCGACCCACCCAGCTCCCGTGGCCACACTCTGCCCGACTCACCCAGCTCCCGTGGCCCCACTCTGTCCGACCCATCCAGCTCCCGTGGCCCCACTCTGCCCGACCCACCCAGCTCCCGTGGCCCCACTCTGCCCGACGACCCACCCAGCTCCCGTGGCCCCACTCTGCCCAGCCCACCCAGCTCCCGTGGCCCCACTCTGTCCAATCCACCCAGCTCCCGTGACCCCACTCTGCCCGACCCACCCATCTCCCGTGGCCCCACTCTGCCCGACCCACCCAGCTCCCGTGGCCCCACTCTGCCCGACCCACCCAGCTCCCGTGGCCCCACTCTGCCCGACCCATCCAGCTCCCGTGGCCCCACTCTGCCCGACCCATCCAGCTCCCGTGGCCCCACTCTGCCCGACCCACCCAGCTCCCGTGGCCCCACTCTGCCCGACCCATCCAGCTCCTGTGGCCCCACTCTGCCCGACTCACCCAGCTCCCGTGACCCCACTCTGCCCGACCCACCCAGCTCCCGTGGCCCCACTCTGCCCGACCCACCCAGCTCCCGTGGCCCCACTCTGCCCGACCCACCCAGCTCCCGTGGCCTCACTCTTCCCGACCCACCCAGCTCCCATGGCCCCACTCTGCCCGACCCACCCAGCTCCCGTGGCCCCACTCTGCCCGACCCACCCAGCTCCCGGGGCCTCACTCTTCCCGACCCACCCAGCTCCCGTGGCCCCACTCTGCCCGACCCACCTAGCTCTTATGGAGGATGGGACCCTTCCCCCCAGCCTCCTGACTCCCTCATCAGCCTGCCCGCTCTGTCAATCAGGCTGACCTGGAGAGCTGGCCTCTCTCCATTGCCCCTGGAGACTGACAATCTCAGGGTCCTGATTTCCCATCGATTCTTGTCCCTTTCGGTGCTGGGAGCTGGGCAACCAAAAACCCCTCCCTGAGCGGTAGGAAAGGGCCAGCAGCCCCCTTGCCTCTGGATCAGGTTGGACATTGTTCTGCTGGACTGAAGAGCCCTTTATTAAATATTTATTTCCCAGGCAGTTACCTACAGACTGTACCCAAGTCACCCTTTGGCCTTTTCTTTGTTCAGCTCAATCGGTGGAGCTCCCTGAGTCTTGCTGTCAGGTGTGTTTTCTTGCGTCATTCCCATGGCTCATCCCACGGCTCATCCCTTCAAGGTATCAACATCCTCCAGAATCGTGGGCCTCAGATCTGGACACAGGAGTCCAGCAGCAGTGCCAAGTACAGAGATAAAATAACCTCTCCATTCAAATGTGAGATTTCCCTGTTCGTGCATCCCACAATAGCATTAGTACAATAGCATTATCCACCACAACACCCCAATCTTTTTCAGAGTCGCCGTGTCCCAGGAGAGGGCTGTACGTAAGACCGACGGTCGTTGTTTCTCGATGTTTCCTTTGCCGTAGAGCTGTACTAGAAGATTTACCTGTTTTTCTTCATTTTAATCATTGCTCCAGGGTGGGGCTGGCTTGGGGAGAGAGAACTTTTTCATTGGCATGACTATCTTAATTTACATCACTGCTCAGTGTGCAGGCTGTCCTGGGGAGAGAGGACTACCACAGCCCTCTCTTACTGCAGCAAGTTGGGGCCAGCTGAGACACACCTGTCCATGGCTGCTGCCTCCCAGCTGGGGGTACAGAGAGACACACAGAGAAATGCTCTGAAATGTGTCATAGATAGCTGTCACTTACTCCACTCCACCCCCCCCCCCCCCACCCCAATGGGTTTATAGCTGTCCTGGTCCCCATCTCTGGACTCTTTCTGCCTCCCTGTGGTCATTCTACAAAATAACTATCCCTGCTTTCCATCCCATATCCCCGGCTGCCCCCATGTGGTCATTAAATAGCAGAGAACTGTTTTATGAGAACCAATCTCAGTTCAGGTACATCCCATTGTCCTGGCACAACCAAACCCTAACCTTGCTTTTTTATATTATGGTACGAGGAAACTGCCTACCGAATATGGTGGTCCTAGCTTTTACCGTTTGGGAGGAGTTCTTGAACAGACAGATGGATAGACACACCTTCTTAACTATATGGTAGATTAAAACACATGATTTGCTTGTGTTCAGTTTACTAAGCAACCCAGATTGCTCTGTGTCAGGGACTCGTCCTTATTTACCACTCCCCAGTTTTTGTGTCACCTGTAAACTGTGTCAGTGATTATTTTATATTTTCTTCCAGGTCATTGATAAATATGTTAAATAGCACAGAGCCAAGAGCCAATCCCTAAAAGACCCACTAGGTGACAATTCTCCACTCCTGGTTACATTTTGAGACCTGTCAGTTTTCAATCTACTGAACCTGCCATTTTAATATGCGCTTTCTGTAGTAGAAATCCTGAAGTCACACTTGTCTGCGGGGTGTGTAACATAAACAGGTGTGTTTGTGTTTTACCACACAACTATTCTGCTTGTGGGTGCCAAATCATTTGTCAACTACATCGTCAGAGCCATAGGTAGAAGAAATAAGGAGGGAAATTAGTTAGAAACGTTGATTTTTCTTTACTCCTTTTAATACACCTTTTAAAAATTATTTTTGCTATGTTGGAGTAAGGTGACTGGACATTTTGGTGCCTCCCTCCATATCCCAAGGCTCCTTCTTCTCCCGTAAGCCTGCATCTCTCTTTAGCAGCTCTTTATGGACCACCCATCACTTTCAAATCTTGCTTTCTGTCTCTACTCCCGCAGCCCTTCAGCATTTCAGCCCTTCAGCCTTCTGAAACAGGCACCCTGAATTTCATGTGGTTTAGTTCTGTGGCAGTGTTTTCAGTGTGACTTTAAAACCTAAGGCCATGTCCATGTTACATCCATATGGTGCCTAGTGAGATCGTTCAGCAGAGGTACGACTGCAACACAAATACATAAATAGCCTCAGAGCTCTGCCGGCACTTTTTGAAAAGTTATGATTTTGTCCCCGTACCTGTGTCCTATTGTATCAATGTACATGTTGCTTACATTGTCTGCTACAGGCTGGATCTCCCTGTTCTGGCATCCTCAGGACCTGACCAGTCCCGGATGAGGGATTTTTCCCTTGCAGGACAGTCCCGGTTTAGAGAGGTTCAATCAATAGCAAAAATGTTGCAAACCATGGTAAATAAATAGTGTGAGTCTGTAAAAAGACAATTCAACAATGACACTAATGACAAACCAATTTCAGATTTATCTTTTTATATATTACATATATCAGACATTGAAATATAGAATAGCTGTCCCGCCATTTTCTATTCCACAAAACAAAACCTTCCTTTTCATTCATGCCCAGCATGATAATAACAGACGTCAGGATTTTACATTTAAATTCACTGCTTGTTTTTTTCAACGCTGTAGTTTTAAAAATAATTGTACAAATTAAGCTGTTTGGCAAGAAATTTCTCTCTTGATTGCACATGCTCCTTTGTGACCAGCAGGCAGCAGTACTGCAGCGTTTACATAAGCAACCTCAGAAAGAAGAGCTGGATGGGACAGCTTCCAGGCTATTAATAGAAGCAGATGGAACGCACAGATGTTTCCAACCGCTACAGGAATAGGTGCACTATGTCCTGCACTCAGCTTGCTGAAACGATTAGCAAAGCACAGTGGGCCTCTTGGTAGTACAGATTATGGTGCTACCCTGAAATCTTTCCTAGTTTGGAACATTCTACTTACTGTTGGAACCCCATGCACCCAACACAAACAAGCAGCTACATCGGCCCTCAGATCATGCATCACTCTGGGGTCTGGCCAGTGATTCCTGCTTTCCAGGAACTTTTAACTATGCTTTTCCATTTCATTCACTGTAAGAGGAAGTGGGGCTGTTTGGGAAGATCCCTGACCATGTCAGCTACCAGTTGGGGAAAAAGTACCACAGGGGTAGGCACTTTACAACAAATCTGGTAGATACAGCTTCAAGAAACGCTACAGCCCAAAGACCAAGTTTCTTACTGCACAAATAAAATGTGACACCCCAGAGAGGTACTGAGAGGTAGTCTCAAGCACTGTGACTAATAAGCAGTGGTGCGTTTAAGACCTGGATTCCAGTGCTGGGGGACAGACACATAAGGTGCATCATGTTTAGCCATACTGAAGTCTATGCTGCGCTCGGTGATTAGAGCTTGACTGTTCCTCAGGGCTCCTGTTAGTCCAAGCGGAAGCTCACAACCCTTTTACCATGTGAGCGGTTAACAGAGCAACGTCTGGAGAGCAGCAAGAAGCATGGCACCAAGGATGCCTCAGGCATGGCTCTCAGGATACAGTTTACACACCTCTGTCACTGGCAGCTGCTTAGCATGTCCCTGGAGCATTTTATTTATGGCTCGGGAGGGACTGACGAGGTGGAAGGATTCAGGAAGACCCACGAAGCCAGCAGGACACAGAGGAGAAGAGGGAAAGGCAGTTTCACTGCAGCCTCTAAAGCAAAGATTGGTAAGAACTATCCTGGAAGCAAGCATTTACCCTCATCAAGCCCTTCAGAAACAGTGGGAGACACCAGCAATGTGGACTGGACTGAAATCAAATGAAGCCTTAATGGATTTACACTAGGGATACCTTTGGGCCCTTTATGGCAGGGGGTAACCGATAGCATGTCAGTGATTATGGCAGGCGAACATTTAAGTGCTGGCAACCATGGAAAGGACGCCTGTCTCTGAGCCAGATTCTCCGACTGACAAGTTCACTTTTCCCAGCTTACCTAAAGCAGCCAGGGACTGCCCTTGGAAAGTTAGGAATCTGTGGGCATAAAGACAGAAGCAGCCGTTCTGCTGTTGCTGGCTTCTCTGCCTTCTTTACAGAACCTCCACTCCCTGCAGGGGGAGAAAGGAGGGCCGGGAGCACAGGGGAATGGAATGGCTGGAAAAAGGCTTTCGCTACCTCTGATTCTCCAGGGGCGGAGTAAGGTAGAGCGGCCCACGACAGCTTGAACTTAGCTGGATGCACGTCACTGAGAACCGGGACGGCCTGAGTGGCAACACGACCACCCCCTCTCTGCTCTGAGCTTGGCAGAGCTGACACGCAGGGCTAAGCCCTGTGAGAGGTATCCAGAGTGTCCCTGGATATCCCCAGGTGCCTCTCACACAACCCATGCAAGAGGAGTTTCTGTAAAAGTTTTTAAATGTCCATAAGCGAGCCATGAAAAGAACCAAGCCAGAATAATTCCAAAAGCAGTGCCCAGATGTTAAGCGTATAACAAGTCACTGATTAAGTACCAGGAAGAGCTTTCCTTCCCAATCTGTTAAATTATTAACAGCCTGCTATTGCTCAACAGGTAGGTCTTTGTGAGATCACTTTATACCCTCATTAACATGAGCACTGAGATGAGTTACTAAGGAATCACTTGACTTCCAAAATCAAAACTTAATTAATCATATTAAAGCCTGTCTTGTTTCAGAATCAGGTGTACAGGCAAAGACTCGAGCGGATTAGAGTGAGGTAGACATTGTTTGGGCGAAGAAGGGCTGAAGAAGAAATATAGTTAAGTATTTAACTGGTGTCTGGACAGTGCTCAGAGATAAACAGAATATCCAACCAGTCTGAATTAGGTTCCCAAATACATGCCATTTAGCTCTGAAAAATATCAACTGATCGTTAAATGGTCGCTGAGATTTAGCAGTCATTTGTCTCATGTGAGTGACACAACAGTGAGTATACACACGCAGCAGAGGCACTGGGCATGACTGTGTACTTATAGAAACACGCATGGTTTGATGGGTCTTTGCATTTATCAAACAATGTTTAATTCTGGGGAAACCAATTTTCAAACCATGATTTTTAAATGAAGGCCCTTTTAAAGTGTTAGACTTTTGGGGCCAACTAGGGTGTCTAAACCCAGGCACCTTAAGAACAGCCAAAGATCTGTCTAGCCCAGTGTCCTATCTGCCCACAGGGGCCAATGCCAGATGCCCCAGAGGGAGGGGACACAACAAGTAATCCTCACATAATCCCTCTCCTGTCATCCATTTCCAGACAAACAGAGGCTAAGAACACCATTCCTGCCCATCCTGGCTAATAGCTATTGATGGACCTAATGTCCATCAATCTGTCTAGCACTTTTTTGAACCCTGTTAAAGTCCTAGCCTTCACCACATCCTCTGGCAAGGAGTTCCACAGGTTGGCAGTGCGTTGAATGAAGAAAAACTTCCTTTTACTTGTTTTAAACCTGCTGCCTATTAACCTTAATCCATATTAGGCCACTTGAATAAGATGCATGATGTTCAAAATAATAACATATGGTGCTGTTCTAGGCTTCAGCTGGATAAACTCATGCTCTCAAGTGGCAGGAATATTCTCCATAAAATGTGGCTGGAAAACATGTTAAAGTTGGGGTACATCTACACTTGCTCCCTAGTTCGAACTAGGGATGCAAATGTAGGGGACCGAAAGTGCTAATGAAATGGGAATTTAAATATCCCGCGCTTCATTAGCATGATCTCGCTGGCGCATTACTCCGCTCAACAGCTGTTTCGAAAGTGAAAGTGCGCACCGGGGAGCGTTAGTTCGAACCAAACCCCTTGGTTCGAACTAACGTTACTCCTCATTTTTTGAGGAGTAAGATTTGAGCAGTAACATTTGAGGATGCCTACATTTGCATCCCATGTTCAAACTAGGGAGCAAGTGTAGATATACCCTTAGAAATCAACTTTCCATCAGAAAGATTAACTTCTCTGCACTTGAGAGGGTGAGAATACAAAAATCAATAACTGAATTTCGTCACTGCCACAAGCAATGCCAATGCCCTTCTCTAGATGGATGAGATTGTCTGAACCACAGATAGATGGGGGAAGATAGATGAGAGGAAAACAGATGACTGTGCAGGACAAGACCATGAGAAGTTATATTTGCACCTGCCAGATGCATATTACTCCCCAAATAAAAGTCCTCTAAAGATTTATTTGGTATGTGTGTCAAATTAAAAATAAATCAAAAGTGATGAGTTTCATGGAGAGAGGTGGGGAAACATCTTTGAAAATGAACACATTATTTGATCATACTTTATTTTACTGTTCCATGTATGAAGGGCTTGTAAAAGATCATTGAATTATTTGTTAATCAAACATGATAGATTATTACACAGGTCAAAAGGTCAATAAGTAGCTTTTAACTAAAGCCCTGTGTAAATTGCAATTCTTTTTTAGAAAATCCACAACTGTTTAAATGGCAAAGGACTGAATTTCATGGAGTTTGCATAGAATGAATTTTACAGCTACTGTTAGTGAATTTCGAATATGGAATGAATTTTACCACTATATTAGGTAATTTCAAGGTTGGAAACTAAGTCTATCCTTGAAACTGACAAAGGGTTTGTCTACACAGCATCCTAAACTCGAAATAAGATATGCAAATTGTGTATCTTATTTCAAATGTCGTTTGAAATAGCTTATTTTGAAATATGGTGTGTTTACACTGTGCCAAATTTCAAAATAATGCGCTATTTCTAGACATCCCTTAACCCTTGTGGAAAAAGGATTACCAAGATGCCGAAATAGTGTGCCCATTATTTCGAAAAATATTTTGAAATGACGGGCGGCTTGTGTAGACATGGGGTAGCTATTTCAGAATACTTCCAGTATCCCGAAATAGCTGTGCAGTGTAGATATACCCTTATATTACATGTAAAATTCACCCTGCCCTTATTAAAGCTGATTATGTATAAAATGTATTCTATTCCTGAAATTGACTCAATGTAGTTGTAAAATTCATTCTGTCCCTGAAATTGTCTAACATTCATTGTTTTGGGGCATTTTTTTACAGTGCAATTGTGATTTAATGAGAGCCAACTTTTAACCATCAAGAACACCTTCTGCTGATGTGCTTACGACAATCTATAATGCATTCTACTCATGTCTGCAACATAGTTATAATAGCTGTTAACAGTGTATTAACCCTTTATAAGCCATTTATAACTGGAATTATGAAATATAGTATGATCCTTTATTTAAAAAAAAAACTTTCAAAATAGTTTGTCAAAGCAACCCGTCACTGTGGATGCTTCCAAGAGATGGCACAGGAGCACTGTGAAATGAATAAGTGCTACTGTTCTAATCAGAAATGCAGAGCAAACTGTTTTTAACAAATGAAATGAACAAGAGAATCAACTGAACTTGCTGCTTTGGTATGAAAACGTTCGACTAGCTACCGAAAGTCGTGTGTTCTCCTTAACCCCCACCTCTTCTGACTCCACCCTAAAAAGAAAAGCAAAATAGGTCAGGATGTTTTCCTGTCACCTGCCATCTCTACTTATTCCCAGACTATAACTTGGTGGATTTTATTTCCTCGGGGCCTTTCCAAAACTTCTCACATGTCTGAGCTTTGAAATTGCGCTTGTTGAACTCCTTGGAGATTTCCAGGAAGGTCTTCCCCTTTGTCTCAGGAAGGAAAAAGCCGACGTAGAGAGCAGTGCAGACGCAAACGGTGAAGAATGGAAGGTAGCAGAAATGAGCAAGACCTTCCTGCAGGGGGAAAAAAAGGAGAAGTGTTGGAAATGTACCACAGTCTGAGGCAAGGCCCCTCTACAAATAGTTTCCGATGTATAATAGCTTAATTTATTAAATATTTCTGTACTAAGGATCTTATATACATGAAGAAGCAGCTCTCCTCTAAAAGGGCTAGCAATAAGGGTTATATCTCTGGGAATACGATCACGCTTCATTTGTGTTACAAGTAAGGGCCTGCGTGGAGAGAAATGTCTCCTTGCAGAGGCAGATACCCCCCTGGATAGACACTGGTCCACAGAGGTCTACTTCCAAGAGCGCTGCAGACAACGGAGAGGAATGTGGTTCCATCCCACTGGGAGCTCTGTGGATCCCGATTATCTATCTGCAGATCTCCACATGCCCAGGTAGACATTTCTATCTGCTCAAGGCTCTACTCACAAAGGTTGGTCCTGAGGGGAAACGGCTGTTACTGACAGGGAAAGTTTGGGAGATATGGTTGGGAGTGGGGAGATTTCATATCTTCTCCTGACCCGCAGTATATCTCATGCTGATGTACGACGTAAACACAGCCTCTCTTTTCAAGATTCACTGTACAAAATAATACTGGGGCACTGGAATGGCCCACGGTTTCTCCCCCACTGGCTAATAACATTTCCTCTCCCAGCCTTTCCAAGCTGGGGACAGATTGGGCTCTCGGGGATACAAAACTATTCCAACCTCATCCTTTTCCAGCAGAAATCATGTTCGGGAAAGCAGTCAGATTCATGGCTGAGGCAGCCCTGCTACTCCAATTGCAAGTGGGAGGGATCGCTCAGTGGCTTGAGCGTTAGTCTGCTAAATATAGGGTTGTGAGTTTGGTCCTTGAGGGGACCATTTAGGGATCTGGGGCAAAATCTGTCTGGGATGGTCCTGATATAAAGATAGGGGACTGGACTTGACCTTTGTCCCTTCCAGTTCTAGGAGATTGTCATCTCCACTCATTTAATTTAGTTTTTAAACTTCTAGCCAAAGTCTCTGCTTTGAGAAAGCCTGGGACTTGCAGACACTACAGATCCCGTCTCTTCCAGTAAGTCTTGCTGGAGGCTGTAGTGCAGGAACACTTGTTTGTGAACTAAAATAGTGTATCCGCTTCCACACTTACCACAATGAACGGAAAGGCCATTCCAACGGCAAATAGATTGGACCATAGCAGAGAGCCACAGATCATGTAAGCAGCCGGTCGAGACATTTGATCAAAAATCTCTGTCGGCAAAATGCCTGTCACACCAGCTAGAAAAGAATGTGCAAACAAAGGTGTTTTTTATTTTATTTTTATTTAATGAAGCCGGGGATATTTAAATCCCCACTTCACTGACTATGTCGGGTAGCCTATTTTATATGCCTCTGCCGGCAGAGGCATGTAGTCTAGACATACTCAAAGTTACTACCTAGAGAAGAAACTTCTTTTTATGCTTCAAGTTTCCTGTCACACTGTCTGTTTTCAGGGATGCAAACAGAAATGGCTCCCGAGAACAACAGATGGTCGCTACGTGCTCTGAGGACTGCTGCTAACACTGCAGGTGGCAAGGGTGTGAAACGTAATGCCCCTTTCATTCCAATGCGATGCGAGTGCTGAGAACATGCTTCAGCCCTGCCGTTGCACAACGGTGGAGTAAAAAACTTCAGATCACTGACCTGGTCCAATTCCAAAGCTCAGGATATAGGCGAAAATGCAGGCCATGCTGAGGTAAGGCATCCAGCTAATCCGGCCCTGTTCCCATGGAGAACAAGGGAATACAGGTTAAGGCATTTGTAATCACCTGCCCCTATTTAATATCCCATCCGTATCCGCGGCAGGACCAGAATCCACTTGACTTAGATAATTCGATAGCTTTTGTTACCTGCTGGGATAAAGCAACCATGAAGACGATGGCCCATACAGCCATGAGGCTGTATCCCCCCAGAATCAGCAACCGCCGGCCAGCACGCTCTATGATTAAATTCTGAAACAAAGCAAGGCAGGGCACGTCATAGCAATTCATGCCTTTCGCCCACTTTCCTCCCCCGCTCCCACCTGTAGTTAGCTTGCCAGGCAACCTACTTCTCCCCATTTAATAAATAATAATAACCAATGATAATTAATTACAATAGTAAGGGGTGTGTTGATGGGATCGAGCCAGGCTGGGCAACAAGGAGATATCAAGGATTGGTCACAACTTCAGCCTACAGCCTTTTGCTGCAAATAGGTCGGTACAGAGCAAGTCAGTATTGGAGCAAAAAGTTCAAGCTCTTGCAGAGACTCTCTCAGGCTGTGTGCTGCCCCAAGATTGCAGGCCAAGGGAATGAAGTAATACTTTGAGAGCATCCAGAAGAGAAATGTGAGTTGCCACAAGATCATGGGAAATTAAGAGAAATTTTTGACTCCAAAGTAGCAAGCCAAAGCGACAAAGGGTCTGTGTCTCTGGCTATTTATTTTCTCTCTTTGTGTCTATGTTACGGGAAAGAAAACTGACCACAATGCACAGTATCAGTATGGCTGGATCGAATACGAAGTCTGGACAGGAGCTATTTCGAATAGTAGCAGTGGAGCATCCACACTATTGCTATTCCAAAACAGCTATTTCAGAAGAGGCCTTATTCCTCGTGGAATGAGGGTTACAGGAATTGGAATAACCTGTCTGTTATTTCAAAATTATTTCAAAATAACGGAATGACGGTGTAGATGCTTGCATTGCTATTCCAAAACAACACTGCTGTGTAGATGCACCCTAACAGGCCACAGCAACTGTCAGAACAAACAATTACTCTGGCTCCAGGCATGTTTTAAAGATTTGACAAGTCTTAGAAGGGTTAGTTTGTATCCACAAAAACAATGAGGAGTCCCTGTGGCACCTTAAAGACTAGCAAATTCATTCGGCCATAAACGTTTGTGGGTAAAAACCTGTATCTGATTAAGAGGATTTTGGTCCATGAAAGCTTACGACCAAATAAATCTGTTAGTCTTGAAAGTGCCACAAGACTCCTTGATATTTTAAATATGTATGTAGAATTGGAGAAGCTGGTATTCAGAGACTAAGGATACAGAAGAACTTGATACCCTCCAATACTGTCAAATTCACAAACAAAAATCGTTGCTGGTGTCCACTCAAACACTTTCAAACTCAACTCTTTTCTAGTAAACACCTTATCAAAACACAGCACTTTTAATAAAAATATGCCAATGTCATAACACTCGAAAATGCACAAGGGCAGATTTAGTGATTGCAGTATGAATAATCTGTAAAGTGCTTCTGTGGGAAGAAAGCTCTTGTAGATATGAAAGTTGCCTTTGTCCAACAGCGGAGTTTACTCACAAGCAAAATGCATTAGAGATTCTTACACAAGTAACAGCTGTGATCAATTCGCAGCACCCAGTGCCGATAATGACATATTGGATTTTATCATATGGAATTCCAGCCTCTTGGAACACATAGGAAGCATAAAAATACATCTAGGAAGGAGAGAAAGAGAGTGAACTGTCAGAGACGCTGTCTTGGCATCGCAAACCACTGCCAGTCCCACCCCTTCAGACACCTTGTTCCCCCTCCCACTCTGGAGAGTAACACTGTCACCCCGAGAACTGGCTACTTGTGCTGGTGTTCACACTGCTTCTCCACCGTGTCCATATACAATCTGCACAATTGCAAAAGCGATCCATGAACGAACTCCAATGGTATTCCAACAGCGCAGGCAAAGAGAGTACAGATCTCTCCCCTAGAACAAAAATGACCCTTCCATTGTGCCCAATGTACCAGGGTCTGGCAAATAAGATCATAAGAATGGCCGTACTGGGTCACACCAAAGGTCCATCCAGCCCAGTGTCCTGTCTGCCGACAGTGGCCAGTGCCAGATGCCCCAGAGGGAGTGAATCGAACAGGTAATGACCAAGCCATCTCTCTCCTTCCATCCATCTCCATCCTCTGACAAACAGAGGCTGGGGACACCATTCCTACCCATCCTGGCTAATAGCCATTTATGGACCTGACCTCCATGAATCTATCTAGTTCTCTTGTAAACTCTGTTATCATTCTAGTCTTCACAACGTCCTCAGGCAAGGAGTTCCACACATTGACTAAGCGCTGTGTGAAGAAGAACGTCCTTTTATTTGTTTTAAGCCTGCTGCCCATTAGTTTCATTTGGTGTCCTCTAGTTCTTATATTATACTTATATATACTTTTCCTTTTTCACTTTCTCCACACCACTCATGATTTTATAGACCTCTATCATATCCCCCCTCAGTCTCCTCTTTTCCAAGCGGAAAAGTCCCAGTCTCTTTAACCTCTCCTCATATGGGATCCATTCCAAACCCCTAATCATTTTAGTTGCCCTTCTCTGAACTTTTTCTAATGCCAGTGTATCTTTTTTGAGATAAGGTGACCGCATCTGTACGCAGTATTCCAGATGTGGGTATCCCATGGATTTATATAAGGGCAATAAGATATTCTCTATCCCTTTTTTAATGACTCCTAACAGTCTATTTGCTTTTTTGACTGCCGCTGCACACTGAGTGGACGTCTTCAGAGAACTATCCACAATGACTCCAAAATCTCTTTCCTGATTAGTTGTAGCTAAATTAGCCCCCATCACAGGCCACTCCTGAGCAATGTCAGGCACTCCGTGCCACTCCTCAATTTGTGATATCTCAGAAGACCATTATGCACATATTTCTGCAAATGCATTTACATTCACGCATTCCTGTTTTCTAGTTTCTTGGGCATCTCCATCTGGTCTCTCCTTGTCCACCCTTTCGTGCCCTTGAGTGGATGGCGAAAGATCCACTGAGCAAGGACCTGACCTTACCTTTATACCTGCCTCTCTTTTTAAGCCACCATTTCCCCTGCTTTTATTTCAGTTCTCGACACCCATTTCTCCTGCGTGGGTAGGCTCACGTTGCTCTCCGGAGAGAAACTCCACAAGGAAAGTGGCTAACTTGCCCCCACCCCTCCAGAACAGAGGGAGGTTCTGGGCCTCCATTTCCCCAAACTGTGACAAGTCTTCCTTGCATCGCTGGCTTATACCCAACGCCTGCTGATGACATGGAGGCTCTCATGCTCACCGAGTCGTTTCCACAGAGCTGCATGGCGCTGCTCAGCACGATGATACTTATTAGCTGCCATCTCACAGCTGGGTTCTGGAACAGCTCCCATGGCCTTTTTGCCCTCTGGCCTTTGATAGCAGCCTGTTCTGCTAGCATTTCCTCCAGCTCGCTGCTCAGGTCATCGCTACCTCTCAGCTTCTGCAAGGCTGTCAGGGAAAAGATGGGGTTTATCTGCTGTATGAAAGTGCTTTAACTTCATCCATTCATCTCCTTGTGGGAGTGAGAGATTGGGTGGCAAGAGACAGCCATAGAGAGCAGCGTAGTGGTAGGACTTCATGAAATGAGAAATCCTCTTTGACAAGCAGGGAAGGCAAGATGTGCTCTGCATGATGAAGCTATCAGAAAGACTTTGAGGGAAAAGACGTGACAAAATCCATGGCACTTTCCTAGCAGATAGCATTTCTAACCATTTGCAATTTCAGCAACCATGCTTATGGCTCTCATAATTTTACACTTTGGTAGCTCTCCAGTGAATCTAAGGGCACGTCTACAGAGCAGGGATTAACTCAAAATAAGCTACACAAAATCAGCTACGTCAATTGCGTAGCTTATTTCAAAATCGGAATCGTCCACACAGCACTTATTTCGAAATAGTGTGCTCTTCCTCCAACTTCCCTTACTCCTCGTACAGTGAGGGTTACAGGAGTCAGAGTAATAAGTCCTCCAGTTTGATAGTATTTCAACATTATTTCGAAATAACTGCTTGCTGTGTAGACATGGACTAAGTTATTTTGAAATAATATTGCTGTGTAGATGTACCCTGAAGGAGTGAAGATTTTTTTGGCGCATAGCGCATGTTTAATTCCAGCTTGGTCCACATATGGAGATCTGTATATTACAAATTTCTTTATATGAGATAGATTCATATTTGGCCACTGAAATCTTTATCTAACCTTTATTTTACATCATAGTTACAGGCTACATATGAAGTTATCTAGGTATCCTTAAACAGAGAGCAGGTTACATGATAATACACTTTAGAGTCACTATATGTAGTGAAAAAGTCATTTGCAGCAACAAATAAATACCTTAACAAGTTAAAGAAAAACAGTCATCATGTAAACTGCACTTTAGTTTGGAAGAAAGATATAATCACATATTTATCCTGCCTGCTCTTTGCATGACACTTACAGTAACATACCGTACAGCATAACTGAGGGCAATTCTGAAACAGTGGAGGCTGGGTACAAATGCACACTTGTTTGCATGTACAACTATTACAACTGTATGTGCAAATGGTGAGGTGGCTGCCTACCTTGCAGTATCCAAGTGCAAATGCAGCTGAGGCTGCACTTTTGTGTGCACATTTTATGCACAAAGAACATGGGCCGCTATTTTTGAAAACTGTCCCCTTAAATGTCCCGCAGAAAGTGGCATAGACATTGCCTGGGCACAAGCATCTGGTAACCATTACGGGAGGCCAGTAGCACCACAAGACGGAATATTGAAAAACCGTAGGGTTCATGCTGCTTGCTCCAGGCTAAATAGGCTGGACTAAGCTATGTGACTTGTGCAATAAAACGATCATCAGCTCATTTGCACCATCCACAAATCTTACCTCCTGCATCAGACATTAACACGACCACTTGGCACTCACCACAGATGCAGGACTCCTTGTCACCTCGGTCAATCAAGAGGTATCTGGGGCTTTCTGGTACCCATGGCAGAGTCATCAACTGGATCAGTCCGGGCACCACATTGCTGGCTAAAAGAAGAGGCCAACTCTCCTCCCCGCCTAATAGTTCTCTGAAGAAAAATAACACATAGATAAGTTCAATCAATCATACATTTCAGAAGGCAGAACACAGAGCTGTGAGCTGGCTGGGCGAACGGATGGCAGCACCACATGCTGTGGGAGAGCTGGGTTTGACCGTCAGCCCTGCTCTCGCTCTCTACGCTGCCTGCAGGTGGGCTCGGTGCTGAGAGACGACAGGAGAGCAGGCCAGAGGCATAAAATGGCAGCCACAGAATGAAGGGTTAGAGTAGCCAGAGGCAACCAAGGCTAGTGACTGGGCTGCATGAGTGACCTCCTTCATCTTAGTGGGCTGCAAGGTTGTCCCAGCCAATGGGTTAGAGAACTCCATGGCTGTGTCTACATTACTTCCTTTCAAGTAGGAATAAGGGATCTTCCGGAAAAGGGTTTATTTTCCGCAAGATCCCGTCTAGACTGGCCCTTTTCTCCGGCAAAACCCCGTGCCGGAAAAAAGCGGCAGCCATGTAAATGGAAATATTTAAATCCCCCGCGGAATTTGCAATTCCAAAGTGTCTCATTAGCATCCCTTTTCCGGAAAGGGATGCCAGTGTAGACACAACCCACTTGAATAGGCTTTTGGGTCACAGTCAGGGGCACCAAAACTCACACAGTGGTGTGGGGTAGGCGGACGGGCAGTGAGTTACACCAAACCTCCCCACCCGCCTACGCACCAAAACTACAGGCCGCCCTGCTGCTTTTGTGTATTGGACAGCCGTTCTGAAAAGAAGACAAGGCAGCCCTATCAACCTGGACAGATGGGGTGTGATTAACACGTCTCCTCATTGGGAGAAGGACTTGGCTCAGAGGGTGAGATGGGTAAGTGAGATATTAAGGAACAGAAGAGTCTGGGGGAGTCAATTCCAGACTATGGCCCCCCCTGAGCATTTTTGGCACAAGGGGAGGCAGAATGCACTTTTAGAAAGTGTGGTGGGCAACCTGCTACCGTGAGCCTCATGCAGCTCATTGGAGTTCCATGTGCGGCCCACGTACCCCCCGATCCCTTTCCCCATGACTCTCGTGCACTGAGGGCCCCGCATTTACCTACCCTTCCCTCTCAGCACTTCCAGAGCACTGTGAGCCGGCTGATTGGCACCTCATCCCCGTTCCTCCCGCCCCTTTCAGAGCTCAAACACCATGGGTCAGCGGATTGATGGCACTCCAGAAGTGCTCAGAGGGAGGGGGAGCAGCAGGGACAGGACATGCGAGGGAGAGGAGGCAGGGAAGGTGCTGGGCATGGATATAATGGATGGAAAGGTCAGTGCTGAATTGTGAAGCATCTGCACATCCCTTCCTCCTAACTTGGGGAGGACAGATCCAACCAGAAGCCACGCTGAATACTATGTATTGTAAAGTAAGTGCAAATATTCCTTTATTATTATTATTATTATTATTATGTAAAGTGGATGACAGTTCCATTAATATGTGAATGATTAAAGCATTGCTGCTTGTTGTGAACGATTCAGTGTGCTGTGTACTTAATCTTATTCTTGGGTCATGCTTAGTGCACGTGACCAACATCAGTCTTGCAGCTCACAGAGATGAAGACGGACCATTCACTAGCCTTGGCTGCCCATCGCTGGCCTGGCTTAGTGACGTGGTGGTAAGGACCGGTATAGAGCAGACGCCGTCTCTCTTTCTGGGCTGTGGATACACTGCTGCAGTCATTCTGGTACTGAGGGGTTTTCATTCTCCTCTTAAGGTTTCACCCATATGCATTTTCCTCCGGGCACAGTGCACACTTTGCTGTCTTTTCTGCACCTCTTGGAAGGACTCTATCCAGCCAGTGACTGTCACGCGCAACAGGGAAATTCTATTGCTACTTCGGGACTGGCTGATCAAAGTAAGCAGTGTAGAGTGTCATGTACAGGGCTGAGCCAGGAGCACTGCAGCTCTGCATCTATTTTGGGATTGACAGAGCAGCAGGTTTTCAAGCTCACTAAATTCACGAGGCCCTTTCTAAAACATGCAGAGCCTCTTTAGACACAAGGCAAAATGCAAGCTGGAATAAAAAAGTGCAACTCCTGTAGATGTTTCTGGGCTAAAATGGCATAAATGTGGTACAAGTTACACACTAGGGCCATGTCTACATTGCAGAGTTTTTGCACAAAACCAGCTGTTTTTGTGCAAAAACTCACGGCGCATCCACACTACAAGCACATTCTTGTGCAAGAAAAAGTACAGTAGATCGTCAGAAGACAGGGATTTTTGTGCAAGAGTTATTCCTCTTTTTATGAGGAATAAATCTTTTTGCACAAGAGCTCTTATGCAAAAAGGCACATGTGGATGGACAACAGGGGTTGCTTGTGCAAGAAACCCCTATCACAAAAAGCACAGGTGCTTTGATGGCCATTCGTATCAGAGCTTTCTTGCGCAAGAGCGTCCATGGTAGTGTGGACGCTTTCTTGCGCAAAAGCACATGGCAGTGTGGATGTGCTCTTGTGCAAGAACGTTTTGCAGAAGATCTCTTCCACAAAAAGTTCTTGTGCAAGAAGCCTGCAGTGTAGACATAGTCTAGGTGTGAGGTGCTTTCAGTACCACTAACGGACAGCATCCCAAAAGAGCGAGGGTAGTCACTGTACCACTTTGGTCATCAACGAGTGCGATAAAAAAGCAGCTTTTGCACCAAGAGGGGCAGTGGTGAGGTTGTAGCACTAACACAAAAGTCTTGCCCCACATACTCACATACATCTTCTCCCCTAGCACACAAAGCCAACTTCAGCCTTGAGGTACAAAGGCATGTTTCCTACTGAAGTCAATGTCCCTGCAGAATTTGGTCCACAGAATCCCAAATTCATGCAAGTTACGCTCGTTTGTACATCCGTTGAATAGCGAGTAAGTGAAAACAGCACACTCACTTACACCCAGGGCTTGTCTACACTGAGCGATAAAGTCGAATGTATTAAGGTTGATTTTTTAGCACCCAACTTTGTAAAGTCAAAGGTGCATGTCCCCTGTGTGTGCAAGAATTCGATGCAGTTTGAAGTAGCATGCCCTCAGTAGGTGGCTATGGCCATCTTTGAGAGCCGTTCATTGTGGGTAGCTATTCCACGGTGCCTGCGCCCCTTTACTTCCTGGGTTATGGTCCTAGTGCATGCTGGAACCAAAACTGTGCAGCAATGGCTCTGGGTACACATTGTCAATGTCCCATAATGCATTCGTCTGCTCCCTCCCTCCCTGTTTGAAAGCAGCAGCAAACCGTCTTTTTGCACCTTTCTGCCCATTTATCTGTGCAGCTGCCATAGCAGTGTACACATGGATCCGGCTGAGCACCAAAGCATAGTGGCAATCATATTAACCATGGTGCACCTTACCTGATGCCAACCACTTGGCCTAGCACCAACCCCAGGGCAGTAAATGACGCAGAAGTCAAAGTCACTGCTCCTCGGAGCTTCTTGGGGGCACTTTCCCCCAGGTACATGGGCTGAATGTTCATGCTCACCCCTGTATAAGGAGACAAACACTGACCTCAGCTTAGACTCTCAAAATGTACATAAAAAAATTCAAAGAGCCCTTAGATGAGGTAGTTAGCTGTAATCTCTCTGCTTGTTACACAAACTGCTGCTTGCACTGACTATTATTTACACCAATATATTTCTATTGCCACTAATTCACTGTGATTTTGCTAAATATACATTAATGTGTTTGCAAGGACTATAGGCTAACAAAAAGCAACTTTACATTTTTCAAAGAAGGCTACATAGATTATCATTATTAAAGCTACAACAGTATTTCCCATTTTTAGTGCCCTGCGGGTGAATGACTAATAATACTGGCTAGAGGCAGGTAAGGGATACATTTTCTGCCACACGTCTAAATGGCTTCCAGGTGAGTCATGCAAAACTGCATAGGCTCATATCTGTGTATTATGCAGATGCAAAAGGCTGCACACTCTTTAAACGTTCTAACCCTGGTACAAGCCCATTTGGAATTTGTAGACACAAAAGCTTTTCAGACGGGTTTGCAGGAGCACGTTTTTCATTGGCGTTGAGTAGATGCTAAAACTGTTCACGTGCCACGGGGATGTTTTCACCGGCAACGTGCGGGAATGTGTATATGGAATTTATTTTGCATAGGCAGAGACTGGGGCTATAATGGAGCCTAAATGTGGGTAAGCTGTGGGGAAGATTCCCAGCATAGTTCAACCTACACACCACAACATAAGCTACTGCAGTAAGTCCCTCCCAGCATTCCCTGCTCCCTGCAAGCTGTGCGCTTGTGCAGCTGCTCAGGAAAGATTAAAATGCCACCCAGCTGATTAGCAGTGGCCTAACCACAAAACCATCCCCCCTTTTTTTAAGGGGCTAGTATGAGATCAAGCATATTTAATAATTAGCAGAGAACCCACAGCTGGTTTGTGGTTTCTACTGGTGGTGCACATTCACACATGCCTTTAGTGCACATAAACATTTATTCCGCACATGGATGGAAAATTCCTGGCATTATTCTGTTCTGAATATTTTGTATGATATAGAGCCTAGAAGGGGCCTTGAAGGGGTCCTGAGTTCAATGCCAAATACAGCACCAGGGATCATATACATAATGCCACATACATTTGTATTGGTGTTTTTACAGCCCTCATTATCCTAGTATCACTGTTCCATACCAGCATTGATTCCAGTAAAAAATCTGCCAAGCATGATCATTTCGAAGGATTTGGCCATCTGGCTGAATCCCGACAAGATTGCAGCTATGATCACAAACGCATTATTCAGCAGCAAGGACGTCTTCCTTCAGAGAGAACAGAAACAGGATTGAAGGATCAGCGTTCACCAGGGCTGGTGACCTGAGTCTCATGCAGTGCAATTTCCTACAACTGAAAGTTTAACTCAGGGGGCCTATTCTACTCTTGCATGTTCAGAGGGGCACTTAGGATGTGGATAGACTGCACTTGAAGTTTGAAATAAGCGACACAATTTGAGCTAGGCAAATTGCGTTTCTTATTTCGAGTCAATTTCAAAATAGTTGGTTTCAGAATTTGGCGTTGTCTACACAGCACTTATTTCAAAATAAATCACTATTCCAAAATGTCCCTTACTCCTCATGAAATGCAGTTTACAGGGATGTCGGAATAGCAAGCCCGTTATATTTCAAAATAACGGTTACGCTCAAAGGATGAGGAATAGCTATTTCGGGATACCAGAAGTATCCCAAAATAGCACTGCAGTGTAGATGTAGCCTTACAGCCCCAATACCCTTTTCTGGTGCCTACATGGCCCACTGGAGCTCGCTAACTTAAGTGTCCAGCTATGAAAATTGAGCTTGACCTTGGCAGATAAGATGTCATCTGTATTGCACACTACAAAGAGTGGAATCCTGTCCACTGTGAACTAAGACAACAGATGCCTGCAGGACCAGAGTCGGAGAACCAGGCTGATTCATTGCTCCTGCATTTGCACTTAACAAAATCTGTTTTTTAATGCAACAGAAGAATCAAAACATCAGGATGTACACCCCTCCCCGAGGAACAGGGTGAGCTCTGGAAGACAGCCCCATGCTTTGGACCTTGATGACCTACTGAAATGGTAAAACGGGTCCCTTCTTTCCATAAGGGGGAGCTGCAGTTTCTACCAAAAGCACAGCATTGGCACACCTTGCTAAAGGAAGTTCTGGAGTTGGACAGAGAGGCCAGCGTACCGGTCCCTTCTGCGGTTGCACAATAAAAAGCATTGTTTCTCCAGAGAGAGTGGGAGGTTCCATTACCACGTGTGAAATTTGAAGGTAAGAAAAAACAGACTTTTTTGTATATGCTCCCAAACACAGGTTGGAAGACTCGGTGGATAATCACACACACTGTAAGCCAGGGGCAGGGAACCCTTTTAGGGCTGGGGCCACACACAAGTGAGAAGCCAAAACAACAACAACAAACCTTCATTGACCTGATCCCTGACTAAGAAGGTGATGCAACTTTTGTGCAGCATTCCTACCAGTTCCCATTCCCCATTAATTCTGTGTATCCCTCCTACTTTCACTGTGACAACAACTTAGGTGCAGACAGCACACTTTCCTGCAGCATGTTGTGTTATCCTGGTTGAGCAGAAAGCCAGACCTAGACTGTTTTTCGGTGGTGCAGGACTGTGCTCCACTGGATGATGAGGAGTGAAATGCTACCATGCAAGGTAGTTCCCTTTAAAGGTTTATTTTCTTAGATTAAGAATGAATTCCACGGCTTCCAGTCAAGTTGGGTAATTTGGAGTTGGGCTCTTGCTAGTTTAACATCCCAATGTGGCACAGGCATTACATGAATGAACAATCATCTACCACGTTCAAGGTCCAGAAGCCTCTTACCTTCCCAGCTTGATCGCCATGGGGCCTGCAATGAGAGCTCCAGTGAGTCCCCCCAGAGAATAGATAGAGACAATGAAAGACCACACCAGCAATATCACACCACTCTCCAGGGACGCACCTGTGCGCTCCAGCCACGTTTCATTTATAAATGCCTGGATGTACTGTAAACGAAGAAGAAGAGTCACTTCACTGGATAGGGATGCAAAAATAGTGATGGCTGAGAAATAGCAATGGCTTTCTTTGCGTTAGTCTTATTTACACATGGTCATGAGTGCCACGCTCAGCATGAAGAAAGCATTCAGTTCCAATGCTGTGTTTTTGTCATCCCCTTATCTTAGTTGCCAAGAAGCTGTAGTAGACACATTGCCTTTACAAAGGGAAATTATCTTGTATATTTAAAAAAAAAAGTTCTAAAGGTGTTTAATGAGCCCAATCCTGAATTCAGTAAGGAAGTTTGATTCTGAAGAGTGCATGATTGGACACTACACACTGATTGCTCCCAATAGCAAAATAAAGGGGATGCTCCCTACATAACTCATTTTAAACTAACCTTTCTCTCCCGGTCATTTCAGGGCCCCCAAAACATACCACCAAGTTCCAGATCCATTAGAACATTTAGTAGAGAGCACACAGAACATCGCAGTGACCACAGAGTCCCCAGGGCCAGGGAGCTAGCCAGCAGGGAATCAGGTAAGTTGTTGTCATATGTTTTGTAGACTGTTTTAAAAAATACTATTGTATAAGGTAAGACAAATGGATCTAACTTGTAAAAATGGTTTTCTAGACTGGAAAGTTTGAGAATTATATTTGCTAAAGCTCTGACTACTTGCAAAAGATTCTGACTGGCAAATCTGTGCTCATAATAACCTCCTCTGAGTCTTAGCTGTAACACTGCTAGCATATGGGTGACAGGGGAGGGATCACGTGAGGATTACCTGTTGTAATCACTCCCACTGGGGCATCTGTTATTGGCCATGGTCGGCAGACAGGATACTAGGCTGGATGGACCTTTGGTCTGACCCAGTATGAGCTGTTCTTATGTTCTTATGATGCAAGAGCTAAATTATTAATTATGCAAAGGACGCAAATCCTTCCTTTACTTTCCAGCTTCAGTAGTAGCTGGCTGAAGGTTTTTGGCAACATATGCCTGTTTTTTCCAAGGCTGGTGGATATTGAGGATCCCTGCAAGGACTACGGAGTTTAGACCTCACAAGATTCACCATCTCAGGAGATGACTGCAAAAACCAGTAGTGCACTTACTGTAGTTGGAGCATTGATGATAGAGATGTTGTAGCCATATTGGAAAGTCCCTCCAATCCCAGCAGCGCATATTGTAAGAATGAGGACCTTGCCTTGAAGCTGAGGGAAACCCAAATATAATAAATACATTAAAAGGTCGGGAAATGATGATAGTTTTCCTCTGCTAAAATGTAACATGGGTAAACGGGAAGTTGGCCCAATAATGTGTCTGGAAGGTTTGAATGAGGACAGAGGATACAGTACTGAAAATGAAAGGTTCCAAAGACAAAATAATCCCACTAGCAGACTCCACATTTTAAGGTGCCTCAAAATATTTTAAGAAGTAATTGTCATAAGTGAATTCAAGGCTGGTTCTTGGCAGCAATGCTAAGAATGCTCAAAGTTTAATATTTAATGTATTTCTAAAAGTCAGTTCAGCAGTCTGGAAATATCGCATACGCATGCTGAGATGCCACCAATAAAAGTCTTCCCTGATATTACAGATGTATTAGATAAGTACTGCCAAAGTTTAAAACAGAGTCACAATATCCATCTGAAGACAAATGTTTCCATCAGATAGGGGCTCCATAGGACACTGTGATTTTGTTCCATGGCCCTTTGCAAATATTGTGAATTTCTGATTTGGTGGGATGCTATTTTTTCTGACATCTCTTTCCTTTATCTAGAATCAAGCACAAAGTTTCTCTCCATTTTTATGAAAAGTCCTTTCTTTTTTGTTCTGATAATTTGAGGATGTGTCTTGTTGCATGGCTCCATATTTTGTACATTGCAGAGATGAATGCTGTTTCAATCTCTCCCCTTAGACAGTTATTCTCTAGGTTTCCACTATGCATTCTCCTCCTAGTTTACAATCTGCAATTCTGTATTTGGGGAAGGTCTCCTCCATCTGTTTTTCATATTTGCTGTGGCCAGGTCTATGCAGAGGTGCTAGACCTTGGGGTGCTACCACCTCTCTTAGCTTGAAGTGTTTTCTATTATATACAAGGCTTAGTCCAAGGGCTCTCAGCACCCACAACTATAAACATTGTCCCAGTCCCACCCCCCTTTATTGGTACAGCTTTGTACTTGTCTGTTTCTCTGTGCCTTTCCCTCCCCACTTCTCAGTTACTGCTGTTTTAAATCTGTCTCCTCCCTTCAGCAGTGTTCCTTGGTGCAGGGCTTCCCCTGCCTATGCTGGGGGGTCAGTGCCGGAGATGCTGCCTAGGCAGGAAGAATCCGATCAGGTGTCGGGTGGGGGGTGCTCTGTGCTCCTCTGGGGGAAATGGCACCAGAGGCAGAGGACTCGTTGTCTGGGAGTCCATCCCCCCCAGGCTGTAACGTGCCTGGGGCAGCCCCAGTAGCGGGGCTCAGCACCGAAAAGGCAGGCGGGCAGGAGGGGCAGCAGCCAGCGCTGGCGCAGGGAACAGCAGGGAGGGGCAGCAGCCAGCAGGGGCCAAGACCCTGGGGAGTGAGAGTGGCGGAGAGGCGGGCGAGAGGCGGGTGGGCCCAGGGCACCAAGCCAGGCGCTGCGCAGAGGGATGCGGGGGCAGGGCGGGGGGAGATGCGGGGGCGGGCAGAGGATACGGGGCGGGGGGGATGCGAGGCAGGGCAGGGAGGAGGATGCGGGGGGAGGATGTTGGGGAGGGGGTGGGGGCAGAGTGGGGGGAGGATGCGAGACGGTGGGAGGATGCTGGGGAGGGAATGCGGGGGCAGGGTGGGGGGAGGATGCTGGGGAGAGGATGCGGGGGGGATGCGGGGGCAGGGTGGGGGGAGGATGCTGGGGAGAGGATGCGGGGGGGATGCAGGGGCAGGGTGGGGGGAGGATGCTGGGGAGAGGATGCGGGGGCAGGGTGGGGGGAGGATGCGGGGCGGTGGGAGGATGCTGGGGAGGGAATGCGGGGGCATGGTGGGGGGAGGATGCTGGGGAGGGGATGCGGGGGGATGCGGGGGCAGGGTGCGGGGGATGCGGGGGCAGGGTGGGGGAAGGATGCTGGGGGGAGGATGCGGGGGCAGGGTGGGGGGAGGATGTGGGGCGGTGGGAGGATGCTGGGGAGGGAATGCGGGGGCATGGTGGGGGGAGGATGCTGGGGAGGGGATGCGGGGGGATGCGGGGGCAGGGTGCGGGGGATGCGGGGGCAGGGTGGGGGAAGGATGCTGGGGGAGGATGCGGGGGCAGGGTGGGGGGAGGATGTGGGGCGGTGGGAGGATGCTGGGGAGGGAATGCGGGGGCATGGTGGGGGGAGGATGCTGGGGAGGGGATGCGGGGGGATGCGGGGGCAGGGTGCGGGGGATGCGGGGGCAGGGTGGGGGAAGGATGCTGGGGGGAGGATGCGGGGGGGATGCGGGGGCAGGGTGGGGGGAGGATGCTGGGGAGAGGATGCGGGGGGGATGCAGGGGCAGGGTGGGGGGAGGATGCTGGGGAGAGGATGCGGGGGCAGGGTGGGGGAGGATGCGGGGCGGTGGGAGGATGCTGGGGAGGGAATGCGGGGGCATGGTGGGGGGAGGATGCTGGGGAGGGGATGCGGGGGGTTGCGGGGGCAGGGTGCGGGGGATGCAGGGGCAGGGTGGGGGAAGGATGCTGGGGGGAGGATGCGGGGGCAGGGTGGGGGGAGGATGTGGGGCGGTGGGAGGATGCTGGGGAGGGAATGCGGGGGCAGGGTGCGGGGGCGCGGCCGGGGGAGGATGCTGGGGAGATGCGGGGGCAGGGTGTGGGGGATGCGGGGGCAGGGCGCTGGGAAGATGCTGGGGGGTGCGGGGACAGGGTGCGGGGGAGGGAGGATGCGGGGCGAGGGAGATGCTGGGAGGATGCTGGGAGGATGCGGGGGCAGGGTGCGGGGGAGGGAGGATGCGGGGCGGGGGGAGGATGCGGGGGCAGGGTGGATGCTGGGGGGCTGCGGGGGCAGGGTGCGTGGGGGGAGGATGCGGGGGCAGGGTGCGGGGGGGAGGATGCGGGGCGGGGGGAGGATGCGGGGGCAGGGTGGATGCTGGGGGGCTGCGGGGGCAGGGTGCGGGGGGGAGGATGCGGGGGCAGGGTGCGGGGGATGCTGGGGGGCTGTTGGGGGGCTGCAGGGTGCGGGGGGGGGATGCGGGGGCAGAGGCGCCCTGTCACCTGGGCCTGTGCTCCGTGGCTCAGCCCCTCTTCCTCCTCCTGCTCCTCCTCCATGCGGGCGCGGTGCGGGCCGGGCCGGGAGGCTGGTGCCGGCTCCTGCAGGGCGGCTCGGGCCGGGCTCCCCGCGGCTCCTCCCCCGCCCGCTGCGCTGCCCTAGCGCCGGCAGCCCCCGGGCGGAGGAACCCGGCCCGCGCCGCTCCCCGCAGCCTCGGCGCGTCCGCACCGGCCCGGCCCCGGCGCCCATGCCCAGCCGGCAGGATGTCTGGCTGGGGGGCTGCGCCCCTCGGGGAGCCCTGCGCCGCTGCGGAGACGCGCTGCAGCTTTGGGGAGCCCCTTGTGCCTTTGGGGAGAGAGCTCCGCCCCCCCCCCCCCGCCGCCAGGCTGCAGAGACACCGCGGCGTGTCAGAGACGGAGCGGGCCAGCCTCCGCACAAGGGCCTCTCGCCATTTCTCCCACCAGTGAAGCTGGCGGGAGATGCGAGTGATGCTAAGGAAGAGACAGCCTCGCTTTGTCCCTGAGTGGGGTGCGAGATGGCCAGACTCCCATGGGACACTTTGGCTTTATTAAAACTAAAGGTGAAACTCCAATCGGCTACTCAGATAGGGGAGATTTGGTCGCTCCGTTCCCCCATAAATGTTATTGGAAAATTCTTGTCCTTCAATACCTTCAAATCAAATTCTAATATAAAACAGTCTAAAGTACTGTAATCTCTGTGGGAAACGTCTGTCCAATTGTCAGTAGCTTGTGTTGCCTTAATTCATTATTACATTGTTGCTATTGAGCAAAGTCCTACATTCTCAGAAAGGTGTAAGGGGCTAGATTTTTATCCCAGTTACATCACTACAAACCCATAGGGACTCCATTGACTTCAGAGTACTTACCCTATTATACGTGCACAATAACAAGCAATCAGAATCTGTGTGTGAAGCTTTCTTACTTTCCCCCCATCAATTTTCCCTTTACCCTTCATTTGCAATATGTGAATAGGTGAAAATAAGCCTTTGCCATGCCTGATAAAGAGGGGATTCTTAAATCACAAATTCGGATAATCTTGGAGATTGATTATCTCCAGAGCTTTCTTTTCAAAATCAGTTTCTTTATTCCACATTGTGTCTCCTCTTTTCTCTCCTCCACAGGACCTGCATTTCCCTAATCTGAGTAAAATTGTAGGGCTCTCCTTTCAGAACCCATCAAAACAACTCCCAGTTTAGCCAGAGGGTTGGCTACACCATGAGATGAAGTGTAACTTCCCAAAGTAGTGAATATGCTGCCTATGCTGAATATTCTTCTCCATGGCCAGTGCAAAGACAGGGCTGTCAATGCTAACGTTGGCCAGTTCTTTCTCTATTTGTTTTGAGTAGTCAGTTATGGCCTCCTCAGTTAATCCGTTTTTTCTTTAAAGTACTTTGGTACTTGCAGAAGTTGCTACATAAATCAGCAAATAATAATAGTAAAATATGAAATAGTACCAGTCTCTGCAGTTTGTTCATTCTTCGCTGGTAAGCTTTGTGTCTCTCTTTTTCCGGTGAAAGTGTCTCTTGCACTTTGGGAAGAATTGTAGAGGATTATTTAAATCTTCAATGCAGGAATGCGTGTATTTAGTCATCCATTAGATTGAGTTACTGACACTTGACTTGGCAGGTGTCTTGCCAACTGCTTATCAAAAAGGGGTTGCATGATCATAGATGAAAGGCTGGTTGGTTAGTTGGTTTTTAATCAAAACATATAATAGCCTGATGTTCACTGAGGTAGTTTCATTTTTATGCATACATCCCAGATTTCTTCAGATTTGTCTTCCTGTCAGGGGGATAGAAGGCCTTTGAAATTTGCATCCTTTCCTGCCCAAGTGGGGTTTATTAAAGAACTTTTCAGAGCTCTGTCATTTGTGCAAGTTTGAATGTGGCACTGCTACTGTATTTAGCAAGAGATGGTACATCCGTCTTCTGTAAGCTTCTGTGGTCAGAAATAGTCTCATGCAACATTGAGAAGGCTATCAGTGGTTTGTGAATAAGAATGCTAAATCACTTGCTATGCAATTTAACAAACCGTGGAACAGGGGAGAGGCTAGCTCCTCTACCAAATCTTCACTTTTTCATCTACACAAAGGTCTCAGGGCAACATCTCTGGCACTGCACTGCTGCCTCTTTTACATAAAGCATGTTTCTACTTTGAAAAGTGATTCAGTAAAAATAATACAATGGGCTTCCATATGTATTACTTGAATTAATGTCACTATTCCATGTGCTCAGATTGGAGGCAAAACATCGTTTTGCCAGCTGTGCAAACTCACCTTGGTATTTCAAAGAAAAGCTGAGTTAATTCCCCCCTCAAATGAATACCAGTAATGAAAGCCCATTTAGGCCCTTAGTGACTCGTATGCAACCCTACTGTAATGAAATTATGCCTCAGTGACATCTGCATAACCTAACTGTTGCTCCTGGATTTGCACAGGAGAGGTATAAAGTATAGATGCGGGCCCTTATTTAATACACAGGAAGAAATGGAATCCCGCTCACTCTCTTACAGCTTTATCGATGCAACAGAGTCAGTGGCACTAAAAACTAGTAAAATCTTTGTTTTGTCACTAACATGGCATGCGTGACATTAAATATACAAAAGGTATATTTGATGACTCAGAAGGTGCCATTTTCACTTACACACTTTTCAGATTAGCAGTGTATTTTAAAACACATCATAAATTCCATCAATGTTGGAAACCTCATGCTGCAAATAATCCTTGCACAGGCAGGCGGTGTGGCAGGCACTGATGGGGAAGGGCAAGTGTAGCATGTAAAATATCTATATTTAATTCCTTTTTGTGGTTACATCCAACAGGCTAATTTTGTGGAAACTTCCTCCAGAAAATGTGGCGGTGTGTATTTCAGTCGTGGCTCTCTTCTGAGAAATGTCATAGAGCGTGGTGTTTTTTGCTTTACAGAAAAATGTCAAGCAAGGAATGAGATGAAACCAAATATATCCACTTCACTCTTGGCCTAACATTCTGTGTGCAACAAAGGGGAGAGGGAGCATACGTCTGAAATTGAATGGACTTGGGGAAGAGACCTACTTTGCAATACACCCTCAGGGCACAATCCTTTTTCTATTTTGAGTCATAAAACACAGCTGAGTTATGGTTAAAAAATTAAATGGTTGTATAGCTGTGAAGGAAAAAAAAGAGACATGCTCAAGCTACCTTCTAACTAGCAGAGACAGTTTGACTTCAAGGAACTCTGCACTTCAATGGTCTGCTTCCCTCATGTGACCTTTCATCCTCCTCTTTGGCTTATTTTTCACCAGGGTCGTGTGTTTTGCACTCTGCTTTCTGACAGCATTGGTTACACACCATTAAATTAGGATGCAGTAACTGGGACGTATCAGCCAGTAGTTCTGGTTTAAACAGCAGTTTTTATGACTCCGGAAATGGCTGCATTTTCCCATCTGGGTACCAGAAGACAATAAGGCAGCTGTAGTAGCAATAGCAATGGCAGAGCTGCTCTTCTCCTGTGAGAGGACCAGGCTCTTGAAGTTACAATCAACAGTAATAGCAGAGCTGCTACTTCGTATTTATCTGACATTTCTGTATAACGGGGGCATTTAGCATATATCATCCAGAAGGTTCCCAAAGCTCTTTTAACTACTGTACAAACTATAGAGGGACCCTGTAATTAACCACTGAAGTACGGCTACTTCAAGTGCGGGATACAGCATCTTAGTACCATAAGGCAACTGTTTTGGATATGAGCCGAAGGAGCTCATGTTAATTTGAAACCAGAGTAATTTAGGGAGGTAGATATTATGCTGTGATTTCCTACCTGGCTCACAGACATAAAACGGGGGATGAGAGCTCTCCGCACCTTAGCAAAGGTTTGTTGGGCCGGAATGGCCAATTAGCCCACTTGCTTGCACAAGGAGAGAGAGGCAAACATGAGGCGTGATCAAGCCCAGCTGGAGAAGAGCTGGAGGCAGGTTTTCATAAAAGCACTGAAAAAGCTCAGGGAAGACCTGGGAAGGAAGGAATTTGCCTGAGGCAGGCTATAGGGATGCAGTTAATCAGGAGAAGTGGTACTTGTCATGGGTTGTGGGGAAGTAGCATAAAGAGCCTCGAGATAGGAAAAGGTCCAGGAAAAATCTAGTGCATGGTCAATACAGGGATGATGGGATAGAACCCAGAACAGCTGGTGGGTTCATTGCAAGGACTATTACTCCGAGTTTGGGGCTGCAGCTGAGCCTTGAAGATGTGGCAGACAGGTCTTGCACGAGACTTTTTGAACAGTTTAGTATCCCTAAAGGGATGGGCTGAGTTGTGAAAAAAGAGCCAGACGAGCGGTCAGCAGCAGGTACCATACGGGAGAGGCTGCTTAGCCATGTTCAGCCACCAGAAATGCTCTAATGGCAAGTTAGCTCTGTCCCAACAGGACTAGCCCTCTTGCAGAAAATGCCGGGAGACATCTAGGGGTGGGTGCGCTGGACTTTAGTTTTATGGCTCATCGTAAGAGATTAATGACATTATCTAAGGCAAGAGTAAAAAGTCCAAGACTAGTTAGTGCTGAGAGGCTGTGAGGAAGAAGTGGTATATGATAAACTCACAAACACTGACAGCACAGCTCAGCTGGCTGCTCCAGCTCCCCCTTTATCAGACTAAGAGAGCAAAAGGGCAACCAATTGAATTGAAAGGCAGCACATTTAAAGCTGATCCAAGGAAATATGTTTCCCCCTGGTCTGTGATTAGCCTGTGGAACTCACTGCCACAAAAGATGTCACTAGGGCCAAGAGCAGAGGAGGTTTAAAAGAAGGCTGACACTCTCGGAATAAGATTTCCTGTTATGATATCCAATATAAAAATACCTGACTTGTTCTCCCTTCCCCGCCCCCAATGGCCCCATAGCATGTAAAAGAATTACAGACGGCATTAGATCTCCAGCTAATTAAAGTCCCCTGGGACTCGCTGACGATGGAATGAGTGTGGAATTGCAGGCGTGGGCCTGGCTCCCTCTGCCCCCAATGCCCAGGACTGTTCAGCTGGGGGTGGCCTAGCAGGGCTGAGTCGCATGGAATGGAAAAGCAGGCAGGGCTGGCCTCTCCCCCCGCTCTCTGGGGTACGCGGTCAGACAGCGGAGGAGGATCACGCTCCTCTCTTCCTTAAGTGCTAGTGGAGGTTGCCGTGTGGACTGGAGTAAGAGGCAGGGGCTGGCTCTCACAGCTTCCCCCGTGTGATGGGGTTAGTGTGCACAAACTGCCTGGCCAGGCCAGAGTCCTTCCATGCACACACCCTGCTCGGAGGCCAGGGTGACTGGCCCCGTCCTGGCCCCGCATGGGATGAAAGTTGAGTGTGGGACAGAAAGCTCCCAACCCTGCTGCCAGCATCCATGTTCACTGCCGCAGTCAGCCTGCCAACGGGGGAGCAGGCAAAGAGGCTCATCCAGAGGGGCCCAGGGCTCTTTAAATTGTCACCAGAGTGCCACATGGCTTTGAGGGCAGGGGGTGGGGAGGGCCCGAGCCCCTCTCTTCCCCTCCTGGGGGCACAGAGCTGCCCTCCCCCCCCCACACCTTGCCTGGGGCTCCTGGTGGCTGTCACAATGTGTTGGTGAGAACACAGCTGCTATCCTTGGTACCGCATGGCTAAGGACATGCACAGAGCAGCCGTGTTTGCTACTGCTTAGAGGAGTCTCTGGTAGCAACTATGGTCCTGCATGACCAGAAGCCTTTTGCAGCTGTAAGCCACCCCTCCCCACCACAGCTTTACCCAGGCAGTGATAAAGACACAGATGTCGTAGGTCTGAGGGCACAGGGAGAAGTTATCACTGCTGCACAAACTTACCTCATTCACCTCTCTGCTAAAACCTCCTCTCAGCCTTGAAGCCAGCAAGCCGTGAAAAGGGTAAGAAACATATTCAACAAAAAGTTATTTTTAAACTCTGAAGTAACTCTCAAGATGATAGTTCGCTGCCTTCCTGAGTCACCCTGAGATCTGACTGTTGTCACCCTTCTGCTGCGCCTCTTCTCCATCTTGTCCAAGTGAGATCAGAACAACACCATATGTCGTTTTTATTTTGGCAGATACTCTGGCTTGTTTGTGAGGCACCTGGCATTTAGGTACTCAAAAACCAATTCTAAAGCATCCATTAAACACTGCGTCATGGTGGGGAAAATATTACAATTTTAAATGTCATTTTTACCGCAAAAGAAATTTCTGGGTTCCATAAAAGAGAGAAAGAGAGAGAGAGAATTTAGCAATTTCAAATGGTTTCCTAGTGTAGACATAGTCCTGGAGGCCAATAAGTTAGTAGCACTGGAGCATCTGCGCTAGTATTATTTTGGTCTTGCAAGTTCGGAATTAGCATTACTCCTCATGAAAAGCAGGTCAGAGTTCGAATTCTGTGGCCCTTTATTCCAGAATAACGGGCTTGGTAGTATGGATGCTCCACTTACAAATTCGAATGGGGAGGGGGGTATTTCGGACTAAGATCCTAGTGTAGACCGGGCCCAAGGTGCCACAGGACTATCCATTGTGTTGAGAGAGGTGTTCTACTGAATACAGCACAAAGCTTTCACCGCTAGATGGCAGAATAAGAACAAAGTTCCACACACTGAATAATAAAACCAGCCTGTAGCTGAAAGCATCTAGAATGGCCATTGCTGTAGAATATAGGTGCTACAGAGCTCAGCAGAAGTCACAACATGTATTTTTAAAAAATAGAACCTGAACTTTCCATTCCCATCCTCATTTTAGTTGTTATCCTGGATGTGATTGATTTTCTTGCTGTCTTACAGGAGGTCAATTCTTAGCCACCTGTAGGTCTATGATTGGGATACATTACAAGAGCATCCCCTTCCAGACAGTCTGTCACAGGGTCCCTAATTATCCTAGCTATCCTGGCAGGGTAGGCTAGACCAGTCATAGCTTCACAGATCAAGAGCAACATCTTGAAGCAAACATGCAGCTGGATAGGGAGAAAGTACAGAATAACGTTCCCCCCCCATGTGATGTGATCTTCTTAACGAGCTCCACGGGGGAACTGTGCATCAACGCAATGAATTAGACGCTGATTTCTTGGGGGTTTAGTGGTCAACCTGCGTGTAGGGCCAATGGTAGAGAGGCCAGTTCAGGAAGGGTGGAAGTGGCTGGCTCACAGAAGCTGATGGGGAAGTGTGACTAGCAAAAGAGGGAAAACTTCTTTTGTAGTGAGATGACCAATCTCAGTCCTTATTCAGGCCCCATTCGATGGTATTAAACTGCGGAAGGGATTGCAGCTCTGCTGTCTCTCTTTGTAGCGTGGTCAAGCGGCTGTGCTGAGGACAGTGATGCCTCGGTTGGATACTTGTCACTCTTTGCCGATACAATACAGTCTTTCTTGCTGCCCCATGCAATTCCCAGTGCTCCCTCTACCACGCAGTCTGCCACACAGGAGTCCATTCCCTAGGTGCCCTGGGGGCTGGAGCACACATGCGGGAAAATTAGTGGGTGCTTAGCACCCACCAGCAGTCCCTCCACCAGCTCCTACCTCTCCCTGCCCACCCCCCCACCTCTCACCCACCAGCAGCCCCTCCACCAGCTCCTACCTCTCCCTGCCCACCCCCCCACCTCTCACCCACCAGCAGCCCCTCCACCAGCTCCTACCTCTCCCTGCCCACCCCCCCACCTCTCACCCACCAGCAGCCCCTCCACCAGCTCCTACCTCTCCCTGCCCACCCCCCCACCTCTCACCCACCAGCAGCCCCTCCACCAGCTCCTACCTCTCCCTGCCCACCTCCCCACCTCTCACCCACTGCCAACCCCTCCACCAGCTCCTACCTCTCCCTGCCCACCCCCCCACTTCTCACCCACTGGCAACCCCTCCACCAGCTCCTACCTCTCCCTGCCCACCCCCCACCTCTCACCCACCAGCAGCCCCTCCAGGGGTTGTGTGTGTGGGGGGGGGGAGTTGTCTGGAGGTGGAGCCAGAGCAAAGCAGGGGTCTAGCGCCCCTGGGGAAAATCACAAAGTTGGCATCTCTGGTCTGGAGCAACTGAGAGCGATGGGTACAATATAGTTGAGTGGGAGTTTCCTGGGACACAGATTAATAAAAAACCTTTCATCCTTCCCCTAACGCTCTCAAGAAACCTAGCTGTGGAGCACCAATCTCCCCTGTCGCCATTGGACCCGTGAACCTGCACACAGCCCCGAGTGCAGTTCTCAGCTCGCCTGTCAACACTAGCTCTGGAAGGCAGGGACTAGTCTGCTTTCTAGGCCATGTGACATTCATCACAGTAAAACACTAATCTGGGTGTTAGAAAGCTCAGGAAGAAAACATTAAACTCCTGTTCAGTGTTCTCTTATTCCGAACACCAGCCAGACGCCTGATTTCACTAATCCTTGGGTGATGAAAAGGTCTCTCTCCATTTCCTTTGTTCTCTTTTTTTTTTCAGCCTCTGAGGTTTGGAGCATCACGCTGGTTCTTCCCCAAGAGATGTATTATCTGGAAAAGATAACGTGAAGGAGACAGTCCCATGTTCTCTCCCTCAGGAGAAGTCCTTATAACCTCTGAGAGTGTCTGTGCAGCTGTGGGGTCATCTCATCCAAGCCAAGTGAAACCAGAACATCCATTTCACTGAATAACCACAGCATTAGAAAAGTTCCCTATTAAACTCTGGCTGGCTTCCAGCCCCACCCCCTCCCCGACCTCTTCTCTTTTAAAATTTTTAAACTGAGCTCAGTCCTGTCATTATCAAGGTGAAATACGATGCCATTAGCATGGGAGAGTAGTTATTTGTCGAATGAGATGGCAGCTTTTCTGCTTGTAATTATCTGAGTGTATGAGTAATCCTGCCATTAGGAACAGACCGTCACTACAGCAAGAAGCCTTTTGATCCACGGCGCACTGAGATGCTTGTACGTTTTAGACCTTTTCTATCAAAAACCAGCAACCCTTGGATAAAATGTAGAAGCACATTTTATTGCTTGGTTAGGGAGGCAGCGGCAGGGTCTAGATTCTGAATTAAGAGCCAGGGACAGAAAAGAAATGCCCAGAAAAACTAAGCTGCTAGGCAGCAATTGGCGCATGTTACTGAAAGACACAAAAGGTAAATGACATCATGGACACTTTCAGAACTTTGATTTTATTTTTCCTTCCTGCTTTTCAGGGAACCCTGCAAGAAACTACAACAGGACAATACTGATTTCTATTCCAATAGCCACTGGCCAGGTATCCCTGGGGAATGAGATATTCCAGTCCTCTCTTCTAATCCCCTTGACACTTACAGTATATCGAAAGCATTGCTTGTAAACCATGGTGCATTGCACAGGCTGCTTATCTGCGGGCCTCATTTTGAACACCCACTTTTGTACATCAGTGCTACAAACATGCCCATGTCTACAGAAAGCAACTGACAAAATGTTCTTTTTTGTTCTACCTTCTGCACCAGTTCCATGAACAGAACAAACAGCTGAGTTCACCATTGAGTAAGGGTGCAGCTACCCCCTCTTACATGGGCAGACCCAACCACTCTGCTCTTTCCTTCACCCACAATGTGAGGTTGCATTTTATTTTAGAGCTGTCGATTGACCTGCATTAACGCCTGCCATTCCCCATTTTGGTGCTTGAAAGGGGCAGCACATTAAGAGGTGGGGATCATCAGGGGACTCCACCTAACCCTGGGTTCCATGAAGTGCTGCCCCGTTGAAATGCCGCCGTGGCGTTTCAAAGGGGAGGCGCATGCGATTAATCGCAATTCAATTTTTTAATCGTGTGATTATTCACGATTACATTTTTGATCACTTGACAGCCCAACATTTTATTTCCTGTGGGTTATCAGTCAGCTTCTCAATGATTCTCCTACATTAAGCTTCAAGGGGTAGCTGAGTCAGTCTGCACATTCTCCTACATTGTCACTTTTCAATAGGTTTGGCGTGTCATGATCTGGAAGCTGTTACTAAAGTTAAAGACACAAATATTTTTGTCGTGACTAAAATAGGTCAAAACAGAAGCCCTCAACAAGATTACTTCAGCTTCATTATCACTAGCCTGATTAAAAATACTCTTTCTCTATATGCAATGAAGCACTAATGTTGCATGTGTTTGTAATGGCCCATTGGACAAATACAATACAGACCAAATCCGTCTTTGATATAACTCCGCGGAAGCCAGTGAAGTCACGCCACAGATTAATTTTGCCCTGTTATGTCATGTTCCCGAGTCCTTCCAACCATGGGAGTGGATAAATCAGTGAGATTACAAATCAGCATCCCTTACTATTCAAGGGCTGAGATTTCTGGGGTTGAAAGCAGCATTTTGCAGGACCTGGTCATTAAATGGGATTTTCTTTGGAGAAAATGAGTCCCCTACTGGGAGACCATTATTCTGCAGTCCCATTGCTCAATGGGTATTAGATGAAAATACATTAATCCGTTCTGGCCGCAAGAGTTTGCAAGGCTTGGTAATAAGATCTAAGTGCTTTTCCAGATGGTCTATATTCAGGAGATTTCCCAGGACAAGACTGAGGAGGCTTCTCTTTTCACACAGCCTCAGGCTTGTTTCTGGAAGGCATAGAATCCAGATACGTAAAATGATGCTGGACAGCACAAAAAAACCCAGGGGTACAACGTTTGATAAGGTGGACTTTGTTTCATATTTCTACTGGCAACAGACATGTCACTTTCTCTTGTCATCTAAGATGTCTCTGGACCTCTTGGAAGAATGGCTTTTCCTTTCACCTACGGGGTCAGGCGAAAGAGAGGGCAGCTGGAAGGAAGTGGCTTTTATTTTCATCTGCGTATGGAAAGCAGTTTTTCATGGACATCCAGAAGGCTCTAATATTTCAGGCACTTGAAACCTGTTTCCTTAGGCCACACACAGCCTGAGCGATGCAGCTGTTGAGTTCTGGCACTTGTCTTAACTCCTTATGTGCCTCCATCACTGTAGTCATGCCTTAATTTAAGCTGGCCATCCAGAAAGTCATAGGGATGGTACCTTACTGGATAAGCATGGGATGAACTAGGGATCTAGTCAAACCATTCTCTGTGTTGTTCCCTATGCATCTCTGTTCTTGAACACTACAGGAAAGAAAGGAACACAGACACTGCCAGGTAAGAACACTGAATCTTTATTCCAGCATGAGACACAGGAAAACCTGTGAAGGTGCTAGATAACTGAGAACTAATAGGCAGTTGTTAAAATTAATTGTGAACCATGCACTGGAGCAAGCTAACACGTTATCCTAGTGGCACTGGAGTTTACAACGCTAGAACAATGCCGGCATCCCTGATACTGCTGAGATCCACCTTTCTTTAAAGATGTAAGCAACAAGCTCACTACTTATTCCCCATCATTGTGGGCATTGCCTGGTACTCCAGCTGGTAAATACCAATTTGCTGTCTCTACTATTTTATGTGTTGCAACCCTGGAACCACAAGTAGAAACCTTTTTATAAGGTCCCATAGTCCTAATGATGGACCCATGAGGGTTACAAAATAAAGTGCTACAAAATAAAAAGACTCATCCAACTCACTGATGCCAAAGGAAGCTGGACTGTGAGGTAAGGGAACAGGCCATAAGAGAGTGGGAATTTTTAACCACCAGTGTTCTCAGCCATTGCAATGAGCTACTAAGGGAACTGGGGGATTCTCCATCTCTTGATAACTTTAGATTATAATTGGATGCCTTTCTGGATGACTGATTGATAGGAGAGAGTCATAAGACGGGGGCTTTTCAGCTCAGAAAAGAGATGGCTAAGGGGTGAGGAAAGGATAGAGGTCTATGAAATCATGACCGGCGTGGAAAAGATGAATAAAGAAGAGTTATCTTCTGATCACACAAGAGGTAGAGGTCACCAAATGAAATGAATAGGGAGCAGGTTTAAAACAAACAAAAAAAGCATTTTTTCATACAGCGTTCAGTCAACCCGTGGAACTCCTCGCCAGAGGATCTGGTGAAGACCAGGACTTTCACAGGGTTCAAAACAGAGCTAGATAGATTCATGGAGGTTAGGTCCATCAATGGCTATTTGCCAGGAGGGGTAGGGATGGTGTCCCCAGCCTCTGTTTGTCAGAGGCTGGTAATGGGCAACAGGGGAGGGATCACATGATGATTCCCTGTTGTGTTCCCTCCCTCTGGGGCACCTGGCATTGGCCACTGTCAGCAGACAGGACACTGGGATGGATGGGCCTTTGGTCTGACCCAGTACGGCCATTTGTATATTCTCATGATATACATGAATCAAACATTCAGGTTGTGTCTACGTTGGCATGATTTTGCGCAAAAGCAATTGCTTTTGCAAAAAACCATGCTGCCTGTCTACACTGGCGGGGAGTTCTTGCGCAAGAACACTGACGTTCTAATGTGTGAAATCAGGGCTTCTTGCACAAGAACTATGATGCTCCCGCTCAGGAATAAGCCCTTTTGCGCAACTGTTCTTGCGCAAGAGGCCAGTGTAGACAGGCAACATGAATTTCTTGCGCAAGAAAGCCCAATGGCTAAAATGGCCATCAGAGCTTTCTTGCGCAAGAGAGCGACTACACTGGCCCGGATGCTTTTGTGCAAAAGCACATGCCAGCTTAGACGCTCTCTTGAGCAAATACTTTAACACAAAAACTCTTGCGTTAAAAGTATTTGTGCAAAATCTTGCCAATGTAGATATAGCCAAACTGTTGTGTTAAATCTAGAAAATTCAATGAAATCCTATGGGCTGTGTTATAAGGAAGTCAGTCTAGATCTAATGGTACTTCTGCCTTTAAAATCTATGAAATAATAAAGAAAGCTAATTTCCATCTCCAGCAAAGGCCCTAAACAAACCACACATTTTTCTGGGGCTTGAACTCATTTTATTTTTAACATAATCCATATGAAATTACCTTTTCTGCATGGCTCACTTCCCTTTGATCTTTCACCATTAACCTGTACATCTAATTGGGGATAAGAGATTACAAAATATTTCCCCTAATTAAGGGGAAGGAATTTCTTTGTGGCCATTAGACATCTAAAAATAAATCCTACCAAATGAAAGGTGGCTATGATTGTACAGCTTTTCACGGTAGAAAGATTATCTGATTATTTCCAGCATCATTAAGTGAACATGGCCCCTTACTGCCAACATAAAGTCTGTGAACTCTCATACCCACCGAACTATACATCCTGTCACATCACTGATCAGGCATGTGAAGGATATTTGGGTAACATTATCACTGTGGCGCTATTTCCGATGGCTGTTACCTTTCTAAGATGGAGGGATGGGGGGGTGAGAAGGACCCTCCGCTATTCTTTGTGAAAAAATTCCAAGGGCAGCTCTGTCCTCCTACAATGGAGAGCCCTCTCATGGCTGTTCCAGTGGGGTTAGTTTCCCATCATTAACGATCATTTAGCATTTACTGTCTAGCCTTAGGCTGAGCTAGGCACTGAGGCTGGTCCCTTCATGCTCCCTGCTGAAAAATCGACATTGGGCCCTCAATTAGGGTGGGTTTTCTTTTCCCGCAGAGGAGAGTCGAAAGAGCAGCCAGGTTCAAGGGGAGGGTGTCTTAAGACCGGGGATCCTTTGTGGGTTGGGAAACAAAGACAGTTTTCAAATGTTAGTATTAATCTGTACATTCCAGTTAATTAAACATGGTATTATCATTGTCTTCTGCCAGGAACTATTTTTCGCAGTGGAAGGACATGTGGGGAATTTAGCCAAGAAGTTGTTGAATTTATTATTTGCAAATGAGTCTTGAAATGAAGGCACGAGTCCTGATGTTTGAGTCCTCTACGCAGTGTGTTCGGGGGGCTGTTTCTTGAGATTCTCAGGTGGCTGATGCCAGGGGATGAGGCTTGTGTACACACAATGGTTCACTGCAGACGCAGCTTATTGCTCTGTCTCTTGCTTGCCCCTTCCCTGTTCAGGGGTGGTGACTTCTGTAGCCTTCTTCCAAAACTCCTGAAAGTCAGCCTGGCTCTCACGCAATTGACTACGATAAGGGCAGGGGTGGGCACCCTGGGGGTCCTGTGTGTGATCTGCAAGACGTGTTGACTGGTGCCCACATTCAGGGTTGTCCAATTCCACTTTATTTCCATCTGTGTTGAGTTTTTTCCTTACTGGAGTTATTAAAGTGACACACACACAAAGCGAGGGCATTGCGTAGGGAGGGGATGGATGGCACACAACACTGGCTGTGGGAGCCGTGTGCTCCCTTGACATCCCATCCCAGGGCTGCTACGGTTCGATCGGCACTCCCCCAAAATTCCAAGCACTCCAGTGCAGTGAGCAAAACTCCCCTGTCCCAGCAGACTGCCTTGGTGTTGACAGTCTTGAGGCCCACTGAGATGAAATAGGGCCACTCACTAGCCTACGTTTGCCCATCACTGCTATAAGGTCTGTGACAATGTGTTTACAGTCTATGGCCTCGCCCCTGGGGTGTCTTCCAGCCATGCTGATTGCAAAAGCCATCTTACTAATTGGGTCCCACTGGACATAGCCTCACCAACATTGCCCAGCCTCTCTCAACTTGCCTTTAGTTGGGGCAAGCCTCACACCTGCACCTGTGTCCAACCATTTCACTCTCTCAGCCTCTACATTCCTGTGGTGGGAGCCATCTGAGGTCTTTTCCTGTGGCTGGCCAAGCCTCTGCACCATACATGAGGATGGGCTGGATTCTAGCCTTGTACATTCTGCCTTATAACTTCATTGGCATCTTTCTGTTACAGAGGACTGGGATTGGTTCACCCCATTTACACCATAACGCTTTGGTACTGTGCGCAGACCGTTGTCAGCAACTGCTCATCTAGGGATTTAAATTCTTTCACTTTGAATCCATCTGCCTGTAATATACTTTATGGCGGATTCTCCTCCCTCAATTATCAGAGCTTCATATTTACTAGTGTTCGCTCTGTTCTGCTTGCTCGACCCTATCTTGTCACGGCTCAGAGTCGGTTTGCAAAGTCTTACATCTTCCGTGAACAGACTATTCCACGGTATTTCCGTCATAGAGGCTCATCACATCTGTGACAACTGTAAACACAAAAGGGCTTGGTGTTCTCCCCTGAGGTGAGACAGTGTTCATTGTAAATTCTTCGATTTAGCCCCATTTGATTCTGACTACCATAGTCAATCTATTGTCCATACCCTGGATAAGGCAGCGATGGCCTTTTGACACGCCTTTCTGCTGCAAACTCCACCGCACTCATTCTCTCAGTCCATGATCGTATCCTTATCCAAGTCCACAGAGACCATACCCACTGGCATCCCTTTTCTCGGAACTTCCGCATGAGAATTTGTAGCACAAATAGGACATCAGCTATACTCTCTTCTGGCATAAATACACACTGAACCTTCCCAATTTCAGCTGTTCCATGCAGAAGATTTTCAATAATCTTCTCCAATAGTTTCATAGAAAGTGATGTTAGCTTACCTGAGTGATTATTAAAATATAGTATAATGTCTCTTTTATGTTTAAAAATGGGCACCACAAAACGTTTAGACTATTTATCTAGTATTTTCTTTCTTAAGAATACCATGATCTTAGATTCTCATTCATCACTCTTTCAAAGTAATCACTCCAGCCTTTGTTGGTTGGTTCACCGTTTGTTTGCAACAGACCATGTTCATTTCTGATATAAACAAACTGATTTGCATCTCTCAGCATTTTGTCTTTTAATGAGTTTGTCGATGGTCTTTTCTCCCTTATATTCTAGTTCCGTGGTCCCCAACACGGTGCTCGCGGGCGCCATGGCGCCCGCAGGGGCATTTCAATGCGCCCGCCAGGTGCTCGGGGCTGGCCTGGCCCCGGACACATGGCGCACGGGCGCTTGCGGGGGGAGCGCGCTTGGCGGGGGGAGCGCCAGGCGCGCGGCACTCGGCGGGGGCGGGTGCCGGCCCCGGGCACGCAGCGGGGGGAGCACCAGCCCCGGGCGCACGGCACTCGGCGGGAGAGGGGGAGTGCCGGCCCCGGGCGCACGGCACTCGGCGGGGGGGGGAGCGCCGGGCGTGCGGCACTCAGCGGGAGGGGGGGAGTGCCGGCCCCGGGCGTGCGGCACTCGGCGGGGGGGGGAGGAGCGCCGGCCCCGGGCGCGCGGCTATGGGGGGGCCCTGCCCCCGGGCGCGCAGCTGGGGGGGGGACGCCCTTGGGCGTGCGGCAAGGGGGGGGCCCGCCCCCGGGCGCGCTAGTGTCCCCGCCCCCTGGCGCCCGGCGGGCAAACGGCCACGTCCCCTGGCGCCCGACAACCTCAAAAGGTTGGTTCCATTCCTCTGAGACCAAACATAATCATATGAGACCAAAGTTTTAGCTGTCACAACTGGCTTTTATTTTTAACTCTGCATTTATCTTATCCTTTCTTCACATCCTTTCCAGCACTGCTTCAGCCATTGTTAGGACTTCCACGTGCCTTTTCCAGCAATGGTAATCTTAGTTTGTATCCTTCAAACTTCCTTTCTTAGCAGCTCTTGCCCAGTGTAACGGGAGGGGCGTGGGGGGCTCCCACCCCCTCCCTAGTCCCGAATGGTTTGTGGGGTAGGGCTTGCCCGTGTTCACTCCACGGAGGGGCTCCCTACTACCCGGTTCCCCTTTACTCTCGGCCAATAGGGTGTAGCGAGGTTCCCTTATGCCGGGGTCACCCCCGTTATGGCTGGAACCCTCCTACATAGACCCTGGGGCCTTTCAGCTGACCGGTCCTGACGAACCACCCAGTCCAGCTCCCCCTGGTCCGGGGGACCCACCTCCGTCCGGTGCCCCTCCCTGGGGTCCCACGTCACCTGGTGGCTCCTCGGCCGTTGGGGTGGAGCCAGCGCCCGCGTGCGTTCTACCCAGCCAGCGTCGGTTCGCTCTTCCGGGCGTTGGAAGGTCGTCTGGACGCTGCTGGGTCCGCCTGCCGTGGACCCCCCCTCAGCGGGGCTCGCCGGCGGCTCCCGAGACCTCCGCGCCCCTTCCTTGGCGTCTCCTCCCCGGCCTTCCGCCGTCGGTCGCTGTCTTCTGCCTGCGGGTCCATCGCCCCTCCCCTGGTGTGCCAGCGCCGCTTTTAAAAGCGGACGCCGGCTCGCTGAGCATGCGCGGCAATACAGCCGGCGCTCCTCCGGCTTTCCGCTTGTGGTGCGAGCTGCCGGCGCTAGTGACGGGGCCGGCCCGTCACACCCAGGTATAAGAATCAAGTGAAGCTGCTGTCTCCTGCAAGCAACATATGCGCTAGCCCTCTCAGGTACCCATGGCTGGGAAAGAAAAAAAATAAATCGTCAAACAAGATGTAATGCATAGACTTCCTGAATACATGACCACATCTATTTCTACAGGTCAGCTCTCCAAGCTTCACACACTTGGTTTGAGAGCTGAATTTCCCTTTTCCTACATGAGCTACCTACCAAGGCTATCAAACCCCACCCACCTGGCATGACTTGTTTTAATACCATCTCTATTAGCTTTGTTGTCCTTGTTGTAGGGCCTTTTACAGAGGGAGCCATGCCACCGAAGATTCCACCGCGCCCTGCTGAGCGATGCCACCAGAGACTCTGTGGATATTTTCCGCAGACTTGCATCTGCAGAATGTTCCCCCCTGCACCACCTAGGGATGTGCCTCATAGGAGTTAGACATCCCTTCACAAGGCAGAAGATGCTTATTGCTGTACCCCTGAATCTATAATCTCATCGTTGATACTTTTACCCCGTGACCTGGCAAGAATGCTGTGCTGAGCAAAATGGGAGCTGCTTGCTTTAAAGAGATCATCTGTTTGCTCTTGACGCAATTAGAAAGGGCAGACATGTTCCTGAAATAGTTACAGAACACAAAACAGTTGTGGTTGAAACGAGTTCCAGATGGTGTTCGAGCGGGTTTGGTTTTCATAACAACACATTAAAATGGATTCCATGTCTTAAAATTCCTCTGGTATCTAATGAACAGGAAACATGAATTACAAGTAATAATTTACTACAAACAAAAGAGATGAACTCAGAGACAGACCCATATATCTTTGTTCCTTGAGGTTTGCATGTTTACCTCGTGAGGGCTAATGGCTTTCTTCCACAGTCTTTGTGTTTTCAAGCTCTTATCTAGTTGGGGGTCCAACACACAGGGGAAAAGGAGGGTGCTGAGGTCGTATAGAAAGGTCTGGCTTACCTGTGACCTTGGAGAGATACACGGACATTTCTCGAAAGCGCACCAGAGAGAAAACACGAGACATGATTGTGAGAGGGGGTTAAGAACGAGAGCCAGTTAAACAGCAGAGGGGAGCTTGATGTGCCCCCATCCTCAAAACTGCGGCACAGTTAGGAAATATTTCATCTAGAAACACAGGGCCAAATTTATCCCAGGTATAACTTTAATGGACTTGCACTAGGGGTTATTTGGACACTTTGGCTACAGGGGCATTTCTTTCCAGCTTGATTTACTGACTGTAAAGCTTCTGAGAGTAACTGATAACAGTTGCTAGGACTGCAGCGTGATTTAGGAATACTGTACCACTCTCAAGGCTGTCTCCTGTGCAAATGTGTCAAGTCAGGGTTATAGATGGATATGTTTGGCCATTAGCCTGTCCACCCGTTCCAATATGCATCTTTCATGTCATAACAGATTTGACCTGGATCTAGGAGTCAGGCTGGTTTTATAGAAATTTGGATCATAACCTCCATGGCCAGCAGCTCTCAGAGGCCCTGGAATTGGATACCGCCCAGTAAGAGAGCATCAGCAATTGCACAAATCATTCTCATAAGGGGTAAGAGAATGGCAGGAGAACTAGGGTAAGTGATTGCTGAGAGGGTCAGTAATAACTCTATGCCTGAAGTACTTATGGGCAGATAGGACAATGCTACAGAGAGAGAGAATCAGTCCAGAAGCCTTGGGACGATGTTCCTGTTCATGTGAGCCCTTGACATGCAGAATTTTCTGTGTTAATTCTGGAATAAATATGATTTCTTTTCAATCCACTCTAGTTTTAACTTTATACTGAGTCATTCAAAAGTGAGCGTGGCTTTTTTGTGCAACTGTTCAAGAGAGAAAAGAGATCATTCTTGAATCCCGTAAAACATTGACAAGATTAAATCTGTCTCTGGCTATACGAGCCCAAATGCACCCAGCCTTCGCTGAACTCAAAGGCAAAGCAGGTAGCTGTGTGTTCGTCAAAAATAAACAAAGTTAACAAAAGTAAAATTAATAAAAGTTAACAACAAATGTAGATGGTATAATGAGCTTTTGTGGTACCATCTATGTTTTTGTTAGTCTGTAAGACGCTGCAGAACTATTCATTGTTTTTTAAGCGAAGGAAGGTCCGGCGGGGTTGGTATTTGGGTAGGAAACTGTCTAAGATAACATCTTTTGCTTCTTCTAACACTAGGTGGCAATCTTCTCAGAGCATTAACTTATTCCTTACTACACCGCACCCTGCTTCTCTTAAAATGAAAAGCAAGAAAGAGTAGACAAGCCGGACTATTCCTCTTTTACTTCTCATATAAGGGGAAAATAGGAAGAACAATGAGACTGTGAAAATCAAAACTGTCTTATGAGACAAAAAAGCACTTTAGGTAAGTTCATGGAGGTTAGGTCCATCGATGCTTATTAGCCAGGAGGGGCAGGGATGGTGTCCCCAGCCTCTGTGTGTCAGAGGCTGGAAATGGATGACAGAGACGGGATCATGTGAGGATTCCTGTTCTGTTCCCTCCCTCTGGGGCACCTGGCACTGGCCACTGTGCGCAGACAGGACACTGGGCTGGATGGACCTTTGGTCTGACCCCGTCTGGCTGTTCCTATGTTTTTATGACATTCCATCCCCCCAAGAACTTACCTTTTTTATTGGTCACTGAATATTCATTTATTCTTAGACTTTTCTTCTTTACAGTTAACAAGACACAGTGCTTTTTACTCTGACATTGAGATTGTTCATTTTAGCAGCTAGTGTCTATGGAGTTACGGCAGGGTCTGGGAGCCGGGCCTCCTGCGTTCCATCTGTCGCTCTCTGGGACGGGGCTTGGCAGGACACTCACCTTCCTGTGCCTGAGGGAGGAGACCTAATTCACCCACCTCTCCCTCTGTTCTTTAGGGTGTGTATCTAGGCACCATAGACAATAATTTGTGAGCTCGGGGTGAAAGAGGCTATCAAAATGCAGAGTAAAAACTTGGGGTTGCATCATCACCTCCAGTGGTAGAACTCTGGGGAGAGGCATAAAATGCAGGCAAACCCCATGGGGATTGCTGTGCCAATTTTCTCCCGCCTTACTCTGAAGGTGGTTGGCAAGGTTTGCATTCCTGCCCCTCATGGGGCACAGCCCTGTCTCAAACTCCAAGAGCAGGACAGATTCTGCACTGGCTCCAGCTCCATGCAGCCCTCTCCTGCCTATTGCAGTCGCCCTTTTTCAAAGCAAAAAGGGGTTGCCCATCAGAAAAACGGAAACAACCTGCACTGATTCTCACGCTATGTCTATACTGCTTCCTTCTTGCGCAAAGCCTATGCAAATGAAGTGCAGATTAGCATATTGCCACACTACATTTGCTATTAATTAGGGTTCGTTTTTGCACAAGAGGCTTTTGCGCAAAAAAGGACTGTGTAGATAGCTCCTTTTTGCACAACCCCCCCCCCCTTGCGCAAGAACAAGTCTCCTGAAAAAATGGGGAAGAATGGCTCTTGTGCAAGAGGGGGCTTTTGCACAAAAAGGAGTCTCTTGTGCAAAAGCGGTACCTAATTAATTATGCAAATGAAGCATGGCAATATACTAATCCACATTTCATTTGCATAGGCTTTTGTGCAAGAAAGAAGTAGTATAGACAGGCGTAGCCTTTGTGTTTTGTGCTGTGCGGAGCTGATAACATGCATTCCCCCTACCTCCACCGCTCGCTGTCTCTCCATCCTTCAACCACCCACACTGCACTGTGGGCAAAGCTGGAAGATGGCCACCGTAGTGACTGACAGCACCCTCTCATTTGGAGGAAGATGCTGCCCCAGAGTCTGGATACTGGTAGGAGACGTCAATAGGCAGCTGAGAGACCGACGAGAATGAACATTGGGGGATAAAATAGGGAGACTTAATCCCTAGGGTCAGCAAGAGGGTGGTGTGTGCCTTGCAGCTCTTCCAGAGTTCCCAGGGGCTAGCTTGCCCCTAGGTGCAGGACAGCTTCACTCTAAGGGCTGCCATGAACGGTGCTGAGTTGACATGGCCCGTGAGCCTTGTGGCAGCCAAGGAATGGCTGGAGTGCAGGAGCACTTATCCAGAGAGCCCTCCTCTGTCGGTATCCCCCCGTGGCTCTCTTACACCCCCCCCCCCGTACTAGGAGAGTCTGTGCATTGTGGCCTCGGCGTGACAATGAAGAGTTCTCTAGGGAAGCCCTCCCAGTTCCGCTGTCCCTACCCTGCACTCCTGGTGCTCACTGGACCTAACGGCGTGACTGCTATCAGCAACCGTGCCATAGAGCGACCGCAGTGCAGACGGCCTGATTCTGCTTGTATGAGGCTGGGAAGAGTTTGGTCACTGTTTTGCAGGAGCAAGGTCGGGTATGAGGTGCACCAGGTGCAGTGTTTTCACACTCCCCAGCGCCCAACAAGTCTTTCACCAGGACTGGTCTTCCAGTGGGCTTGGCTGCTGTTACCTACCAGGAGACTCATGCCCCTCTGAACTCCCACTCACGTGGCTATCTCAACGAAACAAAAGTGCATGGACACAGGTTAAATTCAGGTCCATGTTCACCCTTCCCCCACTCTCTGTCTACGGCCCCTGACAGCTTCCTCACCTCTTTGGATCAAGGGGCCTTGTGTCACCAAACTGCTTCGGTTTCACGTGTCCCCCACTCATCTTGTGTTTGTTTCCTGCCCTGGCATGTTTCACCTCATGGTCCCCTCATTTCCCAGGGAGTTTTGTTCTTTTCCAAACAGCTGATCCGGGTGGGGAAGATAAAAAGGAGAGGCTCTCTCTCCCCACTGACAACTTCATTCCCCATTAATGAAGATTTAAAAAGAAATCTCAGGGCTCCTTAAGAACCCAATGACAGCTTTACCTTCTTATGTAGAAACTTTAGACCAGACCAATTCCCCTGTGTCTCAAGCCAGCACGGCTGCAGTGTTAGTTCTCACTCTGCTGGGGACTGCTGGAAAGCAGGATCAGGTGGCAGCATAAATGGATATCAAGAGGTTTGCTTGTACCTTTATCAGATCTTCCTTTCCAAGGGCATTTCATGATATATTTGACACAGAGATGCAGAGAGCTGAGGGTCTCTGCCCCCTCCTCAAGCAGTGATTGCTAATCTCTGTTACCATCCTCAGGTAATCCCCAAGAGCGGTGCTGGAGCAAGTCACACAAATGCACGGGCTGAGTATAGGGCTGTAGAAATGTCTGATTGTTATTTTTCCAGTGAACTTTTTCCCACTTACACAGACCACGTATTTCCCTTTGAGCTGGGTGAGAGGCCTTCCCTCTGCACCACAAGAGGAAATGGTATTTTTCCCCTTCAGTAAGAAATGGTTTAAAAAAAAAAAAAAAAGCCTCCATATGGCAGTGCTAAGCACCACCCTGAGCACCGACACTGCTGCAGCTGGCTCCCTTGGGAGCAATGACACTTTCTCTCAGGGGATTATGAGCACCCAGATAGCAATCACTGGGCTAACGATGTAACTTGGAGGAGACAAGTAAAAGGAAGAGAAAGCAAAGGGCAAGCTTTGAGGTTGAGAGATGCTGAGGAGGGAAACTGTATGAATAGCTCCTTGTACGAGGCGCCTGTGCTGTGTTGCCTGGGTAGAAATGCAGAGGAATAAAAGGTACATGGGGTGAATGAAGAACAGCTTGTGTGTGCCCGTGACAGATGCAGGCTAGACTGTGGGCACACTGAGCACCTGCAAGTACACTCTGCGATATACCCCCAAATGCTTTACCAAGAGCAAAATCATTGTGCGTCATGCAGTTTGGGGTTTTTTGCCAGCTTTTTATAAGGCCAAAGTGGTTGCACTGTTCACGAATCTACTGAAGTTGACTGTTTGTAACCTCTTTTCTTGTGGTATGTTCAGAAGCTTCAGGGGGTAGCCGAGTTAGTCTGTACAGGATAAACTTAAAAAACAACAAATGGTCTGGTGGCTCTTTAAAGTTAGTCTATAAAGTGCTACCAGACCATTTGTTGTTTTTTAAGTTATTTTTGTGGTTTGGCATTCATGAAAGCACACTACATCCTTGGTCTTCTTGGTCTTCACCAAGAAGTGTGATGATGAAAGGATGTCTCACACAGTGAATGCTAGTGGGAAAGGGGTAAGTTTAGAAGATAAAATAAGAAAAGAACAAGTTAAAATCTCTTAGAAAAGTGAGATGTCTGCAAGTCACCGGGGCCTGATGAAATGCATCCTAGAATACTCAAGGAGCTAATAGAAGAGGTATCTGAGCTTCTAGCTATTATCTTTGGAAAGTCATGGAAGTCTGGAGAGATTCCAGAAGACTGGAAAAGTGCAAATCTAGTGCCCATCTATAAAAAGGGAAATAAGAACAACCCAGGAAACTACAGACTGGTCAGTTTAACTTCTGTGCCAGGGAAGATAACGGAGCAGGTAATTAAGGAATTCATCTGCAAACATCTTTAAGAAAATAAAGTGATAGGTAATAGCCATCTTGGATTTGTAAAGAACAAATCATGTCAAACCAATCTGATAGCTTTCTTTGATAGGATAACAAGCCTTGTGGATAAGGGAGAAGCGGTGGACGTGGTATATCTGGACTTTAGTAAGGCGTTTGATACGGTCTCGCATGACCTTATCAATAAACTAGGCAAGTACAACTTAGATGAGGCTACTATAAAGTGGGTGTATAACTGGCTGGATAACCGTACTCAGAGAGTAGTTATCAATGGTTCACAATCCTGCTGGAAAGGTATAACAAGTGGGATTCCACAGGGGTCTGTTTTGGGACCGGTTCTGGTCAATATCTTCATCAACGATTTAGATATCAGCATAGAGAGGACGCTTATTAAGTTTGCAGATGATCCCAAGCTGGGAGGGGTTGCAAGCGCTTTGGAGGATAGGGTCAAAATGATCTGGACAAACTGGAGAAACGGCTGGAGGTAAACAGGATGAAGTTGAATAAGGACAAATGCAAAGTGCTCCACTTAGGAAGGAACAATCTGTCTCACACACACAGAATGGGAAGCGACTGTCTAGGAAGGAGTTCTGTAGAAAGGGATCTAGGGGTCAGAGTGGACCACAAGCTAAATATGAGTCAACAGTGTGGCTATGTCTAGACTGCAGGCTTCTTTCGAAAGAGAAATCCGCTTTTTCGAAAGAGAGCACCCAGCGAGTCTGGATGCTCTCTTTCGAAGACGGCCTCTTTACATTGAAGAACGCCTTCTTTCGAAAGAGGAACTTTCGAAAGAAGGCGTTCTTCCTCGTAAATTGAGGTTTACCGCCATCGAAAGAAAAGCCGCGTTCTTTCGAAATAATTTCGAAAGAACACGGCTTGAGTCTGGACGCAGGGGAAGTTTTTTCGGGAAAAGGCTACTTTTCCTGAAAAAACCCCGGAGTCTGGACACGGCCTGTGATACTGTTGTAAAAAAAGCCAACCTGATTCTGGGCTGTATGAACAGAAGTGTTGTGAGCAAGACATGAGAAGTCATTCTTCCGTTCTCCTCTGTGCTGATTAGGCCTCAATTAGGGTGTGTCTAGACTACAGGGTTTTGTCGACAAAAGTGGACTTTTGTCGACAAAACTATACCTGCGTCCACACTGCGTTTGAGTTATGTCGACATAACGTCGACAAAACTCAGCAGTTTTGTCGACGTATGTAAACCTCATTCTACGAGGAATAACGCCTTTTGTTGACAGAGTTCTGTCGATAGAAGGCGTTATTGCATTTACACTGTCCTTTGCATCCACACTGTTATGTCGACAAAGCGGCTTGCTTTGTCTACAGAACTGGATGTAGTCTAGACGCTCTTTGTCGACAGAAGCTTCTGTCGATAAACCCTGTAGTCTAGATGTACCCTTAGAGTACAGGAGGCCCCCAAGATGCGACCGTCTGAGTTCCGACTCCCCCCTCCCCGCACTTATAACCATATTTGTAAGTACAAAAGGGGCCCAAAACCCCCAACTTACAACCTTGGCCCGCATTTACGACGGTGCATGGTGCCTACCATAAATGTGGGTTCAAATTACAATTCCCCCAACTTGCAACGCTTCCTCTGGAACGAATCACATCGCAAGTCAGGGGCCTCCTGTATTGTGTCCAGCTCTGAGCACCACATTTCAAGAAAGATGTGGAAAAATCAGAGAAGGTCCAACAAAGAGCAACAAGAAGGACGAAAGGTCTAGAGAACATGAGCTATGAAGGAAAACTGAAAGAATTGGCCTAGTTTAGTTTGGAAAAGAGAAGACTGAGAGGGGACATGATAGTGGTTTTCAAGTACCTAAAAGGGTGTCACAAGGAAGAGGGAGAAAAATTGTTCTCCTTGGCCTCTGATGATAGAAGAAGCAATGGGCTTAAACTGCAGCAAGGGAGGTTTAGGTTGGACATTAGGAAAAACTTCCTACCTGACCAGGTGGTGAAACACTGGAATAAATTGTCTGGAGAGGTTGTGGAATCTCCATCTCTGGAGATATTGAAGAGCAGGTTGGACAGACACCAGTCAGGGATGATCTAGATGGAGTTTGATCCTGCTGTGAGGGCCGGGGACTGGACTTGATGATTTTTCAAGGTCCCTTCCCATTCTAGTGTTCTATGAATCTATCCGAGGAACAGCCCTGCTGTTCTCCTGTTGCAGGAATCCCTTCAAAAGACTCTCTGGCTCCCACATTCCAGTTCCAGTGTGATTAATGATGGTCTGTGCGCTCCCTGGGGGCCTTTCAGATCTTGTGCAAAGTTCACCTGCAACAGAGCATCCTAGTCAGGAAACTTTGAAAGTGCTTTTCGTCTCCTCCGTGAATCACTGACTTGCTGCGAGTCTCTGCCTGTCTGCCGTGGAATGCCTTTGGGTAGCTTTCAAAAGCCACTGCCTGGATAGAAAGGGGCAAAGATGCATGTGTCATTCCTGGCCCCTCTGCTAATCTAAGAAATAAAGCAAAGGCAGGTAGAACTTTTCATTAAAGCCAGCTTCACAGGTGCTACACTATAGACAGTACATTTTGGGGGTGAACATAAGAACGGCCAGACTGGGTCAGACCAAGGATCCATCCAGCCTAGTACTCTGTCTGCAGACAGTGGCCAATGCCAGGTGTCCCAGAGGGAGAGAACACAACAAGTAACCCTCACATGAACCCTCTCCTGTAAATTGGGTGGGATAGATAAGGAGTTCCTATACAAGTTTACTCAGCTCTTCTGATTTAGGACTAGACTTTCAGTGTATCATGGCTAAAAAAAAGGACCTAGGTGCAGAAGTTTACTCTCCAGGCTACCAGGCATAGGAAAATGAAGCGGCGATTTAAATAATCGCTGCTTCATTTAAATTTACATGGCTGCCTCCTCATCCCAGGAGGCATACCTGGGAGGTCGACAAATGCCTTTGATGTCGACCCCCGTGCATCTAGACTACCGCGCTGAGCCAACAAACAGCTGATTGGCTCAGTGCGGCAGCCATGTAAATTTAAATGAAGCGGCGATTATTTAAATCGCCGCTTCATTTTCCTATGCCTGGTAACCTAATCTACATGCCTCTGTCGCCGGAGGCATGTAGTCTAGACGTACCCTCAGAATGGGAAGTGACTGTCTAGAAAGGAGTCCGGCAGAAAGGGATCTAGGGGTTATAGTGGACCACAAGCTGAATATGAGTCAACAGTGTGATGCTGTTGCAAAACAAGCAAACATGATTCTGGGATGCATTAACAGGTGAGTTGTGAGCAAGACACTATAACTCATTCTTTCGCTCTGCTCTGATTAGGCCTCAGTAGGAGTATTGTGTCCAGTACTGGGCACCACATTTCAAGAAGGATGTGGAGAAATTGGAGAGGGTCCAGAGAAGAGCAACGAGAATGATGAAAGGTCTAGAGAACATGAACTATGAGGGAAGACTGAAGGAATTGGGCTTGTTTAGTTTAGAAAAGAGAAGACTGAGGGGGGACATGAGAGCCGTTTTCAGGTATCTAAAAGGGTGTCATAAGGAGGAGGGAGAAAACTTGTTCATCCTGGCCTCCGAGGACAGGACAAGCAGCAATGGGCTTAAACTGCAGCAAGGGAGGTTTAGGTTGGACATTAAGAAAATGTTCCTAACTGTCAGGGTGGTTAAACACTGGATTAAATTGCCCAGGGAGGTTGTGGGATCTTCAGCTCTGGAGATATTTAAGAGCAGGTTAGCATGAATACTAACATTACTAATATACCCTGCGAGGGTGGCAATGAGAACTCCCTTGCAAAATGTCAAGAGAGAACACAGTAAAAAAAACAGCTGCTGGCATTTGAAAAAAGGATATAAATGCCACACAAAGACTATTTTAGATCCCAGCGAGTGACAAGTGGATAGAGTGTTGTCCTGTAGTGAGATAAAAAGCAGGAATTGCATCTGCTGAATTTTCCAGATTGAATGTACTTTGAGCTTCCACGACACAATTCTGTGAGTTGCTCAAACCTACGTGTTGTCCAGTGTGCTATTTTTTAGCTTATCTACATTGACCTACTTTGACATAGGAACGGAGAGTGACATTCTCCTCTGTGCAAAGGCAAAAACACAGCCTACTCACAGGGGGCCCTGTCCATCTCTGAGTACCATGAGTGGGGGGAGGCCCTGTCCCCACCTCTATCCGCCAGCAGACTCGCCGCTCCCATTGGTCGGAAAAAGGCCACTGGGATCCGCCTGGCCTGTACCTATGGTGCAGGCAGTGTGCAAAGTACTTCTGCCCCAGGCTCATGGCACCAGAGAGCACATGGTCCCTGCAGCTGTCCACTTTGAGCAGCATGTGGGGGTGTGGCAGGCAGACAGCCTGCCTGAGGGTCCTGATGGGATGCTGTCCAGAAGCGCCTAGGTAACCAAATCCCTTCCTCCCCCACAACCCTCTGTTCCCCCTCCAACCCTCCTGCCCAAGATCACAACCCAAACCTCTGCATTTCCTCAAGCATCTCTGCTCCAGGTCACAACACATCCCTCCAGACACCACACCCCTCCTGCAGTCTGCCTTCAGGTCAGAATCCTCCCCTGAACCTGTACCCCTTCCCAACCCCCCTCCTGCACCCGTACCCCCTCCCAACCCCCCCTGCACCCGTACCCCTCCCAACCCCCTCCTGCACCTGTACCCCTCCCAACCCCCCCTGCACCTGTACCCCTCCCAACCCCCTCCTGCACCCATACCCCCTCTCAACCCCCCCTGCACCTGTACCCCTCCCAACCCCCCCTGCACCTGTACCCCTCCCAACCCCCTCCTGCACCTGTACCCCTCCCAACCCCCCTCCTGGACCCGTACCCTCTCCCAACCCCCCCGCACCCGTACCCCTCCCAACCCCCCTCCTGCACCCGTACCCCCTCCCAACCCCCCTCCTGGACCCGTACCCCTCCCAACCCCCCCGCACCCGTACCCTCTCCCAACCCCCCCGCACCCGTACCCCCTCCCAACCCCCCCCGCACCCGTACCCCCTCCCAACCCCCTCCTGCACCCGTACCCCTCCCAACCCCCCCGCACCCGTACCCCCTCCCAACCCCCCCCCCGCACCCGTACCCCTCCCAACCCCCTCCTGCACCCGTACCCCTCCCAACCCCCCCCCGCACCCGTACCCTCTCCCAACCCCCCCTGCACCCGTACCCCTCCCAACCCCCTCCTGCACCCGTACCCCCTCCCAACCCCCCTCCTGCACCCGTACCCCCTCCCAACCCCCCCCCGCACCCGTACCCCCTCCCAACCCCCCCCGCACCCGTACCCTCTCCCAACCCCCCCTGCACCCGTACCCCTCCCAACCCCCATCCTGGACCTGTACCCCTCCCAACCCCCCCGCACCCGTACCCTCTCCCAACCCCCCTCCTGCACCCGTACCCCTCCCAATCCCCCCTGCACCCGTACCCCTCCCAATCCCCCCTGCACCCGTACCCCCTCCCAACCCCCCCCCGCACCCGTACCCCCTCCCAACCCCCTCCCGCACCCGTACCCCCTCCCAACCCCCCCCCGCACCCGTACCCCCTCCCAACCCCCCTCCCGCACCCGTACCCCCTCCCAACCCCCCCCGCACCCGTACCCCCTCCCAACCACCCCTGCACCCGTACCCTCTCCCAACCCCCCCCCCGCACCCGTACCCTCTCCCAACCCCCCCGCACCCGTACCCCCTCCCAACCCCCCCCTGCACCCGTACCCTCTCCCAACCCCCCGCACCCGTACCCTCTCCCAACCCCCCCCGCACCCGTACCCCCTCCCAACCCCCCCTGCACCCGTACCCTCTCCCAACCCCCCCGCACCCGTACCCCCTCCCAACCCCCCCGCACCCGTACCCTCTCCCAACCCCCCCGCACCCGTACCCCCTCCCAACCCCCCCCCGCACCCGTACCCTCTCCCAACCCCCCCGCACCCGTACCCCCTCCCAACCCCCCCCCGCACCCGTACCCTCTCCCAACCCCCCGCACCCGTACCCTCTCCCAACCCCCCCGCACCCGTACCCCCTCCCAACCCCCCCCCCGCACCCGTACCCTCTCCCAACCCCCCCGCACCCGTACCCCCTCCCAACCCCCCCCTGCACCCGTACCCTCTCCCAACCCCCCCGCACCCGTACCCTCTCCCAACCCCCCCCGCACCCGTACCCCTCCCAACCCCCCTCCTGCACCCGTACCCCCTCCCAACCCCCCCGCACCCGTACCCCTCCCAACCCCCTCCTGCACCCGTACCCTCTCCCAACCCCCCCCGCACCCGTACCCCTCCCAACCCCCTCCTGCACCCGTACCCTCTCCCAACCCCCCCCGCACCCGTACCCCCTCCCAACCCCCCCGCACCCGTACCCCCTCCCAACCCCCCTCCTGCACCCGTACCCTCTCCCAACCCCCTCCTGCACCCGTACCCCTCCCAACCCCCCTCCTGCACCCGTACCCCCTCCCAACCCCCCCCGCACCCGTACCCCTCCCAACCCCCCTCCTGCACCCGTACCCTCTCCCAACCCCCTCCTGCACCCGTACCCTCTCCCAACCCCCCCCGCACCCGTACCCCCTCCCAACCCCCCCGCACCCGTACCCCCTCCCAACCCCCCCGCACCCGTACCCCTCCCAACCCCCCTCCTGCACCCGTACCCTCTCCCAACCCCCTCCTGCACCCGTACCCCTCCCAACCCCCCTCCTGCACCCGTACCCCTCCCAACCCCCCCCCCCGCACCCGTACCCTCTCCCAACCCCCCTCCTGCACCCGTACCCTCTCCCAACCCCCCCCGCACCCGTACCCCCTCCCAACCCCCCCGCACCCGTACCCCCTCCCAACCCCCTCCTGCACCCGTACCCTCTCCCAACCCCCTCCTGCACCCGTACCCCCTCCCAACCCCCTCCTGCACCCGTACCCCTCCCAACCCCCCCCCGCACCCGTACCCTCTCCCAACCCCCTCCTGCACCCGTACCCCCTCCCAACCCCCCTCCTGCACCCGTACCCTCTCCCAACCCCCCCCGCACCCGTACCCCTCCCAACCCCCCCGCACCCGTACCCCCTCCCAACCCCCCTCCTGCACCCGTACCCCTCCCAACCCCCCTCCTGCACCCGTACCCTCTCCCAACCCCCTCCTGCACCCGTACCCCCTCCCAACCACCCTCCTGCACCCGTACCCTCTCCCAACCCCCCCCGCACCCGTACCCTCTCCCAACCCCCTCCTGCACCCGTACCCCTCCCAACCCCCCCGCACCCGTACCCCCTCCCAACCCCCCTCCTGCACCCGTACCCTCTCCCAACCCCCCCCGCACCCGTACCCTCTCCCAACCCCCCTCCTGCACCCGTACCCCTCCCAACCCCCCCGCACCCGTACCCTCTCCCAACCCCCCCCCGCACCCGTACCCCTCCCAACCCCCCCGCACCCGTACCCCCTCCCAACCCCCTCCTGCACCCGTACCCTCTCCCAACCCCCCCGCACCCGTACCCTCTCCCAACCCCCTCCTGCACCCGTACCCCTCCCAACCCCCCCGCACCCGTACCCTCTCCCAACCCCCCCCCCCCCCCGCACCCGTACCCCTCCCAACCCCCCCGCACCCGTACCCCTCCCAACCCCCCCGCACCCGTACCCCCTCCCAACCCCCTCCTGCACCCGTACCCTCTCCCAACCCCCCCCGCACCCGTACCCTCTCCCAACCCCCTCCTGCACCCGTACCCCTCCCAACCCCCCCGCACCCGTACCCTCTCCCAACCCCCCCCCGCACCCGTACCCCTCCCAACCCCCCCGCACCCGTACCCTCTCCCAACCCCCCCCCGCACCCGTACCCCTCCCAACCCCCCCGCACCCGTACCCCCTCCCAACCCCCCCGCACCGGTACCCCTCCCAACCCCCCCGCACCCGTACCCTCTCCCAACCCCCCCCCGCACCCGTACCCCCTCCCAACCCCCCCGCACCCGTACCCCTCCCAACCCCCCCGCACCCGTACCCCCTCCCAACCCCCCTCCTGCACCCGTACCCCCTCCCAACCCCCCCGCACCCGTACCCTCTCCCAACCCCCCTCCTGCACCCGTACCCTCTCCCAACCCCCCCCCGCACCCGTACCCCCTCCCAACCCCCCCGCACCCGTACCCCTCCCAACCCCCCCGCACCCGTACCCCCTCCCAACCCCCTCCTGCACCCGTACCCCCTCCCAACCCCCCCCACCCGTACCCCTCCCAACCCCCCCGCACCCGTACCCTCTCCCAACCCCCCCCCGCACCCGTACCCCCTCCCAACCCCCCCGCACCCGTACCCCCTCCCAACCCCCTCCTGCACCCGTACCCTCTCCCAACCCCCTCCTGCACCCGTACCCCTCCCAACCCCCCCCCGCACCCGTACCCCTCCCAACCCCCCCCCGCACCCGTACCCCTCCCAACGCCCATGGACCCGCCCCCCCTTCTTGTCTCCTCCCTGCGCGGTGGGGCGGGTCCCAGCTGTTCCATGGAGGCGGGGTCTCAGCCGGGCCCCGCCCCTCAGGCTGGCCCAGAGCCCCGCCCCCCGAGCACCTGGCTGCTGCATCCCCAGCTCTACACATACCCCCCCCCCGTGGGCACGGACGCTTCCTATTGGCCGAATGTGATCCTGCACCGCCCTCCTGTGCGCGGATTGGTCGCCTCCTAGAGACACGTGGCCCTCTCGTCTCCCGCCACAACAACACTCCCCCTTCCATTCGCGTAACCGACCTCCCCGCGCGCTCATTGGCCCGGGGGCGCCTCACTCTCCGCTCCGCCCCGCCCCTTGGCTGCCGCGCTTCCCCGCGATTGGTTCCCTCTGCCGGCGCGCGCTCCCTCCGCCCCGTACATCAGGGTCCGTTCCGGGAGCGGCGGCGCGTGCGGGTCCGCGCGGCCATGGCCTACCAGGGCCTGGCGCACGAGTTCCTGGGCGTGCCGGCCGTCACGCGCGCCTACACCTCGGCCTGCGTCATCACCACCGCCGCCGTGGTGAGGGGCTGGGACCCCCCCGGGCCCCGCCCCCTCCGAACCCCCCCGGGCCCCCCCCCGGACCCTGCGTCATCACCGCCGCCGCCGTGGTGAGGGGCTGGGACCCCGCCCCCTCCGAACCCCCCCGGGGCCCCCCTCGGGCCCTCCCCCGGACCCTGCGTCATCACCCCCCCCCGGACCCCGCCCCCTCCGAACCCCCCCGAACCCCCCCCCCGACCCCGCGTCATCACCCCCCGGACCCTGCGTCATCACCCCCCGGGCCCCGCCCCCTCCGAACCCCCCCGAACCCCCCCCCGGACCCCGCGTCATCACCCCCCGGGCCCCGCCCCCTCCGAATCCCCCGGGCCCCCCCCGGACCCTGCGTCATCACCCCCCCCGGGCCCCGAACCCCCCGGCCCCCCGGGCCCCCCCCGGACCCTGCGTCATCACCGCCGCCGTGGTGAGGGGGGTGGGACCCCGAACCCCCCCGGGCCCCCCCCTGCCCCGCCCCCCCGGGCCCCTCCGAACCCCCCCGGGCCTCCCGGCCCCGAACCCCCCGGGTCCTGCCCCCCCCGGACCCTGCGTCATCACCGCCGTCATGGTAAGGGGGGGGCTGGCCCCCGGGGGCCCAACACGGAGCCCACCCCCTACCCCGCCCGGCCGGGTGCCCTGCCCCCCATAAGAGCCCCCGCTCTGAGTGCTCGTGCCGTGCGCGTGGCCTGTTCCGTGTCTCGCTCCAGGGTTAACTGGCCCCTCTCGCTTCCTTGCAGCAGTTGGAATTCATCACCCCCTTCCAGCTGTACTTCAACCCCGACCTGATCTTCAGGAAGTTCCAGGTGAGAGTCCTTTTTCTGCCCAGTCCCTCGCTCTCTTCCTAGCCTGATAGCCCAGAGATTCCCTGATCTGGAGTTGGAGCCAGTAGCCGGCCAACCCAGCTTCCCTAGTTACTTGCCCTACTTCCGGAGAGGAGTTTCTTTACTCCCCATAGTCTCTTGTCCTCTGTGAACGTGGCTGCTGGGCCTTGTAGGGCACTTTCTCAGCAGAAGCTGTGGAGGTGGGGCTACAGTTACCGTGCTCGTTTCCCATTCCCTTTGCCTCACACCGGAGTGGGTTCTCTAGGTCCCGTTCCTGTTCTACTCAGACCCTAAGACTGTTTACTCCAGTCCCTTTCAAGAAGGCTGGGTGAGATTTAAGTCTCTTGGGGGCTGGAGAGGGGACGCTCGCCTTCAGAGGAAGGTGTCTTGACTTGGGAGCTGGGATCAGAAATTGTCCCTTCTCTTTGGGAAGGTGTGGAAATGTCCCTTGTCACCGGGGTGCTGAGAGGGTAGCTGGAACCACAGGAGACATGTCATACAAGCATCTGGCTTCCTGCAGGTGATTAACAGGGCAAAATGGCAATACGGGATAGGAAGATGTGTGTGTGGGAGCTTTCAAATTGGAGAAGAGATATGACTGTCCATCTTGCTCTTTTCCTGTCTCTTCTCTTACAGATTTGGAGGCTCATCACCAACTTCCTCTTTTTTGGGCCCTTGGGATTCAGTTTCTTTTTCAACATGATATTTTTGTATCCTTTGGTCTCAGCAGCACTCTTTGGTCCCTTTTCGTTTTAAATTGGACTCTTCACACACCCACCTTCCTCATCTAGCTGGCTTGTCTCATCTTCAGTGCCAGGCTGTAACGTTTCCCTTCGTCCAGTCTCTGCCAGTCAGAACGGAAAAGTCACTTCCCAGACGTGGTCACTCCAGATCAATGTTCCTTAAACTTTTTAAGACTGAGGAACACCAAACAATTTTTTTTTAATGAGGAACACCAGGGATTTTTGGTTGAGCGAGCAAAAAAAAAAGTCGTGTGCCCCTTTAAGGGTGGCCATTTTTAATTCTGTTCTCTGTGGCACACTGGTGTGCCATGGAACACAGTTTAAGAAACACTGCTCCAGAGCCTGCTGGTGTCTTAGATGGGAGATGACCAAGCTTGCGGCTGCAGAGCTCCAGCTTAGTCCATAACTCATTTGCTGGGCTGTCTAAAAGACCTGTCTGGTGGGGGCAGCTCCCCTGGAGGAAAGCCTTGGGGTGGTATCAGTGAGACAGGCAGTGTTAGCTGCCGCCAGAGACGACAGTGCTCTGACCTGAAACTACACTGCTGTGTGGCTTCTGCAGCCATGCTGGGCAGAGCTGAGCAGGTGACCCAATCTCCTCAAGTCTGGTAACACAAGATGACTCTCACTGCTCTGGCTTTGGGCTTGGACAGCTGCTGGCTGCCAGCTTCCTCCCCTGAAACTACTTGCCAGCAAACCCTGTGGCTTAGTCGGTGACGCAGGGTAGCCAGCTGTTAATTTTCCTATACTGCAAACCCTCTCATTTCCCACTCTCAGGTACAGATATTGCCGAATGCTAGAGGAAGGCTCCTTTCGGGGAAGGACGGCCGACTTTGTCTTCATGTTTCTCTTCGGGGGATTTCTCATGACAGTATCCTTTGTTCGAGTTGGCCAAGACTCCAGGGGTGGCGGCTGCTGCTACTCCACTGCATGGAGGAGCACCGTAAGCTCTTCTGTATGCCCCTCTCTACTCTGGTTGGCATTACGTGAGGATACAACAGGGGCTGCAGGGTGTGAAATGCATGTTTCCTAGGGCAGACAAACCCTGGAGCCACCTGGCTGGCAGATGCAGATTCTGCTCATTGGATGGCTTTTCTCACAGACGGCAGCCTCTGTCAGTGCTGCCAGTCAAACTGTTTCTTCCATTGGCCACAGGAGTGCTGATGTACACAATCTCTCCAGATACACTTGGGCAGGGCAGGTGGCATGTTGTGTAACACTGGGTGCAGGAAGCTGTTGGATCATTAGGTTTAGTGAGACATGGAGCCGGGTGGTTCTTAACTATCTTAAATAACTCTGCTGGGCTGCTGGACTCTCTGCCCTGATCCAGGCTGTCATTTCAGGGAGGTGGTTACTCCACAAAACCAGCTCACACTGGAGTGTCTAATTTAGAGAGCAGCAGCAGTTAAAACATTTAGCCCCAAGCTCCCAGAGAGCATGGGACTGGGAAGAGGAGTTGCACATATGGAGCTGAACACAGAGCTTGGTCCTGAATCTTTAGCAGCTTGTGTAGCATAAGGCTGAGCTGTGTTAATGGGCGTGACCAGGGCTACTTTGATTTCTTTTTTTGTACCTAGTGTGAATATTGTTTTAAGCTTTTGGAACCATTTAAAGTAAGAGAAACACGTCTGGGAAGGACAAAAACTCCCTTGGTAGACAAACTTTTCTGGAGTTCCCTGCTGCCACCTGTTGCAGGGTGCCCCCTGAGAGGTGTTGTGGCCCATGTGTTAACCGCAAGCAGCGCTCTTCCTCTACAGCTGTGCGTTCCTATGTAAATACTGCGCAGACTTGCACATCCTGTGGGCAGTGTCTGTAAGTGCTTAGTGAGGCCAATGCCAATGCACCTGCGCTGTCCCCATTCTTGAGCTCTCATCTGCATCAGAGCCCCTGCACACAGCAGGAGCAATGAGTGCGAAGACCGGCCTCACTTTTGCAACCCTGCAGCTAGCCCGTAGGGTCCTTGGTGTGTTAGAAACCACCTATCCCTCTCCCTGGGCAGGCAAAGGAACAGAGAAAAGTTAGGGTCTCTCTGACAGAACTCTCTTGCAGAGGGCAAAGTGGGGTCGGCTTGGATGCAGATAAATAGCAGGCACTCCTCTTGTGCTTGAAAGGTGAAACATAAACTTGAGAAGTGGCCTGGCTAGCTCCTAAGCCTCCTAAGGGGGGGGACAGACTCTCCTTCTAGGGCAGCTTAGCCCTAGATAGTAGTTACAACCCTCTGGTGCTGGTTCAGAGCCCCGGGGAAGAGGTGTTTGCGCTCAGTCCAGCTCCGACTGGACTAATGTCGGTGCCAAGAAAGCCAGGGTGTTGCACTAACAGACCTACTCCCCACAGCCTTGGAAGGCAGCTTGGTCTTGTGAGCTGGCCATGGTAGAGGGAGTTGGGGGTGGGGTGGGGAGTGTTCTGGGATCAAGCACAGACTCACAGGAGGCGCGGATAGGTTTACCATTCTCCATTAACTTCCCCAGGGGTGAAAAGCAGAAATTTGGCTTGCCCACCTTTGCCAAGTGTTTGAGGCGCTTTTACTGAAGAACAGTGGTTGGCAGGCTAAAGATTTCAGAGGGCTGTGGGCTGTCAGGCAAGTCCACTGGCAACTAAGTTCGTGCTCTGGAAGATGACAGGCGAGAATTAACAAAGCTTCCCTAGGGAATAAGAGCTGTTTGGGTGACGGCTGCCCTGGGGTGGACATCGCTCTTCCTCAGCTGAACGGCCTGCTCACATTGCTGCTATTAGAGGGTTGGGTACAAGGAAGGGGTAAGTGTGAGGGATGAACTTCTGCAGGGTACATCTGGTGACTTGTGCAGTCACATGGCTGTTCAAGTTATCTGCATCCAGACTGGCCCTGCTCAGAGTCATACAAGGCCTGGGTTCAAAGGGACCCCTCATATTCAGTCTCCCTTCGTGCAGAGTTTATCAGCTCTATTAACACCCCTGGAAGCCTTGTAATGACCGGTCAGTAATTAGGTCTCTTCCAGGTTATAGAGAACTCTGTTCCCTAAATAACCCAAAACCTGCATCTGGTGTTGGGAGTATTGTCCTGTGCTGCAGGTGAGGCCAGTGTCCGGGGGGGGGGAAGGGGGGGAAAGAGAGGAGAGGGTGCAGACCATCACTTGCCACACCTCACAGGAGGCAGCACAGAGTAGCTGAGGTGTAAATGACAGTCAGTGCATATTTTGTTACTAGGGAAGGAGAGGAGGTGGGACTGGCAGAGGATAGGTGTGTCCCAGACTGCATGGAGAGTGGGCCGGGCTTTGGGATCTGTCACTCGTATAATCAACCCCAGGACACTGAAGTCCTGGGCAGCTGTCTAAGTAATCTGTCAGAACTCCTGTATCTCTTGTCCTGCTGCTTTGGGGTGTTCTCCTGAACTCTGTAGCTCTCAGCTCTTCGGCCTCTTCGCCAGCCTCTTTTTCCTGGGCCAGGCTTTCACCATCATGCTGGTGTATGTGTGGAGCCGCCGGAACCCGTACATCCGCATGAACTTCTTCGGGCTCCTGAACTTCCAGGCCCCCTTCTTGCCCTGGGTCCTGATGGGCTTCTCCCTACTGCTGGGCAATTCCATAATCATTGATTTGTTGGGTAAGTAGCCCTCTGGGCACTTGTATGAGCGCACATTTTCCAGCTGTGACCCCCCAGTGCATTACATCACGCAGAAGCCCGGCCTTCGTGCCCCCTTGCTGATGCCACACCCTTTCTCCAAGGAGCACAGCTGGCCTGGCCTCTTGTGCCCCTCCCCGGACACACAAGTGCATCCTCAGTGTTAGGAATTCAGTGCACTTTGAACAGCACAATGCCCCCTATGAATCCCCAGTAGAGCTGCCCAGTGGGCTGAGCAGTAATAGGGATGGGAGGGTGAGCTCTAAGCAGACACTCATGCCCTGTTGTTCTACCCTCCCTGCTTTTTCCAGAGCAGTTCCCAGGTCTTTGTTTTACTGCCCATATCCCAGGAGTTTTCTCCAGCCACGCTTTGCTTTGGAGCACAAAGCCATTCAAAGCTAAGGCCTTGGGCTGAAGGTAACTTCCCTCCCTTCCCTTGTAGTCCCCCCAAATTAAGCATGCAGGGACAATGCAGTTGTCTTGTGGGACAACTGCTGGGGTAGCTTCCCCCCCACCCTGTTCCATAACTTCAGTGAGAGAATAGCTGCCCTCTGCTCCAGTGAAGAGAGATCTGCAGGTAACCCTTTTCCTTCCTCTTCTCCACAGGAATTGCAGTGGGTCACATCTATTACTTCCTTGAAGATGTTTTTCCCAGCCAGCCTGGAGGGAAGAAGTTGCTACTCACTCCAGGCTTCCTGTAAGTGGAAATTCTTGTCTCCTTTCCTGGGTGCAGTGCACCATCCCCTCCAAGGGTGTTCTCCATCACGGAATAGCTCACCTGCCTCCCTTGGGCTAGTCTTGCCTTGGAGAAGGCTAAGGACCAGGCTACAAACACTACATGCAGCATTGCCTGCTGTGGAAAGCATCCCATGCCTTAAACGGTGTCTCTATATGCTCTGCTGCTTCTCACATGCTTTGACTTGGGCCCCCTTGTTGCCGCACGAGGGCGGCTCCAGTCTTTAACTTACATACAAGGTACTGGTAACCGTGGAGCAGATTGTTGGGGAGGGTGGCTAGCAATGCATTTGCTGTTTCCCTAACTCAGCTGGGAACTAGGTGCTGTGGTAGTCCTCCCGATGTTGTATCAGACAGTGGCTGTCCCTGAGAGAGTTTGGTCCTAGGAGGGAGGGGGTAGCTTTTTGTCCCTCTTGGGCCTAACTCTTGGTATTTGCTTCTTTTGTGGGTGGGCCTGGTTCCTGCCAGGAAGCTGGTGTTTGACACTCCGGAAGAGGATCCCAACTACAACCCCCTTCCTGAGGATCAGCCGGAGAACTGGCCAGCTGACCAGCCAGGACAGAATCAGCAACAGCCGCCGCCTCAGTAGTGGGGAGAACCTGCTCTCCCCCACCTGGCCAAACTCTTCTTCTTGCTGGACTGATGCTGTTCCCAAGGCAGAGGGAGTGTTGCCATGGACCAAGGCTGCCTTGAACTGCTCTGGGCTTGATTTTAGTCTGTATTAATATCTCATTGTTCTCTTGCACTAGCCTGTTTGCCAAGCTGTTCTCTGGAGTATCATATTTATAGACTGAAAAGTTACATATGTGCAGAAGTGGTATGTGTGTCTGTTTAATGCCAGGGAAGTGCATGAAGTTTCACGTTGTTCAGCTGTTGCAACATGCCAGCCAGCCCAGTCCTAGAGCATCACAAGGGCGCATTGCTTCAGCTCTGCCCCTCTTCTCCTTTCCCCCTAGTTTTATTTTTCAGTGACAGGGCTGCACCTGGCTGGGAAAGCGGCAACCTAGAACAGTCATTACGTAGGCACTAGTCTGAGACTTAGCAAGGGCAGTGTCCCTAAGGGGAAACTATTTCGCATTCAGCTCTAACAGGGAAGGCAGAGTGAATTTACCTCCAGAGAGAGAGCTCCACCACAAGGATGATGGGAGCCTGAATGCTGCATGGAGAGGAAATATGTCCCCTTGATGCTGGACAAACTCAGGGTGATGCAGGATCCGTAAAGACACAAAGGGCCTTATTGGTGTAAGTCACAGGGTTGTTTCAGGCTGTGGCCCCAGGTTCTAACAGTGCTTACAGCTCAATCTTTGAGGCTCTGTTCAGTGGCTCACCTGTTAAGTCACTACATTTAAATAACAAGGCTTGCCCCTGTACAGCCTAGCAATAAGTTTTAGGCTGTATCTACAGTCAAAGTTACACTGTGTAAAAAGCCAATTGCACTAAACCTGTGTAAATGCCTGTGAACTATATCTAAAATTGAAACCCATTTAACTAAGGATCCATGCACAATTGCACCCGTTTAACTAATACAAACAGTTTATATTAGAAGAGCACCAGTGACCTTGGAATCAGAGTGGGGTGAGTAACTATCACTGTTAGCAGAAGCCAAACAGTAGAAGCCTGAAGGGAAAGAAAGCTCAATGATCAGCCATAAACTTTATTCTCTGCTGCTTGCATCAAGTGTTGCTGTAAGCAGAGGCTGAAGACTTCTCCCCGCGAAGCCAGCATAGCCTTAGCACCCACACAATGAAAAATCGAGTGCTACCGAGCCCCATTCATGGTGAGGAGGGGGTCACAAGGAAATTTACTCATTTAAATTCTAAGCTTAGTTGCATAGCAGTCAAGCTTTTGACAGTAGGAAATTGTTGGAATAACCTACTGGTAAAAGGGAAATAGCACTTGGGCAGCATAGCTGGTTAGTGGAGGGGGTAAGACAGCAGTGACAGAGCAGCTGAATCTGAAGTCCATAGCTTTTGGTAACTCCCTGACATCTGAATTTTATATCTTCCCTCTCACAGCCTAGTGCCCCCCCCCCATCAGAAACCTGTTCACTTTCAAACTGCCATGGTGCAAGGTGCAGCATGACAACACTCAGGCTAAAAGGAGATTTCTGACAATGCTAGAAGTGCGGGTGGACAAGGATGAAGAGGTTTTACAGCCTCCTTTAGTACAAGAGCCATGACATCAGTGTCGGATTATACAGACAATCTTCCCTGCTTGCTACATTTTCTCTCAATTTTCCTGGGGAAGGAGTGCAAGTTCTAGCAAAGCAGCCAACCAGCTTGCCTTTGTTGCCAGGTAAATAAAAAAACCCCAAAAGCTGATACTTCTATATCTTGTTTATAAGCAGCTAAATCAAACTGCCAGTGGGAAGGGGCAGCTGTCTCTTCTCACCAGCCTGATCAAATCTTGGTACCAAAGTGTCTGGGTCATGGGTGAATACAGCTTTACTCCCAGTGACCACATGATTGTTAGAAGCAAGGGAGGGACTGACTACATGTGATCATTCACAGTGACTACAGGAGTGGCTTTTTGCTGAAGGAAAGATGCAGTTTCAGCAACTAAGTCAGAACTGAAATGCAGAGTCTGCAGTCTCACTCCCTGCTAGTCTGGGGAGTCTTGGTGTATTCTCCCCAACTTGGCTCTCAACCAACCCACAGTAACACTAGACAAAGATGAGCTTCAAAGCCTGGCAGCAGCCATGTTCACCGAGCATATCAGCCGAGCTCCAGTTGCACCGAGATAATTAGAGAGACGGCTGGTTTTGATCACCCTGAGGGCACCAAACAGACGCAGCTCCTTCACGATTCGGAAAATGTTAACATTCTATGGAGGCCTCATGATCTTTGCTATTCCCACATCACTGAGTCACAAAGCCCAGTCCCACAGCAAAAGACAATACTGGGCAAGATTCCCTTTGAAGCCTATTAGATCTATTCAAAATGAGCAGCTAGAGGACAGGCCTCCGCACCAGGTGTGATCATCCAGCCCCCCTGCAAACCTGGGGAGCAGGAGCAGGGCCGGAAACAGCCTGAGGAGCTCCAAGGCCTAGCACTAAGCCCCTGAAATGCTTGACTGGCATGAGCGCGAGCAACGGGAGGCCTGCATGTACGCTACTGATTCAAACCAACGACTACGCATTCCTTTTATTTAAAAAGTTCTAACAGCGCACTTTGCACCTATACAATAATAATAAAAAAAAAAGGAATCTTTACTCAGTCCACATACAGGTACATGAGGGCTCTGACAGCTGCCACAGGCCTAGGAAGGAGAATGTGCTAATGCAACTTTCTCAGCACATGGTCTTAAAGTAGGGGCAAGGGAGTCAGCAATACTCTGAACTGCTTAGCAAGTGGAATGTAACCCCCTCATTCTGGGCCAGAAAGATGCAAGACAAACCCCTGCCAACCCTCGGACCTCTTGGGGGAGCGGAGTGGAGACAGAGTCTGTAGGATGAGCACCACTCTCTCGGCAGAGAGGATTACCAGGCTGGAGCAGTGTTGGCCAAACGTCTCATGCGCCTGTAGGAAGCAAAGGGAAAAAAGGCACAGTTAAGTGTTGGGAAAAATGCTTAGAAGATCTGCCTGGATTCATACCACACTGCCCCCACAGATGCCAAAGGGAAAGTTACTGCACAGTCTGCTAAACTTACTTGCCAGTTAACACCCTAGCCCGGTTGTACTACTTGAACCTCATTCCCATCTGCACAGCTCTGTAGGAGCGTATATCAGTTCCGCCATTGTGGAGAAACCTGGTTACCCATTTCCACGTGTTCTCATGTATGAGCTGTATTTCTACCTCCATCAGCCACTGACAATTCAGCTTTATTACACAAGCTTACAGCTGAATAACAGAAGGTCACAGTCTTATCAAACTCAGTATTAAATGACTGGGGGAGAGTTATCAGCTACAAATGGCAGGGTCTCCACAGTTCTGAGTCACCCGGGGTTGTGGCTAGAACCACTAGAACAGGGTGGACAATTTTTGACCAGGGACCACTTCCGAAATTTTTGAAGTGGCCTCAGGCCGCACTGCACGTTCCCCAGCTCCTTGGCCCTGATTGGCTGGAAGGGGAGGGGCTTTTCCCACCCCTGCACTATACTCTCAATGTTATGACCTTCAGTATCCTGTGGAGACAACTCTGAAGCCAGGAAGATTTCACTTCTAATCTAGGCAGGTTTGACACCTTTAACATTGCCGCTTTCTAAGTCTCTCCCTACAAGGGCAAAAGCTGCTCTTGTTATCACAACTGTATTCCTGTCTGTGCCAGCAACCAGGGAGAAGTGCAGTCAACTTTACTCCCACTTCAAACTGCGCATCACCAGATATATGAGAGAAGCGTTGTTAGGATGCTAGTCAAATGGGACATTTAATCTTAACACTCCTATGGGCCTCAGATATTCCTGCATCCAACGGGAGCTAGCTTTAACCAGGAGAGGGTTAAAAAGAAAATGTTAAGACACTAGCAGAGTGAAGTGATAACAGTTTAATATCCTGAAGCAAAGGGGAAATAAACCCTCTTTCTGGTGTATCAATCTGAAATCTTGCCAGTTGGCTCTCAGCAGAGAAAAATAAAACTTCAAAGCTTTTAAATTCTACCCTAGAGAGGAGAGGGACCAGAATAAAAACTGTACAAAGGGACCGCACCTGGTGTTTCTGTCTTGGTCTCTGATCTTCTTCTCCATCTCTGCGTCTGTTAGGGTTTCAAGCAAAGGGCACCACTGGTCAGCGTCACCTGTGTTGCGAATGGCGATCTCTACGGTTGGCAGAGGGTTCTCACTAAAACACCAGGTCAAGACAAAACAAAATTCAGCAAAATCTGAATTGCAACAGCAAGACGCACAGGCTTTTTGCTTCCCTTGGGCACTGCCCCAGAGCTAAGAGGGGCACGAAGGGCTGGGAGTTACTAAGTGGTCCTCAGCTCTGTCAGGACGAGCTTTATAACATCTGCTTGGTACATTCTGGTTCCTGCCTGGTAGACAAACGGCAGTTCTTGGATCCTAGGATTTCCATGAATCTAATACTTCAAAGCCATCATCTCTTGTATGCTCCAGTGGCAGAGGAAGAATCAAAGCAAACACTAAAAAAAGTCAAGTCTCAGCGGGTCGCCATGTTTGTCTGAATCTGCAAAAGCGACGAGGAGTCCTGTGGCACCTTATAGACTAACAGATGTATTGGAGCATGAGCTTTCATGGGCAAAGACCCATGAAAGCTTATGCGCCAATAAATCTGTTCGTCTATAAGGTGCCACAGGACTCCTTGTCACTAAACAAGTCCTTATTTTAGAAGGTATGGGCCATCGGAAGCATACGACCAATATTAAAAACAGTATGAGGGCTGCAGTTTAGAGAGCCATTAAGGTTCTGAATACCAATCCCAGTCTCAGATTCCCCTCTCCACCCCAAGGCAGATGATGTAACCGGCTAATGGACAGATGGCATTCAGGGTCAATGATCACACTAAGGAAAAGATCATATCAGTCTATGAATGCTGAAAGCTGTGTCGTATCCAAGGTGCCATTCACGATCTGGGAGAGTCTGTCTTCCTGAGGGTCTTGCCAGCATTTCTCAATGTATGTAAAATACAAGGGGTAATGCCGAGTTGCCTAGTACACCCAATACGATCGCTCTTCCTTCGCAGCCTCTGGATAGCCCTTCCGTTTACAAGACCTGGTGTCAACAATTAATGCTGCCTCCCACTGAAAAGCAACACTGTACTGCCACTGACTCGAGAGCCTCGTCACACACTGGGTTCCACTGCACTGGGTATTCCAGACATGAGTGACAGTCCCTGACCTTCAGATGCTCAGAGCAGTCTTCACTCCCGTTCCCTTTCAGAATTAGAACTCTGTGGTTAGGTGAGTGTACACTGAGGCACTGGGAATCCAGGCACGTCACAGTGTAAATATTTGTTCCAAGCATTTCACACAGGTGCACAGAGCCACATCTGGCCGCTCTCACAGGAACACCACTACACAGGGTAGGATCCTATCACTTCTCTGCAGCTAATCCCAGCTCTCTGAGTCACAGACACCAGTCAACTGCTGATCACCATGGAAATGGGTTATCTGCAGCAAAGCTATTCATCTAGAATGGCCAACCTTTATACCCCTTTCCAATCAAATTAATCCAAGGGAGGAGGCCTCACTTGAATCGACTTCTGATATCTCGGATGCCCATTTTAACCACTCAGAATAGAATTTTTGTTTACATGGTTAATATTTTATTCATTTTTACATCCCTAGTCACTACAGGTTATAAGTTATAGGGACAGGAGAACTTGATGGGTCCTACTTACGGCTACTCCCCCACCCACACCTCACTGTATAAAGTAGTTCAGTATAGTGGCGCATTGCCCTGCTTCTGACTCTGTCCTTGTTTTGCACTAACAATGCTGACCAGCAAAAGCAGAATCCCACAAAACTGCTCGGTTTCACCTCTCCCTCAGACTCCGATTAAGATCTGCATGACTCCTCAGACTCCGACAGTCCCTGGAGATATTAAGGATGTTCTTTTGATATTGCTACAGCAGACCCTTCTCCTACATCCCTGGAATGTCTCTCTTTAGCAACCACCACTAGTGTGGTTTGGGAATTCAGGAACTAACCAACCACAGAACCCAAATATCATTAATCACAAGGTTTCAAAGCCACCCCTCTGCTGGAGGAGAAGCAGACGGAAGAGGACATTTGCACTAAGAAAAACAAAACAAGGTTTCAATTAGTGTTTTTTTAAACAAGAGATGATGTCTGAGTATTGATGATTACTTTCTTCTGCTGGGGCCTCCTCTCCCTGCAGCAGCCAACATTTTGATTTCATTGTTTGCGATAAGGTTCCTTTATCTTTTAAAGGAAGTTTGAGGTCTACCTATTGTAATCACCCGCTCTGTAAAAACTCTCCTTAAGAATCAGGGCCATGTAGAAAGTCCTTGGTAAACTGGCTTTAACAAGCCAGGGTGTAGAGCCACCAGCTGGGACCATGGGGCCTACTGTACACTGTCTGGGAGAACTGCCTTTGTCAGGGAGCAGCTGTGTTAGTCTGTAAGGGTATGTCTAGACTACAGGGTTTTGTCGACAGAAGTTTTGTCCGACAGTGCTTCTGTCAACAAAGAGCGTCTAGACTGCATCCAGTTCTGTCGACAAAGCAAGCCGCTTTGTCGACATGGCAGTGTAGATGCAAAGGACAGTGTAGATGCAATAATGCCTTCTATCGACAGAACTGTCGACAAACAGCGTTATTCCTCGTAGAATGAGGTTTACCGTCGTCGACAAAACTGCTGAGTTCTGTCGACGTTATGTCGACAGAACTCAGCGGCAGTGTGGACGCAGGTATAGTTTTGTCGACAAAAGTCCACTTTTGTCGACAAAACCCTGTAGTCTAGACACACCCTAACTGAAAAAAATCTTAAGCAGCAAATCGTCCCGCAGCACCCTAGAGACTAACGAAGCATGTAGATGGCATCATGAGCTTTCGTGGGCACAGCCCACTTCTTCAGATGACCAGAGTTAAGGGGTTCCAGGTACAAATAAATAGCAGAGAAAGAGAAAGGGGAAAATAGTGAAAAAAACTGTCAGAGTGCCCATGCTAAATGAGGCTAATAAGAGGGGCTCTAAGTATTCTAAGTACCTGGCAGAGCCCACTCCATTAGCCTCATTTAACATGGACACTCAACTTGACATTTTTTCCCCCTTCTCTTTCCCTCATCATCCCCTCTTTCTCTGCTATTTATTTGTACCTATGACCCCTTAACTCCACTCATCTGAAGAAGTGGGTTGTCCCCACAAAAGCTCACAACACCATCTACATGTTTTGTTAATTTCTACAGTGCTGCAGGACCATTCGCTGCTTTTTAAGTTGTGTCAGGGAGGTCTATTTTCTTTTCATGCAAGCAGCTTCCTGGGAACAATAGCTATCTACTCGCAAATGACCTCCTCCCTAACCAGGCCATCTGTGATAAATGGGAAGCAGAGGTACGTTAGCAAGTTTATAGGACCCCTCTGAAGCAGTAAGGGACAAGAACTATGAAGAATGGCCATCAAGGAACGCTAGTCTCCTCTGGATAGGAGATACATTATAATGGGGGGGGGGCAGAAAACAATTTAAACTGACTTCTAAGGAATGGAGCAATAGTTATCTGTGGCTTATCCAAAAGACAGTCCCCCTACCCCAGTGTTTTCCAAGAGTTTACTCCCTAGTATGGCCAGGATAAAACTATTTCCGACACCACTACACAGAGCTTGGGATGTACTTCTACCCAATCTCAGGGACTACACCTACAATTAGGAACACATCTGTAATTCTGTCTTGGTGGAGGCAATAGTGCAGATGTGCCTACAACATTTTCCCAATTACTGAGTTCAACTCTACCAGGAGGAGTTTAGAAGATAGTGGGAAAGACACAACAATCCTGTCAACATTGCAGCTTTTCTAGCGTGAACAAGATCAAAATCCCTTCTGGCAATGATGCCAAAAACAGCACCAGGAGATTCCAGTAACAAAAGGAAGGTATAAATAGCATCCAGAGATGCTAACAGAGGGAATGCCAGCAGCAGGACACAGGACAAGCCCACAAGCTCTAACAATGAGACTGTACTCTTGCTGAAACCTGTAACTACAAACTCCTGAACTCCTCTGCAGACAGGCTGTTCTCCAAACTTAAGCAGAGAGTATTTTATGTTAACCTTTGGTTTATACTGTCTCCCTCCAGCCTCTAACAAACATTGCACTGGTGATAACTGGAATGACACTGCTTCTGGGTATATTCTTGAAGGAAAAGTAACTGAGAAGTGCCAAGAGGCACATGAGGAATAAAAAAGCTGCTGGTCTACAGCACTCAGTGAGCTATTTCCACAAGAGGCAGCCATGAAGCAGGTTATGGAAAGTCTGGAACATACAAAGACCATGACAACTGGCAGGAGCAAAAGGCAGAAGGTTACTGTAACACCGACATATGCTCAAGTCATGCGATGGTGCCAAGGATACAAGCTGGCAGGGACATTTCTAACGTAATCAAAGCTGACAGACGTGACTGTAGTGGCTAGAGAGTTCTCACAACACAACGTGAACTCTAACAAACTAGGCAGACTGAGGATTGCCTTGTACACAATAAACATGTCAAACTTGGAATTTAAGTGCCAGCACAGAATTACTTCTATTTGCTCCATTAAGCAGAGTAATTCTGCGGACTAGCCTATTACACCTACACTAACTCCAGAAGGTCTCAGAACCTTGAAAAGCTATTTCCTGTTTTCTGCTTCTATGCTCCCTCATCCCCTGGAACAGTGGGCAAAAGGGCCTCCACAGGCCAGATTCAGCCTGCCAAGTGGGTTGATCCACCCCGTGGAGGCCCTGCCACTACCCGTCCCCAGGCCAATCAGGGCCTAAGGACAGGGGAGCATGTGGCACTTAGTTAATCCTGCCAGTTGACTCTAAGCACCTTGTGCCTGAGGGCAGGGAGTGACAGACCTTGCGCTCCCACCGCCCCCAGGCCAGTCAGGGACTGCAGGCGGGGCAGGAAGTGCACAAACTCTTCTCCAGCCCTGCCCCTGCCCTGCAAGGAGTGCATGGCACTTAGAAGCACCACATACTCCTGGCAGGATGGGGGCAGGGAGGGAGGAGCCTTTGCATGCTCCCCTCGACCCCAGGCCCTGATTGCCCTGGGGAGCATGTGAAGTCTCCTCCTCTCCTGCATGGAGGTTCAGAACAGCTGGCGGTTCTCTGGAAGGGGGGTGGAGGCAGAGTTCACGCACCCCCCTACCCACAGCTCAATCAGGGTGGGGAGCACGGAAGTGCCTTGGCCCTGCCCTTTCTGCCTGAACACCTCCCCCCTCTCCCCTCACTTTCAGGGCAGCCTGGGGCCACTTCAAATATTTCTAAAGTGGACCCCAGTCAAATATTATTGCCCATCCCGGCCCTAGAATCAATCCCTAGGCATTACCCACCCCTTCAATCCAGGGTGCAGTTCTCTTTCAAGCACTGTGGGGTACAATTGTGACAGCCTGAAATGGTCACACAGAACTGCTAAAAACCAAGGCTAGGTATTTCCTTTCCTCCAGCTGCTGCTGGCCCCACAAAACATCTCTCAAGTGCTGAGCTCTGACCCTTCACACAGGGTGACAAAGATGAGAGTTTAGTCTGCCAAGCCAGCTCAGAGACTAGCTCAATGCCTAGCCCCTACTCCCATACCTGTAATATAACAGAAGGTAAAACAGAAAGGATAAAAGCCATCCACATACTAACACCACAGACTGCTACATCTCACAAGCGGAACCTGCCATTGCCTGTAACACCTGTCTCCTCAGGATATGTAAATCCTGTAGTCACTGCATGCCAGCTAGGAAGCAGGTTTGGAATTGCACGAGCTTTTATTGTGGCCAATGCAGAGCTCTATAGTGGGTGTTTTAATCCACATTACGCTCCAAAAATACCTACAACACCCTGGTTAATGATCAGTGCAGCAGAGGGAACGCAAGAGACTTAGAGGGAGAGTGCAGTGCCGATACAGATGTCTACACACAGATGCGGACACCCACAGACAGAACGTGGTCTCTGCTGACCCGCAGGGCTCTACTCCCAGAAGGCGCTGCAGTCATAGGAGATAAGTGTGGTGTCACCACTCCAAGGAGCCAGCAACCCAGGCCAGCAGCTCTTCCCAGCCATGCGGTTGTACTGCCGGCAGCCTGGCTGAAGAACCCCAGACAGGAGACACGGGTATATCGGCAGAACTGTTTCCCAGAGAATATCTTTTAACAAGGAATCACAGGACTGGAAGAAACCTTGAGAGGTTATCAAGTCCAGTCCTCTGTACTCATGGCAGGACTAAGCACCGTCTCTGACCAGTGTCTGTCTAACCTGCTTTTAAAAATCTCCCGGGATGGAGATTCCACAACCTCCCTAGGCAATTTAGAGGCAGGTATTTAACTGACTGACTGACACTTATAGAACAGGAGAAAGAGGAAGGGACGAGAGCTTCTCCCCAAACCTTTCCAGAACTATTCTGTCGAGGCCACATGCTCCAATAAGGTAAGACTACCATGTTCTGTACCTGAAGGCATAAGTCTTCTGATGCCAGCTCAACTGTCCCCGAATGCTGTAAGCGATGGTGGTAACAAATTCCCCACCTAGCCCAAGCTCTGAACACAGCTTCAGTGCAAACTTCTCCGGGGAGTTCTCCTTCTCCGACATGTCCCATTCAAATTGGTCTACCAGGGAAATGTTTCCCACATGGATATTCAGCTGTACACAATGTCATAAAACACAAGTCAGATTTGTCTGCATTTCAAATGCTCTTACACATATTAATCTCTTGCATTACCTGGTCATGATCATGCTTATTTAAGGCATGTGGTAAAACTTCAGGGGCAAAGAAGATACATGGTCGAACCAACTCCATGCACGTCTAGAACTACTGTGTTCGGGTTCTTTATTGCTGTTATTAGTGCTGGGCAGCCAAATGATGTGTGAGGAATTCTAGCTCCCTTCCACAAAACACGACCATGTTACTTCCCCCTCTGGAGCTCACATGTTACAGCACCATTTCACTTCCTGGTGTAGGACTGCAGTGTTCACCAGTCTGCCACCAGGGCCTCAACACAGTGCATAGAGATGTGATCCAGACACAGGACTGGGAGCCAGAAACTCCTAGCTTGCGGCGCCCATGTGCTTTTCCTTCCCCAAACAGCCTTCTACAAAATAATTTAACTCAGGTCACGTCCCCCTCCCTCATTACCTTAATGATAACTCGCTGATCAGACTGGTCCTCTAGGATGCTGTCCGTCGGGTAAGACTCAATCTGCTGTCGAATTGCAGAGGCAATAGCAGGGACAAAGGTCAGAGGATTCAAATCCAGGTCATCACAGAGAATCTCCGAGAACATCTCCGGGGTCATTAGCTTTTCTGTCAGAGGTGAAGAACAGACAACCAATTTAATCTGAACACGCCGGTATTCCCCCTTAATTCAGTCAGAGCAGGCAGCAATCAGAACCTTCTGCTCGCTCACCAATTACAAGGCACTGAGCCTCTTGCTGCAACCCACCACGCAGAAGGAAGTCTCTAGTAAACCTCTTCCTTGGAAAAGGAGGTTTTTAGACTCTGGTTTTTAAGGGCATAAACAATCTACAAACTTTGACTTAAGGAATGGACACTATTTACTATTTGTTCCTATGGGAACAATGTTGCTGCAATCTAACACACAGATGAATGAGACTATGGAAATGGGTTTTCTGTGTTTTTGTACTCGTATCTCCTCTGCATACCAGATGAGTTCAGGGACACTGGACTGTGGCATCACTGAATCAGGTCAGGAAAACAGGCCAGTTACAAAAGATGTCCTCAAATTATACACATGTGCCTACTGATCATTGCAGCCAGCAGGAAGGACATATGATCCAGGGCGAGACATGACCATTGAAATGGAATCCCAGTGAAATGTGACTCCTTGACAGCTTTGCCCATGTGTGGCAGGGGGTGTCTATATCAAAAAACATTTGTCATTGTATGGATGCAACTGAATCCCTCCAAGCTCCTTAGACAAAACTTGGCTGTCTACATACCATTCATGTTCCACGTAAAAGCATCTCTGAGTTTTTGCCCATCGATTTCCATGTCCAGTCGGATTGGAACCAGAACCTCTGGCTGGGATGCATTCTCATGGATCACTGCTGGGTCATGGTCATCAAAGCTGAAAACAAACCACGCCAACACCAACATCAGGCCTTAGTAAAAGGTTCAACAGTGTCCGTGAGAGAAGAGACAGGATTTAACAGCAGTACCTCCCTCTGACAATCATAGCCTTTGCGTGGGCTTGAAAACATAAGCTTACAGGTCCACCGCAACAACAGACACTGGGTTTCATTTTCACCTTGAATGTGCTTATGGTAAAATATTATCCTAGAGAATACAAGGAGGAAGATTCTCAAATTAGTTTGCATGACTGGCTTCTTTTGAACTCTCCAGGACAAGTCATTTATGGAAGGTATAAAATCATATGAGTCACTGTCTAGCTGCTAAGTTGCAGAAAAATAAAGGACTTATTTAACAGCAGGAGAATAACCATGTAATGTGACTTTCATCACTGTGGGATACACATCTCTCTTCTAAGCACGGGGCTTGTCTTCACTACCAGATGGATGGCTGCAGTGAGCCATGTACCAGGGTTCAATTTAGCAGGTCTAGTGAAGACCCACTAAACTGATCACTGATAGCTTGGATGTTGTCATCTGCAGTACTCCACCAGAACAAAAGGAATAAGGAGAATCAACAGGGGAGATCCAGTATAGAAAACCCACTTAAATTTTGCAACTAGTAGAGCTCAAATGGCATAGCTTTGATTGGCCTTCCACCCACAGTGTAGACCTGCCCATGGTGTTCAACTTCAGAACACATCTTTAGCAAATGAAGACCATTACTATTGAATGGTTGGTTACTGTTCCATGTGAACTGAGCAGCAATCTCAGTCTAGTGCCCACAGGACAAACGTGCACCTCATAACCACCATCATATCCTTGTTGACAATCTCCTTGCTCCTGACAATGGCCCATCCTGAGAGAGTGTGGAGGCAGGGCAAAGAACAGCCCAGGAAAGCCTGCATGGCTGCCTGGGCTGTGTGTGTCCTATCAAAAAAAACAGTCACATTTACGTTGAAGGCTGACAATTGGGCACAAGTTGTGTGTCTGGCTGGGAACTGTGATGTGTACAATGAAGGCACTCCTGCCAAGGGCAAAGCCAAACTTTACCAGCTGCACTAATAAAAGTGCTTCAAGACACAAATAAGAAGCTAACACTCGTGTAGTGTTAAAGTCGTATCATGCATTCTATTTCAAAGGCTCACATCCTTTTTTTGGGTTCTGCTGTTATGAGACAGGTGGCTGCCCACAAGGGTCCTTACTCTGTCCCTGACATGCCAAACGAGTGATGGTCCAAATCTCTTCTTATGGGCTAAGGCCTGTCATGAATATTCATACAATGCCCAGCCTCCCTTGTCCATATCTGACTTCTTCAGCCTAATATTGGTGTGTCCTTATCCACAGGATAACGTATGAATTAGGTTAATAACTTATTAACACATATACCAATTTGCTGCCAAATGAAGTTTGTGATTAAGCATCTGCCACCATTTCTACTTCAAATTAAACAAACCTAGTACCAATTCAATGGTCCTGCTGTCATTTTGCATGGACTATACGCACCTCCCCCCCCCCCCCCCCCCCGCACAATATTCACAGCTCCCTGAAACTCTGGGGGACTGTACACTAACGCCTTAGTTCTTTCAGTTAGTGCAGAACAGAATGCTAAGCTAGCTCTATGGCACCACATACATTTTATAACACCATTTGGTCTCTGCCAAGGGCTGCAGATCTGAAAGTTCTGAGAAAGACAGCAGTGGTAGAAACACAGACCAGCAAAGGAGGCCACCCATAACGGTGCATGAAATATTAACCAGGCAAAGCATTTTCTGTTGCCCCTGAACTTTTATCACATGGGGTGAAATTCACCTCATGCAGGGGTCAGTGTGCCATTCAAGTTTCCTGAAGCATTATATGGTACGAAGACCTAATGTACAGGGCCTCGTGTACTACGCGACGGTGAATTTCATGCTTGATGCATAAGTACTTAGCTTCAAAAAGCCCAGCCTAACCAAGTGTCTTAGTTTGGGGACAGCCAGGTCTTTATCACTAAGCATAACGTGGCATTTTTAAAGGCATAAAACAAACAATGCAACATGCCTGTTTCAGGCATCCTCTATACAACTGCCATCATGCAGGGAAATTTAGCAGATTCCAAGAGCAGGTGACTGACTCACCAGAGTGGGAAGGTTCTCTTCTTATCCCTGCCCATGCGATTTCTGTTGATGGTTGTTGAGCATGGCACAGCATCCAGGTGATGAGAGCTGTTGGGTAGGGTTGGCACCCACTGGTTATTCCTTTTTGCCTTCTGCTCTCTGCAGGAGGAGACATCACGTTAAAGCTCGGTGTTCAAGCATTGAGTATTTACTTCTCATTTTTTAGGTGTGATCAATTATATACACAGCTCTCAGCCTGACTGCAGGCTCTTACAATGAGAACCTGAAAGTTACATGGTGCAATGTGTTCCATTCATAAGTCTCCAAATGGCGGAATGGAGAAATCCCACCCCAGCTGGAAGCGTCGGGGCTGGCCTTCTGGAAAGTAATTGTAGCCATCTGATAACACATGGTGCTTCTACAGTGCTCACCTGAGGGAGCTCACAGCACTTTATTTAGCATATACCATTGTTCCAATTAATTGGCCAGACTTTTCTCTTTGATCTCACTTGGTTTTAATCCAGTGGTTCTCAAACTCTTTGGGCTCCAGAGCCCTTTACATGCGTAAAAATTTATGCGGAGCCCCAGCGGTCCACTGATTGTATGTGTTGTACGTATCGATGTTTCCAGTTTGTCAGCACAGTCTGAGAAAAACTGTTGTAATCTATTTCCACCCATCCTTTTTGGGCCAAATAAAGAATCCATTGCCAGGACTTATGGGCCTAAGTGATACTACTTTGTCCTTCTATATAATGCTTCTTATCTGTGGACCTCAAAATGTGTTACAGACATTAATTTGTATCCATACATAATCCCACTAAGGCAAGTCAATTTGCAGATACGGAAATTAAGGTACAAAAAGGGTAAGTGACTTGCCCATGGTCAACCTAGAAACCCAGCTCCTAGCTCACCAAGCTCTAACCATTAGAAAGCACTCCTTCCCTTAATTAAGAGACTGTCATTGTCTATATTCTATTTCTGCCCCAGCTGAAAAATGCTAGTCACATGCACCATTTTTAAATACCAGATTAAGTGACCATTGGAGTACGCACCTATTTCTATTCTACACCCTGATGAAGCAGAATGTGGATGTACTTCCCCCCCGAGCATTCACTAGATCCTAGGGTGAAGCAATTCTAAGGTAAGCAATGTTACCAAATTTCAAGGTACCTGTATGCCCACAATCAAATCCTTCCATATCAAAGATCTTAATTTAATGAGTCAGCAATGTCAGGGAACACAGAGAACAAGAGATACTCCACTAAACACTGTAAAAATAGCTCTTCCAATCACTTCTACACCGACTCGCCCTCAGCGGTGTTTGTTACCTGAGGTAAGTGGGAGGCTCTGTGCTGATAGACACGGCCTTGTATTTCTCATCATTTCCATCCAAGATCTCTTCCACTTCAGAGGCTTTCAGGAGAGTCACACTAGTAGCTAGTGTTGTATAACCGTGATCTGTGACCAAAGAGCATTGGAAATACTGTCAATCGTGGAACTAAGTAATGATTCTGCCTGCTGGGGTTTGGCAATGTTAACGTTTACTGAGAGCATCTAAAAACCTGCAAATAGCTCAGATTCCTTCATCCTGTCCCTTTAAATCATTTCATTTTAGAGAAGGAGTTAGGTGGTCTACTCCTGTGCACAAGCAGCTCCAAAAGGCTCTGGCCCCTGTATGCTCATTGCTGTACAAAGACGGTCCTTGTTCCAGAGAATATGCATTCTAGTTCTGGGCTCAGTCCGGCTGGTTAGGCAAGTTTGTTTTACTTTGGTAACATGCCAGTCAGGCCCAGTCCCTCCCCAGCCACCGGGGAAAGCAGGAGGCTTGAACCACAAAGCATGTGCAACTGAATCCCATGACCGTATGTGACGGGCACATAAAAATGACAAGTAAGGTCTTTTACGAAAGCCTGTGAGGTTCTGACCCTGACAGTCATTTGAGATATGACTGCAGCCTGTGGCTATGAATTGATGTGTTTGTAGATACAAAAGTGTGCTTGTAATTTGTGCTACAACATTCTGCTCCACCTCACAACAGGAAGGGTTGATTAGGCAGGTAGGAGCTCCCTCCCTAGCCAGAAAAGACTCACGCCAAGCCTCTACTCTGGCACAACCCAGCAAATGATAATGGTAGCCTATTAAGGTTAGTGGAAAGATACAAATTGAAGAGAAAATCTTGGGAGGCTAAGAATGGAGGGAGAGTCCTTTGATCTGGATAACCATGAATCACTGGCATGTCCACAGTGCGCATAAACCCAGCAGTTGCTGTGCTCTAGGAAAACCACTTCCAACAAGCACAGAGCTTTCTTGTGCCATGGCTACAGCGCTGCAGTGCCAGTGTGCATGCCCTGCACAACAACTGGCCTCCAGTACCTGTCCTAATGCCTCTTCTCCCATCTCCACGCATCAGATACTACACTGCCCTTCGGTGACCAACCCTCGGGCAGGCCCTTTACATTCCTTGGGAACTTGGAAAGCCCCCTTGCTGTTTGCTCAGTGACACATGGAGTGCTCTCAGTGCATCCTTCCAGGGAACCATGCTTGCTCCATCGCCTGCTCCAAGCAGCCCTCTACTTGGAGCAATGCTGAGGTGCTGGACCTCATCAGCGTTTGAGGAGAGGAGGCTGTTCCTGTGCTCCAACCGTAGAAATCACGATACTGATGGGCAGACATCAAGATGCAGGACCCAAAAAAGCCAAGGCCGGAACGCACTGCAGTGCATGTTCAAAGTGAAAGAGCTGCACAAAGCACAAAAGGCAAACTGCTGCTCCACTGCTGAGCACACAACATTCTGATTCTACAATGAGCTGGATACGATACTTGGGAATGAAGACACCTCCACTGCAAAGACCTCAAAGATTTTGGTGGGGCTGTGACAGCCAAGAGTGAACAAAAAACATGGACAAAGGTGTTGAAGGGGGAGAGGAACCAGAGGGAGTGGACGATTCAGCATCCACAAATGCACGCAGTCAGGCGCTCTGTGCTATCGTAGACGAGGCTAACCAGTCACAGCAGTCAGACCATGGGGAAGCACAAACAGCAGAGCAGGTCCCCAAAAAGTGACTTTCATTAGGAGAACTGCTGAAGCAAGTAGTTGGGGGCAGGATGATTGCAGAAAGCAATTGCAGATCTGTATGGTGCTCATACTGACACAAGTTCGAGAGGTGTAACATGCTGTTGGACACTCATTTCACATTAATTGGGCTCAGGTCTAAGTCCCATGGAGATACTGGGCAATCCGCTGCCACAGGTTCTTTAGCAGAGCATCTTGGTTCTTTGCCCCATTGTGGGTAACATGTCTGCACCACTGTGCCATCATGGAGGCAGAAAGGAACATTGCTGCAAACAGGCAAGCCACATAAGGGCCAGGGCAGAAGCTGCAGTCTTGCAAAAGATCCACAAATTTCTCCCACCACTAGCCCCTCCCCGCTTCCGCTTGTCACCCTCAGTGTGAATATCTTCTAGGATGAGCACAACCTGGGGAATGTGTAGATTGTAATAATTATAAGGTCTCTCCTGCAATGTTGGCTCTCCCCAAGACACACCCTGTCCAGAGCACAGGGGTCTAGTGGCTCATGAGTACTTTCCTTGGGACAGCCAACTAGCGACAGATATTTGAACAGTGTCAGTGTTCAAAAACAGTAATGGCAGGGCTCTATCACGTGTTAACAACGGTGTCTCTGCATAACATGTTTTGGCTTCCCAAAGTTACCTCGGAACCCAGGCTGGCTTGCTATTGCTGGCTGAACAGCCACGCAGAATTAGAAAGCAGCCTCGAAAAAGTAAGGAGGACCTTCTGCATGATCAACAAGTCGTCCTGTGGTATCTTATAGACTAACAGATTTATTGGAGCATAGTTTGCCTCACACATCCCTACCTAGGTACTGCAGTGATTACCACCTATAACTCTGCTATGTGTAACTGCTATATAACTCGCCTATAACTCGGCATCATGAGCAGACCATCAAGAACAGGGCGTTTGGCTCTGAAACATGGACCAGAGTCCACAGAAAACAGACCGAGGCTTGTAACAAACACACACATGAACCCAGCGCTTCCAGATCCATTAGTTATAGCATCAAACAGGTTTTTTTGAAGGACAAAAGGAAGAACGCAGATGTAGTAGTGTTGTTGAAACAAAACAACAGAAATCCTTAGATCCTCATTAAAATAAGCTGTCAGAGCTACAGCTAATGCACAGTCTATTAAAAATATGATTTCTGGCCCGGAATTCCTATTAAAGAAATCCTACTAACCTGCTTTTCTTGGATCCAACATCATAATCCACAAATAGCGCAGAGACATTTCTGGAGGCAAGACCTCTACTCAGAATGAAAAAAGGCCAAACAACAGCACTCTACTTTCACTGTGCCACAGAGGTCTGTAAATGCCATCTCGGCCATAAGCTCTGATGTGCACTTGAAGCCCTCTGGTGTGATACATTTGAGTACCCACTGCAGCAAAGAAGGAATACCCCAGAAACAAATGAACCCTGGACGCACAAATGGTATGTCAGAAAGCGGTGATAAAGGTTAATCACAGAACTGAGTCGCTGAACGGACCTATCAAAAAAATTAACAAAGGCCTGATTCCATTGCAGTAATGCTATAACAACAAAAATTGAGAACAGAGTAGGGGCAGAACCATTTGTATGTTGCATGCCCACAAAATCCCTTGAAAAAGAAGAGACGAGCCCATGGATTAGGAAGTACAGTCAGTGGAAACACAGAAAAAACTTCCCTCTTAAAAGTGACAAGAGCCAAGGAAAGAGTAAGCACAGGGAAAAAAGAATTATACCACTCTTCACATGAGTGTGATGAGCCAAGAGAGAAAATAATTAAACATCTGAATATAATATTTGATAGCAGCAGGGGCCACAACAGTGATTCTTTCTCCAGTTAAAGTATGAATATAAGCAGAAGTCTTACATCTTCTGGGGCTGTGAGTCCGCTGATTCTCTGTTGAAAGAATAAAAAGCAACAAGTTAGCAGAAAACTACATAAATCCATAACATGTCAGGTTTGCTGTACTCCAGCCCTGTAGCTTGTAAGGCTATCTTTTAAAGGGACCTTGTTTCATTATTTGCTTCTCTTGCCAAGGAGAGAACAAGATTCTTATTGTCTTTTATACAACTATTAAACAACACTAATTCTGGAAACTTTCTTCCCACCCTTCTACACAGAGAACTGTGGTCAGACAAAGCACCTCATTCTCAAGAAGAAAATTAATTTGCAACATCACAAAAGGGTTGTGTGTACATATTATACATACAAAGCCTTTTATGCCCAGTGAAATTATATGGAATTAATTTAGAAATTTATAAATCTTTTGCAATTCAACACATACAGCTGCTTCAATAAAAATCGAAACTTATGGGCATTTTTAAGAATGTACTTATTTCATTTTTAAAAAATGTCCTTTCTGGAATATTTATTATTTTTCTTACCATGTGAAGATGCAACTATTTTCTTCCTCTCTTCTACCGTGGCTAGTCGCCTCCAGAGAGAGGGATACCTCTTGTACAGGGAGCCACGAAACATACGTAGGTAGTTCCCCACCTATGAGCAAAAAGGAGAAGGTTTGTTTTGAGGGATGCAGCTCAAACGGAAGGTGTGTCCAGCAAGAATCTGAGGCATACTGATTTCTTTGTGCTGGTGAAATACAGCACTCAATCAGCAACAAAACACTTTCTTAGACAACACCAAGACTTATGAAGAAATATATGGCTTTGTCTACACTTGACAGCTTTTAGTGACAAGTTACGCAGTGTGAACTCTGTTTGATGACAAAATACTTTCACCCTGTGAGCGGGATTTTCATTCTGGACCTGGCAGGATTTCTGCTGACAATGAGCCTTTTGCCATAACAAGACTTTTGTCTTTCAGGGGGCACGGGATTAAGCATCTCAGAATGACAAATTTCTTGCTCAACTGGCAGTGTAGACAAAGCCTAGGAAACAAAACTCATATTGACCAGCATTCCTTTTCTTAGCCGAGAGAGAATCCCATCTTAATTTGTATTTTATCAGTTTTATTGTTATTCCTAGAGCACTGCAAATCTGCAGATATCCACTTAATATCCATCGCTCATTTTTGCAGCTATGGATGCGGACATAAATTTTAAATCTAGAATAGCGATGTTAAAATGCAGGTAATTAGGTAACTGATTAAATTCTCAGCAGTAAAACGGTTGTGCACACCTGCAGCACTGCAGCTGGCTCCCCAGGAGCTGGTGCATGCCTAAATGGCTTAAGGCCTCTCCTTCTTGTTGGCTCCCCGGGAGCTGGTGTATGCCAGGAGCCAGTTTTTAAGCCAGCTCCTTGTGCATATTGGCTCCCGCCTGCAGCCCCGCTCCAGCAGAGCTAGCTGCCACTTCTACGCTGCTGGCCCTGATATAGAGGAAACAGGGGGGTGGGAGCCCAGGCATATCAATTAACCGTTTAAACGGTTATACTTTCACACCCCTGATCTAGAACCATGTAAATGTGTGGATATCCCTGCGTATCAATCTATAAATCAGTGACAGCAGCAGGGGCCACAACTATCATTTTTGTGGCTATAGATGCGGACACAGATTTTGTACAGGACTCTAGTTATTCCCCCACTACCATTTTTTATATTGAACCTTTGCTGTTTGCAACATTTTTCTTTGTTCAGAACCTAGTAACTTAAGACCTGGTTTGCATTTTGTGTTTTAAATGCTCTGATGAACATGCAGACTTCAAACACAAATCACAAATTAATGACTCACTTGCCAACAATCTCTTTTAAAATTCAGTCAACATCTGTAAAGCAGTTTCATTCTTCCTGGCATAATGTCTGCACCTGTGTTATTTTATGTAAGCACTAAAGGTTACAGTAAGCTTTAGTGAACAATAAGGTTATTTCAAGACTATGAAACTAACACTTATGGCAGTAACATACCAGCAGCCTGCAGAATGTCATATAATAGGCTTTTCTTCTATATTAAGCTAAGTCTAGACTGGCACTTTACAGCACTGTAACTTTCTCGGGGTGTGAAAAAACATACCCTGAGTGAAGCAAGTTACACAGAACTGTAAAGCATCAGTATGAACCAGGCTCCCAGTGCTGTTAGCGACTCTCCTCATGGAGGTGGTCACATAGAGACATGGTCATAATTTCAGTTTAAAGTGCAGCCTAGTTTTAGCTTTTCTTATACAGTTTTTTGTTACTTGATGTCTATTGGTAAATAGGATTAGAATTCAGCTGGTAGCTGAGGCTGTGTCTAGACTACATGCCTCTGTCGGCAGAGGCATGCAGATTAGACACATAGGCAAAGTCAAATGAAGCCACAATTTAAATGATCGCGGCTTCATTTACATTTACATGGCTGCTGCGCTGAGCCGACAAACAGCTGATCAGCTGTTTGTCCGCTCAGCGCGCTAGTCTGGACGCTCCCCTGCCGACATCAAAGCCCTTTGTCGGCAGCCCTGTTATTCCTCGTGGGATGAGGTTTACCGGGGCTGCCGACAAAGGGCTTTGATGTCGGCAGGGGAGCGTCCAGACTAGCGCGCTGAGCCGACAAACAGCTGATCAGCTGTTTGTCGGCTCAGTGCGGCAGCCATGTAAATGTAAATGAAGCCGTGATCATTTAAATCGCGGCTTCATTTGCCTTTGCCAAAACAACAAATCTGCACAGCTCCGTCGATGGAGCCATGTAGTTTAGACGTACCCTAAGAGAAGAAAGCTGCCTTTTCCTTCCATACCCTCAGGATGGCAATCTTACTGGTTAGCGAACAGAAGAGTAACATCTCCGCTTTTTCATTTTACAACTTTTCCAATTCTTTCGGAAGTACCACTGACCAGAACCTTGTCACTGTTAAAAATAGACAGCTGAAGATCTAAGTTGGACAAGACTCCTCTCCCCACTTTAACAGCGCTAAATACACATTTTCCTGTGTCTTCTCTCTCTTTCTCTCTCCCTTGGGACAACAGAGTGATGACATCACATCATCTGCCTCCTACTTCAGTCCTCCCTTCTGAGCATGTTGGTCTAGCTCCTGCTCCATGCCCCAAGGGGCTGTACCACTGGGGAAGAGCTGCCGGCGCTGGGTCCCCTCTGCCATCTGAGCCCACTCCCCTCTGGGGTCCTTTACACCAGCCGAGCCCGATCCCAAGCCACCTGGTCTGCACTGGGTCCCCTCCGCCATCTGAGCCTGAACCCTCCTGGGCTGTGCCAAGACCTCTCCGCCATCAGAGCCCAACCCCCGCCACCCTTGGTTCCCCTCCTCTATCTGAACCCCACCCCCATCCTGGTTGTGCTGTGTCCTATCTGCCATCTGAGCCTGACCCTCTCCCCCCCGCCACATTAGGTCCTCTCCAATGTCCAAGCCCGAGCCCAACCCCCCACTTCTTTGACTGAGACCCTGCACCCCTCGACTGCTCCTCCCCCCCTGCCCCAGCCAGAAAACCTGCCCTCAGTTTGCTCCTGCGCCCTCCCCCAAGGACAGATGCCTACCTGTGTGTGTGTGTGGGGGGGGGGGTCGCGCGCCAAGCGTAACAATCCCCTAATAAAAAATGTCACCAGATCACTGATACTGTTGAGCCAATCAAAGGTTCTTACATAAGAACGAACATAAGAACGGCCGTACTGGGTCAGACCAAAGGTCCATCTAGCCCAGTAGCCTGTCTGCCAACAGTGGCCAGCACCAGGTGCCCAGAGAGGCATGAGCCAATTCATAGAGGTAGTGAAACTTCTTTGACTGAAAGAAGCACTGCTTCAGCAAGTAGTTACTTTAGTGTGCCAAAACAATGAGAACTCTGGGAGCATTCATTGGATTTTCCTCGCAAAAGCCTGAACTTAATATTACCATTTCTATTAACTTAATCACAAGACAGTTTTTGGAAAGTTGAGGATCTTTCTACTACAAATGCTAAGACAGCCACAATAACATTGTTAAGGAGTGTGATGATGCTCAGACAGTTGGGACTTGGAGAACAGACACAATCGTGGTTTGGGTTAAGTCTTACACCTCAACAAGGCTAACACTTAAACATGCTTACACTTTTGTATATGGCCAGTCTCACTGAAAACCACTGACTCAGCTTCTACTCCCATTCTCACCCAATCACGCAAACTGAAGAACTCCTAAAGCAGGGGTGGGGAATCTAAGGCCTCGGGCCAGATGCAGCCTCCCTCCCTGGCTTACCTGTATCCAGACCCTTAGGCTTGGGACAGAGATGTTAAAATAAAGTTAATTTACTAATTGAGTAGTCAATAGGCAGCCTGGCTCAGTCCAAGCTTGTGCCAGGTTAAGGGTCAAAACCTGCTGCAGCTCTGCAATTTAAAAGGCAATAGGAGCCAAGGGGCAGGCTGCCTGGTTCCTACTGCCTTTTAAATTGCAGAGCTAACAGTGGGGTTTGGTTCTGGACCCGGCATGAGTTGGGTTTGGGCTGGGCTGCCTGCCCGGCCAACAGCAACCCCTGTCTGCATGGGGTCCCAGCTGCTGCTGGAGGCCTCCCCTACTCCTACCCCTCCCCCCCCACGCTGACAGAGGCAGCAGCAAGGGGAAAAGGGAAGGCAGCACCGTGGAGACAGCGCTGGGGGGACACAGCTTTTAAGCCATCTCCCCCGCAGCACTGACTCCTGCTTCACCCTCCTTGCTGCCCCTGTATCAGAGGCGGTGGGGGAGGGAGGGGAGAACGCGAGTCGTTGACTTGACTACCTGATAAGCCTCAGTTTTCCTCACTTGTCTGTGGCCATGCACTTATTTTTCAAAAAAAGGTTCCCCGGCCCTGTCCTAAAGTCCTCGTAGCTATAAACATCCGCCAGAGCTTCACAGCCAGCACAGCACAGATGTTGGAAGCACATCCGGATTCTACACAAGAATGGCCATACTGGGACAGACAAAAGGTCTATCTAGCCTAGTATCCTCTCTGCTGCCAGTGGCTAATGGCAGATGCTCCAGAGGGAGCGAACAGAACAGGGAATGCTCATCACGTGACCCCTCTTCCATCACCCATTCCCAGCCTCTGACAAACAGAAGCTAGGGACACCATTCCTACCCATCCCGGCTAATTAATGGACCTGTCCTCCATGAATTATCTAGTTCTTTTTTGAACCCTGTTAGGATGTGTCTACACAGCAGCCTTAGCTCAAAATAAGATATGCAAATTGTGTAGCTTATTTTGAGTGTATTTCAAAATAGCTTATTTTGGAATTTGGCTTATTACGGAACAAGGATTACTGGGACATCAGAATAAGCCGCCCATTATTTTGAAATCTATTTTGAAATAACAGGCTGCTTCAATAGACGTGGAATAACTATTTCAGGATACTTCTGGTATAGCACAATAGCTCTGCAGTATAGATGTACCCTTAAAGTTCTGGTCTTCACAACATCCTCTGGCAAGGAGTTCCACAGGATGACTGTGCGCCCAGTAAAGAAATACTTCCTTTTGTTTGTTTTAAATCTGGTGCCTATTAATTTCATTTAGTGACCCCTAGTTCTTATATTATGAGAATAAGTAAATAACTTTTCATTATTCACTTTCTCCACACCAGTCATGATTTTACAGACCTCTATCATATACCCCCTTAGGCTTCTGTACACAGTATTCAAGATGTGGCCATACCATGGTTTTATATAGAGGCAATAAAATATCCTCTGTCAGTCACTATTCCTTTTTTAATGATTCCTAACATTCTTCTTGCTTTTTTGACTGCCACTGCACACTGAGTGGATGTTTTCAGAGAATTATTCACAACTGCAAGATCTCTCTCTCCAGTAGTTATGGCTAAATTAGTTCCCATCATATTGTATTTAAAGTTGGGATTATTTTTTCCAATGTGCATTACTTTACATTTATCAACATGACATTTTATTTGCCATTTTATTACCCAATCACTTAGTTTGGTGAGATCTTCTTGAAGTTCTTCACAGTCTGCTTTGGTCTTAACTACCTTGAGCAGTTTGCTATCATTTGCAAATTTTGCCACCTCGCTGTTTATCTGCTTGCTCCAGATCATTTATAAATAGGCTGAATAGGATTGATCTCAGTGGGAACTTTGGGGGACCCCACTAATTACCTTTCTCCATTCTGAAAACATACCAATTCTTCCTACCCTTTGTTTCCTGTCTTTTAACCAGTTATCAATCCACAAAGGACTTTCCCTCTTATCCCACGACAACTTACTTTACTTAAGAGTCTTTGGTGAGGGACCTTGTCAGAGGCTTTCTGGAAATCTAAGTATACTATATCCATTGCATCCCCCTAGGCCACATGTTTGTTGACCCCCCTCAAAGAACTCTAGCAGATCAGTAAGGCAGGATTTCTCTTTACAGAAACCACGTTGACTTTTCCATAACAAATTATGTTCATCTATACGTGTGTGACAATTTTATTTTTCACTATAGTTTCAACTGACATTAGACTTACTGGTCTATAATTGCCAGAATCACCTCTGGAGCCCTTTTTAAATATTGGCATCACATTAGCCATCTTCCAGTCGTCATGTACAGAATCTAGGCTTCTTGGATAGTTGAGTCACTACTTGACTAGTCACTTCCCCCTTTACTGCCTCTGTATCATGTTAAATAGCAGCTAGTAAACTAATCAAGTATTTGATGGAATTTCCATTTCCGTAGAGAGTTTTCAAGATGTGGGCATTCCACGGACGCATCTTGTGGGTGCTGAAGATGCCCCTTACAAGCCACTGTGAACCAGGCTTCCTAAAGAGGGGCAGCAACTTCAGAGACTCTTCTGAATTAAAAACATTTACAATGAATGGTCCTGTAGAACCTTAGAGACTAACCAAAAAAATATAGATAGCATCTTCTTGGGCACCTGCATGACACTATCTGTATTTTGTGGTTAGTCTCTATGGTGCTACAGGACCATTTGTTGTTTAAGGTTTTTAGGTACAGACTCACATGGCAACGCCTCCGAGCCTCTTCTGGATTAAGCAATTAGGGCAGCATCTGGGGAACATGACAGCTCCCTCATCCTACGATCAGGTGCTCACCCCTCCCTGCAAGGGGGCAGCTCAGAAGCACAATGGGAAAAGTGGGAGCCCCGAGCTACAGCTAGGGCCGCCTCTTCCCTGCTCCTGGGGGCTCGCACAGGCGGGGAGAGCTCGCCTCAGTCAGAGCCTCCACCCCCAGGGACAGACCCTCCTGCCCCGTATCGCCCGCTTCCTGCAGCCTCTCCCCGCCAGCCAAGCCCCGAGCTCCCCCCCAGCCTCTCCCCCTCCCCCCGCCAGTCCCCTCCCCACCCCCAGCCTCTCCCCCTCCCCCCGCCAGTCCCCTCCCCACCCCCAGCCTCTCCCCCTCCCCCCGCCAGCCCCCTCCCCACCCCCAGCCTCTCCCCCTCCCCCCGCCAGCCCCCTCCCCTCCCCCAGCCTCTCCCCCTCCCCCCACCAGTCCCCTCCCCACCCCCAGCCTCTCCCCTCCCCCCGCCAGTCCCCTCCCCACCCCCAGCCTCTCCCCCTCCCCCCGCCAGCCCCCTCCCCTCCCCCAGCCTCTCCCCCTCCCCCCGCCAGTCCCCTCCCCACCCCCAGCCTCTCCCCCTCCCCACCCCCAGCCTCCTCCCCTCCCCCAGCCTCTCCCCCTCCCCACCCCCAGCCTCTCCCCCTCCCCCCGCCAGCCCCCTCCCCACCCCCAGCCTCTCCCCCTCCCCCCGCCAGCCCCCTCCCCACCCCCAGCCTCTCCCCCTCCCCCCGCCAGCCCCCTCCCCACCCCCAGCCTCTCCCCCTCCCCCCGCCAGTCCCCTCCCCACCCCCAGCCTCTCCCCCTCCCCCCGCCAGTCCCCTCCCCCACCCCCAGCCTCTCCCCCTCCCCCCGCCAGCCCCCTCCCCACCCCCAGCCTCTCCCCCTCCCCCCGCCAGTCCCCTCCCCACCCCCAGCCTCTCCCCCTCCCCCCGCCAGCCTCTCCCCCTCCCCAGCCTCTCCCCCTCCCCCCGCCAGTCCCCTCCCCACCCCCAGCCTCTCCCCCTCCCCCCGCCAGCCCCCTCCCCACCCCCAGCCTCTCCCCCTCCCCCCGCCAGTCCCCTCCCCACCCCCAGCCTCTCCCCCTCCCCCCGCCAGCCTCTCCCCCTCCCCAGCCTCTCCCCCTCCCCCCGCCAGTCCCCTCCGCACCCCCAGCCTCTCCCCCGCCCCCGGCGCACCTCGGAGCCGATCATGTAGAACTCCCCGTCCTCCTCCAGCTGGAACTTGACGGGCTTCTGGCCGAAGGTTTTGCTCAGCGCCATCATCATCATGGCGGCGGCGGGCGCGGGGGCTGCGGCCTAGTCCCCGGCCTCCGTGCGCATGCGCCGCCCCCCCCCTAGCCGCCCGAGGGGCGGGGCCACGCGACAAGCGAGCCCCGCCCCCCCCCAGGGCCCGGGCCGCTCGGTCGGGGCGGAGCCTGGGCCAGTGAGGATTTGCATACGTGAGTGGGCCCCGCCCCCCGCTCCCGCGCGGCGCCGGCAGACACGTGTCCTGCGGGTCCCGCCCACAGGCAGCTCCTCGGCCCCGCCCCCTCCCCTTCTCCAGCCAATCCCAGCCGCTCGCTTCAGCGCGCGGGGACAGCCCGTCAGGCTGGGAGCTGCCCCGTCTGGTCCGCTCAGCCAGTGTCCCCAGCCAGGACTCGCCTCCCCAGCACCGCACACCGGGCTGCAATTGCAATTGTATGAACAGCATCCCTACTCCAGTGCCTCCTCTATCCCTGTCTTACACCACTTGCCCTGTCTTTGCATAGGGGTCACCTGCAGGAGATATATATACCACCCCTCCTTCACAGATCCTTGTCCGCTTTCCCTGCTGCAATGCTGCCCTCTTATAAGAACCATTTTCCCAGCATGCCTTTGTCTGTCTCTTTAAATATAGCAGAGTCGAGCTGCTGCCACCCTAGAGACACCATTCCGTAGTTATTTACTGCTTGCTGTGCTTCCTGATGAAAAATGCTCTTTACTCTTGCTACAGTTTTCTTATTCTCAAGAGGAAAATGTTTCTCACAGCCCCAGTTTTGATCTAGGCCTCTAAGTGCTGCGGTAATATAAAAGTTCAATAGTGACAGTATGACCTAAAGTCACCTATATTTGTTGCAGCAGGTCACAGTCGGATTTCAAAAACACCCTTGTACTAACAGCATAAAATAGTGCTCAAGATAAGGGTGTGTAGGTGGGCTCTGTTTTAAAGTTGTAGTTGAACATGGTGTTAAAAGCAATTCAGACTAAACAGGGCATAGAAAAAAGACCACATTTATTGTTGCAACACAGTATATATATACATACATACACACAGTATATATAAAAAGGTTTTATACACATTGTACAAACATTTACATACTCACTTTGAAGAAGGGTTGTAAAAATAAACACTGAGAAGTAAAAAACCTTAGTCCTGAAATATGAATGAGGTAAAACTTCAATGTTTAGAGAGAATGTGCAGGCCTAAGGATGATAAAGGCCGCTGAGTCATATTTCTTTATTTGCTGTGGGTAGGTTGAAATCCCACCTTGTCTCTACTGGCTAAATCTGAAGGAAAGCTGATAAATAGCAAGGATAACTGAGTAGGTTTCTACTTTCTCTTGACTTCCCTTTCTTAGGCAGTCAGAAAAGGCCACTGGAGTTTATTGTGCTACCCAAGATTGTTACAAGACCTAGGCTACCTCTACATTGGCATCCCTTTCCGGAAAAGGGAAGCTAATGTGACGAGTCGCAATTGCAAATCCGCGGGGGATTTAAATATCCCCTGCAGCATTTGCATTTACATGGCTGCCGCTTTTTTCCGGCTTGGGGATAAGCTGGAAAAAAGCGGCAGTCTAGACTCCTACTTTCAAGTAGGAATAAGAGATCCTCCAGAAAAGGGCTTATTTTCCAGAGAATCATGTCTAGACTGCCGCTTTTCTCTGGCTTATCCCCGAGCCGGAAAAAAGCGGCAGCCATGTAAACGCAAATGCCGCAGGGGATATTTAAATCCCCCGCAGAATTTGCAATTGCAATGTGTCTCATTAGCATCCCTTTTCCGGAAAGGGATGCCAATGTAGACACAGCCATAAAGTTTTGCTATGCAGCACAAACCACGAGATCTAGAAGCAGTTACATTTTTGCTCAATTGGAGATACGGTTTGGGAGATGACTAGCATGTGTGAAAGATGGGAAGGCAGACAGGACAAAGACTAGATAAGAAAGAAAATGCACAGCCCTCTTCTGTGTGTTGATTTGCACCAATAGGTAGAGAGTAAAGAAGTGTGAAACAAGCCACAAGCATTGGTTCTGAATCTGGATAAGCTTAAGAACCTGAAATGTTTGTAAAAGTTACAGACACCCAGCCAATATTGTGGGGAGCTAGTGTCTTAGTGAGATCCCAGAGTTAGTAACAATATACGGAGATACAGGGCAGTGTCCAGCACTGAAACCCAGCACCTTTAAAAAACAAACAGGATGTTTTTACAAATCAGTACAAAATTATAAAGAATATTAGTGACAATACAATGCAAACGCTGAAATGCAGGGGCCCTCTCACCTTTATGACTGGGGTGAAGTAGTTCCCACGACCTGGGTGCATCTGAATTTTGTCACAGTTAAAAGTCCCCTTTCAATGCGAGGGAAGTGGCCTTTGGGGGAATCCATTCTCAACAAGGCAGATTGAGCAATGGCAAAGATGGCTTTACTGTGGCCACGTCCACATGGGGAATACCTGTGGGATCCATTTTCTAAGGGGATGGGCCCAGAAAACTACTATCCCAGACTGGCCTCTGGCATCTAACAGTGGGAAGTGTTAACGTAACCAGTGGCAATCATTCTGCATCCTTACTGCCAACACCTAAGTGTGATGGAGGGGCCCTGGAATCTGAAAACAGGCAACCTCAAGCCAGGGGTCTTCTTAAGCCAGGGGTGCAACCGTTGTGTCAGGAGATGGGCACAGCAGGAGGCCAAGAACGGATGGGAGATTCCTCGGTATGAGAGCATCGCACCTTTCCAACAGCTGGAGACCTGAGGAGATGGGAGAATGCCTTTCATCTGAAGAAATTGGAGGAGGGTGCGCAGCTGAAGAAGTCATGGCCAATCTGGCGTGGGTAACCTTCTAGCACTTTCACCTGCACGGGGTCGAACTTCCAGTAAAGCCGGCCTCTCAGGAAATAGGCAAAACCTGTGGCGGAGACAGAGGCGCAGAGATGAGCATCAGAGGAGGCAGAGAAGATGGGGTGTGCGAGGCTCTTCCCTGTCTAGCATTACTACTCCTAGTGTCTGTGCCCCGTAGGGGACTTTATGCTCAATTTGCCAGTAGGCACAAGGGTGGCAAAGGCCCACAGTGAAGGACGGTTCATTAGCGAAGCAGGATGAGGAAGAAGCTCAAGATGCTACAAGATTCATGTCCACTCCACCCAGCTTCTTGACTCCGCAGTGCTCTTTTGGGCTATTTTGTTTTATTACAGTAGCAAACAAAAAAAAATTTTTTTTTTTTAGTTTGTAATATTGTTACAGGACCTGGTTGTAGAAAGATCAAGGAGAGTTGAGAAATCAGGATGAGGCTCTTTATCAGCACAGCAAAGACTTGATGGAAGAGGATAAACTTAAAAAACAACTAATGGTCTGGTAGCATTTTAAAGACTATCAAAACATGTAGATGGTGTCATGAGCTTTCATGACACAGTCTGCTTCTTCAGATGACTGGAGTGCTGGATGTCCAGAACCAAAATAAATGAGGGAAGATGTGTGTGTGGGGGGGGGGGGAGGGGAGGAGAAGGAGAGAAGGAAAAAATGGGAGGGGGGAAACAGAGGCAGAGGGTAGATAAGTATCAAAGAGAAAGCTGAGAATGTATGTTACTGGAAAAACTGGAAAACAACAGATAGTCTAATAGCACCTACAAACTAGTCAGTTAAAAGAGGCAGATAAGAACCATTAGTTAGCAATAGAGAGGAAGAGAACTAAAACCAGATTCTCACAGACACAAAGAACCATTGGCACCTTCATTGGTTGGTTGGTTGATAATGTCCCAGCCATCCAGTATCTTGATTGAAATGTTTCAGAGGGGTGAGAAATAAACTTGTGAATGATTTGTAGTTCCAGTCCTTCTCTGTGTATTTGACTTGTGGAATTGGTCTGTAATGAAACAGCAACTTGGAGATCTCTAAGGGCATGTCGAACTAGGGTGGTTAATGTAGTCATTCGAACTTGCAAATGAAGCCTGGGATTAAAATATCCCGAGATTTATTTGCATGTTCCTGGGCGCCGCCATTTTTAAATGCCCGGTAGTTCAGACTCCCTGCCCGCGGCTACACGCAGCACAGGCTAGGTAGTTTGAACTAAAGCCCCTAATTTGGACTACTGTTACTCCTCATTGCAGGAATAACGGTAGTCTGAATTAGGGGCTTTAGTTCGATCTACCTAGCCTGTGCTGCGTGTAGCCGCGGGCAGGTGGTTCGAACTACCGGGCATTTAAAAATGGCGGCGCCCAGGAACATGCAAATAAATCCCGGGATATTTAAATCCTGGGCTTCATTTGCAAGTTCGAATGACTACATTAACCACCCTAGTTCAAACTAGTGTGGCAGTGTAGACATCCCCTTAATGAGTGACCAGGTAGATTAAAGTATTCACCAACAGGTTTCTGTATGTATCTATAGTATCATGAGCTTTCATGGGCACAACCCACAGTTTTGCCCATGAAGGCTCATGATACTATATATCTTTTTTTGTTAGTCCCTAAGGTGCCACTGGACTACTCATTGTTTTTAAAGTTACAGACCAGCACGGCAACCCCTCTGAAACGTTTAACCATTTCTAAAATAATTCATAGAAAGGAGAGGATATATGGCTTGACATATCTGTTATATCCTTGGATGATAAGGCTGTGTATTGTCATTGTACCGTTTTCAGCAAGGAGCCCTGCCCGGGGAAATGGTAGACTATTTTCTATATCCAAACATCATTATAAGCAGCAAAATGTTGTATGGCATTCAGTCACCTGTGAATCTTTTTCTTCCTTAACTTTTCTTGTGATTACAAGAGGTTTGGGGAGTCTCTCCATCTCCCCCCTCAAAGAAAGTGGCTGCTGTGTCCAGCATGTGTTTTTGGTGTATGGACTAATGGCACTATTATGGTTTTAATTGTTTGATTACATGATCGTCTACAGAATTTATGGTCAATGCCTCTGATCCATTGCAAGCTTACCTGCACGATCTTGACACAAATTGTAACACTCATGTGCTTATTATATTTCTGTTTGTGGATGAAACATTTGTAAAAGTGCTTCACTATTAATAATCCCGATTAAGGTAAATGTCCAAATACCACCGATTCCCTTTGTGCCGGAGATGCAGGAATCCTACACGTGAACCGGCCTCTCTTCGGAGCTGCACTTACCAAACTCATCCTGGAAAGCAGCGTCAATCTCCTGAGGGATGCCACGCCAGTCAGCCATCCTGCGGGGGTGGAGGGTCTCCACCTGACGGGCGCTTGGGTTGAAGCGCCAGTAACTGCCTCCGTGGAAGAAGTAAATCTTGTTCTGCTCTTTCCCCCACATTAAAGCTGCCTGGACTGGAGAAGCAGAGAGGCCCAGTTCCGAGACCAAAGCAGGGCCAGACACACGTCGCTCGCCATCATAAATCCAGTACTGGGAGCCTGAGGACGGGATAAAAGGAGAATGCATGCTGGCAGGGGTGACCACATGCTGTGTATTGCCTAATAGCCGTAGGGTCACCACCGTGTCAAATGAGGTGTCCATGACAGAAAAACCACTAGCACAGCTGGCGCCTTTGCATGGCCATTGAGAGGCCAGGCAACAAGTGGGCAGGGGAGAACAAACTCTGCTCTCGCCTCTAAGCAGGGCGGAGGCCAGGGAGAAAGCCTGCATAGCTACCGCCTTTGCATCTGAAGGATGAGCTGGCCTCGTTCTCTAGGGTGGCCGGGCTTGTTACATGCTGCCTGTTCCCCTGTGGTGTGGGAGAGCTTCCAGCAATGGGGACGTGTACAGACACAGCAGTGAGCGGGCTTTGGTTGTTTTTTTAAAGTGGTTATTGTGGGTCGGTGGATCAAAAAGCATGGGGTTTGAATTGGGCTTTGAATGTGCTGAGGGAGGCCAAGCCATCCTGCCAGCGCTACATCTATTGAGGCTGCTGAGCTTTTAATCTAAGAGGATGATAATGTCCGGGAGGGGAGGTGGAAAGCTGTGGAGTCATGCTGCCAAAGCACAATCCCTGTCTCTTTTATTCTCCCAGTGCGGGCGCGGTGCGGGGAGAGGGAAGGAGAAAAATGGGCCTCACTTGGGCGTGGGGGAGAGAATTAAGTGAGGAAGTAAGATCCTTGTGCACTGAAAATGTGGGTCTACAATCAGTACTGTCAGGCCTGCCAACTTGGGGTAAGGGAGAGGGCAAAGGGGGCAGCTGTCCCAGAACCTGGGGATTCAAAGGGGATCCGGGCTCTCGTTACTGCTTGCTGGAGCAGCAGCCAAAGCCCTTTACCTCTCTGCAAGAGCACTGCTCCATGAGCTCTGGGCTGGGGGGGAATGTGTGCTCTGTGCTCTGGACAGTGCTGAGGGGTGGGAGCATGTAGCCGCACCCCCCACCTTGCCCAAGGAGGCTTTTGGCTCCGCTAAGTATTGTAGTGCCTGAAATTAAACATCCTCTTCTGTGGGACCACATATAAACCAGCTTCATGCTCCCGCTGCAGTGAGCTGTCCACATGGGGCCATCAGCGACGCTGCGGCATAAACAAGCCAAACACAAGCCCTGCGAATGTCAAACTTCACTAGAGAGAGAAACACAGGAAGGCAGGGGAAAAAATGGGGGGAAAAAACCCTACCCCTAAATGAGAGGAGGGGAAATGGTTTTATGTTTATTCTTACTGCAGTATTGCAAAGTGTGGGAAATGGAAATTAAATTTAAATTAATGAAGCATCCTTGAGAGGGCTCTTTTAATTTGTTTATTTAACTGCTGAGTGTAGCTAGGAACCCTTCAGCAAACTATTGCTTTCTTTAAAAACCTCATTGCATGTTTCCTTGTCACTCACTGGAAATCTACAGCTCCCTGTGGCAAAAACACAAAACAAATACCCGTTTCGGGTTATAGCTACTTGTAAGAGAGATTGTCCAGGCTGTGGTGGAGGAAAGGAGAACCACCTGTAAGTGGTTCAGTGTAAGAACCAACTTCTGTGCTGTGGGCATTCAGTCTGCACACAACTGGATCCCATTTCTGGCTGGCCCTTAGGCACTACTGTAATGAACATGATTAATAATACAGTACATCTGTAAGTGTGCATGTGTGTTTAAGTGGGAAGTCTGGAAAAATGAGCAAGAAGTTGTCAAAATAAAATAACAGACAAAAATAATATCTCGAGTTTACATTAAAAGTGCAGTCTTCACTACTCCTAGGCAAGTAATGGTTTCTTGAAGCAACACTCCATACCACTGACCTAGTTAAAATCCTGCCAGTTTTAGCATTCTTAAACTTCTGTTTGCAGATCTGTCTGGATAAGTAGCACCTCTCTAGACCGGCACTCCCTGGTCTGGCAATATCCGTCGTCTGGCATGATGTCCGTAAGCCCGATGTCCATTTGTCATGAGTGTGGCCAAGTTTCCTGTTGTCTCATAAAGTTTCTTTACAGCCACCTTTCCTGGCTCTCAGAGTTCTGCTATTTAGCTCTGATTTACCCCCTCAATGCCCAGTGAGCAGTGGAAGAATTGGCAACGCTGCTAGACAATATTGACCTCCCCTGGTTCAACACATTCTCTGGTTTGGGACAATCGGATTCTGGCTGCTGAGCCATTTGATAATGGTCTGTGAGACAGTGAGTGATGATGTAACACGCATACACACAAAACTGGGCAACAAAACCTGACCAGCCTCTGGATTTTCTCTCCATAATTTAAACTTGGCAAGAGAGTTAAAGAGAACAGCAAGTGTTTATTCAGGTGAAGCAGGGAAAACTGTTGTTCTTGGGATCCAGAGATCCCCCAGGAACACAATTTGGTGTCTGCACTGTTTTTTAAAGTCACTGCACTTAGCAGAGGATGCGTATCTGGTTGCAGGCAGCAGCCCGAGGAATGCAAGGATCTTGTTTAAATTCTGGGCTCTGGTCCAGCTCTCACAATCCCAGCCCCTGTTGTAACAGGAAAGAAGCTGTGCAGATGCTTTGCCCTGGTTGCAGGCACCCCAGGAACTCATGTTAGACAGAGAATATTGAAAGTGCACCAGGCCTCACTTCTTGCACCACCTTTCCTTGGACAGCTGCTGTGTTCCCTTTAGTGGCTGCTCAGGAGAAATTCAGGTGCCACCCAGCAGAGCGCCCACAGCCAGCAACATGTTTTTCTAGTGGTAGTGCACATCTGCACATGCCTCGGTGCACAGAACACAATTTATTCTGCACACAAATGGAAAAATGAGTGGGAACATTGGATGGCTGGTGCAGAAAGTGGGTGGTAAGGCTGTGGCCTGACAACCATCATGTTGGTAAGCCTGTATCATGCTGGAAGCACAATAAGCCTGGCTTGCCCCGCACACCGTTTGGGGTGGGGAATGTTCCTTGTACCCCTCCCCCCACAGGGACACATAGAGGCTCCCTACGATCTAGTCCTATGAGTGTTGGTTACTAACGAGCTTATGCTGGTTTGCAAATTGCACTGTGCACTTGTGAGCCCTTGCATGGAAAGCAGGACTGTCCCGTAACGCCCAGCGGGTGCTTCCAGCATGTCACTGCACTGGACTGAAATACAGACTGCTGGGAGAAGGATGGAACTCACTGCAGGTTTAAGCCGTCTTTGCCCCGGCTCAGGACTTACACTAAAGTACTCTGTGATCAGACCAGAGAACGGGGGCCACTGGCTATAAAACGTGAAACTGACCAAGCTTAGGTTTTTATCTGGAATGAAATGCAGGAATAAACAAATACCCATCAATAGTGGAGAATCAGTCAGAGCCTTTTCTGTTCAATATGCTCGGTTTGTTTCTAAGTAATGAAGGGGAGTCTTAGGAACCCACTGGGCAATGACACTGGAAAAAGAGCTGGCTTGCTCTTCCTCACCAGTTTTCACACCCACAGGATAGGCGCTAAGGGTTGCCTTCATGCCTCATCTCTGAGCAAGGCACGGTTTCAGATCTTCTAGGCCGACACGGGGCAGCAAATAATTGCTCCCATTCCAAAGAAGAAAAGTTTGATATTTGGCTTTGTCTAAAATGAAAGTGAACCCCCCTGCTCCCACTCAGGGCAACTGCTAAAATATTTAAACTAAAGAGAGAGGAAAACAAACAAAGGATCAATATATGGAGAGGGGAGCAGGGTCTTGATGCTGCCCTGGAACCTCTTGGGTCTTGTGTCCCCCACCCCATACAGGAGTTCGTCCTTTCTAGCCCTCTGATCCCGTCTCCGTTCTCACTTACCTTGGAAAAACCAGATATTGCCTCGGGAGTCCTCAAAGGCTGCGTCAACAGAGCCTGGAATTCCCTGCCAATGGCGAGAGGCCAGGGCCGGGTAGCCGGCCTGCAGCTTCCCATTCCTGAGCCGCCAGACGTAGTGCGACTTGAAAAAGAACAGCTCTCCCCGGATGGTGGAAACAGCGTCAAAATCCGTGTCGCAGGCATCAGGCTGCATAGACTGAGAACACCGTACGCCAGTCAGGTGCTGAGTTCCGTGGGGCCTCCTGCCCTGGTGCCAAGCATGGGGGTTACCCTGCCCGGCCCCATGCCTCGCCCGAGGAGACTGCAGATAGTCGCTGCAGACAACCGGCTCTTTCCCCAATAGTATGTGCATCTTCCCCATGCGCCAATGATTAAGACAAGTGCTTGAATCAAGACACTTAGGGGCGAGAAGGAGCTTTAAACAGCAGAAGCCTAAGTCATCCTTGGTGTGGATTATTGCATTGCCTGCAGGAGGTTTGCACTGGGGCGATCAGGACTCTGTGGCTCTTGATATGGACTGGTTTCTTAACATGACAGGAAGCCTGCCCTGGCTACAACCTGGCATTGCATGTGCAAGGGCCGTGCCAGCTTCCCCATGCAGCCCCGCTGGTGAGTCTGTCCTGCTTGGAGATACCTGCCTCTGCTGACACGGATCTCCTGTGCACAGGGCCTGGGGAGCTGCCAGTGAAAAGCGCAGACTAAGAGCGAAGTATTGTTACCACGGCAGTCCTCAGGCCCCTGAACCGGCTCCGCCAACAGACTCCACTGCCCTTGCAAGGCAAGTCTTGCACTCCTCTTCCCCAGGAGCTGCCGCACGTGCTAACGTGAGCCACGCTGGGAGGTGGGCGGGGGTTCAGCCGTTATCAAACCCCTTTCCCTTGCATCCAAGCCTGGAGTAGCCAGCTCCCAGCGCAGCGAGACTCCCACTGGGTCCCTACGCTCCTTGCTCCTTGCTGTGGTTCCCCCAGAGCCTCACTGGGGGGGTGGGAGGGCATTCTAGGAGACTAGCTGGGGCTGCCTTAGTGCCATCGGGGTCACTTGGTGATCGTGGATTCGACACAAGTGCTGTTGGTCACTCACCCCCAGGTGGCTGATCTCATTCGTTTCAATGTCTGGCGGGCTGGGTTCCACCTTCTCCGTCGGGGCTGGCAGGAGTCCGCCCTTTGGTTTCCCATAGAGGTGCTGGATGCCTTGCCTGTCGTCCTCACTCAGGCTCAGCGGGTAGCGGAAGACGTAGAAGGGAGACATCAGCGACTTGGCGACGGCCGTGTGCTGCAGGCCCAGGACGTGGCCAAATTCGTGGGCAGCCACTTGCAGGAGGTCAGTCCCTGCACAGGGAAGAAGGGGCCAGGGTTGTTCCGTGCGCTGGAGGAGAGCCGGGAGGCACAGAGTGCTCACTGTGTGCTCCGTAGGATGGGACCATAAAAAGGGAAATGTGGTTTGCCGGGTTGCTACACACGTCCCAAGCACATGGGGTCCACGGGCCCAGCTCCCCGGAGAATCTTCCCCCTTGCGTGTGAAGGGACGATTCTGCCGGCCCCCAGGAAGCAGGCACTACAGAGGGGTCCACTACATCAGCTTTGCAAAGTGGGGTGCATCTTTCCTCGGTTAGCCACACACACGGCGGGGGTCCCAGCAAGACACCATCCTGCGGAACAACTGGTGTGACCAGATTGACGGTGCCGGGCACCACCCTGAGAACAGCAGTTGCCAGCAAAGGCTGCTACCCAGGCAGCTGGAGATGACCACAGACTGCTTTTGGGTGGGTTGCCGTGAGCGCATGAAAGGCCCAATAAACTCTGGCGTTTTCCCTCCAGACTCTAGCAGGTTTAAGGGAGGACGTGCTTAGGCATAAACTCCTTGAAAATGCCTTTAAAGGGAACATAAAGGGATTTATGGATGCAGAAACAGTCCCCTCTTGGGAGATCTCATTTAGTTCCCAGCTGACTTGCTGCAGGTTCTAAAATTCTAGGAGAAAAGAAGAACTTAAAAGAGCAAATCAAGCAAGAAAGACGCTGAGGAAAGAGTCCTGATGTTTTCTGAGAAGTCCAAATGCAGATTAATTCTTCTCTGCTTTCAGTCAGAAATTGCCAGGTTGCAGCCCAATGGGAGAAGAGTCAGCTAACAGAGCAAGTGCCTCCCTCCCCCATGCTCTGACTGGCCAGGGGAAGGCCGGAGCTGATTTCCCGGCTTACTTGGGGGAGCACAGGGAATGCATTCACACCCTTACAGTCCATAGTTACAAAAAAAGCACACACCCCACCCCAGAAAGTCCTGCGAACAGGCCTGTGATGGAGCTTGGCAAGGTCTGATTCAACAAGTTTTCAAGTGCTCCTCTAATACAGGATTAATTAAGAGCAATATATTAGGACATTTTTCAAATGGCTTATCTAACTTGTGAGAGAGTGGAGAAAATTGATTGCACATGTTCCCAGATTCTCCCATTGGAAAAACTAGTGGGAAGTACCCCAGACATTGCAAAAAGTTACTGGTGATTTATTATCTGGTGTTGGAGTGTTCTTGATGCTCTACAGACAAAAAGCCAGTCCTTGGCTGCAGCGAGTTTACAAACTGTCAGTAAAGTAGAATGGGGAAACTGCCGTGGGCTTCAGTGTTTGTAGGACTGAGCCTTAATACGGACCCAGGCAAGGCAAGATGTACAGGGATATACCCTGCAGGGAAGTGTTAGCTTAGCTGTTTTCATTTTCTTCTCCCTGTCAATCCTGTTGGCATGGAGAAGGATGAGAGCCGTGAGTTACTGTCTGAGCATCTTGCAGAAGAACTGTGGCCTTCGGCAGTGATCTGGCTAGATCCCACGACACCATATGTATTTAGGAAGGTGTTGTGACGTCGATCTCTGAACAATACACTGGTACCCGCCTGGCTCTGTTATTAAAATAGTCAAGGGGCTCCCCCAAGTTAACCATGACAAGTTGTTTGGAGTCAGCGTATTCCCAGGCCAAAGGGAGAGGCTAGCAGCCCATGTGGTTTCCCATTAGAGGCGTTCAGGAAGAAAGGTTTTGGAAACAGATGGTGACTCTGAGATCTGCCTGTTATACTGGAGCCGGGCAGAGAAACACTCCCTCTCAGCATTGTGGGCTTCCTTTCCCTTCATCTCTCCCCCGTTTTATTTTCTAACTGGCTCTGTGGGTGACCTGGTGTTAGAACCCAACTTAACTGCGCCTAGAAAGAGACAAGGACACAGACCATATGAGGTGTCCTCACCTTGGTGTGTGGACAAGCCTCTTCAGACTTCTTCCTTCTGAATTAAATGCTTTTTTAATTTATCTATGGCCATCTCACCCCTGCCCCTCAGAAACATTTCTCCCCTCCCCCGCCATGCCTCTATCTGAATCGACAACACACCTAAGTTGTTCCCAATCGTCCAGGTCTCATCGTAGTCGAAATGGACGTCTCCCTCACGGTGTGTCTTGGGGAAGAAGGCATGCGCCAGGATGCCTCCCGGCCCGTCGAAGGGCAGGTTATCACCATGCCAATACCTGGAGGGCAAGCACAGCGCAATTCAGTGAAACTGTAAGTAGGCAACTTGGGGGAATCTTGAGAACAGCATCTCACATTCTCCACCATCTTGCGGCCTCCCATCCCTGCACACCTTGTAAGGCATCCACACCCTCCACACAAGCCCTGCGCCTTCGTGCAAGGCTGTAGAAACTAGTAGTTTCTCATTGGGTTTATTCCTTCCTCGGTAAAATTCAGGTGAAGATAAGGTCGCCAGGTGTCCGGTTTTGAACCGGACAGTCCAGTGTTTGAGCTTTCTGTTTGGAAAACAAATTGAGAACATAGAATTGTCCGGTATTTTCTATGGACAGATGGAATGTCGATTGTGATGTCAAGTCAAGTGTGTCCAGTATTTTTGTTGAAACCATCTGGCAACTCTAGGAGAAGGCCATGAAATTCAGGTGAGGGCCGTAAAATTCAAGTGAAGGCTGATCAAGCTACCAGTATTAAGGCAGCAGAACTGAACTGAAGAAAACACATTTAAACTTTTTGGACCAAATCCTCAAATCCTCACTCAGGCTCAACTCCTGCTGACCGAGGAAGCCCTGGCTAGAGATGACCAGTGCAGAGAAGAGTAGACAAACTCCCTGAATACAGCCCACATCCTCACTTGGATGGGTTCCACAATTCCTTTTATTAGCTTTGTGTAAATAGTCATTGGAGCCAAGGTTTTGCTCCTGCAAATATTTTTCAGAAAGTGAAGCTCAGGCCTGGCGTCAAGATTTATTTAACGAAGAAACTAAAATTTGTTTTGGGGCCAGAGGTCAGGTCATTCAATCCTGGGAGAGACAGAGGAGCTGGAAGCCGTCAAAACAAGCTCTTGGCCAATGATCCCTGGCTGACGAGTGGTAGCATAAATTAATCAGTGAACAATTTAAATAAGAAGCAAATTAGTAACGTAATTTGTGGTAGGGTGGCACTGAAGGGCTGCAATACACGAGATGCTGCACACACATATTACAAAACAATAGACCTTGCCCAGGCAGCCTGCTATAAAAAATAAGAAAACAAAAGTTTGAAACCAGAGCATGGAACTAACTTCAATGAATAAATAATGTGCTGCCACTTGCGTGACCACCTCTCGTGGGGACTTTGGGCTCTATCCTTTCCACACGACGCCCCATGGGGGAAGAGAGGTGTTTCCTTTTGGGTCAGAACAGCTTCTCTCTCCGTGCTCACCGTGTGAAATCAATCACTATGTCGGCTCGGCCCTCGTGCACTTCGGTGAAAGTTAATGGTGTCACGTCACTCCAGACTTTCAAGGCTTCTGCAATGGTCCGTCTCACTTTAGTGTTTACAAGTTGCCATGGGAATCTTATAATTCTAAAAAGCAGGAGATTGAATGTTTAGAGATAGGAAACCCTAAAAATGTCACAGTGGCCCTACTGGGTCAGACCAGTGACTGCTGTAACCCAATAGCCTGTCTTCCAACAGTAGCCAGTGCCAAATACTTCAGAGGGAGGGGAACAGAACAAGACAATTTATCCAGGGTTCCATCCCATTATCCAGTCCCAGCCTCTAGAAGTCAGGGGTGTAGGGACACATGCAGGACCCGGCTCACTCTTACCTGCTGTCCCAGTGTTGCCCCAAATTTTCAGGTGCCCTACACAGCTCTGGGTACTGCGGATGCGTAGGAACGACCCTAATTATAGACATTAGCAGCAGCAGGGAGTGCCACTGATACCTTAAAAAGGGACGTGAACATCAAAATCACCTTCGCCCACATAGTCACTGTCACAGTGGGCCCCGGATCAGCGCACTGAACCCTGAGTTCACCAACAGCTTGTTGTCAGTATTCACGTCCTCTACGATGCATTTGTCGCCACCACAGTAGGGATGTAAAATTTCGATTTACTGGCTAATCGAATAGTCGAGGCAATTCGCATCGACTATTTGATTAGTCGATAGGGCGCCTCTGCCTCTGAAGTGTAGCAACAGCCCCAGGGGACTCAAGCAGTCCCCCACTGGCCCCGGGCTCCCTGTGGTGTTTCAAAGAGGCAGTTCCACATGGAGCCCGGGGGTCTGGCTCCCAGCTCCATGCAGCGCCACTGCTTTGAAACGCCCCCTTTTCATTTCCCCTCTTGTTGTCTCTTTCTGATAGAGGCAGCTGGGGCAGGAGGAAGTGACTAGCTGACTAGCCTGTCGACTAGTCATTCACATCCCTACACCACAACCACCACTGAAATGGCCATTAAGCAAATGCGACCCTGTCCATCTTCTTTACAGTCCACACTAATTCCATCTAGTGAGTCTTCTGCATTGAATTTTGGTCATTGCACTGGCTGCAAATTGCCATTTCAGTAGGACCACAGGGAATGTCCTCTCCACAAATTTCACCATCAGCTTTTTGTTATTACCAACAATCTCCCATGCAGCAGTGGTTTGCCCCGGGGCCATGTTAGCACAGTAACAGACCTGGACTTTGCCTGCTGAAGAGGACACTCTAGAATTGCTTGGGTTCTAGCACACAGGATACCTGGCTGAGTCCAAGGTGGTGCAAGGAGTTCTGCATAGGTGATTTTGGAACGGCTTTGCAGACACAGGGTATTTTTTGCTAGGGCTTTGGAGATAGAGAGGGAGGCTGTTTGGTGCCTGTGCTAGAGTGGATTGCTGCAACACTAACTGGGAGGGGTATAACCAGAGAATATGAGAATGGGAAGGGACCTTGAGAGATCATCAAGTCCCATCCCCTGCCCTCATGGCAGGACCAAGCCTCATCTCGCATTAGGGGTCGGCAGCCTTTTCAAAGCAAAGAGCCAAACTACACCCAAATTCAGAACAAGTGGTCGGCAAAGAACCAGTATCTGAATGCCCAATGGCACGACTGAAAATACACAACTTAACTTTACTGATAGCTGATATAATGTTTAAGAACAGCATCAATGAAACATTGTACTCACAGACTTTATTTAATGGGACTTCTGCTGCTGCTGGGGGTGCAGTTTAAGAACATAAGAACAGTCAGACTGGGTCAGACCAAAGGTCCATGCAGCCCAGTGTCCTGTCTGCCGACAGTGGCCAGTGCCAGGTGCCCCAGAGGGAGGGATCACAACAAGTAATCCCCATGTGATCCTCCCCTGTCACCCACCTTTAGAGAAACAGGCTAGGGGCACCACTCCTACCCATCCTGGCTAATAGCCATTGATGGACCTAACCTCCATGAATCTATCTAGCTCTTTTTTGAACCCTGTTAAAGTCCTAGTCTTCACCACATCCTCTGGCAAGGAGTTCCACAGGTTGACTGTGCACTAAGTGAAGAAAAACTTCCTTTGGTTTGTTTTAAAACTGCTACCCAGTTTGTGGATGGGGGGTAGTGTTGCAAGAGTCAGGGTGGGAGTGCATGAGGGGCTCAGGGCAGGTGTTTGTGGTGCGTGGGAGGTGCAGGAAGCAGGGCAGGGCAGGGCACTGGGTGTGGGGAAGTAGAATATGTGGGGGGCCCTGTGACCCTAAGAAGTCCCTGCTGACCCATCCCAGCACCATTCAGTATTACAATACACTCATCCCCACCATAATCCCCACTGTTGCCACTAACACCACTGGCCCCTGACCCTGAAAATCACTTGCCAGCACTGTCCGTTGCTACAGCCTGGGGGAAACACAAACGGGGCTGTCCTCTAATCACTGGAAATCCCTGGGCTCCACATTTTTTCAGGAAGAACGTCTCTGGCACGAAAAAGAGGGGATTTTGCGCAAAAAAGAGTCATCTACACAGCCCATTTTTGCACAAAAGCCTCTTGCGCAAAAGCGGCTGCTAATTAATTATGCAAATGAAGCACCGCAATATGCCATTTCATTTGCATAAGCTTTTGCAGAAGAAGGCTACAGTGTAGCCGTAGCCTGGGGGTGCGCGTGGTGCCCGGCACAGACGGGTGCGTGTGAGTAGCGTGGGGGGGAGGGCGCTGCATTTACGGGGTGGGTGAGTGGCTATGGAGGCTGTCACATCGACAGTGAGCATGTGTGTTGTGAGACAGTGTGGGGCTGTCAAGGCTTTTTCCCCACTCTGGCATGATGAATGCAGAAGTGGGGGCCCACAAAAGCACCCCAAAACACTGATCTTTGCAGGCTTTCATATAAAACTTCCCCCCAAAATCTTAAAACCCTAGATTTTAGGGATAAAAAAATCCACTGCTACCATCAAGTGCTTTTGAACCCACAACTGGGGATGGACACTTGAAACCAACCCCAGGGTATCCCGACCTCTTTTCTCCAAAGAGCTTGAAAAAGAAAGAGAAAATACAAACTGCAGCCTGTGGCTGCTCTCCCCTAGTTAGAGGCTTGCAGATCCCACAGACAGATTCTCCAGGACACAGAACTGAACCAATACCGGGTTAATAAAGAAGGAACTTTTATTATCAGAACAATACTCCTGGTACAAGCATAGTTGGCTTGGCTAGATGGTAAGAGCCACCAATTAATAAACTCATGGGGAATTTTCCCATGGGAACAAACTTAGTTACAAAAGAGAGAAAACCCCATTTCTAAATGCACAGACATCAGATTCCCATCCCCAAACCATAAAACAATAAAACCTAAAGGATTTATCTAGACTTTGCCCTACTTACAGATAGTGAAGAGTCTTTTCTTGGAGGGAGACATGTTGTCTGTCCCCCTCAGTATCTGGAGAGCAACTGCCCTGAGACAAAGGAGGGAAAAATCCAACAATTCTTTTGTCCCAGTTTGAAATTCCTACCTGCATTCCTATTGGCCAACTCTACCAGGCTTAGGTAGAGTTAACCCCTACACCCTGGGATTTGCGCTTCCTGGTTCTTGGACAGGTTCCCAGCCTGGACAGGCCTGTCGGGGCCCAAGAAGCGCCCAATGGAAACTTCCTGCCCAGGACTCGCTCCCTGCTGCCAGGAGGGTTCTTACTTGTAGGTGAGGTCTGTCTTCTCCCAGCGTCCTCCCGACAGCACGAACCGCTTCTGCCGGTTCCGCCCGGTCTGCCCGTCTGGCAGGGCAGGGAGGTCCGGTACGCCGCAGCGGGGTGGGTTCCAGATTGCTGCTGGCCCCGCGGTGCCCCTGGAGAAGCCCTTGACAGAGACACCAGTCTCCATGGTATTCACCAAGGAGGAAATCCAGGGGCTTTGCTCCTTCCAGGCATGGTGTTTCCGAGGCCCATCCTAGACAAGAGACAAACAGGGCTGTGACTTTCACAGATGGCAGGAGGGAGCCTGGCCCATCGCTACACAAACCTGCAGCAGCCCCCCCTTCCAGCCAGCGCACTGGCCCCTCCTGATCTCTCTGTCAGGTGCCTCCTTTCTCCTCTCCAGACTGTGCAGCATCCCCACCCTGGTCTTGGTTCTCTCCTTCCCCTGGGCTCTGCTGCTCTCTGGGAAAGACACAGCGGCTCCTGGCCCGTGGCCCCAGTGGGAAATGCTTTGGCAGGAACCAGAACCTTGGGGGGGAAAAGCAGGAGATTGCTAAACAGTAAATCCCCCCTGCCTGTCTCTTTTCCCCACTTGGCTGCTCGCTGTCATTAACCCAAGCACACCATGCTCAGGAATCAGTTTAACTACGCACCTCCCCTTCCCCCCTGCACTTGGGACAGAAGCATCTCTGAGTCCGGACACTGCGTAGGAAAGTGTTGGTCTAGACGGGGATAAGGCAGAAGAATTCTGTGTAAAATCCCTTCCTCCCAGCCCTATGCTTAGGCTGTTCCACCGCCCTTCTCTCACAGTGGCCGTCTGCTCAGCTCTCTCCCTGGCAGCCCAGCCTGGCTAGATAGTAGCTAATCCATTATAGTTCATACATTCAGGTAGGCAGTGAGGCCTAGTGGATAGAATAGTGGACTAAGACCTTGTGGCTGTGTCTAGACTGGCCAGTTTTTCCGGAAAATCAGCGGCTTTTCTGGAAAAACTTGCCAGCTGTCTACACTGGCCGCTTGAATTTCCACAAAAGCACTGACGATCTACTGTAAGAAATCAGTGCTTCTTGCGGAAATACTATCCTGCTTCTGTTCGGGCAAAAGTCCCTTTTGAGCAAAACTTTTGCACCAAAGAGCCAGTGTAGACAGCTCAGATTTGTTTTGCGCAAAAAAGCCCCGATGGTGAAAATGGCGATTGGGGCTTTTTTGCAGAAAAACGCATTTAGATTGGCCACGGCCGCGTTTCTGCAAAAAGTGCTTTTGTGGAAAAGTGTCCTGCCAATCTAGACACTCTTTTCCGCAAATGCTTTTAACGGAAAACTTCTTCGTTAAAAGCATTTCCGGAAAATCATGCCAGTGTAGACGTAGCTGGTGCGTATCCCTCGTTCCATCACCAGCCCGATGGGTAACCTTGGGCAAGCCACTGGATTGCTCTGTGCCTCAGTGTCCCATGGGGATAACACTGACACCTCCTTTCTTTGGGTTCCACCCATGAAAAAGTGCTAGCTAAGAACTACTCACTTCATTATTCCTACCGGGTCACACAGTGACATGTGACAGCGTCAGTATCAGCAGGTGGGCAGATGTTCTGATCCCGTGGCAATGAACATGTATAAATCAGGGGTGGGGGACCTCAGGCCTGGGGGCCGGATGCGGAGATCCCCGAGGCTCAGGGTCTCTGCCCCCCACCAGCACTGCAGGGCCCACAAAATCTACAAGCTTGGGCCCTCCAGCGAGGAGAATGTGTGGAGTGTCTTTCAGCTTCTCAGTCGGGGGCCACACTGAGGGTTTTTTCTGCTTCTCACTTGTGTGCAGCCCCCAACTGATTTTTCAGTGGGTCAGTGGCCCCTGCCCAAAAAAGGTTCCCCACCCCTGGCGCAAATACTTAGGACAGCAGAAGACAGCAGGGCCCGTGGTCTTATACTTAAAATAAGGCCCAGTCTGACTGCCCTCCGTGCCACAGCTGCTAATGACATGTGCTTGATCACTGAACAGCACCCTGGGCTGGCACTTGACATGCAGGGTAGCTGAACCCCCCTCCGCCCCCTGACAGAGAATTGTCTGCCAGAAGTTAAAACGCTGTCGCTCCCAGATGGGTAGCCCCTGGAGGGGATGGGCGCTAACGTTTTCCTTAGGGCTCTAGTTTGCTGTGATTGTTCAATGGAACCTCACTGTGCTGACAGACACCCCCCCCCCCCCGACGCCCCTCAGCCCGGGTCTCTCAGGTGCCAGCACTGGCTGGCTGGCTATGGAGGGAGCTGCCGTTTAATCCCCTGCATCACCCTCTCTCTGTCCCAGCACAATAGTGCCATTCACGGGGGCTGCAATGAAGTGTGAAGCCCCGGGCATTAATTCCGCCATCGCGGCTCACATCTATGTCGCTGCCCCGGGCCCTCCGGCTGGGCAGCAGGGACAGACACAGGAACTTGGCAGGTCACGCGAAGGCACGTGGCTTCTAGCATTGCTCCACCCGCCCGCCCTGGCCCTCCTCCACCAGCCAGGCACTCCTCTCCCTCGACGGCAGCCTGCCGCCCGTGCTGGAGACACCAGAGTGAGTCTTCCTAGCCAGCGAGTCGGTCCGACCTCCCCCAGCAACCACCACCAGCTCCACCAGGAGGCACGGCAGCGGCTGCACGACTCCCAGGAACACGATGCTCTGCACTTCGGCTCAAGCCACCAAGAACTAGAGTGGGGGTGGGCAATCGCAAATGTTGGTTGTGGCCAAGGGCCAGCTGACCCCGGAAGGGGTGGGGCTGTGGGTGGAAAGGGGGCGGGGCCTCAGGCAGAAAGAGGGCGGGGCCTCAAGCAGGAAGAGGTGTTTCCCTCTAGGCCCCATACACCCCTGGTGGGGGGAGGAGACTTTGCAAAGTCCCCCGTCCCCTGGCCAATTGGTGCTTGGGAGCAGAGAGCGCACGAAGTCATTCGCTGTCCAAAACCGTCGGGGCGCCCTCTAAACACCAAGCACCCCTGCTGGGGGGAGGGACCTGCCAGCCGCTTTGAACAGTGGATGACTCTGCACACTCCCCCGCCCCTGGGTCTCCCTTGGCCTGGAGGCAGTGGTGCGGCAGGATGACCGGGGGCCGGATCAAACCGCTTGGCAGGCTGGATCTGGCCCACGGGCCGTATCTTACCCACTCCTGAACTAGAGCTTTGAGATGATTTATGACGAAGAGGAGGCAGGGGTCCCCTGGGCTCCCTCCCACGCCCGCAGCTCCCAGGAGCAGAGCCTGACAGAGCACAAAGGGATCCAGACATGCTTTGTCGCAGGGTTGGTAGCGGGACGAGCTGCCAGTGTCGTGCTCAGGACGTGGAGACACTTTTAAAAGTGCCCCCCGCCCGGCTCACGCTCAGAACAGCTGGCTGGGGCACACCAGGGCAGCTCCGTTGACTGCCCGGCCCAGGGCAGTCCCAGACTGGTGCAAAGGAGGAGCCCGCAGGTCGCACAATAGAGATGAGCCCCAGTGGGTTGCGGTCTCTGAGCCCCTCGCCACTGCCGGACAGTGGTGCCTGTGCAGATTAGTGCTTCCAGGACTTGTCGGTGGGCCAGCAGGGCACACACCCAAGTGGGTAAAACTCCTTGTGGGTTCGCCCTGGCATTGCTGGAGGAGCCCATGGGTTTCTCGATGGTTGAGATCCTGTTAGCTCCCCTGGTGCGAGCACTGGTGGACATCAGCGGGTAGAGATTCCCTTCAGACAGGCTACACTCTGCCAGCCCCTACTTCTGCCTGAGCTGCCCCACCTCCCTGGAGAAGCCATGCCCCCTCCTGCCCCATAGCTGAAGGACTCCTGGGTCAGTCAGCTGAAGCCTTCAGCCTCCCACCCCCTCCCTACAGCCAAAGGTGCCCTAGTCTGGCCTAGGGATGTTAAAAAGCTGGTAATTGTGTAACTACTGAAAAATTCAGCAGTTACATGGTTACATGCACCCCCAGCAGCAGCTGGCTGCACAGGAGCTGGTGCACACTGGAAGCCAGCTTTTAAGCATGCTCCTGGTATGTGCTGGCTCCCACATGTCGGTCCCACTCCCAGGGAGCTGGCTGCCGCCCCATGTGGCTGCCCCCCATACAGAGGCAACAGTGCGGGGTGGAAGCTGAATCTGCAGCAGTGGGGCAGAAGCCTGCATAGAACTGTGAATGTGATCTGATCAGCCCAGGTTCATCGATTAACCATGCTCACGGTTATACATTTATATCCCTACTCTGGTCAGAGTCCCCCCGCGGCACCACACTTCTCCCTTCCTGCCACCCACAACCCACTCCGCGGGAAAAGCTCACTTCTCTGACAAAAGCCATGAGCTTTTCCTATGCTCCATGCAGGTTCTGGGGCAGGTGAGGAGGCGGCGTGTTATCGGCTTCTTGGGTCCAACACTCACCTTCTGGAGCCCAGGTCTACTACAGCTGCCCCGGTCTAGGCTGGTGGAGACTATCGTCCTGCCCTGAGCCGAGTGACGATAGCCGCACTTGAGCCCTGTCTACAATAAGGGCCAGACACAAAGGGAAGGCAGCTTGTGTCTCCCCGTATTCTGGGGCTGGTTTGCCTAATGGGTACCCCGAGGTGATGAGTCGCTGCAGCTACCCAGAGCCACCGGATTTCTGGGCCTGCCCTGCACCACGCTCCAGCCCCCTCCTGCTCTGACTCTGTCCCGTCCACCTCTGCCATGCCGCCGAGCACCTCTCAGGGCTGAAGGAAGCAGCCCAGAGCTGGCTCGGCTCATGGTAGAGGAGCTTCTTGTGCTGGGCCACTTTGTACCCACCCCATGGCAGCCTGTGCCCGCACGCTCCCTCCTGCTGGGCTCCCCCAGGCTTGCTTTGTGCGCTGACCCTGGGAGGGAGTGGAAGGCCTGGCCGTCGGCTCGGATGTCGCCCCGGCTGTAAAGGGGGATGGCTCCTCCTGACCCGCCGCTCCATTAGGAGTGAGTGCAGGGCGGGAAGCGGGGGCTGGAATGCCACAGCTTCTCGTGGCGGGTTTGCTCGGGCTGAGGAAAGCATTAGCTACTTAGCAGCGCCAGGGGGGCTTCCCTTCCCCCTCCCCGATCTGGAGGGGAGATAAAATTCCAGCGGGCCACAAGGAAAGAGAAGCCGTCGCCGCGGAGGAGCCAAAGTTGGAGCCGGGAGCCATGGAATCCCTGGGGTCTGGGGGAGAGGGGCCTGTGCGTCCCTCTCCCGCAATGTCGGCCAGCGCTTGAGGCCAACCCACCCCCCAGGGCTGCCTGCAAAGGGCTGGAGGGAGAGACCCTCTTGCCAGGGGGCTGCCTCACCCTGGGGATGGGTGGCCCTGGGAGCCGATGGAGGACACGAAGGGAGGCGCTACGATGCTAATTCTCATTGGCCTTTTAGGACTTTCCCCACCCACACCGGGAGCACAGACAATAGCCTGGGGGGGGGGGCATTCAGTGCTGGCCAAGCTGCAGCCCCATGTGCAGCCTATTGGCACTCTATGTGGGGCCCCTGGGCAAGGTGTGCATGTGGGGAGGGGCAGGGCTAAGGCAGTCATCGCTCGCACTGCCCGGACCACTGCGCCACCCCCCTCCAGCTTCCAGCAGCAACTTAAAGGGCCCTTAGCTCCAGCTGCCACTGCTCAGGGTTGTGGGGAAGCGGCCCTGTGCACCACCCCCCTTGGTGGGTCTGCTTCGGTGTCTGGCCCACAGGATGTTTCGTTTCCTGGCGCCCACTTGCCAGATTCCACTGGTTTCCATCCATGAGGGGTTTTTCCCCCCTACCTGTTATTACAAAAGTGACAGGCCCGTAAAGCAAAGGCACCGGAAGGGAGGGGCAGGCCGATGGCGCAGCACTAGCTCCCCCTGCATCCCCTCCCAGCGCTGCTACGGGGCACCGCCCGCACGTTCTCAGCACCCCAGCGCAGTGAGCATAACGGCCCCGTCTTGGGAGAGCGTCTCGGTTACCACGCTCTCGTGGCCCACTGAGATGAAGGAGGCCGCCCCTGTGGCTCACTCACTGGCCTCGATTGGCCCTCACTGGTCTGCGGGTTGCAGACTGATGTCTCCCTGCCAAGGGAGCAAGGCAGAGGTTGGCAATATGGAGTTACGGTGACTCTCCAGCTGCATCTCTCATGCTGGTGAAAGTCCCGCGTGAAACCCCGGGGGGTGCTACGGAGCCAAGGCATCCCAAACACAGGAGGCTGCCGAGAGGGCAGCCCAGCAAAGACTCAGGGCTTGAAGCAGAAAAGCAGGAACATTTTCTGTGCACACACACTGAGAACACCCTGACTACCAGGCTGCTAGTGTACAGAGCCCACGGGCTGTCCTGCGAGCCACACCCTCTCCTTGCTGCCTTTCGCTCCCCCACCAGGCTGGCTGTCTCCACCTGCTGTCTGCCAGCTCCACTGCTGTAGCCTGGGTTTGTACAACACCTATGGGAGTCCTGGGCCAAGACAGAGGCTCTCAGCTGCCACCCCAATATTGATAACCACAACAATGTGCTGTCATCTTAGCCCCTCCCAGCTGGCTAGGAGCAAACTTGGCATAGGGCAGTTTAATATTGGATACTTCCCCTGCTGGAGGGGTTAGCCTGCCCTGCAGGGGAACAGACTCAACTGGTTTCTCTCCCTCCCCTCCATGACTTACATCTTCATAGCTGGTTTTCAAGCCCTTTATCATTTTTGTTGCTCTCTCCTCTGGACTTTCTCCAGTTTGTTCACCCCTTTCCTGAAGCATGGTGGCCGGAACTGGACACAACGCTCCGTCTGAGGCCATATCGGCGCAGCGCAGAGTGGAAGAACAACTTCCTAGGATTCTGTGATTTGCCTTTGGCTAGTGCCCCGGTGTCATGCGGCTCATACAAGGGCCTGTGAGGTGTACCTGGAGCTCAGTGCTCTGGGATGACCAGTTCCAAGCAATTCCCCCCCATCATTTCACTCCATTTCACTGCATTGTGCGCAGTAGCCAGTGGCCACAAGGGCTCTGTAGTTCACCGATTTCTTCCCCTAGGGACAGACCTCCTGCTCTTCTCAAAGGAAGCAACAGGGTGGGACTCGGGGATCAGAATCACAGCTGCCCTCTGACAGCTCCTGGGGGAGCCGAGACATCCTCTTGCTCCCTGTGCTGCTGCCATGACTGATCATATGGCTACTCACACCAACCTTCACTGGGGGAGACGTCATCCTTTTGGGCCATCCCCCAGCCTGCACCCAAACGCGCTGTATTTCTGCAAGCTCCCCGTCTCGGCTTTACACCCCACGGGGAAGGGGGAAGATCGGCTCTCTTTACATCACTGGCAAGTAAAGCTATTTCCTCCGAGACTGGAGGGTAAGAATTGCTGCCGTCCACGCCCCGGTTCTTGTCCTGGAACAGAGCCACACTGAGGGCCGCCTCCTGGGTTTGCACCCTGGCTCTGAGTCATGTGCCTGCTCCAGCCTGGGTTTGAACATGCTTCTACGGGAGCGCCAGTCACCTCTGCCCCCACGCGGCGCGAGCCCGTCCGCCAGTCCAGAACAGATTTGGATCCCAAAGCGCTGCCCAAGTACCTAGACTTGTAGCTTCAAAGGCCAGAAGGGCCCACTGCCACCATCTAGTCTGGTCTCCTGCATCGTAGGGATGTAAAAACCCATTTAATTAGTTAACTGATTAAGCAGGAGTGGGCGGGGGAGGAGGGAGGAGCTGGCAATCCCTCGCCCCTCCCTGCTGCTTCCATCCACTGTAAGCCTGCGGACGCCCAGCCTGTGAGCTGCCGCTTCTACCCCCTGCACCCCCCCAGCATGAGTAGGGTTTCCAGGTGTCCGGTATTGGTCTGGACAGTCCGGTATTTGTGACCTCTGTCCAGTAAAAAAAGCAGAAAATGCCAGACATGTAAAAATTTTCTGTTTTTCTCGGACGGAAGGTCGCTTGGGACATTCTTCCCCTGCCACGTCTGGGGGCAGGAGAAGTGGGGCAGGAGGAGTGGGAAGCATGGAGATTTAAAGGCGCCGTGACTTTTTTTTTGCTCAACAACTTTGTCCTTCCGCTTTTTTTTTTTTGCTCAACCAATTTTTTCCCTCCACCATGTCTGGTGTTTTTTGTGCAAGTATCCAACAACCCTAGCGGTGCCCCACTGGCAGGGCACTGGGGCCAGTGACCAGGAGGGGAGCCCTGGGTGAGCCTGAAGTCCAACTTCACCTGGTCCAGCAAAATCCCTCCTTTAGGGAGGTCCAGCCTGCACTTAGATTTTCAGCCAGTGCCCTGATGCAGTGTCTAGGTGTGTGGGCCGGTGCCCCACTGAGAATCACTTGGTGGGGCGTCCTTGCTGTGCGTCCTGGAAAGGCCACACCCGGGTAAAACAGAGTGTTGTGACAACGGGGAGAGGTTCTGGAATCCCCTGCATAGTGATCGAAAACGTGAGCCCTTCCCGACCCAGCAGTTTTCAGCCCGTCCGCCCAGTAGCCCGAGGGTCTCCACGGGTGGCCAGGGAGCTGGGGGTGTCTCAGCACATGCTCAGCTCGGGGTCCTGCCCCCAGGGGATCCTGCTCCTATAGAAAGGGGGATCTCAGTCCCTGGCCTGGGCAGGCACATCCTCCTAGATAAAGGGTGCTGTTCCCTGGCCCAGTTCGTTCTTGCTCCCCTTAGGTTGGGTGGGTGTTGGTGTCTGGCACATGGCCCCTCATGTGTGGGGGGGTCCCTGCTGGGGCAGATTTATGGGGCCTATGCAGGACTATTAAACTGGTGTCCCTACGCCTGACAACAGCCCGTGCAGGTGTGTGTTAGAAATGTGATTTTTTTCCTTTGAGAATCTTCAGCAACACGCTCATGAAATAGCCTGAAAGCAGATTTTTACACTAAGGCCCAGTCGACGCGCACAGTAAATTGAGAAGAGGACAAGACAGAGCCGGGGCTGGCGAGCAGCTGGGGGAGGGCTCCCCTGCCTCTCAATGGCTCTTGGACAGGTTCAATGCTCTCCTAACCCGTCTGGCAGGCCTTGTCACGCTGCAGGCAGAAGCAGAGCCAGGGATAGGAAGAGGCAGGCGGGTGAATACGAAGACCCAGGGGGGGCCAAAATTTTCAGGTGCCCAACGCAGCTGCACAGAGGAAGGACAGCTCTGGGCCCCGCACAGGTGACGCCATAGGCCAGCAGATCCCATCCCTGGCACGGGCTGACAGCTGGTGCTTCATTTTAGCTTTGACCTTGCACACAGAATAAGCCTCCTGTGACCGGACTGATCTACGTTCTGGGAAAGTTCCTTGAGACACAATTCCCTGGAAATCAGACTAGGGGCTCTTGAGATGTTTGGCCAGCCGGATCTCTGGGGATCTGTTTCCTTGTCCCTTGGGCACGCTCTTGCCTCTGGTAGTTCACAGGCTTTGGCTGCAATGGGGCTACGTGAGGACCAAAGCTGCCAATTATCATCACCTGACTAAAAGGGCTGCAAATGACCATAACCCTGACGTCTTCATTAGTTCACCCTCCCTCTGTACATCCGCTTGGGCCCTCTCCCTGACTCTGAGGGCATAAACATTTGCAGTTCTCCGTGGGTCGTGGTCCCTGTTGCTAAGGAAAAATAAACATTTTTGTTCTTCGTTGCCAACAACAACCACCACCAGACACATGGGAAACAGGGCCCGGTCACGGGGCGATTGCCTGGGAGCCTTCCAAAGCAAAATGGCAGGGAGGGGGCGGGGATCCGTGCATACAAGCAGCTCCGTTCCTGCATCTTTGCCCAACTTACACTAAGGCCCCGTTCCTGCATCTTTGACTTCCAATTCCTGATGGCTGCCTCTTCAGCCTGGATGCCCTGGGCTGGCCCTGTGGTGGGCGTACTCTGCCTGTGTGCGTGTAAACAGTTAACAGAGCCAGCGCCGGAAGGCAGCTCTCACGAGTCCGCATCGTTCTGGGTTCTGTCGGCTTGGGCTGACTTCTGCGTGTGGCTCTTTCCCTCAGACCCACCGGGCAGGGACACGAGGGTGCTGGACACGGAATAAGGGCACGTCTGTGAACCAGGACGTGGCTACGAGTCTCTGGTAGCATTACGGCCCATGGTGCCAGGGCTCCGCATGGAACTGACCCCCTCAGAGGAAGCAAACGTTGCTGCTCAATCGTGTGGGCGGGGCAGCACATCACCTGACCCTCCCCCACACGCTGCGTCTGATTGGCTAAGATCCCCACGTTGGCGTGGCCCACTCCGCGGAGCGGAAGCATCTGGCCCTCAGACAGGTTCACGTGCTTCACCTCGACGGCAGACCTGACGCGCCCCGAGCTTTGCTCTGGCCTGGGGCCCGACGCAGAACGGTAGCACCCCAAAGCTCCGGGCACCTACGCAGTGTGGGCACCTCCCTTCTCGGCGGCCTCGTGGGCTCCTGTTTCGCACTGGCTTTCATCCAAGCCACTCAGTGCTGCGCCGTGCCTGGAAATCTTATCCCCACGTCCCGGCGGGCGAGGGGGACACAGAGGGGATTTGCCCACAGGAGCTGCTGGCTGAGTCAGCAGCAGAACCCGGGTCCCCCGACTTCTGGACTGAACCGCTAGCTCATCCTGCTTCTTAACTGGTCCTTGTCCTGCAGGGTCAGCTGCCTGGGGGCACTCTGATCAGCATGGCACCCTGGGGTGCAGAACGCTCTGGACCCACAAAGGCAGGTCCCTGCCTGGTCTTGGTCTGCCATATGCCGTAGGGATGTGAACCCCTCCCCCCCCCCGTAAGCATCATCCTTAACGCGTGATGCTTGCTGGGTAGCAGTTGCATGTTACCTCGGAGCAGCCCTCTGCCCATGGCCCACCTGGCCAGCGGCCTCGTGCTTAGGGTTGCCAAATACTTTCACAAAAAATACTGAACATAGCAGGACTAAACTTGTTGAGCAAACAAATAAACAGGTCACTGTGCCTTTAAATATCCCCACGCTGCCCGATCCCCGTGTCCCCACCAGCCTTCAGTCCGAGAAAAACAGAAAATACCAAACTTTTTACATGTTTCTTTACACCAGACAGGGGCACCGAAAACTGGACTGTCCAGGCGAAGACCAGACACCTGGCAACCCTACAGGTGCAGTGCCCAGGTAAACTGAGGCACACACACAGAGTTACTATAGGACAGTAGAAATCACATGCCACACCACCAGGTGAAAACCCCCCACTTCATCACAGCCATTCGTTACTGCTCATCACACCTACATGAGAGTCCTCCTGCCCTGCCAGCATTGCTGAAGCAAGCCAGCCAACACCCCTAGGCCAGTTCTGTGATGGGGAGAAGAGAGCGGGGGGAGGGGGAAGAGGGATCTCTCCTGACCCCAGCTGATGTGTTCCTGACCTCAAACATGAAGCATGGGGGCCTTTGCTGTTATTTTTATCCTCCACAGGATAACTGGGGATGTGATTCGGTGTGGGGGACGCAGCAGCTGGATTCTACTCATTTTGTTTTCCTCCTTCTCCCATTTCCGACACCCCTAGGCCCTCCCTTCTGCGCCATGTTAGAGCCAGATGCCACAAAGCCTTCAGCAAGGGTAGCTTGTTGGTGTGTGTCTGTGAGGGGGAGCCAGACACTGCCAAAGCCTTCCCTAACAGGAGCGCAAATGTTTACACACACTCTTGAGTCACTGCTGAAGCGGAGGATAAACAGGTCTAAATTCTCCTGAACTGTTCACTTCAATATTTAGAGTGAAAACAAACAGCATAGATCAACCTTGCCTCGTAAACTGTCTGGGGGGGGGGGGGGGGGGGGGGAGGGGACCTGCATGCTCCCAGTTTTGTTTCCTTAACTAGTTTCCGGAAATAGTTTAGGCTAGTTTCCTAGGGACTGTCTAGATATGTCCCTCTTTTGAAAGAGGCATGTAAATTAGACAGACCGAAATTGCAAATGAAGCCAGGCTTTCAATTTCCCATGTTTCATCTGCATAATGGCCACCGTGCCTTCTTCCAAAAAACGCTATTTCGAAAGTGAAACCGCGGTCTAGAGGAGTACAGGATCTTTCGAAAAAGGCCTCACTTTCGAAATAGTGTTTTTTGAAAGAATGTGTGGCTGCCATTATGCAAATGAAGTGCAGAGAAATTCAAAGCCCGGCTTCATTTGCAATTTTGCTGTCTAATTTACATCCCTCTTTTGAAAGAAGGATGTAGTTTTAGGGTTGCCAGGTGTCTGGTTTCAAACCGGGCAGCCCAGTATGTGAGTTTTCTGTCCGGGAAACAAATTGAGAAAATGGAAATGAGAAAATTGAACCGTCCGGTATTTTCTAAATAAGACATAATGTCGATTGTGACATCATGTCAAGTGTGTTTCGTATTTTTGTTGAAACCATCTGGCAACCCTATGTAGTTTGGCCGTACTCTTAGTGAAATGGACTGCGGATAATTTCCCGGACGGAGCCGAATACCAGGCTACTTCCAGGGGCTCCATTTGGTCTGGAAAAACAACTCAGAGCTTCCCCAGGGCTGGTGATGGCATCAGCTGACGTTAGGGAAGTGGGGCGGGTCCTATTCAAATAATAACTCCAAAAATAACTACAGGTTGAACCTCTTTAGTTCAGAACTCTCTCATCCAGAAACTTTGGTGGTCCGGCATGATGTTAGTTTGCCAGATGTCTACTTTTTATGGGCGTGGGCCAAGTTTCCTGCAGTCTCATACAGTTTGTTTTCAGTCACCAGTCCTGGCTCTCAGTGTACTATGTTGTTATTTAGCTCTAATTTACCCCTCAATGTCCTCTAACCAACCAGTAAGCTGCTAGACAATACTCACCTTCCATGGTCCAGCAAATTCTCTTGTTCAGAACCAGTCAGGTCCTGAGGCTGCCGGACTAGAGAGATTCAACCTGTATTTTGAAAAAAGTGTATTCCTCTTTGGTGTGTCTAGACAGCATCCTCATCTTGGGATAAGCTATGCAGTTTGCACTACGCAAATTGCATAGCTTATTTCGAATGTATTTTGAAAGAGCTTATTTCAAATTTTGAAAATAATGGGCTATTTCGAGACATCCCTTAACCCACATGGAAGGTTACAAGGATGCTGGAATAGCATGCCCGTTATTTCAAAATCTATGTTGAAATAACAGGCCCAGGTAAAAGATCTGTAATAGCTATTTTGGGATTCCTCCGGTATCCTGAAATAGCTCCGCTGTCTAGATGTAACCCTTTCACAAGCAGCACTTATTATTTCAAAACAACAAGCCCCATTATTTCGAAATAACAGGCTGGGTCGTGTGGACATGCACCTTGTCATTTCAAAATAAGGGGCATTATTTTGAAATAACTCCCCAATGTGGACATGCCCTTAGAGACCAACAGATTTCATAGAATACTAGGACTGGAAGGGACCTCGAGAGTCATCAAGTCCAGTCCCCTGCCCACATGGCAGGACCAAATACTGTCTAGACCATCCCTGAGAGACATTTATCTAACCCAGTGGTCCCCAACCATCTGAGGCTGCCGGGAGCCAGGGGGCGTGGCCGTTCACCTGCCGGGCACCAGAGGGCGGGGACACTTGGGCGCCCGGGGGCAGGGCTCCCCCCATAGCCGCGCGCCCGGGGCCGGCGCCCCCTCCCCCCCGCCCAAGCGCCGCGCGCCCGGAGCTGCCCCCTCTCCCGCCCAAGCGCCGTGCGCCTGGGGCCAGCCCCCCTCTCCAAGCGCCGCGCGCCCAGAACGCGGGCGGCTAATTCGCGCCCAGGGCCGCCCCCCCCCCAAGCGCCGCGCGCCCGGAGCTACCCCCCCCACCCAAGTGCCACGCGCCCGGGGCCACCCCTCCCTCCACGCGCCGCACGCCCAGAGCGCAGGCGGCTAATTCGCGCCCGGGGTCGGCCCCCCCCTCCAAGGGCCGCACGCCTGGGGCCGGCCCCCCGCCCCCAAGTGCCGTGCGCCCAGAGCGCGGGCGGCTAATTCATGACGTTCCCGGGGCCGGCGCCCACCGTGCGCCATGCGCCCGGGCCGGCTCCTGCACCATACATGTGCCACATGCCCAGGGCCTGGCCAGCCTTGAGCACTTGGCGGGTGCACACAAATGGCCCCGCGGGCACCGTGTTGGGGACCACTGACTACTCTTAAATATCTCCAGAGATGGGGATTCCACAACCTCCCTGGGCAATTTATTCCAGTGCTTCACCACCCTGAGAGTTAGGAACTTTTTCCTAATGTCCAACCTAAACCTCCCTTGCTGCAGTTTAAGCCCCTTGCTTCTTGTCCTATCCTCAGAGGCCAAGGAGAACAAGTTTTCTCCCTCCTCCTTGTGACCTGAAAACGGCTCTCACGTCCCTCCTCAGTCTTCTCTTTTCTAAACTAAACAAACCCAATTCTTTCAGTCTTCCCTCATAGCTCATGTTCTCTAGACCTTTCATCATTCTTGTTGCTCTTCTCTGGATCCTCTCCAATTTCTCCACCTCCTTCTTGATCATTTATTAGGAGATGAGCATTTGTGGGTAAAACCCACTTCATCAGAGGAATTGAAGTGGAAGTCACAGAAGCAGGTATATATATCTATATGGAAGAAATTGCTTGTGTTAATTAAGCTAATCAAGTCAGGGTAGAAGTGAGACCTCATTTTTTTTGCAAATTTGAGATCTTAGTTCTGGGCTTTTACAAGAACCGCTGCAGATAGCTCGGTTTTTGTTCTCATTTGCTCTTCCTTTGGGCGCCAACGTAAAAGCTGAGCCCTTGTGTGGCCACCCGGCAGAGATCCGGGGGCCACCCAGCTGATTAGCAGAGTGCCCACAGCTGCTCACAGTGGATGGCATTGTTTCTGTGAGTGGTGCGTATCTGCACATGCTGTGATGCACATAACAAAATTTATTCCACCCATGGATGGAAAAAAAACAACCTTAGAGGAAATCTTGTCCACGACCCCTAAATTTCCCCCACTCAGTTGGAACAAATATTAGGCCTTGAGCTTAGTGTTGGTGTACAGCAAACAAGCCTGCTTCAGGTTTAAAACGGACGTGCTGAGGTCAGGAAGAAATCCAGCCTCTCCACCCCCAACTCCCCCCCCCCCCACTCTCTGGGTGCCACAAAAGGTTTTTGGCCTCCATCAAGAGGTCAATCCAGAAATCCCAAGCAAGCCTGTCTTAATACAAGAATCAAGCGTCCCATTAAATTACATGGCAAGACTTTTTTACTTGGCTGCAGTGTAAATGTAACCCACACATCTAGTGTTGTTCAGTGTCCCAAAGAGTGGCACTTTGCCCACAGCAACAGTTAAACTCAAGAGACCTCTACAGCACGGGCTGAGAGCCAGCTGGCTTTTAGCTGAGAGGGTAGAGAGTCCTATATTAAGGTTCCAGGTTCAAATCCACCTGGTAGCAGTTACAGAAACACAGTGACACTAACTGGAAAATTAGTTTCTTGATTGCTGGGAAGATCAGGAAACCTTTCTGGAAAGAGCCCCCACTATTGGCTTCTGCAGAGGTGCTCCGACAAAATGATTTTTGAAAAAAAATCAGATGATTAAAAATAAAAGCCCTAGACTGCCCGTGTCCCTTTGAAAAGGAAACGTATTTTTGCACGACACACCGTTAACACAACCAGTGGGTGAAATGCTCAGCTCTGGAACTAAATGTTTATGAGGATGCCGAAAGGATGTATCAGTGGTTTAAGCAGAATATGGATATTATCCTTTGTTACTCTTGCTCTGTCTGGGTAGTTCACGATCACAATTCAGGATAACATAAGCCAGCAGCTGGCTGCCTGGGATGAAGGGGAAGCTTTCCTCCTGGTCAGGTGATGCCACTGGCTAGGTTTGCCAGATGGTTTAACAAAAAATACTGAACACCCCCTGTCCCCCTTCTCCTCTTCCCCCCCCCCACCAAAAAAAAACACGTCGGGAAAAAATTCTGTTGAGCCAAAAAAGAAAAAGTCACTGCGCCTTTAAATTCCCACGCTCCTCGCTCCCCCTGTCCTCGCCAGACATGGTAGGGGAAAAATGTCCCTGATGGCCTTCCACCAGAGGAAAACACAGCATACCGGACATTTTACATGTCCAATATTTTCTGGGTTTTTACATCAGACGGAAGGCACAATTACCGAACTGTAGGGGTGAAAACCAGACATCTGGCAACCCTAACTCCTTCCCTCATGGGAGCGGTGTACTATTATCTGAAGCATCTGGGATTGACATTGCACAGTGATTAGCAAAGCACTGGCCGGCAGCAAAATGTGTTTCTATTGATGGTGCACATCTGCACTTGCTTTGGTGCACAGAACAATGTTTATTCTGCACCCGAATGGAGGAAAAAAAAATTAGAGGGAACATTGCTGATAGCAATGCCTTCCTACTGAGTACCAACATGGGCTTGTTCCCTGCAGGACTCAGATGAGATGCCCAACCGGTCCATTTGAGACCAGTCCTGTATTTCCCTATGCAGTGATGCCATGAGGTGGCTTAGAATCTTTCCTCCTCTTCTTATTCCAGTTCATGTCTCTGCAGATTTGGCTCCAGAATTGTCAGTTACTAACTCTGGCTCACTGGTGGAGCTACAGATCGACCAGTGGCAAAGTTTAACTGAAAGGCTAACATAGCTGGGAACGTGCAAAGAAATCCCCTGCATTCGGCTCTGCTGTACTGCCCAGGGAGACGCAGCTGGGTTGTGTTCAGTGACATTTTCTGTTGAATAATAAACGTGTGATGTAGGCCAAGAATGGTTCAGCCCAGCTCCAGCCGCCAGCAAACTGAACAGCCAAGTTATTAAACCTCTCTGATGACAGAGCAGGATTGTAAAACCATTGCAGGGCCCTGCGCTAATCCCCAGCAGTGCTACTAGGCATTCATTGCTCCGTCACCCGTTCAGACACCAAAAGGCATGTGCCTAATAAACCCAATTACACAGGCACAGTGCTAGAAGAGGCAACTGTCTGTCCTCTCTGGCTGCACCTCCAGCTTCTGCCTCACCTTGGTATCAGCTGTTCCAGTAGCTGATGGCCTCAGTCCAAGTGCCAGGTTTTGTAAGTCCACATTGGTTGAGCTTGAACCCTTGACCTCTGGCAGGAGGTGCCTTGCCTACTGGGGGAGCATCCCACGCTCCCTGCCTTCAAAGCCCCCCTTATCAATCTTATGTCCTAAGGGTGTCAAGTCTGCATTGGTGGAGGGTAGGGCTTGAACACTAGACCTCTAGCTCAGGAGACAGAGCGCTTAGACACTGGGCCACTAGAGAAGTCCCCCAAATACCCTACATTCTGGGCCCCCTTTTCCATCCTTTGTTCCCAGGGTACCAGGGGCATCCATCAGCAGGTGACCCTCCTGCTTTCCCCATAGTCCGCTGCTTTGATTCATCTGTTCAGTTAACATTTCTCGCTCTCATCTGGAATGGCCAGCACAGCCCGAGGGATGCACTCTGACCAGGCAACGGATGTCGCAATACTTATACTTACACGGCTGGTGTGGGGAATCTCTAGGCCCAGGGGCCAAATGTGGCCCCCACCTTGCCTGAATTCAGCCCCCAAGGCTCAGCCCCCCCCCCCAGTATTGCTGCGCCAGTTCCTCCTGTGGGGATAAAGCAGTGTTTCTCAACCTTTTTTTATAAAGTACCCCCCTTTAAAAAAAATTATAAGTACCCCCAGTACCTACAGTTTTCAAACACACACAGATTTTTTTTTCTACCGTTGCAACACATTTGTTTCAACAACGTCATTGTCGCTGGGCGGGCCATGACATTTTTGGGTGTAAAAAGTCCAAAAATAAAAAAGCGCTGTAAAATATACAACAAACATTCAGTTTTCTCCAAGTTTCAGTTGTGCTGACATACCTCCCTCCCCCAGACTTCTCTTGAGTACCCCTAAGGGTACTTGTACCACTGGGTAAGAAACCTGCACTAGAGCACACGAAGTCTACTACCCTCTATCCCCCGCCGTGGGAGAGGAATGTCTCTCCTCATTCGGGGGCTCCACAGAGAGGGTTTTTCCTCTTACTTGTGTGTGCTGCCCCCAGTGATTTTTCTGGGGATCAGTGGCTCTGATTCAACAAAAGGTTTCCCACCCCTGCCTTACGAAGAATTCCTTGTCATCTTCTGGCTAGCGATCACAGTAATCTTCTGCCTCCCTCTGCAAAGGGAGCACATTTTGAAAATAGATCCTGACATGCAGAGAGCCAGAGGGCAGCTTTCTCTGCCCTCCAACAAAACAGGAGGCAGCTGACATTACAAAAAAACAAAAAACAAAAAACCAACCCTGACCCCTCCAAAACAAACCATGCATCTGCAGCTGGGAGACAACTGGAGCTTGGGGAGGGGGGCAGGATGAGGAAGGAAAGAGCGGGGAGAGAGAAAGAGAGAGATTTGTTTCCCCAGCAGAACAACAACACAAAGTTTCCAAGTTCTCTTTTGGAGCAGGGAGGGGCTTGCCAAGGAAAATGCCCCAATGGGGAGCAGCAGCAGGTTCTTAAAGAAAAAAGGGGGGCGCAGGAAAGGAGACTCGTTATGTGTGTGTATCCAAAACACAAAGATGGCTCTCTGGAGTGGGGGTGGCAGGGAGAAGCCCCAACGCAGGGGGGCTGTGGGACATGGGACACGCTCCCTTCCCTCCACCCCCAGCCCTAGGCAGAGTTGCTCCCTTGCCCGGCGTGGGAACTTGGGGGGGGGGGGTCTCCCGCGTCCGGCGTGGGAACTTGGGGGGGGGGGGGGTTCGCCCGCGCCCGGCGTGGGAACTTGGGGGGGGGGGGTTCGCCCGCGCCCGGCGTGGGAACTTGGGGGGGGGTTCGCCCGCGCCCGGCGTGGGAACTTGGGGGGGGGTTCGCCCGCGCCCGGCGTGGGAACTTGGGGGGGGGTTCGCCCGCGCCCGGCGTGGGAACTTGGGGGCCCGTGGCCGTCGGTCTGTCCAGCCCCCCAGGAGGGCAGAGAGGGGATCCGCCCCGTACTCACCAGGGGCTTGTGCCGGCGGGCCCCCCGCGGGGCGGGCAGCGCCGCGCCCCCCAGCAGCAGCAGCAGTAGTAGTGCGAGCAGGGCGGGGAGCGGCGCCCGAGCCATCAGGCAGGGGGCGGGCGAGCGCTGCGAGCCGGAGCCGGAGCCGGAGCGCGGCGCGGCGCAGACCTGGGGCCGGGGGGTGCCCGCCGCCCCTTTTATACGCCCAGCTGCCCTTTGTTCTCCCGCTTCGGATTACACGGGACGCAGCCCCGGGGTCACGTGGGGCCGGGGGGGGGGGGGACGCGTTAACCCCTTCAGCGCGGCCACAGCCCAGGGGACAAGTGGGGGGCAGGGTGTGGGCGGGGCAGCAAGGCAGGGGGCTGCTTGGGAACAGGTGGTTCTCGTCCCCCCTCTCCCCGGAGCGCTCTGGGGGCAGGTTTCCCAGGAGGGCTCTTACCTGAAGGACCCTCGGGAGCCCCCCTCCCAAGTCGGGGCTGTGTCTATAGCGGGGAACCTGCTTGAGGCTGGTGGAAGTTGCTCCAGGGGGGCCAGGATTGAAATGGGGGGGCCCCAATCGGGGTGAAAGGACCTTAAAATTTCATCCTATTTGAGTCTTTCAATAGCTCCCGGCTGGCTTTTGCTGCAGCTGTGCAGGGGGCACTTCCCTTTACTTTCCCCTCTGCCCCCCAGCCTGCCACCTGGGTGTGGGGGGGACCCCTTCATCCTCACAGAGCCACCTATATCCACAGCCCTCTGGGCAGGCACAGGGTCTGCCCAGGCATCGGGACTGCAAGATCAGGGCCATGAGAGAGGATTGGGAACTGCGGGATTCTCCTGCACCCAGCGTGGGAATTGGGGGATTCTCTTGCACCCAGCGTGGGAACTGGGGGATTCTCTTGCACCCAGCGTGGCCAATCTAGACGCACTTTTCCGCAAAAAAGCCCCGATCGCCATTTTCGCGATCGGGGCTTTTTTGCGGAAAACAGTTCTGTGCTGTCTACACTGGCCCTTTTGCGCAAAAGTCTTTCGGAAAAAGACTTTTGCCCGAACGGGAGCAGCATAGTATTTCTGGAAAAGCACTGACGATCTTACATGGGATCGTCAGTGCTTTTCCAGAAATTCAAGCGGCCAGTGTAAACAGCTGGCAAGTTCTTCCGCAAAAGCGGATGATTTTGCGGAAAAACTTGCTAGTCTAGACACAGCCTGGTTTAGAAACCTGTCCCCCCTCTGGCTGCATCATGCAATGTTTGCAGATAGTGCATAAAATTACCCCAGCCGTTTTAGCTGCCACGTCACACTGCCAAGTCACATCGAGTAGTCCCTCGGCTCATCTCGTCTCCAGCGTCCTGCCTCCTCCTGGGTATCTGATGGGGACCACCTTCTCTAGGGGCATTAGCTTGCGTTCTACCAAGGACAATCTTCCAGTGGTATTTTCTGTCCACGGCTGTAAACCAATGTGGCAGGCACAGGGTCTGCCTAGGCGTTGGATCAGGGCCATGAGAAAGGATCGGTCCCGATGTGGTGATGCTAGGACCAGCCTCTTTGACCGTTCCCCTCCCCATTTGTAGGCCTGCTGTAGACACCTCCGGGTTAGGGAGATATTTTTCCCCTGGCAGGGGGAGTGGGGAGCGTGGGAATTTAAAGGCGCAGTGTCTTTTTTTTTTTTTTTCTTTGCTCAACAGAATTTTTTCCCGACGTGGGAGGGAAGGGGGAACAAGTGGGGAGGAGTTTGGTATTTTTTGTTAAACCACCTGGCAACTTAGTGAGTGCCATCACCGAGGAGAAAAGGAGAAAACCGTTTTTTCTCAACAAGTTTGGTCTCCAGTTTTTTTTTTTTTTTTGCTCAACCATTTTTTCCCACGCCACGTTCGCGACTTTTGTGCAACCTTACTCCTGCTCGCTTCCTCTAATTTCTCTCTCTCCATGGTGTATTGTGACGCCTCCCGATGTAGATTCATCCGTGAAGTTCACTAGCATGCTGTTTCCCCCTCTTCGAGGTAATCATAGAATCATAGAATAATAGGACTGGAAGGGACCTCAAGAGGTCATCGAGTCCAGCCCCCCACCCTCAAGGCAGGACCAACCTCCGTCTACACCATCCCTGACAGATGTCTATCCAACCTGTTCTTAAATATCTCCAGAGAGGGAGATTCCACCACCTCCCTTGGCAATTTATTCCAATATTTGACCACCCTGACAGTTAGGAATTTTTTCCTAATGTCCAATCTAAACCTCCCCTGCTGCACTTGAAGCCCATTACTCCTTGTCCTGTCCTCAGAAACCAAGAGGAACAAATTTTCTCCTTCCTCCTTGTGACACCCTTTTAGATATTTGAAAACCGCTCTCATGTCCCCCCTTAATCTTTTTTCCAAACTAAACAAACCCAGTTCATGAAGGCTGGCTTCATAAGTCATGTTCTCTAAACCTTTAATCATTCTTGTCGCTCTTCTCTGCACCCTTTCCAATTTCTCCACATCTTTCTTGAAATGTGGCGCCCAGAACTGGACACAGTACTCCAGCTGAGGCCTAACTAGTGCAGAGTAGAGCGGCAGAATGACTTCACGAGTTTTGCTTACAACACACCTGTTGATACAACCTCGAATCATATTTGCTTTTTTTGCAACAGCATCACACTGTTGACTCATATTCAACTTGTGGTCCACTATGACCCCTAGATCTCTTTCCGCCATGCTCCTTCCTAGACAGTCGCTTCCCATCTTGTATGTATGGAACTGATTGTTCCTTCCTAAGTGGAGCACTTTGCATTTCTCTTTATTAAACCTCATCCTGTTTACCTCTGACCATTTCTCTAACTTGCTAAGGTCATTTTGAATTATGTCCCTATCCTCCAAAGAAGTCGCAACCCCACCCAGTTTGGTATCATCTGCAATGATGATAATCAATGATGATGTTAAGTAGAACCAGACTTACGCGTGATATCCTACTTGACAACCCTGGAGCTATTCATCTTCAGTGCTGTATTCCCCGGCATGCTTGAACATAGCCCTCGATGCACCCCGAGGGGGTAGGATGGGCACCCTGCATAAACTCGACAAATTAGCACTGTAAACGGAATTAGCACTTGTTGACAGTTCCTTTGCCAGGTTTCAGTCCAGGATAATAAGTGACTAGAATAATTTGGAGACGAGAGTTTTGTGAGCGAGTCTGTCAGTGGTTTTCTGAATGTATTTTCTTTGTATCCACTCATGTTGTGGTGTTCTCACAATGGATCATGCCTTTCTTAGAGCAGGGTTAAGTATGGGGTTAAAAACCCCTCAGTCCTGTCTATGCCGTTGCTCCCTCTGTTGGTCCAGGTCCACAGTTTGCTCGTGTAGATGGAAACTCAGAGCATGTGACTGTAAAGAAGGATCTAGCCTCCAAGAGTGAGAGAGGATGGATTAGATGAGTGTTTCTTAACCTTTTTTTTAAAGTATCCCATATATATATAAAGCACCCCCAGTACCTACACTTTTCAACACGTTTGTTTAAACCAGTGTTTCTCAACCATTGGACTTGATGACCAGTTCTAGTGTTCTAGGATTCTGTAGACATCTACCAGGGATGGTCTAGATGGTGCGTGGTCCTGCCGTGAGGGCAGGGGACTGGACTTGAGGAGATGACCAGTTCTAGTGTTCTAGGATTCTGTAGACATCTACCAGGGATGGTCTAGATTGTGTGTGGTCCTGCCGTGAGGGCAGGGGACTGGACTTGAGGACATCACAAAGTCCCTTCCAGTTCTTGTGTTCTCGGATTCTGTAGACATCTACCAGGGATGGTCTAGATGGTGTGTGGTCCTGCCGTGAGGGCAGGGGACTGGACTTGAGGAGATGACCAGTTCTAGTGTTCTAGGATTCTGTAGACATCTACCAGGGATGGTCTAGATGGTGCGTGGTCCTGCCATGAGGGCAGGGGACTGGACTTGAGGACATCACAAAGTCCCTTCCAGTTCTTGTGTTCTCGGATTCTGTAGACATCTACCAGGGATGGTCTAGATGGTGCATGGTCCTGCCGTGAGGGCAGGGGACTGGACTTGAGGAGATGACCAGCTCTAGTGTTCTCGGATTCTGTAGACATCTACCAGGGATGGTCTAGATGGTGCGTGGTCCTGCCATGAGGGCAGGGGACTGGACTTGAGGACATCACAAAGTCCCTTCCAGTTCTAGTGTTCTCGGATTCTGTAGACATCTACCAGGGATGGTCTAGTCAGGGGTCTCCAACCTTTTTACACCCAAGATCACTTTTTAAATCTCAGAACAGATGCAGATCTACCGCCCCGCCCCTTCCTTGAAGCCCCGCCCCTTCCTTGAATCCCTGTCCCTTCCTTGAAGCCCCGCCCTCTCTGCTCTCCTCCTGTCCATCACTTGCTATCCCCAGCCCTTACCTACACACTCTGATAAACAGTTTATTTTTAAATTATGCGATACATACAATTAAAATCAGGTGTCTATAGTTATGAAAGAAATGGTCTGTTTTTTATTCATGCTATTTAAATCTAAAATGAAGCATTTATAATGATACATTTTGTGGGGACACAGTTCTGTGGCTGGGGGCAGGGGAGAGGGAACAGGGTGCTGGGAGGGCAGAGGACAGGATTCTGCAGCAGGGGACAGAGTTCGGGGAGTGGGGACGCGAATGGGGACAGAATTTGGAGAGTGGGGACAGGAGTGGGGACAGCATTCTGTAGTTGGGGACAGGGGAGTGGGGACAGGGAAGTGCCTGCCCTGGGGCCAACCCCCCCCCGTGCAGAAAAGCCTCGCGCGCGCGCCTGCCCAGGCGGCCGAGCCCCCCACCCGTGCAGGGAAGCTCCGCGGGTGCTTCTCCCGGCGCCAACCCCCTCCCCGCGCTGGGAAGCCCCAGGGCCACACCCCCGCGCACCAGAAGCCGACACTACCTCCGTCTTCTCTCGAGGTAAGTAGTGGGGCTTCTGGGGGGTGGGAGGGAAATGGGGGCGGGGCAGACAGGACGCCTCACAAGCGGCTGGTTGAGGCCTCGAGATCGACCAGTAGCTCGCGAGCGACCGGTTGGTGACCACGGGTCTAGATGGTGCTCGGTCCTGCCGTGAGGGCAAGGGACTGGACCTGGTGCCTTCGCAAGAGCTCTTCCAGAAGAGGGCAGCATAGACAGGCAACATGAATTTCATGCGCAAGAAGCCCCTATGGTTAAAACGGCCATCAGAGCTTTCTCGCACAAGAGAGCGGCCACCCTGCAAAAGCACATGGCTTGTGGACGCACTCTTGTGGAAGATTTTTTACACAAGGACTCTTCCGCCAAACATTCTTGCACAAGGAGCCGCTTGTGTAGACGTAGCCTTTGAGTTTAAATCCAATCCAAGATCTACTTCAAATATAAACACCCTGGCTCCGCCTCCTTCCTGCCCCTTCTCTGAGGCCCCGCCCCTGCTCACTCCATCCTCCATCTTCCCCATCCTCCCTCCCTTTCACCAGGCTGGGGCAGAGGGCTTGGGGCGCAGGTCTGGTCTTGGATTAAGGGATTTGGAGTGTGAGAGGGGGGGTCTGAGCTGAGCTTGGGGCAAGAAGCTGGGATACTGGAGGAGGTTGAGCTTGTGAGCACAGCCCACTTCTTCAGATGACTGGAGTTATGAGTTGGGGATATGAAAACTCAAAATAAATAGGAGAGGGGAAGGGGAGGAGGGCGAGAAAGAGCATCATTAAGTATCTGGAGGATGGGTACTTAAACCTAAGCAGATGCAAATCAAAATCAATAGACAGATTCCTAAAACAGGAAGGATACCACTAAGTTGCTGTTGACCTACTTAATAACCACTGAAGGTTTGAGTCCCCACCAACCCATATCACCACTGAGTCCATTAGCATGTGAATTGAATTTGCGGATGAACTGGGATTCCAGAGCTTCTGTGTACGTCTTGACTACGGGCTTTTGTTGCCAGAGGCTTTGTCGCCAGATACTGGCGCCAAAGCTTCTGTCGACAAAGAGCTTCTAGACGGCATCCAGTTCTGTCGACAAAGCAAGCCACTTTCTCGACATGGCAGTGTAGACGCAAAGGACAGTGTAGATGCAATAATGCCTTCTATCGACAGAACTGTCGACAAACGGTGTTATTCCTCGTCGAATGAGGTTTACGTACGTCGACAAAACTGCTGAGTTCTGTCCACGTTCGGTCGACAGAACTCGGCAGCAGTGTGGACGCAGGTATAGCTTTGTCGACGAAAGTCCACTTTTGTCGACAAAACCCTGTAGTCTAGACACACCCTCTGTGTATTTGACTTGTAGAGCTGGCTTCTGTATGTTAGAACATAAGAATGGCCGTACTGCGTCAGACCAAAGGTCCATCTAGCCCAGTAGCCTGTCTGCTGACAGTGGCCAGCACCAGGTGCCCCAGAGAGGGTGGACCGAAGACAAGGATCAAACGATTTGTCTCCTGCCATCCCTCTCCAGCCTCTGACAAACAGAGGCCAAGGACACCATTTTATCCCCTGGCTAGTAGCCTTTTATGGACCTAACCTCCATGAAATTATCTAGCTTCTCTTTAAACTCTGTTATAGTCCTAGCCTTCACAGCCTCCTCTGGCAAGGAGTTCCACAGGTTGACTACACGCTGTGTGAAGAAGAACTTTCTTTTATTTGTTTTAAACCTGCTCCCCATTCATTTCATTTGGTGTCCTCTAGTTCTTCTATTTCGGGAACTAATAAATAACTTTTCTTTATCCGCCCTCTCCACACCACTCATGATTTTATAGACCTCTATCATATCCCCCCTCGGTCTCCTCTTTTCTAAACTGAAGAGTCCCAGTCGCTTTAACCTCTCCTCATATGGGACCCGTTCCAAACCCCTAATCATTTTAGTTGCCCTTTTCTGAACCCTTTCCAAGGCCAAAATATCTTTTTGGAGGTGAGGAGACCACATCTGTACACAGTATTCAAGATGTGGGCGTACCATAGTTTTATACAGGGGCAGTAAGATATTCTGGGTCTTATTTTCTATCCCTTTCTTAATAATTCCTAGCATCCTATTTGCCTTTTTGACCACCGCTGCACACTGCGTGGAAGTTTTCAGAGAACTGTCCACGATAACTCCAAGAACTCTTTCCTGATTTGTCGTAGCCAAATTAGCCCCCCATCATACTGTACGTATAGTTGGGGTTATTTTTCCCAATGTGCATTACTTTACACTTACCCACATTAAATTTCATTTGCCATTTTGTTGCCCAATCAGTCAATTTGGTGAGATCTTCTTGGTGTCCCTCACAGCCTTGACTATTCTAAACAGTTTTGTATCATCTGCAAACTTTACCACCTCACTGCTTACCCCTTTCTCCAGATCATTTATGAATAAGTTGAAAAGGATTGGTCCCAGGACTGACCCTTGGGGGACACCACTAGTTACCCCTCTCCATTCTGAAAATTTACCATTTATTCCTACCCTTTGTTTCCTATCTTTTAACCAGTTCTCAACCCAAGAAAGGACCTTCCCTCTTATCCCATGGCTATGTAATTTACACAAGAGCCTTTGGTGAGGGACCTTGTCAAAGGCTTTCTGAAAATCCAAGTATACTATATCTACTGGATCCCCCTTGCCGATCCGGGCATGTCGACGTCCATGCTGTCCCCTCAGCCACTTCCCTCCACCCCCTCAGCACGTACCTGACAGTCGCGTAGGTCTCCCGCGGGGTCACAGGGATCCAGGTCCATGGGCCACTCTTCAGTGGCTCGCAGGGTGTTGGGGAGTCCGAGGTAGTCGGTTGTTCCTTCAGGCTGCTGTGCAGCAGGGAACCCGGTGGTCCACACCAGTTCACCGCCTTTCCAGGCGTTTGCTCTGCTCCTCAAGATGTAGGGGCGTCCTCTGGCCTCCTCAGTGGTCGGCGCCTCATTGTCCTGGCTGGCGGGCTTTTTACCTCTCTGGTGGCTCGTTAGGGCCGGGCGTAGCCCACCAACGCTCTGGGACGCCTCCCCTTCGGAGTCAGTGGGTGGTCAGTCGAACCCACTACAGATGACCCTTCCAGGAGCTGTCGGTCCCATTGGCGTAGCGCTCTTGGTCACTGAGACACACAAGCCACCTCACCACAACCAGGAATGGACCACGGTGACCTGACAGAATCCTCCAGAGAAATTGGAGAGCGGCCAGAGAAGAGCAACAAGAATGATGAAAGGTCTAGAGAACATGAGCTATGAGGGAAGGCTGAAAGAATTGGGTTTGTTTAGTCTGGAAAAGAGAAGATTGAGGGGGGACATGAGAGCCGTTTTCAGGTATCTAAAGGGTGTCAGAAGGAGGAGGGAGAAAACTTGTTCATCTTGGTCTCTGAGGATAGAACGAGAACGAGATATAAGGGACCAGCTCTGTTCAATATCTTCATCAACGATTTAGATATCGGCATAGAGAGTACTCTTATTAAGTTTACAGATGATCCCAAGCTGGGAGGGGTTGCGACTGCTCTGGAGGATAGGGTCATAATTCAAAATGATCTGGACAAATTGGAGAAATGGTTGGAGGGAAACAGGATGAAGTTTAATAAAGACAAATGCAAAGTGCTCCGCTTAGGAAGGAACAATCCGTTTCACACACACAGAACGGGAAGCGACTGTCTAGGAAGGAGTCCGGCAGAAAGGGATCTAGGGGTTATAGTGGACCACAAGCTGAATATGAGTCAGCAGTGTGATGCTGTTGCAAAAAAAAGGAAACGTGATTCTGGGCTGCGTTAACAGGTGTGTTGTGAGCAAGACACGAGAAGTCATTCTTCCGCTCTACTCTGCGCTGGTTAGGCCTCCGTTGGAGTCTTGTGTCCGGTTCTGGGCACCGCATTTCAAGAAAGATGTGGAGAAATTGGAGAGGGTCCAGAGAAGAGCAACAAGAATGATGAAAGGTCTAGAGAACATGAGCTATGAGGGAAGGCTGCAAGAATTGGGTTTGTTTAGTTTTGAAAAGAGAAGATTGAGGGGGACATGAGAACCGTTTTCAGGTATCTAAAAGAGTGTCACAAGGAAGAGGGAGAAAACTTGTTCATCTTGGCCTCTGAGGATAGAACAAGAAGCAATGGGCTTAAACGGCAGCAAGGGAAGTTTAGGTTGGACATTAGGAAAAAGTTCCTAACTGTCAGGGTGGTCAAACACTGGAATAAATTGCCCAGGGAGGTTGTGGAATCCCCATCTCTGGAGATATTTAAGAGGAGGTTAGATAAATGTCTATCAGGGATGGTCTAGACAGTATTTGGTCCTGCCATGAGGGTAGGGGACTGGACTTGATGACCTCTCGAGGTCCCTTCCAGTCCTAGTATTCTATTATTCTATGACTCCATGATTTAGCATAGTCTCAGAAGCGTGACAAGGGTGCCTATTGTCACCTTTCCTGTTCTTGATCCCCATGGACTGGATCATGAGCAGGTCAACAGATGGCCAGCGATGGGGCTTTCAGTGGACACTTTCCCACAGCTAGAGCACACGGATTTTGCTGATGATGTCGCCAACATGAAAGCATGGAAGAAAAGGCCGCAACACTAGACAAAACTGCTTCAGTGATTGGACTGAGCATGAATAAGGGAAAGACCATGACAATGAGGATCAACCAGTCCAACAACAACACCATCACATTGGGAGGAGAAGACCTGGAAGATGAGAAATTCACCTACTTGGGGAGCGTTATGGGCAGACGTGGAGGAACGGACAAGGAGATCAATGCTAGGATAGGGAAAGGAACAGCTACATTCAAGACTCTTCGTCCCATACGGAGCTCACAAACAGTATCTGCAAAGACGAAACGGCGAATCTTCAACACAAATACGAAGAGCGTGCTCTTGAATGGATGTGAGACCTGGTGTACTAAAAAGTCTTCAAATCACAAGCTATAGACATACATAAAACAGATGCCTGAGGTCCCTCCGTCACATCAAATGGCAAGACTTTGTCATGAATGAGGAGGTTTGGAACAGAGCAGAAGAACCACTTGATGTTCACATCAAGAGAAGAAAGTGGAGATGGCTAGGCCACACTCTCAGAAAACCATCATCCAGCCTAGTCCGTCAAGCTCATCATGGAAGCCACAAGGAAAACGCAAAAGAGGAAGACCTCGGACACTAAGGAGAAGATCTACTGAGATTGAAGGACAACAACTGGGGTACTCCTGGAGTCAGCTAGAAGTTTTGTCTCAAGACCGAGAGAAGTGGAGGAGACTTGTAGATGACCTATGCTCCACTTGGGGTGTGTCTAGACTACAGGGTTTTGTCGACAAAAGTGGACTTTTGTCAACAAAACTATACCTGCGTCTACACTACCGCTGATTTCTGTCGACATTACGTTGACAGAACTCAGCAGTTTTGTCGACGCTGGTAAACCTCATTTTACGAGGCATAACGCCTTCTGTCGACAGAGTTCTGTCGACAGAAAGAGTTATTGCATGTAGGGTTGTGTGTAGACTACAGGGTTTTATCGACAAGGCAGCTTGCTTTGTCGACAGAACTGAATGTAGTCTAGACGCTCTTTGTCGACAGAAGCTTTGTCGACAGTATCTGTCGACAAAACTTCTGTCGACAAAAGCCTGTAGTGTAGACGTACCCTTGGAGTACAAGGGTTGAAGAAGAAGAAGAAGTGTCACACTAGGCTGTGAGAAGTTGTGTTGAGGTACCCCTCACAGACTTCACTCTAGTACCCCTAAGGCAGTGCTCCTTAAACTGTGTTCCGTGGCACCCTGGTGTGCCACGAGGCATTCAGAGGTGTGCTGCGGAGAACAGAATTCAAAATGGCCGCCCTTAAAGGGGCAGGCAACTTTTTTTTTTTTGCTCAATAACTTCCCCCCAAACTTTTTTTCTCTCAATAACTGTTCTCTCCACCCTTCCCCCCGCTTTTTTTTTGCTCAACAAAAAATCCTTGGTGTTCCTCATAAAAAAAATGATTGTTTGGTGGTCCTTGGTCTTAAAAATTTTAAGAAATACTGCCCTAAGAGTACTTGTACCACTGGTTGAGAAACACTGAGTTAAGGTATAGCTAAGAAGGCCTCGGGTTTCACTTTATAAACGGGGGTCCAAGAAGAAGACCAGTAATAGGAGCAGAAGGAAAGAAAGGAAGACCAAGAAGAAGGGGGAAGACTTGGAAGAAGAATTTACCTCCAAAATCTAGCGTAAGACCAGAGCTGCTGGGACTTTTCTGCATGACCGTGACGTGCAGCAGCTAAGATCCAGAGAAACTGATCTTGCCTGGCCAACAGGTGAAGTCTGCCTGTGCCAGGATTGGTGAGCATGACACCGCGTGCTTAGCAGGTGTACTCTGCTTGTTTGGAAACTGTCAATACATAGAGGATAAGGATGTTACTGTGTGAGGCTCTTTCGGTGGCTAAAGATCGTGCAAAACTTGCAAGACGTTCCGCCCGGAGCCCTAGGAACTGGTAAAGGTGTGTGTGTCCCCACAGCGGGTGTGTCTAGACTACATGCCTCCGTCGACAGCGGCATGTAGATTAGACAGATCGGCAGAGGGAAATGAAGCCGCGATTTAAATAATTGCGGCTTCATTTAAATTTAAATGGCTGCTCCGCTCTGCCGACAAACAGCTGATCCGCTGTTTGGCGGCAGATCGGGGCAGTCTGGACGTGCTGCGGTCGACAAAGAAGCCTTTGTCAATCGGCGCAGGTATGCCTTGTGACACTAGGTTTACCTGCGCGGATCGACAAAGACTTCCTTGTCGACCGCGGCGCGTCCAGACTGCCCCCATCTGCCGACAAACTGATCAGCTGTTTGTCGGCAGAGCGGGGCAGCCGTTTAAATTTAAATGAAGCCGCGATTATTTAAATCGTGGCTTCATTTCCCTTTTTCGAATCAACTAATCTACATGCCTCCGTCAACGGAGGCATGTAGTTTAGACGTACCCAGTGTGGAAGGGAGAGAGAAATTTGTGCCGGTAATGAGAGCACAGTCCAATTATTTGTGCAAATAAGCTCTTAGAATCGTAGAATCATAGAATTATCGAGCTGGAAGAGACCTCGGGAAATCATCCAGTCCAGCCCCTTGCCCAAGGCAGAACCAATCCCATAAATTATGTTTCAGGACTTTCCATTACTTTATCATCGTAACATGGTTATTTAGTGTAAAACTTTGAATTCGTAGAATCCTAGAGCTGGAAGAGATCTCAGAAGGTCATCAAGTCCAGCCCCCTGCCTAAGGCAGGACCAATCCCAACTAAATCAACTCGTACCCACGTCGCCACGCCAACTAGGGCATGAGTTGGGTGAATGCTGCTGTACACTAGAGTGTAAACATTTATTGGTTAGTGGTTAAAAGCATTTTCGGAAAAGCGCATCTAGATTGGCAGGGCATTTTTCCGCAAAAGCACTTTTTGTGGAAAAGCATCCGTGGCCAATCTAGACGCGCTTTTCTGCAAAAAAGCCCCGATCGCCATTTTCGCCATCGGGACTTTTTTTGCGGAAAACAAATCTGAGCTGTCTACATTGGCCCTTTTGCGCAAAAGTTTTTCGGAAAAAGACTTTTGCCCTAACGGGAGCAGCATAGCATTTCCGCAAGAACACTGACAATCTTACATGAGATCGTCCGTGCTTTTGTGGAAATTCAAGCGGCCAGTGTAGACAGCTGGCAAGTTTTTCCGGAAAAGCGGCTGATTTTCCGGAAAAAGTGGCTAGTCTAGACACAGCCCTAGAGTGGTCATGTTCGGAAAAAGCCTGAAAAAGAAAAGCAAGTTCCTTCCGACAGAGTGTTCCTCTGTCAAAAGCCCTTTTCGCCCTCTTAGCAGGGGCCAGTGGGGAATCCGCTTTGCTTATTCTTTTGGGAATGCCACAGTTGTTTACTCAGAACACGAAACCCCGGGCCACTTAGCTGTGAAGGAGGTTTTATTGTCCAGTGAGTGTTACTTAAGGAGAGGCCGGGCACAGAAGCTGTCCCCGTTTAACTACAGGCATGACGTGAAACTGTCTGAAGTCAGCCAGCGCTGCTTCAGGAGTGCACGCTTAGGGTGTGTCGAGACTATAGGGTTTTGTCGACAAAACTATCCCTGCGTCTACACTACCACCGAGTTCTGTCGACATAACGTCGACAGAACTTGGCAGTTTTGTCGACGGCGGTAAACCTCATTCTACGAGGAATAACGCCTTTTGTCGATAGAGTTCTGTCGACAGAAGGCGTTATTGCATCGACACTGTCCTTTGCGTCTACACTCTCATGTCGACAAAGCGGCTTGCTTTGTCAACAGAACTGGATGTAGTCTAGATGCTTTGTCAATAGAACTGGACGTAGTCTAGACTCTCTTTGTCGACAGAAGATTTGTCGACAGAACTGGATGTCGTCTAGACGCTTTGTCAACAGAACTGGATGTAGTCTAGACGCTCTTTGTCGACAGTATCTATCGACAAAGCCTCTGTCGACAAAAGCCTGTAGTCTAGACATACCCTTAGGGATACTGTCGACAAAGAGCGTCTAGACAGCATCCAGTTCTGTCGACCCTTAGGGTACGTCTAGACTACAGGCTTTTGTCGACAGAGGCTTGGTCGACAGATAGGGTGTGTCTAGACTACCGGGTTTTCTCAATAAAACTATCCCTGCGTCTACTCTACCGCCGAGTTCCGTCGACATAACGTCGACAGAACGCGGCAGTTTTGTCAACAGCGGTAAACTTCATTCTCTGAGGAATAACGCCTTTTGTCAACAGTTCTGTTGACAGAAGGTGTTATTTTATCGACACTGTCCTTTGCGTCTACACTCTCGTGTCGACAAAAAGGCTTCCTTTGTCAACAGAACTGGATATAGTCTAGATGCTCTTTGTCGACAGTATCTATTGACAAAGCCTTAGGGTATGTCTAGACTACAGGCTTTTGTCGACAGAGGCTTTGTCGATAGATAGGGTACATCTAGACTACAGGCTTTTGTTGACAGACTCACAACCCACTCCCTCTCAGACCCCACACCTCCTCCTGCACCGCAGCCCGCTACCCCAAGCTCCCTTCTACACCCAACCTCCGTCCCCGACCCCATACTTCTTCCTTCCTCCATAGAAAATGCAGGCCAAAATCATGGCACGGCCCCCTCCAATCAAAAGTTAATACCCACTGCTGCTCTAGGAGAAGGTCCAGAGAAGAGCAACAGGAATGATGAAAGGTCTAGAGAACATGAGCTATGAAAGAAGACTGAAAGAATTGGGCTTGTTTAGCTTGGAAAAGAGCAGACCGAGGAGGGATATGATAGCGGTTTTCAGGTATCTAAAAGGGGGTCACAAGGAGGAAGGAGAAAAATTGTTTTCCTTGGCTTCTGATGATAGAAGAAGCAATGAGCTTAAACCTGCAGCAAGGGAGGTTGAGGTTGGACATTCAGAAAAAGTTCCTACATGTGCAGGTGGTGAAACACTGGAATAAGTTGCCTAGGAAGGTGGTGGAATGTCCATCACTGGAGATAAGAAAGGGTACGTCTAGACTACATGCCTCTGGCGCCAGAGGCATGTAGATTAGGCTACCAGACATAGTAAACTGAAGCGGCGATTTAAATAATCGCCGCTTCATTTAAATTTACATGGCTGCCGCGCTGAGCCGACAAACAGCTGATCAGCTGTTTGTCGGCTCAGCGCGATAGTCTGGATGCGCGGGTGTCGACATCAAAGGCATTTGTCGACCACCCAGGTATGCCTCCCAAAGAGAAAAACAAGTAGGCCGAACTGGCAATCTATAAGCACCTGACGATCGGGGTGTGTCTAGACTACAGGGTTTTGTCGACACAAGTGGACTTTTGTCGACAAAACTATACCTGCGTCCACACTGCCTTTGAGTTATGTCGACGTATGTAAACCTCATTCTACAAGGAATAACGCCTTTTGTGGACCCTGTCCTTTGCAACCACACTGTTATGTCGATAAAGCGGCTTGCTTTGTCGACAGAACTGGCTGCAGTCTTGAGGCTCTTTGTTGACAGAAGCTTTGTCGACAGTATCTGTTGACAAAACTTCTGTCGACAAAACCCTGTAGTCTAGACATACCCTTGGATAGTTAAAAAGAACCAGTCAAGTAGTCATGGAACAGGCATTTGCCAGTGGTAGGTGTATTCTGTCTGTTTCTAAATTGAGCATGTTATTCTTTAGTTTAAAATGTGCTTTTAAAGCATTTGATTAACGTGTTGCTGACAATAGTAAAATCGCATTTCTAAAAAGTCATCTTTCCTCCTCCCCTCCCGGACTGCGGTCAGGCAGAGAGACACCCGTTTAATAGTTCTGCGTGGGACCCCATAAATCCTAAGGACGACTCTAGTTTTCAGCAGACCGATAGCAGAACGGAAGAAGCAGCTCCGAGTGTTCCTCGTCAGGAAACGCTCGTTTTAGATCAATTACCGGGGGTGTGGAAAAAACCTTTCAGAACTGAAAACAGGCCAGCCCACGGGGGCTGAAAGTCCTTTTGTTTGCTTTATGAAGTTTCTTGGGAACTACACAGTTCATCTCCTGAAATGACACAGCTGTTGAGTTTGTCCTCGGGGCAAACCACATCCGAGAAATGGCATGTCAAACTTGAGAGTTCAAGACTTAAAAGCTGAACTGCGGTGCTCCATGTGCTGTCTTCCCTTATTCCTTCTCCGTCCTGCCTACTTGTCCATCTCCTAGGCTTTTTGGCTTCCCTTTTTCCTCTCCTGGGCTTTCTCTAGTTCTCATTGTTCTGGTTTCTAACGCCTATCTTTTTGCAATTAATGAACCCTCAAATCCGAACGTTAATGTCTACAATACCAGAGGCTATGTCTACCCTAAACATGTCTAAACTACATTTTTTTTCAAAAGAGGAATAACCATATTTCAAAATAGTCATCTCAGGAGTTAGGCTAGGTCTAGACTACGTAGTAGAAATTTTAAAAGAGGCTATGCAAATTCCGCGGGAATTTGCCCATCTTTTTCTGCTCTCACTTTCGAAAGAGGCTCTTTCAAATGTGAAACTAGCCTGGACGTGTTTTTTTTTGGGGAAAAAAAACCCTTATTCATCCGAATAAGTTTGTCTGGTTCAACAAACCGCAGTATTATGAGACAGGCCAATACACAACTTACAGCCAAACATCTGAAGAAGAGCAAAAACGCCAAACATCGGAAGAAAAGCAAAAACGCCAAACATCCGAAGAAGAGCAAAAGCGCCAAACATCGGAAGAAAAGCAAAAACGCCAAACATCCGAAGAAGAGCAAAAGCGCCAAACATCGGAAGAAAAGCAAAAATGCCAAACAAACTCCCTCCCCCCGCTGCGTATCATAGAATCATAGAATAATAGGACTGGAAGGGACCTCAAGAGGTCATCGAGTCCAGCCCCCGCCCTCAAGGCAGGACCAAGCTCCGTCTACACCATCCCTGACAGATGTCTATCTAACCTGTTCTTAAATATCTCCAGAGAGGGAGATTCCACCACCTCCCTTGGCAATTGATTCCAATATTTGACCACCCTGACAGTTAGGAATTTTTTCCTAATCTCCAATCTAAACCTCCCCTGCTGCACTTTAAGCCCATTACTCCTTGTCCTGTCCTCAGAAACCAAGAGGAACAAATTTTCGCCTTCCTCCTTGTGACACCCTTTTAGATATTTGAAAGCCGCTATCATGTCCCCCCTTAATCTTCTTTTTTCCAAACTAAACAAGCCCAGTTCATGAAGCCTGGCTTCATAGGTCATGTTCTCTAAACCTTTAATCATTCTTGTCGCTCTTCTCTGTACCCTTTCCAATTTCTCCAAATCTTTCTTGAAATGTGACGCCCAGAACTGGACCCAGTACTCCAGCTGAGGCCTAACTAGTGCAGAGTAGAGCGGCAGAATGACTTCACGAGTTTTGCTTACAACACACCTGTTGATACAACCTAGAATCATATTTGCTTTTTTTGCAACGGCATCACACTGTTGACTCATATTCAACTTGTGGTCCACTATGACCCCTTCTTTTTTTAAGGAAGAACGGTTTGTTTGGTTGGTTGGTTGGTTTTTTTTGAAAAAGGGGTTCCCCCCCGAAAAACCCGCATCCAGACTACTTTCACTTTTGAAAGATCCTCTTTTGAAAGTGAGATCGGAAAAAGAACTACAAATGCCCCGAAAATTCTACCTAGTCTAGACATAGTCTCAGTCCCGAAAGAACGATTTAGAAATAAGCTTATTCCTCTTCATAAGCAGGAATTATTATTTCGAAAAAACCCACCCCTCATTTTGAAATAAAGGCCTTGGGTAGTGTGGACGCGCGCCTTGTCATTTTGAAAGAAGGGGGGTTATTTTGAAAGAACTCCCCAGTGTAAACATGGCCTGTCTGATGAAGGATCTTCAAAAGTCCACGTTGTTGTTTTAATTATTATATTACTTGTATTATCATTGCCCTATGAGGGAAACATAAGAACGGCCGTACTGGGTCAGACCAAAGGTCCATCTAGCCCAGTAGCCTGTCTGCCCACAGTGGCCAATACCAGATGCCCCAGAGGGAGGGAACACAACAGGTAATCCTCCCATGTTCCCTCCACCTCCATAGAAACGGAGGCTGGGGACACCATTCCTACCCATCCTGGCTAATAGCCATTGATAGACCTAACCTCCATGAATCTATCTAGCTCTTTTTTTGAACCCTGTTAGAGTTCTAGCCTTCCCCACCTCCTCTGGCAAGGAGTTCCACAGGTTAACTGCGTACTGAATGAAGAAAAAAAGATTAAAGAGACTGGGACTTTTCAGCTTAGAAAAGAGGAGACTAAGGGTGTGTCTAAACGACATGGCTCCATCGACGGAGCCATGTAGATTAGGCTGATCGGCAAAGGGAAATGAAGCCGCGATGTAAATAATCGCGGCTTCATTTAAATTTACATGGCTGCCGCGCTGAGCTGACAAACAGCTGATCAGCTGTTTGTCGGCTCAGTGCGCTAGTCTGGACGCTCCCGCACTGACCTGAAAGCCCTTTATCAACCTCCCCGTTATGCCTCGTAGGATGAGATTTACCGGGGAGGTCGATAAAGGGCTTTCATGTCGGCAGGGGAGCATCCAGCCTAGTGCGCTGAGCCGACAAACAGATGATCAGCTGTTTGTCGGCTCAATGCGGCAGCCATGTAAATTTAAATGAAGCCACGATTACTTAAACCGCGGCTTCATTTCCCTTTGCCGAACAAACAAATCTACATGGCTCCGTCGCCAGAGCCATGTAGTTCAGACGTACCCTAAGGGTGGAGAGGAGAGCGGTCTATAAAATCGTGACAGATATGGAGAAAGTGAATAAGGAAAAGTTATGTACTTGTTCCCACAATATAAGAACTAGAGGTGACCACCTGAAATTAATCGATAGCAGGTTTTACAAAAACAAAAAGGAAGTTTTTCTTCATGTGGTGCACAGTCAACCTGTGGAACTCCTTGCCAGAGGATGTGGTGAAGGACAGGACATTAAGAAGACTGAAAAAAGAGCTAGATAGATTCATGGAGGTTAGGAATGGTGTCCCTCTGTTTGTCAGAAGCTGGGAATGGGTGACATGAGACGGGTCAGTTTAACGTCTGTCCCAGGGAAGATAATGGAGCAGGTAATTAAGGAAATCGTATGCAAACACTTGGAAGGTAATAAAGTGATAGGGAATAGCCAGCATGGGTTTGTGAAGAACAAGTCATGCCAAACTAATCTGATAGCTTTCTTTGAAAAGATAACGAGCCTTGTGGATAAGGGAGAAGCGGTGGATGTCATATACCTAGACTTTAGTAAGGCATTTGATACGGTCTCGCATGATATTCTTATTGATGAACTAGGCAAATATAATTTAGATAGGGCCACGATAAGGTGGGTGCATAATTGGCTGGATAACCGTAGTCAGAGAGTTGTTGTTAACGGTTCTAAATCCTGCTGGAAAGGGATAACAAGTGGAGTTCCTCAAGGGTCTGTTTTGGGACCCGTACTGTTCAATATCTTCATCAATGACTTAGATATTGGGATAGAGAGTACGCTTATTAAGTTTGCAGATGATACCAAACTGGGTGGGGTTGCAACTTCTTTGGAGGATAGGGACATAATTCAAAATGACCTTAGCAAGTTAGAGAAATGGTCAGAGGTAAACAGGATGAGGTTTAATAAAGAGAAATGCAAAGTGCTCCACTTAGGAAGGAACAATCAGTTCCATACATACAAGATGGGAAGCGACTGTCTAGGAAGGAGCATGGCGGAAAGGGATCTCGGGGTCATAGTGGACCACAAGTTGAATATGAGTCAACAGTGTGATGCTGCTGCAAAAAAAGCAAATATGATTCTAGGTTGTATCAACAGGTGTGTTGTAAGCAAAACTCGTGAAGTCATTCTGCCACTCTACTCTGCACTAGTTAGGCCTCAGCTGGAGTACTGTGTCCAGTTCTGGGCGCCACATTTCAAGAAAGATGTGGAGAAATTGGAAAGGGTACAGAGAAGAGCGACAAGAATGATGAAAGGTCTAGAGAACATGACCTATGAAGCCAGGCTTCATGAACTGGGCTTGTTTAGTTTGGAAAAAAGAAGATTAAGGGGGGACATGATAGCGGTTTTCAAATATCTAAGAGGGTGTCACAAGGAGGAAGGAGAAAATTTGTTCCTCTTGGTTTCTGAGGACAGGACAAGGAGTAATGGGCTTAAAGTGCAGCAGGGGAGGTTTAGATTGGACATTAGGATATCACTCCCTCTGAGGCATCTGGTATTGGCCGCTGCTGGAAGACAGGACGCTGGCCAAGATGGACCTTTGGTCTAAGCCAGTGTGGCCGTTCTGATGTTTTTATGTTCTTCATGGCAAGTTGGGTTGTCACTGTACTAAGTGGTCTACAAACACAACAACAACAACAACAACAACAAAAACAGTCTTTGTTGTGTCTGTGTATATGACCATGTCTCACCAGGCTGCTTTCAAGTGACTGCCCTCCAATGCTTAAGTAGTACTTGATGCAACCTAAGATGGACAAGTAATGCAAAAAGTGTGTTCGTTTGCTCCAAGAACGCCTATTTTGGTTTACACCATAGATTTTCTCCCGGCAAAGGAATCCATTTTCACTTGCAAACAAGGAAGTATGCAGGGGTGGCGTGTGTTGTAGCCTGGGGAAGGCTAGAACTCCCGAAACAGCCCTGCATGGCCCACCCATGCTCCACCTGGTTGTCTCTTTCCCGTGGCTCCTAGGTTGGAAGTGCTCTAGCAGCCTGAAAGTGGGGGAGTGACACCCGTGTGTGTGTCTGGGCTTCTGTGGGGGGAAGGGAGCTGAGAGGGGTTGGGTCTGGGGCAAGTTTGGGCAGGGGTCTAGCTCCCGCAAGCCCATGGGTCACCCTCCTGCCCATGGAGGTGTGATTACACCTGCAAATAAATATTTGCACACGTGTGGCTGCCGGAAGAATTCACACCAGATCTGCAATTTCTTTGTGGGTTTGGGAGCCATCCAATTGGGGAGCAGAATCAAAAGCATGTGACTGTGCTGATCAAGCACCCAGCGTTAAGAGTGGATTATGACAAGGAATAAAAATAGAATATGAAACCTGTTCGCTGAAATATAGTGAGTCCTAAACCAGTCTTGAAATCATGCGGCGTGACAAGCTTGTGTGTCAGCACCGATGATTTCCGAAGATCACTCTCAAAGAAAAAGGGGATAAAATCATCTGAATAAGTTTGTCCGGCTCTACAAGCCACCGTACCATGAGAGAGGCCAATGCACTGCATACAGCCAAACATCTGAAGAAGAGGAAAAGCACCAAACATCTGAGGAAGGGAAAAAAACGCCAAACATCTGAAGAAGAGGAAAAGCACCAAACATCTGACAGGCAAAAATGCCAAACATCTGAAGAAGGGAAAAAACACCAAAGATCTGAAGAAAAGCAAAAGTGCCAAACAGCTGAAGAGCAAAAGTGCCAAAGATCTGAAGAAGGGCAAAAGCGCGAAGAAGAGCAAAAACGCCAAACATCCGAAGAAGAGCAAAAACGTCAAACATCTGAGGAAGAGGAAAAGCACCAAACATCTGAAAGGCAAAGGTGCCAAACATCAGAAGAAGAGCAAAAGCGCCAAAGATCCGAAGAATCTGCACTAGTTAGGCCTCAGCTGGAGTACTGTGTCCAGTTCTGGGCGCCACATTTCAAGAAAGATGTGGAGAAATTGGAAAGGGTACAGAGAAGAGCGACAAGAATGATTAAAGGTTTAGAGAACATGACCTATGAAGCCAGGCTTCATGAATTGGGCTTGTTTAGTTTGGAAAAAAGAAGATTAAGGGGGGACATGATAGCGGTTTTCAAATATCTAAGAGGGTGTCACAAGGAGGAAGGAGAAAATTTGTTCCTCTTGGTTTCTGAGGCCAGGACAAGGAGTAATGGGCTTAAAGTGCAGCAGGGGAGGATTAGATTGGACATTAGGAAAAAATTCCTAACTGTCAGGGTGGTCAAATATTGGAATCAATTGCCAAGGGAGGTGGTGGAATCTCCCTCTCTGGAGATATTTAAGAACAGGTTAGATAGAGATCTGTCAGGGATGGTGTAGACGGAGCTTGGTCCTGCCTTGAGGGCGGGGGGCTGGACTCGATGACCTCTCGAGGTCCCTTCCAGTCCTATGATTCTATGAAGAGCAAAAACGCCAAAGATCTGAAGAAGGGCAAAAGCACCAAACATCTGAAGAAGGACAAAAACGCCAAATAGCCAAAGAGAGCAAAAACGCCAAATATCCGAAGAAGAGCAAAAATGCCAAACATCTGAAGAAGGGCAAAAATGCCAAACAACTGAAGAAGAGGAAAAGCACCAAACATCTGAAGAAGGGCAAAAAGGCCAAAGATCTGAAGAAGAGCAAAAAGCACCAAACATCCGAAGAAGAGCAAAAGCGCCAAATATCCGAAGAAGGGCAAAAGCGCCAAACAACTGAAGAAGAGGAAAAGCACCAAACATCCGAAAGGCAAAGGCGCCAAAGATCTGAAGAAGAGCAAAAAGGCCAAAGATCCGAAGAAGAGCAAAAGCACAAAACATCCGAAGAAGGGCAAAAAACGCCAAAGATCCGAAGAAAAGCAAAAACGCCAAATATCCGAAGAAGGGCAAAAGCGCCAAACAACTGAAGAAGAGGAAAAGCACCAAACATCCGAAAGGCAAAAGCGCCAAACATCCGAAGAAGAGCAAAAGCACAAAACATCTGAAGAAGGGCAAAAGTGCCAAACATGGGAAGAAGAGCAAAAACACATAATACACCCAGTGTGCTGCCCATACATGTGGGTAATTAATGGATTCCATGTGCAAACGTCTAGGCAGGCACGGAGTCATCTCAATAAGTCTCTGCAAATGGTGCATTTCGAAACAGTGCTATGACCAATGCTATTATGCAACTATTTTAGTGTTTCGGATTATGTAGACCCGTGAGCAGCAAAATTCCCCTATTCTACCATGATGCGGGACTCCCATAAAAACCCAGAATGACCCAAGGAAAGTGGCCATCATGCCAGAATACACGAGAGGAAAGATGCCCAGGATCGAAGGGCGATCCACCCTCCGTGACTGTGGGAAATATACCCTGGCAGTCCCGGCATCTCTCTGTGCGTGTGCACTATGGGAGGCGTCCTTACACGGGCACACAAGAACATGTACGCCGCAATTAATTACTATGCCAACACAAACGTTGCACTCCGATTCCTGCCAGATACTGGAGCCAGCCAAAAAGTTGGCTGAATGTACAAACACAGCCCTGAAGCCATCTCAGAGCTGAGATATTTTTTAATGTAATTTAATAATTCCCGAGTCTTGTCTGCTTTTTAAATCGCCTTCATGGAGCCAGCGGCAGCCGCTAACGCCGGAAGGAGCGGTAGATGGTGTGTCTATGCAAGCTATGGCAAGCACAGTGTGAGTTCAAGAAAATACACAGTAGCTACGTCTAGACTGGCAGGATTTTCCGAAAATGCTTTTAACGGAAAATTTTCCGTTCAAAGCATTTTCGGAAAAATCACATCTAGATTGGCAGGATGCTTTTCCGCAAAAGCACTTTTTCCGGAAAAGCGTCCATGGCCAATCTAGACGCGGTTTTCCGCGAAAAAAGCCCCAATCGCTATTTTCGCCATCGGGGCTTTTTGGCGGAAAACAATACTATGCGGTCTACACTGGCCCTTTTGCGCAAAAGTCTTTCGGAAAAAGACTTTTGCCCGAACGGGAGCAGCATAGTTTTTCCGGATTTTACATGAGATCGTCAGTGCTTTTCCGGAAATTCACGCGGCCAGTGTAGACAGCTGGCAAGTTTTTCCGCAAAATCAGATGATTTCGCAGAAAATCTTGCCACTCTAGACACAGCCATGGGTAAGAGATGGGCTAGGGGAGAGAACAGACCTTCTCCACCTCTAGTGTCACGGATTAATTTCATAGACTCCTAGAACCCCAGGGCTGGAAGAAACCTCAGGAGTCATCAAGTCCAGCCCCCTGCCCAAAGCAGGACCAATCCCAACTTAATCAAACCAGCCAGGGCTTGGTCAAGCCAGAACTTCCAAACCTCTAGGGATGGACTTTCCACCACCTCATCCCAGCGCTTCCCCACCCTCCTAGGGAAATCGTTTTTCCTAATATCCCACCTAGACCTCCCCCACTGCAACGTAAGACCATTGCTCCTTGGTCTGCCATCCCTGAGAACAGCCTTTCTCCATCCTCGTTGGAACCTCTCCTCAGAGAGCTGAACGCTGCTACCAAAAGTTGAAGGCTTCTGTTTCCTCCCAGGGCTGCATAGAAATCCCTGGTAGTTTTCAGGCAGATACTGAATTCTTCTTTGTGGGTCTAGGTCTAGGTGTATATAAATCCATGGGACGCCCACATCTGGAATACTGTGTACAGATGTGGCCTCCGCATCTCCAAAAAAGATCTACTGGCATTAGAAAAGGTTTGGAGAAGAGCCACTAACACGATTCGGGCTTTGAAACAGGGGGATAGGATCGAGGTCTGTAAAATCATGAGTGGTGTGGAGAGGGCCGATAAAGAAAAGTTATTTATTAGTTCCCGAAATAGAAGAACTAGAGGACACCAAATGAAATGAATGGGGAGCAGGTTTAAAACGAATAAAAGAAAGTTCTTCTTCACACAGCGTGTAGTCAACCTGTGGAACTCCTCGCCGGAGGAGGCTGTGAAGGCTAGGACTATAATAGAGTTTAAAGAGAAGCGAGATAATTTCATGGAGGTTAGGGCCATAAAAGGCTATTAGCCAGGGGATAAAATGGTGTCCCTGGCCTCTGTGTGTCAGAGGCTGGAGAGGAATGGCAGGAGACAAATCGCTTGATCATTGTCTTCAGTCCACCCTCTCTGGGGCACCTGGTGCTGGCCACTGTCAGCAGACAGGATACTGGGCTAGATGGACCTTTGGTCTGACCCAGTACGGCCGTTCTTATGTTCTTATGTCCCATATGAGGAGAGGTTAAAGCGACTGGGACTTTTCAGCTTGGAAAAGAGGAGACTAAGGGGGGGATAGGAGAGAGGTCTATACAATCATGAGTGGTGTGGAGAGGGTGAATAAGGAAAAGTTATTGACTTGTTCCCATCCTATAAGAACGAGGGGCCACCAAATGAAACGAATGGGCCGCAGGTTTCAAACAAATCAAAGGACGTTCTTTTTCACACAGCGCATGGTCAACCTGTGGAACTCCTCGCCGGAGGAGGTTGGGAAAGCGAGGACTATAACAGGGTTGAAAAGAGAACTAGATACATTCATGGAGGTTAAGTCCATTCATGGCTATTAGCCAGGATGGGTAAGGAATGGTGTCCCGAGCCTCTGTCAGAGGGTGGGAATTGGTGGCAGCAGTGGGATCGCTTGATGATTCCCTGTTCAGTTTACTCCCCCTGGGACACCTGACATTTGCCACAGGCGGCAGACAGGTCACTGGGCTGGATGGATCTTTGGTCTGACCCAGTCTGGCCGTTCTTATGGTCTTCTGTTCTTCTCCTCGCCGGCATAGTCTGTCATTCCAGAGTCCAACAGAGGAGAGGAAGGACGGTACAGTATCTAGTGCGATAGCTTGGGACGTGGGAGACCCAGGGTCAATTTTCCTGCTCCGCTACAGACCTCCGATGCGACTAAGCTCTTTCCCCAGAACACGAGATTGGTGTAATACCATTTCACTACTCCCAGGGATTTCGGGGAGGGTCAAAAGATCGTGAGGCGCTCTCGGATACAATCAGTATCCAGTGGTGTCTGTAAGAAGTAAGGAAGCCTTCAGCCTGATCAGTACCCCGAGGCAAGGTGGGAGTGGCTGCACCATGCTCCCCTCCCCCCACCAGAAGGGGCGGAGCCTCAGGCGGAAGGGGCAGGGCCGGGGATAGACTGTGTCACTGGATACCCCTCCCCCAGCTTTCAGCACGGGCGATGATTTAAAGCGCCAGCCGTCTGGGAATCACAGGGCCCTGGGGCGGACCCGCCCATGTCGGCAGGCCTGCACGGACGGAGCAAGATAGAAATCCAGCACCGGATCCTCACCCAGAGCAGGCAGGCCCAGACGGACAGCCCAGGTGTAGTTCAGATGCCTCACGCTTGCCAGGACTCGAATGCCTGGGCCAGCTGGCTGGGTAGCTTTCCGACGCCGGATCTCTCGTTCTGCCCAGGCTTGTGCTGACGTTCAGAAATCCTCCGCTGGGGGGGAAGACAAATTCTGAACCGAAGGCAGTAAACATGATGACGTGTCTGTCTGCCCTGACTGGGACCTGGGAGTACTATGTGGATCCAGGTTTGCTACAGGGAGCGCTGTTGGGTCATTGGTGCTGCATAACATAGAACCCTAGAACTGGAAGGGACCTCGAGAGGACGTAGAGTCCTGTCCCCTGCCCTCCTGGCAGGACCAAGCCCCATCTAGACCATCCCTGGTTGATGTCTATAGAACCACAGAAACATAGAACACTAGGACTGGAAGGGCCATCGAGAGGTCATCGAGTCCAGTCCCCTGTTACCATGGCAGGACCAAACACCATCTAAACCATCCCTGATAGATGTCTACAGAATCATAGGATACTAGAAATGGAAGGGACCTCGAGAGGTCATCAAGTCCAGTCCCCTGCCCCAATGGCAGGACCAAACACCATCTAGACCATCCCTGGTAGATGTCTACAGAATCATAGGATACTAGAAATGGAAGGGACCTCGAGAGGTCATCAAGTCCAGTCCCCTGCCCTCACGGCAGGACCAAGCACCATCTAGACCATCCCTGGTAGATGTCTATAGAATTGTAGAAATGGAAATAACCTTGAGAAGTCATTGAGTCCAGTCTCCTGCCCTCCCGGCCGGACCAAGGCCCATCTAGACCATCCCTGGTAAAGTCTGTAGAATCATAGAACTGGAAGGGACCTTGAAAAGTCATCGAGTCCAGTCCCCTGCCCTCCCGGCAGGACCAAGCCCCATCTAGACCATCCCTGGTAGATGTCTGCAGAATCATATAACAGTAGAACGGGAAGGGAACTCAAGAGGTCATCGGGTCCAGTCCCCTGCCCTCACCAAGCCCCATCTAGATCAGGGCTACACAACACGTGGCCCACAAGTGGGATCCTTTGAACATGGCCTCCACTGGGAACACGGTCCATGACGGCAAGGCGTCTCCCAGGTGGGGTGAGCATCGAAAGACACAAGAGGATGGGCTGGCGGGAATAGACAGATACAGGGTGTCGGTGTTTCTAGCCCTCAGGGAGGAGGTGCCGGGAGTGCTGGGGCATTGTGGGAAGTCCTGGCTGCTTAGCCTTGTGGGCAGAGCGTGACAGGTGCTGACTGGCCACATTTGGGTCCGGCTCCACGGCATAAGGCTTAATCTGTGTATTCATGCCCGTCAGTGTGTAAGACGCTATTTGCATATATTTGCATACATATTTGCATATATATAACCACATTTAAGTTGCGGCCCTCGGCATGTGCTGTGCATATCATTGTGGCCTCCAGGGCTTCCAAAGTTGAGTAGACCTGCTCTAGATCGCACCTGGTCAATGTCTATCCCACCCGCTCTACAATATCTCCAGAGATGGACATTCCACAACCTCCCTCGGCAACTTATTCCAGTGTTTAACCACCCGGACAGTTAGGAACTTTTTCCTAATGTCCAACCTAACCTCTCTTGCTGCAGTGTAAGCCCATGGCCTCTTGTTCTGTCCTCAGAGGCCAACGAGAACAATTTTTCTCCCTCCTCCTTGTAACACCCTTTTAGATACTTGAAAACGGCTCTCATGTCCCCTCTCAATCTTCTCTTTTCCAAACGAAACAAGACCAGTTGTTCCAGTTTTCCCTCATCGCTCATGTTCTCTAGACCTTTCATCATTTTTGTTGCTTTTCTCTGGACCGTCTCCAATTTCTCCACCTCTTTCTTGAAATGTGGTGCCCAGAACTGGACACAATACAGGGGGTCCTCACTATAAGTCCAAGATACGTTCCAAGAAACTTGGACTTATAGGTTACATCTAGACTACAGGCTTTTGTTGACAGAGACTTTGTGGACAGATAGGGTATGTCTAAACTACATGGCTCCGTTGACGGAGCCATGTAGATTTGTTTGTTCGGCAACGGGAAATGAAGCCGCGATTTAAATAATCGCGGCTTCGTTTAAATTTAAATGGCTGCCACGCTGAGTCGACAAACAGCTGATCAGCTGTTTGTTGGCTCAGCGCGCTAGTCTGGACACTCCCCTGTCGACATGAAAGCCCTTTATCGACCTCCCGGTAAACCTCATCCTACGAGGCATAACGGGGAGGTCGATAAAGGGCTTTCAGGTTGGCGCGGGAGTGCCTAGACTAGCGCGCTGAGCCGACAAACAGCTGATCAGCTGTTTGTCGGCTCAGCGTGGCACCCATTTAAATTTAAATGAAACCGCGATTATTTAAATCGCAGCTTCATTTCCCTTTGCCGATCAGCCTAATCTACATGGCTCCTTCGATGGAGCCATGTAGTTTAGACACATCCTGACTATCGACAAAGCTTCTGTTGACAAAGAGCATCTAGACTACATCCAGTTCTGTCGACAAAGCAACTGGCTTTGTCGACATGAGAGTATAGACGCAAAGGACAGTGTAGATGCAATAACGCCTTCTGGCGACACAACTCTGTTGACAAAAGGCGTTATTCCTCGTAGAATGAGGTTTACCGCCGTGGACAAAACTGCCGAGTTCTGCCGACGTTCTGTCGACAGAGCTCAGCGGCAGTGTAGACGCAGGTATAGTTTTGTCGACAAAAGTCCACTTTTGTCAATAAAACCCTGTAGTCTAGACACACCCATAGCAAAACAACTTAGAGTGTGGAATATTTTTCCCAGGGCTGACTTCCATTTAAGCAAATTGGGGGAGTATTTCGCACGACTTATAGTGGGGACTGGGAGGACTTACATTGCATGCATTCCTACAAACGTCAACAACTTTGATGCACACCGGGACGACTTATAGCTGGGAACCTCTGTACTCCAACTGAGATCGAATCAGTGCAGAGTAGACCGGAAGAAGGACTTTTCGTGTCTCACTCACAACACTCCTGTGACTGCCTCCCAGAATCAGGTTGGCTTTTTTTGCAACAGCGACACACCATTGACTTATATTTAGCTTGCGGTCCACTCTGACCCGTAGATTCCTTTCTGCAGGACTCCTTCCTCGTTAAACTAATAAACATGCTGGTGGTCACCTACTCTCACCAGCACCCGTCTTCATCAACCTGTAGGTTGTGGGAAGATGTGAGAAATGCCTGGCGCTCTACGAAAGTAGCCCATGATGGCGGTGAGTAACCACAAAAGCCAGGAATGGTGTTCTGTTGCCGGATTTGCCAAATACTTTGGGGTATGCTCATTTCTTAGGGTTACTCTTATGGGACTGGGGGGAGGTTAACAATTCTATCCGCGTGCGGCTTATGCTACTTGTGCTCTCATATGGAGCTGAATTCTCCTTGCTGCCAATTCCCCTCCCACTGGAGCGCTCCTGTAGAACTAGATTCCTCAGGATGGGGTTCTTCCCATCTTAGCAACACACCCAGACACTCACACCCGCTAACGGTACAACTAGACTACAGGCTTCTGTCGACAGAGGCTTTGTCGACAGATACTGTCGACAAAGTTTCTGTCGACAAAGAGCGTCTAGACTGCATCCAGTTCTGTCGACAAAGCAAGCCGCTTTGTCGACATGAGAGTGTAGACGCAAAGGACAGTGTAGATGCAATAACGCCTTCTGTTGACAGAACTCCATCGACAAAAGGCGTTTTTCCTCGTCGAATGAGGTTTACCGCCGTCAACAAAACTGCCGAGTTCTGTCGATGTTACGTCGACAGAACTCGGCAGTAGTGTAGACGCAGGTATAGTTTTGTCAACAAGGGTGTGTCTAGACTACAGAGTTTTGTCGACAAAAGTGGACTTTTGTCGACAAAACTATACCTGCGTCCACACTACCGCTGAGTTCTGTCGACATAACGTCGACAGAACTCAGCAGTTTTGTCGACGCTGGTAAACCTCATTTTACGAGGAATAACGCCTTCTGTCGACAGAGCTCTGTCGACAGAAGGTGTTATTGCATGTAAACTGTCCTTTGCGTCTACACTACCGTGTCGACAAAGCACTTTGCTTTGTCGACAGAACTGGATGTAGTGTAGACGCTCTTTGTCGACAGAAGTTTTGTCGACAGTATCTGTCGACAAAACTTCTGTCGACAAAAGCCTGTAGTCTAGACGTACCCCAAGGGTGCGTCTAGACTACAGGGTTTTGTCGATAAAAGTGGACTTTTGCCGACAAAACTATACCTGCGTCTACACTGCCTTTGAGTTACGTCGACATAACGTCGACAAAACTCAGCAGTTTTGTCGACATATGTAAACCTCATTCTACGAGGAATAACGGCTTTTATCAACAGAGTTCTGTTCATAGAAGGCATCATTGCATCTACACTGTCCTTTGCGTCTATGCTGTCATGTTGACAAAGCGGCTTGCTTTGTCGACAGAACTGGTTGTCGTCTAGACGCTCTTTGTCGACAGAAGCTTTGTCGACAGTATCTGTCGACAAAACTTCTGTCGACAAAACCCTGTACTCTAGACATACCCCAAAAGTCAACTTTTGTCGACAAAACCCTGTAGTGTAGACACACCCTAACAGATCAGCTACGTCTACATTGGCAAGATTTTGCGCAAAATCTTGCCACCTGTCTACACTGGCCGCGAGTTCTTGCGCAAGAACACTGACGTTCTAATGTGTGAAATCAGGGCTTCTTGCTCAAATATTCTGACGCTCCCGCTCAGGGATAAGCCCTCTTGTGCAAGAGGCCAGTGTAGACAGGCAACATCGATTTCTTGCGCAAGAAAGCCCGATGTTTAAAACGGCCAGCGGCGCTTTCTTGCGCAAGAGAGAGTCTACACTGGCACGGATGCTTTTGCGCAAAAGCACATCTTTTGCGGAAAGGCACATGCCAGTGTAGATGCTCTCTTGCGCAAATACTCTAACGCAAAAACTCTTGCGTTAAAGAGTATTTGCGCAAAATTTTGCCAATATAGACGAAGCAAGCATGTCTGAGCGGACTGGGTAATCCCCCTCATATGTCCCTGGACTCAGCAGGCTGGGTTAACAGCAATACCACAATGCACCCTCATGTGTCTTTGGACTCAGAGATCTGGATTAAACAACACATTCAGCTGCCATCCTCATACACCCCGGCTGCGTCTACACTGGCATGATTTTCCGGAAATGCTTTTAACGGAAAAGTTTTCCGTTAAAAGCATTTTCAGAAAAGCGCGTCTAGATTGGCAGGATTGGCTTGTCCGTGGCCAATCTAGACGCGGTTTTCCGCAAAAAAGCCCCGATCGCCATTTTCGCGATCGGGGCTTTTTAGCGGAAAACAGTCCTGTGCTGTCTACACTGGCCCTTTTGCGCAAAAGTTTTGCGCAAAAGGACTTTTGCCCAAACGGGAGCAGCATAGTATTTCTGCAAGAACACTGACAATCTTACATGAGATCGTCAGTGCTTTTGCGGAAATTCAAGCGGCCAGTGTAGACAGCTGGCAAGTTTTGCCGCAAAATCGAATGATTTTGCGGAAAAACTTGCCAGTCTAGACACAGCCCCCGAGGTTCAGCACTTCCCTATCCCCACTTTCACACCACAATCATTCACTAGTAAACCACACGATGCGCAAACCCCACAGGACTTTGGGCACTCCAGGGATCTTTCGCTTGGGTACAAGAGGCGTTGTTGCAGAATGAATGGAAAAGCCAAAGCAACACCCCTTGCGGAAGAAAGAGAAAAAGAGAGAGACGCAACCAGCTTAATAATGAAAGTGATTTATTATATATATCATAGAATCATAGAATAATAGGACTGGAAGGGACCTCGAGAGGTCATCGAGTCCAGCCCCCCGCCCTCAAGGCAGGACCAAGCTCCGTCTACATCATCCCTGACTAATGTCTATCCAACCTGTTCTTAAATATCTCCAGAGAGGGAGATTCCACCACCACCCTTGGCAATTTATTCCAATATTTGACCACCCTGACAGTTAGGGATTTTTTCCTAATGTCCAATCTAAACCTCCCCTGCTGCACTTTAAGCCCATTACTCCTTGTCCTGTCCTCAGAAACCAAGAGGAACAAATTTTCTCCTTCCTCCTTGTGACACCCTTTTAGATATTTGAAAACCGCTCTCATGTCCCCCCTTAATCTTCTTTTTTCCAAACTAAACAAGCCCAGTTCATGAAGCCTGGCTTCATAGGTCATGTTCTCTAGACCTTTAATCATTCTTGTCGCTCTTCTCTGCACCCTTTCCAATTTCTCCACATCTTTCTTGAAATGTGGCGCCCAGAACTGGACACAATACTCCAGCTGAGGCCTAACTAGTATATAGGGAGCGAAAACACACAAAACAGTTACAGTATTAAATCTAAATTGAAACTGATTACAAATGTAAGGTAACCATATCACAGTTTACGTAGGGCAGGGTCAGGAGGCTGTGCTTAGAGAGGTAGTTGATGGTGGAGAGGAAGAGAGAGAGAGAGTGGGAGAGACCTCACCACTGGATGGAGCTTGCACTAATCGGGGTTCCCAGATGGTGATGGTAGCTGGGGGTCCAGAAGCAGGAGACAAGCAGAGCAGATCAGACAGGAGATGAAGATGTCTCAATGGAACTGATGCCGTTTAAATCCAGGTATCGGATCAGTTTTTCTTGGGGCAAGGATAGGAGTTTTGATAGGGATAGTTCGAAGAAAAAGAGGCGAGACAATATGGCCAGATCGCTGGTTATGGGGCATGTTCCTTGAACGAGCTCACAATCCAACTAGGCCGTTTCCGTATTTTGGCTGTCACTAGGATCGTTCCTAGAATGGGTCTGATAACGCCGCATTTGGGTGTGAGCTGACCTGGGTTCGTTAGCATCTGGAGTAGATTTCCCATCAGGCAGTGCTTCTCTGCTTTCGGTATCCCCTAGCTCAGTGCGGTTCCTGCCTTGGAAGAGCTGCTCTCCTTTCTGTATGCTAATGAGTTCGATCTTCAATGCAGATGAGGCGGGGGTGTTTCCGTAATCCATTTAGGTGGCCTTTTCCTTGCTTTGTCTGCTTCTAGCAATGGCTTAGTGCCGCGGTTTTTAACCTTTTTACCTTCACACCTCCCCCTGAAAGTGAACTGCATGTGGACACACCTCCGGGAGCCATTTTGTGCACTGCCTAGCCCCGCCCCCTCACCTGACAGGAAGCTAAGGGGCGTGGCTAGGACTATAAGAACTCCGCCAGGGAGCTCAGTCGGGGTCCAGCCTTGGAGGGAGACAGAGGCCTGCTCAGAGCTCCTACCTGACGAGGTTGAAACCTAGCCCGGGTCTCCCACAGCCGCCTTCCCTTAGGCCTGCGGTAAACTGTCTGGCAGGCACCGCACACCACCCCTGGGGAGGCGCACCTCACTGGTTAAGAACCTCTGGCTTAGGGGAAGAGGAGGGGGATGGTTTTCCATGAGTGTCACGCCCTGGCTCCCAAGAGCACAGGGCTGGTACGTAACAAGTCACTATTGGTCAGAGAGAGAACTGGCCACAGAAGTAGGCTAAATTGAAGGACTCAGGGGAACATCTGGGCTGTGTCTAGACTGGCAAGTTTTTCCACAAAATCATCTGCTTTTCCGGAAAAACTTGCCAGCTGTCTATACTGGCCGCTTGAATTTCCGGAAAAGCACTGAGGATCTCATGTAAGATTGTAAGTGCTTTTCCGGAAATACTACACTGCTCCCGTTCGGGCAAAAGTCTTTTTCCGAAAGACTTTTGCGCAAAAGGGCCAGTGTAGACAGCTCAGATTTATTTTCCGCAAAAAAGCCCCGATGGCGAAAATGGCGATCGGGGCTTTTTTGCGGAAAACCGCGTCTAGATTGGCCACGGATGCTTTTCCGCAAAAAATGCTTTTGCGGAAAAGCATCCTACCAAACTAGGTAGCCCATGCGCTTTTCTGAAAATGTTTTGAACGGAAAACTTTTCCGTTAAAAGCATTTTCGGAAAAGCATGCCGGTGTAGATGTAGCCGGGAGAGGGCTGTGGAAGGAATTCTTTCTGCAGGGTGTGATGTCGGGGTGGATTAGAAAAAACGATTTCCCTAGGAGAGTGGTCCCCAACCTTTTGGGGCTGCCGGGCGCCCGGGGGTGGGGCTGCTCACACGTCGGGCCCCCGGGGGCGGGGCCACGCACACGCCTGGGGGCGAGGCCACCCATATGCTGCGTGCCCGGAGCTGGCACCACCCACGTGCCGCACTCCTGGGCTGGCACTGACCATGTGCCACACTGACCATGTGCCACACTGACCACGCTGACCTAACCGCCACGCACCCGGGGCTGGCACTGACCATGTGCCACACTGACCGCTTGCTTTTCCGGAAAAGCAATGACAATCTCCTGTAAAATTGTCGGTATTTTTCCGGAAAAACTATGCTGCTCCCGTTCGGGCAAAAGTCCTTTTCCGGAAAAACTGTTCCGGAAAAGCACCAGTGTAGACAGCACAGTAGTCTTTTCCGCAAAAAAGCCCCGATCGCGAAAATGACGATCGGGGCTTTTTTCCGGAAAAGCCCGTCTACATTGGCCACAGACGGTCTCAGACACTTCACCAAAGGATCAATGCCCACAAAACAGATATTAGACAGCACCACAAAGAAAAAACAGTTTCTTGCCATTTCAACCCGAAAGGACACTGTCTCAACAACTTAATTACCTGCATCCTGCTGCAGAAGCCTTTTAAATCTGCACTTGAAAGGGAATCCTCTGAACTGGCATTGATGCTTAAATTCAACACTTTACACCTAAGTTTGAATAAAGACTTTAATTATCTTACCCATTACAAAGATAGCTTCCCCAATTATCACCTCTAATATCATTAGCTCACAGACATTTACCTTCCTCCCCCCATCCCCTTTCTGTTCTGAAATTTGATTTGTCCTTTTCATATGTGTTCATTTTTTTAATTGTATCCTTTGGTATATATGGTTGTGACTATTTTCTTCCACTATTTGATCTGAGCAAGTGGGTCTGGCTCATGAAAGCTCATCACCTAATAAACCATCTTGTTAGTCTTTAAAGTGCTACATAGTCCTGTAGTTTGAATAAACACAGGCACTATCAGATTTAAATATAAAAGGCTGTGTCTAGAGGAATAAGGGATCTTTCGGAAAAGGCTTTATTTTCCGAAAGATCCGCGTCTAGACTGGCGCTTTTTTCCGGCAAAGCTCCGAGCCGGAAAAAAGCGGCAGCCATGTTTATGCAAATTAAACAGGGGGGGATTTAAATCCCCGCTTCATTTGCAATTGCGATGTGTCGAATTTGCATCCCTTTTACGGAATGTCTAGACGCAGCCAAAAAGATATATTGAAATACAACAGGCAAATAACAACAGCACGACACCGAACTCGTAACCCAGCCGGTCACCCTCTGAAATAAAAGAATATAGGAGAGATGACTGAAAGCAGATGATATATTGAGTCCATCAGAGGCAGCTTTGGTGGGAGGAACACTGAGACGTCCTTGAGGGTATGGAGAGATGCTTGGTTAGATGTTACCGCTGCTGGTACGATGGACGGACGCGCACTTTGTGGGTGATGTCAGAGTGGTTCTAGGCGCCGTGATGTTGATGCTCTGTGAGTCCCGATGATGGAGGGAGCAATCAAGTAGCCAACGTTCACTATTACTCGGCTATCGGCACAGTGTGGGCCGACGCACCCCGAGGGTGGCAGGTATGGAATGGGTCGATCTCTCAGCTCGAATCGGCCTTCACCACTGTCTCCTGACTAGAGGTCTCCTTCTTCCGCGATGGTGTAGTAAAACTGCCCACCCGATCTCCTCAGGATTCTGGGTTTTATCCAGCTCGAGGCGGGAAAACTCGAAGCGTCTCTAGTGCAAAGCAGGGTGTCGTGCTGGGTGCAAAACTAGAGTCGGGTGCAAACTTTCGCACTGTGTGCAGCACCGTGGTGCCGTGTGCACAGCCATGTGCCGTGTGCAGATGGTAATTTTCAGGTTCCCATTTTGAATTATCCCTCAGTCCACAAACTCCATTTTGAATCTGTTATCTATAGATGTTAGTTATATTGTCCGTATGGTGCACTGTTACCTGGGGAAGCACGTTACGGAAAAAACGGCTGCAAGGAGCCACGTAATAAGTGGAGAAGCAGATTTTTAACCCCTCTGAAACCTCCGTCTGCTCTGGGGATCTGAAACTCACAACATTTTTTTTTTTGGAAAAGGGTTACTTTATCAAATAAGCTTGAGAAACACTGGTGTAGTTGCTCTCTTTTGGAATAAGTTTTTCCGGAAGATCTCTTCCGGAAAAGCTTCTTCCGAAGAAAGCCTGCAGGTTAGACGTAGCCTTTGAGTGAGTTCCTACAGAGAACACGAGCACGGATGTAATCTAGGAAAACCAGACTCCGCTGGAGCCTGTCGACAGCGCTTTCTGGATAGCCGGCAGAAAGCGCGCCTCTGCACGGCTACATCTGGACTACGTTCGCCTTTCGAAAGGCGATATGCAAATTCAGCGCTAATTTGCATGTCTTCTTCCGATCACGGTATCGGAAGAGGGGTTTTTTTTCCGAAAAAGAAAGCAGTTTAGACGCGGTTCTTTCGAAATAACCCCCTTTTTCAAAAGAACCCGTACTCCTGAAAAAACGAGGAGTATGGGTTCTTTCGAAAATGGGGTTTTTCTTTCAAAAGAAGCCTGTGTAGACGGCGCTTTCACGTTCGAAAACTCCTTTTTCGAAAAAGCACTCAGACGCGAATATGCAAAGGAAGCGGGAGGACTTTAAATCTGCGCTTCAATTGCATTTTCGATTGGGCTCATTTGCATGTCTTCTTCCGATCACGTTATCGGAAGAGGGTTTTTTTTTTTCCAAAAAAGAAAGCAGTTTAGACGCGGTTCCTTCGAAATAACCCCCTTTTTCAAAAGAACCCGTACTCCTGAAAAAACGAGGAGTACGGATTCTTTCGAAAGAGGGGTTTTTCTTTCGAAAGAAGCCCGTGTAGACGGCGCTTTCACATTCGAAAACTCCTTTTTCGAAAAAGCGCTCGGACGTGAATATGCAAAGGAAGCGGGGGGGCTTTAAATCTGCGCTTCATTTGCATTTTCGATTGGGCTCCTTTATGTTCCTCTTTCGGAAGAGGAATGTCATCGAGACATGCACGTCTTGAGGAAGAAGGGTTTTTTCAAAAAAGGGCGTTTTTTTCCCCAAACGAACCGCGTCTACACGGCTTTTTTTTCAAAAAAAAAAAATGCTTTCGAAAAAGCGATCGGAAGAAGACATGCAATTTAGCACCGAACGGGCATCTCGCCTTTCGAAAGAAGAACGTTGTCGAGATGTACCCCAACTACAGAACTCGCACCCTAAACGCCTTCCACCACAGGGCCGCTGCGGATTGTTCCGCGGCCTTCCTGAAAGGAGTCGGTGCTTCACATGCTATCCGAACCAGCTTTCTTTGGTAGAATCAACATCCAGGCTTGGCTGCATGGGGGGAATCTTCTGAAGAGATGTTCCCCTTTGAGAAACACTTCAAAGCAACCTCCACTCCAGAAGGTGGCCCCTTTGCAGGCCAGGGGATCATAGAATCATAGGACTGGAAGGGACCTCAAGAGGTCATCGAGTCCAGCCCCCCGCCCTCAAGGCAGGACCAAGCTCCATCTACACCATCCCTGACAGAGATCTATCCAACCTGTTCTTAAATATCTCCAGAGAGGGAGATTCCACCACCTCCCTTGGCAATTTATTCCAATATTTGACCACCCTGACAGTTAGGAATTTTTTCCTAATGTCCAATCTAAACCTCCCCTGCTGCACTTTAAGCCCATTACTCCTTGTCCTGTCCTCAGAAACCAAGAGGAACAAATTTTCTCCTTCCTCCTTGTGACACCCTTTTAGATATTTGAAAACCGCTACCATGTCCCCCCTTAATCTTCTTTTTTCCAAACTAAACAAGCCCAGTTCATGAAGCCTGGCTTCATAGGTCATGTTCTCTAGACCTTTAATCATTCCTTGTCGCTCTTCTCTGCACCCTTTCCAATTTCTCCACATCTTTCTTGAAATGTGGCGCCCAGAACTGGACACAGTACTCCAGCTGAGGCCTAACTAGTGCAGAGTAGAGCGGCAGAATGACTTCACGAGTTTTGCTTACAACACACCTGTTGATACAACCTAGAATCATATTTGCTTTTTTTGCAACAGCATCACACTGTTGACTCATATTCAACTTGTGGTCCACTATGACCCCTAGATCCCTTTCCGCCATGCTCCTTCCTAGACAGTCGCTTCCCATCTTGTATGTATGGAACTGATTGTTCCTTCCTAAGTGGAGCACTTTGCATTTCTCTTTATTAAACCTCATCCTGTTTACCTCTGACCATTTCTCTAACTTGCTAAGGTCATTTTGAATTATGTCCCTATCCTCCAAAGAAGTCGCAACCCCACAGCAACGATCTGAAGCAACGAGACAGAGTCTGCATCCCGGAGTATTTTGGGAGCACAGCTTTGTCAGCCTGATTCCCAGACTGGCTGACAAAGGGTTGCGAGGTGTCTAGTTTTCGGCTGGACAGTCCGATATTTGTGGCTGCTGTTCGGTAAAAAACCCCCAGAAAATACATGTAAAATGTCCGGTATTTTCTGTTTTTCTCAGACGGAAGGCCGGTAGGGACATTTTTCCTCTGCCGTGTTTGGCGGAGGGAATGCGGGAATTTAAAGGCACAGCGACTTTTATTTTCCTCAACAAGTTTGGTCTCCCGTTTTTTTTCACAACACATTTGGTCTCCCGTTTTTTTTTTCCTCAACAAGTTTGGTCTCCCGTTTTTTTTCCCTCAACAAATGTGGTCTCCCGTTTTATTTTCCTCAACAAGTTTGGTCTCCCGTTTTTTTCCCTCAACAAATGTGGTCTCCTGTTTTATTTTCCTCAACAAGTTAGGTCTCCCTTTTTTTTTTCCTCAACAAATTTGATATCCCGTGTATCTGTCGACTAAACTTCTGTCGACAAAAGCCTGTAGTCTAGATGTACCCATACTGTCGACCAAGTGTCTGTTGACAAAGAGCGTCTACACTACATCCAGTTCTGTCGGCAAATCGAGCTTTGTCGACATGAGAGTGTAGACGCAAAGGACAGTGTCGGTGCAATAACGCCTTCTGTCGACAGAACTCTGCCGACAAAAGGCGTTATTCCTCGTAGAATGAGGTTTACCACCGTCGACAAAACTGCCGAGTTCTATCCATGTTACGTCGACAGAACTCGGTGATAGTGTAGACGCAGGTATAGTTTTGTCGACAAAAGGCCACTTTTGTCGACAAAACCCTGTAGTCTAGACATACCTATTATGAGCCTCGGCCGTTGGTGGGAAGTTCTAGACCAGTGTGTCTCAACCACGGGTATGAGAACCCTTCGGGGTACTCGAGAGACGTCTGGGGAGTACGTCAACACCACTGAAAAGTGGAGAAAACAGAATGTTTGTTGTAAGTTTCACAGCGATTTATTATTTCGGCACTTTTTACACCCACAAATGTCATGGCCCACCCAGCTACGATGACGTTGTGGAAACAAATGTGTTGCAATGGTAGAAAAAAAGTTGTGTGTGTCTGAAAACTGTAGGTCAGCAGTGGCCAATCGGCAACTCGTGAGCCGCATGCGGTTCTTCCCCTCCAGGGGAAGCCCCGCCCCCCCATGGCTTGTAAAGCCGGCCCTCTCCTCCTGGCTCCCTGTGCTGATCTGGGCAGGGGAGCCATCCGGCGTGGCCCTTAAAGATGGAGCATTAAAGATGCTGTCATCTGACGGGAGCCTGATGTGGCCAAAAAGCATTTTCTTAAAGGGGCAGAACTTTTTTTTTTTTTGCTCACAACTTTGCCCTGGCTCCACTGATACCTTTTTTTAAAAAGGGGTTCTTTATATATATAAAAAAAAAAAAGGTTGAGAGACACTGGTCTAGCTGATAGGTGTGGAGGGAGAGGTAGCTAGGGCAAGAGCCATAGAAACATCAGGCTATGAGAGCAGAGAGGCCGAACGGGGCTCTGCATGGTTTGGAGAGACAGTACTGACAGTAAAGCCCCTCCTACCCGAGTAGCTTGGAAGGCACGTCTGTTAGTGCCGCATTCAGAAAAATGATTAAGCATGGCCAAGGCATGAGTGGTGGGGGAGAGCTCTCCCGGCGCTCCATGGAAACCACTCGTGCGAGGGGAGTAGTGAACAGCGCTGGGGGAGAGCTCTCCCGGCGCTCCATGGAAACCACTCGTGCAAGGGGAGTAGTGAACAGCGCTGGGGTAGAGCTCTCCTGGCGCTCCATGGAAACCACTCGTGCGAGGGGAGTAGCGAACAGCGCTGGGGTAGAGCTCTCCCGGTGCTCCATGGAAACCACTCGTGCAAGGGGAGTAGCGAACAGTGTTGGGAGAGAGCTCTCCTGGCGCTTCATGGAAACCACTCGTGCGAGGGGAGTAACTAATAGTGCTGGGGGAGAGCTCTCCCGGCGCTCCATGGAAACCACTAGTGTGAGGGGAGTAGCGAACAGTGTTGGGAGAGAGCTCTCCTGGCGCTTCATGGAAACCACTCGTGTGAGGGGAGTAACTAATAGTGCTGGGGGAGAGCTCTCCCGGCGCTCCATGGAAACCACTCGTGTGAGGGGAGTAGCGAACAGCGCTGGGGGAGAGCTCTCCTGGCACTTCATGGAAACCACTCGTGCGAGGGGAGTAACTAATAGTGCTGGGGGAGAGCTCTCCCAGCGCTCCATGGAAACCACAAGTGTGAGGGGGATAGCGAACAGCGCTGGGGGAGAGCTCTCCTGGCACTTCATGGAAACCACTCGTGCGAGAGGAGTAGCTAACAGTGCTGGGGAAGAGCTCTCCACGCACTTCGTGGAAACTACTTGTGCGAGGGAAGTAGCTAATAGCTATCCCATCGCTCCATGGAAACCACTTGTGCAAGGGGAGTAGCTAACAGTGACGGGGAAGAGCTCTCTTGGCACTTCATGGAAACCACTCGTGCGAGGGGAGTAACTAATAGTGCTGGGGAAGAGCTCTCCCGGTGCTCATGGAAACCACTTGTGTGAGGAGAGTAGCTAACAGCGCTGGGGGAGAGCTCTCCTGGCGCTCCATGGAAACCACTCGTGCGAGAGGAGTAGCTAACAGTGCTGGGGAAAAGCTCTCCCAGTGCTCCATGGAAACCACTTGTGCGAGGAGAGTAGCTAACAGTGCTGGGGGAGAGCTCTCCTGGCGCTCCATGGAAACCACTCGTGCGAGGGGAGTAGTGAACAGCGCTGGGGGAGAGCTCTCCTGGCACTCCATGGAAACAACTCGTGCGAGGGGAGTAGCTAACAGCACTAGGGTAGAGCTCTCCCATCGCTCCATGGAAACCACTCGTGCGAGGGGAGTAGTGAACAGTGCTGTAGCCTGCTTCACACTGATATTTTACAGTGTGGTAACTTGCTGTACTCTGAGTGCCGTTTTTCACACCCCTGAACGAGAAAGTTTCAGTGCTCCCATTTCTGTTCTCCTCTTCTTCCCAAACTATCCTCATAAGACAATGGCGATTCTCCCCCGTAGCTATCGTCTCCACACCTCTGGGCGTCAGAGCGATTCTATTATTCCCATTTTACAGACAAGGGATACAGAGAGCTTACCCCAGAATCAAGCACAAAGTTTGGGGGAGAAGAGGGAACTGTACCAAAACCAATAAGGAATCTGGTAGCATGTTAAAGACCTTCAAATAAGAACATAAGAACGGCCGTACTGGGTCAGACCAAAGGTCCTTCTAGCCCAGTATCCTGTCTGCCGACAGTGGCCAGCACCAGGTGCCCCAGAGAGGGTGGACCGAAGACAATGATCAACCGATTTGGCTCCTGCCATCCTTCTCCAGTCTCTGACAAACAGAGGCCAGGGACACCAATTTTATCCCCTGGCTAATAGCCTTTTATGGACCTAACCTCCATGAAATTATCTAGCTTCTCTTTAAACTCTGTTATAGTCCTAGCCTTCACAGCCTCCTCCGGCGAGGAGTTCCACAGGTTGACTCTGCGCTGTGTGAAGACAAACAGAAGCTAGGGACACCATTTCTATCCCCTGGCTAACAGCCTTTGATGGACCTAACCTCCATGAAATTATCTAGCTTCTCTTTAAACTCTGTTATAGTCCTAGCCTTCACAGCCTCCTCTGGCAAGGAGTTCCACAGGTTAACTACACGCTCAGGCTGCGTCTAGACTGGCAAGTTTTTCCGCAAAAGTAGTCGCTTTTGCGGAAAAACTTGCCAGCTGTCTACACTGGCCACTTGAATTTGCGCAAGAACACTGACGATCTAATGTATGATTGTCGGTGTTCTTGCGCAAATACAATGACTCTCCCATTCGGGAAAAAGCCCTCTTGCGCAAATGCTTTTGCACAAGAGGGCCAGTGTAGACAACTGAGAACCGTTTTGCGCAAAAAAGCCCCGCGGGTGAAAATGGCGAGCGGGGCTTTCTTGCGCAAAACCGCGTCTAGATTGGCACGGACGCTTTTCCGTAAAAAGTGCGTTTGCGCAAAAGCGTCCGTGCCAATCTAGACGCTCTTTTCCGCAAATGCTTTTCACGGAAAAACTTTTCCATTAAAAGCATTTGCGGAAAATCATGCCAGTCTAGACGTAGCCTCAACGTATTAGTGGATTCATAAATTGGCTCGAACGAGACACCAGACTTTAGGGTTGCCAGGTATTTGTGGCTTCTGTCCGGTAAAAAAAAAAACCCCAGAAAATACCGGACGTGGAAAATGTCTGGTATTTTTGTTTTTCTCGGACAGAAGGCTGCTTGGTACATTCTTCCACTGCTGCATCTGGTGCGGGCGGAGAGTGTGGTATTGAAAGGCATTGTGACTATTTTTGCTGTGGGTTTTTTTTTTTTTTTTTTTTGCTCAACTTTAGTCCCCGTTTTTTTTTTTTTTCCTCGAGCAATTTTTTCCCCGCCATGTTCGATAGTTTTCGGGACACTATCTGGCACCTCTACCGGACTCTTCAAAACAGACTGCCTCTGAAATTGATATTCCAAATCCCAGGCTGGTATCTTGTCTCTCCGTTTAAATCTACTTTCTCAATATACCGCTTCCTCGTGAGAAACCATATCTGTGGTACCATGCCTGTTGAATGTGTATTGATCAGACCCTGTCGAAAATACTAGATAAGAGAATAGTAATAGAGATGTAGCCGTGTTAGTCTGGTGTAGCTGAAACAAAAAACAGGACTATGTAGCACTTTAAAGACTAAGATGGCTTATTATCTAGCTTCCCTTTAAACTCTATTATAGTCCTAGCCTTCACAGCCTCCTCTGGCAAGGAGTTCCACAGGTTAACTACACGCTCAGGCTGCATCTTGGTATGGTATATATGATTGTGACAATTTTCTTCCACTATTTGATCTGAGGAAGTGGGTCTGGCCCACGAAAGTTCATCACCTAATAAACCATCTTGTTTGTCTTTAAAGTGCTACAAAGTCCTGTATTTTGTTTCAACTAGATTAGAGAGTTACTTGTGAAAATACGAAACCTCGTTTTCCTGAGTTATAAAATCCTGATTTCCCATGAAAGCCAAGCAACGTTTTGCAAGAGATTATGTAAAGGCAACGTGCATGTGTGTGTGTGTCTCTCCATGCACATAATGAACTGTATGCTAGCGCGCCGGCGGCTACAAGAAGTCAAACAGCACCCTCAAGTGGGAACGTGAATAGTTACTGCATCAGGTAGGCACCTGGGTTGTTTCTCTCCTGACAAAAGGACACCGTGATCGCCATGGAAATGGATCGGTGAATTGCGATAATTCGGTCCGTTCGGCGTGAGAAGCTACAGGAGACTCGACCAAAACTGGGTCAACTTACCATGAGACGTTAAGCATGGAAAAACTCCTTGCCGCTGCAGTAAGATATGTGCCTTCCGGCGCAGCAACAACAGGAATGCGAGGGTTGTGCTAACGCTGTTGTACTGAAGAGCAAGGGTTAGCACAGGCGAACTGCTCTACAACAACGTAGCCTGGCACATTGTCTTGAAAGCAGAAGACCCCTCCAAAAGCATCGTGACTATTTTTGATGTGGGTTTTTTTTTTGCTCAACAACGTTAGTCCCCGGTTTTTTTTTCCTCAAGCAATTTCTTCCCCCTCTAACACAGGGACATGAGTTAATTTTTCACCAGCTGGGTAGAATCGCTATCTCTAGCATCTCTCCACCCTCTGACAAACAGGGTGGGTGTGTCTAGTCTACAGGCTTTTGTCGACAGAAGCTTCGTCGACAGATAGGGTGTGTCTAGACTACAGGGTTTTGTCGACAGAAGCGTCGTCGACAGATAGGGTGTGTCTAGACTACAGGGTTTTGTCGACAGAAGCGTCGTCGACAGATAGGGTGTGTCTAGACTACAGGGTTTTGTCGACAGAAGCGTCGTCGACAGATAGGGTGTGTCTAGACTACAGGGTTTTGTCGACAGAAGCTTCGTCGACAGATAGGGTGTGTCTAGACTACAGGGTTTTGTCGACAGAAGCTTCGTCGACAGATAGGGTGTGTCTAGACTACAGGGTTTTGTCGACAGAAGCTTCGTCGACAGATAGGGTGTGTCTAGACTACAGGCTTTTGTCGACAGAAGCTTCGTCGACAGATAGGGTGTGTCTAGACTACAGGGTTTTGTCGACAGAGGCTTTGTCGACAGATAGGGTGTGTCTAGACGACAGGGTTTTGTCGACAGAAGCGTCGTCGACAGATAGGGTGTGTCTAGACTACAGGGTTTTGTCGACAAACGTGGACTTTTGTCGACAAAACTATCCCTGCGTCTACACTGCCGCTGAGTTCTGTCGACACAACATCGACAGAACTTGGCAGTTTTGTCGACTGCTGTAAACCTCATTCTGCGAGGAATAACGCCTTTTGTCGACAGAATTCTGTTGACAAAAGGTGTTGTATCTACACTGTCCTTTGTGTCTACACTGTCATGTCGACAAAGCGGCTTGCTTTGTCAACAGAACTGGCTGTAGTCTAGACACTCTTTGTCGATAGTATGGGTACATCTAGACTACAGGCTTTTGTTGACAAAAGTGGACTTTTGTCTACAAAACTATACCTGCGTCCACACTGCCGCTGAATTCTGTCGACAAAACATCGACAGAACTCGGCAGTATTGTCGATGGCGGTAAACCTCATTCTATGAAGAATAACTCCTTTTGTGGGTAGAGTTCTGTCGACAGAAGGCGTTATTGCATCCACACTGTCCTTTGCGTCTACACTGTCATGTCGACAAAGTGACTTGCCTTGTCAACAGACCTGGATGTAGTCTAGACGCTCTTTGTCGATAGACGCTTTGTCGACAGTATGGGTGTGTCTAGACTACAGGGTTTTGTCGACAAAAGTGGACTTTTGTCGACAAAACTATACCTGCGTCCACACTACCTTTGAGTTATGTCGACATAACGTCAACAAAACTCAGCAGTTTTGTCGACGTATGTAAACCTCATTCGACGAGGAATAACGCCTTTTGTCGACAGAGTTCTGTCGATAGACGGCATTATTGCATCTACACCGTCCTTTGCGTCCACACTGTCATGTCGACAAAGCGGCTTGCTTTGTCGACAGAACTGGATGTAGTCTAGATGCTCTTTGTCGATAGACGCTTTATCGACCGTATCTGTCGACAAAACTTCTGTCGACAAAACCCTGTAGTCTACACACACCCATACTGTCGACAAAGAGCATCTAGACTACACCCAGTTCTGTTGACAAAGCAAGCCACTTTGTCGACATGAGAATGTAGACGCAAAGGACAGTGTAGATGCAATAACGCCTTCTGTCGCCAGAACTCTGTCGACAAAAGGCAATATTCCTCGTAGAATGAGGTTTACCGCCATCGACAAAACTTCCGAGTTCTGTCGACCTTATGTCGACAGAACTCGGCAATAGTGTAGACGCAGGTATAGTTTTGTTGACAAAAAGCCACTTTTGTTGACAAAACCCTCTAGTCTAGACACACCGAGTATGTCTACACAGCAAAGTTATTTCGAAATAACAGCCGGTATTTTGAAATAACTTTCCTAGAGTCTCCACAAACCAACTGCTATTTTGAAATGAATTCGAAATAGCGGAAGGCTTCTTTCGAAATTGGGAAACCTCAGTCCGTGAGTAATAGCGCCAGTTTTCAAACTGCTATTTCAAAATAAGCACTGTGTAGACGCTTATTTCGAAATAGGGGGTCTCCAGCCCTTTCCAGGGTGCCCTGCTGGCCGCTTTGGCCACAAGGTAACGTCTGACCTGATGCCCTTCTGGAACTAGTTCTGGCTGGCCTTAAATGTGATACGGCGTTCATTCAGTGTGGACGCGCTATTTCGAAATAGCAAAAAGCTATTTCGAAATGCGTTTTGTGTGCAGGCGCGTTATTTCGAAATTAGATATTTCGAAATAACGCTGAAGTGTAGATAGACCCAGGGAAGCTAAGGATACAATTCCTTACCCATCCTGGCTAATACCCATTGGTGGACCTAACCTCCATGAATGTATCTAGTTCTCTTTGAAACCCTGTTATAGTCCTCGCCTTCACCACCTCCTCCGGCGAGGAGTTCCACAGATTGACTATGCGCTCTGGGAAGAAGAACGTCCTTTGATTTGTTTTAAACCTGCGGCCCATTCGTTTCATTTGGTGGCCCCGAGCTCTTATATTATGGGAACAAGTCAATAACTTCTCTTTATCCATTCTCTCCACACCACTCATGATTTTATAGACCTCTATCCTATCCTCTTTCGTCTCCAGCTTTGCCTGTGGCCCTGCAGGTTGACTGCGCACTTGGTGAAGAAGATACGCCGGGTTCAGAAGCCATCCAAACAAGGGCAGGCAATTACTAGCTCTGTGGGCTGGAACCCGTCCGCCAGGTGTAACTCTTGGTGGGCTCCCACCACTATATTTACCTGAGCCTCTGCAGATACAGGTGATCAGAGCTCCCATTGGCTGTGGATCGCTGTTCTTGCCCAATAGGAGCTGCGGGAAACGGTATCCCGGTCCACGTCCCATCCTGCCACTCCCTTTGGCCAGGAATGTCAGTCCAAAGCCAGTGGGAACTGCGATCATAAGAACGGCCAGACTGGATCAGACCAAAGATCCATCCAGCCCAGTATCCTGTCTGCCGACTGTGGCCAATTCCAGATGCCCTAGAGGGAATCGAACAGGTAACGATCAAGCGATTTCTCTCCTGCCATCCATCTCCACCCTCTGACAAACAGAGGCCAGGGACACCAGTCCTTACCCATCCTGGCTAATAGCCATGAATGGACTTAACGGCCATGAATTTATCTAGGTCTCTTTTCCACCCTGTTATAGTCCTTGCCTTCACAATCTCATGCAGCGAGGAGTTCCGCAGGTGTGAAGAACTTCCTTTGATTTGTTTGAAACCTGCTGCCCGTTCATTTCATTGGGTGGCCCCTCGTTCTTGTACGATGGGCACAAGTCAATCACTTTTCCTTGTTCACTTTCTCCACACCACTCGTGATTATAGAGAGCACATTCTAGTCACATTAGGGTGGGAGTCAAGCACCAGCAATTTGCTTCAACTGGGTGATGGGGGACAAAGTTTGGAAGCCGCGGGGTGGAGACATCTGCTGTAGAGCTCTTCTGTGGCTCTTCACGGGTGTGCCGTGGTTACGGGGGCGTTTGTGGTGCAGGGACAGGACAGCCCCGTGGTTTTCCCGGCCGTGGCCTCGAGGAACGACAAAAACGAGTTTGTGGGATTCCATTAACCACAGGGTCAGGGAGGTGGGCGAGGATCAGGCTTGGTGGGGTCAGGACCGGGCTGGGCCAGGAGGGGGTTGGGTTGGGCTGGGTCGGGCCAGGAGGGGGTGGGTGGGATGAGGACAAGGTTTGGGGAGGGGGTTGGGTGGGACCATGTGAGAGTGGGCGGGGCCAGGAGGGGGATTGGATTGGGCAGGGCCAGAATGGGGCAGGGCACTCCTGAGGGGCTGGGTGGGGCCAGGACGGGTTTTGAGGGGGCCAGGATGGGGTTGGAGAGCAGGAAGAGGGAATGGAAAGGGCCAGGAGGGAGTTGGGGGGGGGCCAGGAGGGAGTTGGGCGGGGCCAGGCAGGGGGATGGGCGGGGCCAGGAGGGAGTTGGGGGGGGCCAGGCAGGGGGCTGGGCGGGGCCAGGAGGGAGTTGGGGGGGCGAGGCTGGGGGCTGGGCGGGGCTATGTGGCGGTGGGCGTGGCCAGGGGGAGTTGGGGGGGCGAGGCTGGGGGCTGGGCGGGGCTATGTGGCGGTGGGCGTGGCCAGGGGGGAGTTGGGGGGGCGAGGCAGGGGGCTGGGCGGGGCTATGTGGCGGTGGGCGTGGCCAGGGGGAGTTGGGGGGGCGAGGCAGGGGGCTGGGCGGGGCTATGTGGCGGTGGGCGTGGCCAGGGGGGAGTTGGGGGGCGAGGCTGGGGGCTGGGCGGGGCTATGTGGCGGTGGGCGTGGCCAGGGGGGAGTTGGGGGGGCGAGGCAGGGGGCTGGGCGGGGCTATGTGGCGGTGGGCGTGGCCAGGGGGGAGTTGGGGGGCGAGGCTGGGGGCTGGGCGGGGCTATGTGGCGGTGGGCGTGGCCAGGGGGAGTTGGGGGGGCGAGGCAGGGGGCTGGGCGGGGCTATGTGGCGGTGGGCGTGGCCAGAGGGGAGTTGGGGGGGCGAGGCAGGGGGCTGGGCGGGGCTATGTGGCGGTGGGCGTGGCCAGAGGGGAGTTGGGGGGGCGAGGCAGGGGGCTGGGCGGGGCCATGCGGCGGCGGACGGGAGCAGGAGGGGGCGGGGCGGGGCGCGCATGCGCACCAGTCCTGCCGGGAGCGGCCCCCGCCCCAGCTCAAGGTGACCCGGTGGGCGGGGCCCGCGGGAGGTGGGCGCCTGCGCAGTGCTCCCCCGCGCTGCCAGGCCTGGCGAGGGCAGCCGCGTCAGGGGCGGGGACTGCGCAGGCGCCAGCCCCGCGGCGCATGCTCAGTCGCAGCCCCGCGGCGCCGCCCGCCCACATGGGCCGGCCCTTTAACTCCCCGCCCGGCGCCGCGCTCAAGGAGACTCGGGACGCGGCTGCAGGATGCCCCGCGGGAGCCGGAGCGCGGCCCGGCCGGGGGCGGCCAGGTACGGGGGGGGGGGGTCCCCGCTGGCTCCGGGGTGGGGCAGCGCGTCTAGGGCAACTCCGGCCCGCGGGCCACACGGTCCCCCCCCAGCATTCCCACGGTGCGCCCCCCCCGCCCCAGCATTCCCACGGTGCGCCCCCCCCGCCCCAGCATTCCCACGGTGCGCCCCCCCCGCCCCAGCATTCCCACGGTGCGCGCCCCCCCCCCCCCAGCATTCCCACGGTGCGCCCCCCCCGCCCCAGCATTCCCACGGTGCGCGCCCCCCCCCCCCAGCATTCCCACGGTGCGCCCCCCCCGCCCCAGCATTCCCACGGTGCGCCCCCCCGCCCCAGCATTCCCACGGTGCGCCATTCCCACGGTGCCCCCCCCCCGCCCCAGCATTCCCACGGTGCCCCCCCCCCGCCCCAGCATTCCCACGGTGCCCCCCCCCCGCCCCAGCATTCCCACGGTGCGCCCCCCCGCCCCAGCATTCCCACGGTGCGCCCCCAGCATTCCCACGGTGCGCCCCCCCGCCCCAGCATTCCCACGGTGCGCCCCCAGCATTCCCACGGTGCGCCCCCCCCGCCCCAGCATTCCCACGGTGCGCCCCCCCCGCCCCAGCATTCCCACGGTGCCCACCCTCCCGCTGCGGGGCGGCGGTGCTCTAAATCTCCTAGGCTGCCTCTCCCTCCATCCTGCAGTGCGAGAGGGCTACCGGGGGGGGGCGTCTTTCCCTTTCTCAGCCAGGTACCCCCCTGCCCCACTGATTTTTTCCGTGGGTCTCTGCCCTTGCACCCAAAAGGCCCGCAACTCCTGATTTGGGGCAGTGCTTCGCAACCAGGGGTCCAAGTACCCTTAGGGGGTACTCGAGAGAGGTCTCTGGGGGGGGGGGGGGGACTGACATTTGGCGAAACCGGACTGTGGGTTGTCAGTTTCACGGCGCTTTCTGATGCTTGTACTTTTTCCACCCCAAAATTTCGTTGCCCGCCTGGCAACGGTGACGTTGTTGAAACCAATGTGTGGCGACGGTAGAAAAGAAGGGTGGGTCTGAAAACTGTAGGTACTAGGGGGTGCTTATAATTGTGTGGGTTTCTTTTGAAAAAGGGGTAACTTATAAAAAAGTTGAGGCACTGGTCTAGGGGGTGCCAACCACAGCTGATGAGCTGGTTTGATGGGAACCACGTCCCTTGTTCCCCCACCTGTCGCCAGTCTGGCACGTGGAGGGGGGGAGGATCTGTTATTGGCCCGGCTGTGGATGGTGGGCGAGCCAAACTTTCTGCTACACAGCCGGACTCTTCCACCAGCCCAAGGTCACGGCTCAATCCAAGGTCAATCGCCTGGTTCAGTATGAATCCGTAGCACCGGTGGGAAGGACTTGGTGAAATGGTGAAACCTGGGAGCTGTCTTTTGCCCTGGTGAGAACCCCAGGGAGGACTTCCTTCGGGGTGACTTTGTGGGTCACCTTCAGTCTGTTTGCACGCTCCTCACCGATAAATGCTGTTTCCATCCTGCAGCTGGAAAGGCGGAACTCGCCCTCTGGGACCCTGATCTCGCTCTGGAGCGAGTTAATCCATTAGAAAAGCCCAATGCCAGGTGTAGTCATGGTGGTGTCTTTGATGGTCTGAGGGGGTGACTTTACCCAGGGTGTTGTCCTTATGACGTACAGGACATCCCCACTATAAGTCTTCCCGATACACAGCCGTGCCACGGTAAAGTTGTTGCTGTTTGATGAGTTAGAACGACGGTGCTCGATCATGGACCATACAGCTCCCCGAAGGCCACATGGAAAAAATGGCACATTAGGTACATTACGTACCTTTTTTCCAACTAACAGCAGCTATGAGGGGGGACACAGAGGTAAACGAGGCTCAGAAGGAGGCCATGAGCAAAAAAAGGTTGAGAAACACTGCATTAGAATAGTGTTTCTCAGCCAATAGTACAAGTACCCTTAAGGGTACTTGAGAAAAGTCTGGGGGGTTACATCAACAACTAAAATTTGGAGAGAATTTTTGTGTTCAGTTTTAGAGTTTTATTATTTTTGTACTTTTTACACCCCAAAATTTCATTGCCCGCCCACGATGAAGTTCAAACGTGTGACAACGGTCGAAAAAAATTGTCTGAAAACTGTAGGTACTGGGGATGCTTACAATTTTTTTTTGAAAAAGGGGTACTTTATTAAAAAAAAGTTGAGAAACTGCGTTAAGTTCTCCCATTCCCCGCTATAAGTCGTGCCAAATACTCCCCACCAATTTGCTTAAAGGGAAGTCAGCTGTGGGGAGAGGGGAAGTTTTGTTTTTTTTAACAGATCTTGGACTTCTGGGCTTTGTCCACACTGGCGGCTTCTTGCACAAGAACATCTCGTGCAAGACGTCTTGCGCAAGAGTTCTCGTGCAAGACGTCTTGCGCAAGAGTTCTCGTGCAAGACGTCTTGTTTCTGTTTTTTGAACAGATCTTGGACTTGTGGGCTATGTCCACACTGGCGGCTTCTTGCGCAGGAACATCTCGTGCAAGAGTTCTCGTGCAAGATGTCTTGTGCAAGAGTTCTCGTGCAAGAAGTCTTGTTTTTTTTAAACAGATCTTGGACTTCTGGGCTATGTCCACACTGGCGGCTTCTTGCGCAGGAACATCTCGTGCAAGCACTCTTGTGCAAGAACACGGCCACACAGCCATGTGCGAGTTGTGCTTTTGCGCAAGAGCGCCCATGGCGGGGTGGACGCTCTCTTGCGTCAGAAAGCTCTGGTGGCCGTTTTAACCATAGGGATTCCTTGCGCAAGGAATCCCTGCCGAGCGTCCACACGGCCCTCTTGCGCAAGAGGCCTTACACCTGTCAGAAAAGAGCGTAGCTCTTGCGCAAGGAGCCGTCTCTTATCACGCCGTAGTGTAAACTTCCTCGCACAAGAGCGGGCGGGCACTGTGGGCGCTCTGCGGATTCTTGCGCCAAGAACGGCCGTACTGGCGCACGAACCCGCCAGCGTAGACGAAGCCCTGGTGAGGACAGCCCGAATTTTCCCATAAGTGGCTGTTTGGTTAGGGGGAGGGCGTGAATTCCTCTGCTGGCGCTTGCAGGTTTGACGGGCAGTAAATAGGCTTCGATAAATCGCTTCTCGGCTTTTTGAAGGCAGAGATCGAGTGTAAGATCGGGGCTGGCCGAGCTAGATTGGTAACCACAAGGCTGCGGTCCACGGGGTCCTTTGTTCTTTCGCTTGCTGCTAAACTGGTCTCCGAAAAGTGCTGCTAAACTGGTCTCCGAAAAGTGCCGTGCGCAGGATTCGGCCTCGCACCCACGCCACGAGTACACCTTTCCTTTGCCACTTTCGCTAACTTGTCTTTCTTCCTCTTCCCTCTGCTCTGGTCCCTTGCACGCAGCAGTGTAGCGCCTTCTCACGCCCACCCGCCGGCGTCCGCCGTTGCAGCTCCGGCGGCGCCCCAGCAGCCCGGCCTGATGGCGCAGATGGCCACCACCGCGGCAGGGGTGGCTGTGGGCTCGGCGGTGGGTCACGTGGTCGGCAGTGCGCTGACGGGGGCGTTCGGCGGAGGGAGCGGCGCCGAGCCGGCGAAACCGGCCAGTCCTGCGCAGGTAAGGCAGCGCCGGGGGGGCGCTAGGGAGCTGCGTGGAGTCCCGGAAGTGGGGCTGGTGGGCGGGTATCCTAGAGGGCCTTCCTGCATGCCTAGACAACACAAACAATAGCCACTTAAAACCCTGCTCTTACTGAGAGTTGGCTGGGGTGGGTGGGGGTGGGTGTGTGTGGGAGGGGGCTGTGGGGTTTGTGAGGGTGGGTGTGTGTGGGAGGGGGCTGTGGGGTTTGTGAGGGTGGGTGTGTGTGGGAGGGGGCTGTGGGGTTTGTGAGGGTGGGTGTGTGTGGGAGGGGGCTGTGGGGTTTGTGAGGGTGGGAAGGGTGGGTGGGTGTGGGAGGGAGCTGTGGGGTTTGTGAGGGTGGGAAGGGTGGGTGTGGGAGGGGGCTATGGGGTATGTGGGGGAGGGGACTGGGGGGTGTGAGGGTGGGAAGGATGTGTGTGGGGAAGGGGTGGGGATGTTTTTGTTAGGATGTGTGTGGGGGTGGAGGAGTATGGGGAGGGGGCTGTGGGGTTTGTGAGGGTGGGAAGGGTGTATGTGTGGGAAGGAGCTGTGGGGTTTGAGGGTGGGAAGGGTGTATGGGGGGGAGGGGGCTGTGGGGTTTGTGAGGGTGGGGAGGGTGTGTGTGTGTGAGGAGTGGGGGTGTTTTTGTTAGGGTGTGTGGGGGGGGAGGTGTGGGGTCATGTGGGCGGGGGCTATGGGGTTTGTGGTGGTGGGGAGGGTGTGTGTGTGGGGGTGTGGGGATGTTTTTGTTAGGGTGTGTGTGGGGGTGGAGGGATGTGGGGAGGGCGTGTGTTGGTGTGTGTGTGGATAGGTGCGGGTGGGGGATGTGGTGTGTGTGGGGGTGTGTGTAAGTAATTAGGTGCATGTTTGTGCCTTGAGTGAATTTGGCCAGGCTATACCTGTGATTTTTACTGAGAACGAGCCACATTCCCTCTAATTTTTTTTTACATCTACGCGTGGAATAAATTTTGTGCACACCAAGGCATGTGCAGGTGTGCACCACCAAAAGCAACCCACGCTGCTGGCCAGAAGTACTCGACTAATCAGCTGCGCGGCACTGAAATCTCTCTTGGCCGGCCGCCCAAGCGCTCGGCTTCCAGCGAACGCTGAACAGAAAGGCAGGACTTGGCACTAGAGCAGTGTTTCTTAAACTTTTTCAGACCAAGGAACACCAAACAAGCATTGGCTTTTTATGCGCAACACCAAGGATTTTTTGTGTGTGCTTGTGGGGGGGAAGGGGGAGGACAGGGGGAAGTTGGCCGGCCAAGAGAGATTTCAGTGCCGCTTAGCTGATTAGTCGAGTACTTCTGGCCAGCAGCGTGGGTTGCTTTTGGTGGTGCACACCTGCACATGCCTTGGTGTGCACAAAATTTATTCTTCGCGTAGATGTAAAAAAAAAAAAGCCTCCTGCCCCTTTAAGGGTGGCCATTTTGAACTCTGTTCTTCACGGCACACCTCCGACTGCCTTGCTCCGCGGATCAGTTTCAGAAACACTGCGCTAGTCTGTAGAGGAACCCGCCACACGCCTAGTATCTCCCTAGCGGTTGGACACACGGATCTATCGAATTCTGGTCACTTTCGATATGAAGCTGCTTGGATCCATACCAGCTGGAGAAGCCGTGTCACGTTCCATCTTTGCCGTGTTTAATAGGAAGCCTCCCTCCCCTCCGCTACCTGAATTGTCACTCCCAAACAACCAGACGCTTTCCTGCATCTCCAGCTTGCTGCTTACAGGGTGGGGCAGTTAGATGACTCTTGGGGGGGCCCATTTGTTGGAATGGGTCCTGCGTCTACCCCTGGGGCTGAACAGGGTCTGTGGTTTGGACAGAGATCTCTGTCTTCCGTCGGGGGCAGGCCCTTTCTCGTTTTAATCCTGCCCCGGGGGGTAGTTGCACGTTGCCACTGGAATTGAATTGCTCTGCTGCCGTGTCTGTCTAAAGTGGGGCTAATCCGGACTCGTTTTTCCGGGCTGTCGAGGAGAAGAGATGAGCTTTTTGGAGAGGTAGCGCAACAGGGTCTTCTGCCTGGGAACTATGTTAGGACCCACCAAGATTGCTCCAAGGATCGGTCTTAGGACCAATCCTATTCAACGTATTCATAAACGATCTGGAGAAAGGGGTAAACAGCGAGGTGGCCACATTTGCAGACGATACTAAACTGCTCAAGGTAGTTAAGACCAAAGCGGACTTCGAAGAACTTCAAAAAGATCTCACCAAACTGATTGGGTAACAACATGGCAAACGAAATTTAATGTGGATAAATGTAAAGTAATGCACATCGGGGAAAAATAACCCAACTTATACGTATAAAATGCTGGGGGCTAATTTAGCTACAGCTAATCAGGAAAGAGATCTTGGAGTCATGGTGGATAGTTCTCTGAAGATGTCCACGCAATATGCAGCGGCAGTCAAAAAAGCAAACAGGATGTTAGGAATCAGCAAAAAAGGGATAGAGAATAAGACGGTGAATATCTTACTCTCCTTGTATAAAACCATAGTACGTCCACATCTGGAATACTGTGTATACAGATGGGCTGTGTCTAGACTGGCCAGTTTTTCCGGAAAATCAGCCGCTTTTCCGGAAAAACTTGCCAGCTGTCTACACTGGCCGCTTGAATTTCCGCGAAAGCACTGACTTCCTACTGTAAGAAATCAGTGCTTTTCCGGAAATACTATGCTGCTCCCGTTTGGGCAAAAGTCCCTTTTGCGCAAAACGTTTGCGCAAAAGGGCCAGTGTAGACAGCTCAGATTTGTTTTGCGCAAAAAAGCCCCGATGGCGAAAATGGCGATCAGGGCTTTTTTGCGCAAAAGTGCGTCTAGATTGGCCACAGACGCTTTTCTGCAAAAAGCACTTTTGCGGAAAAGCGTCCATGCCAATCTAGACGCTCTTTTCCGAAAATGCTTTTAACGGAAAACTTTTCCGTTAAAAGCATTTCCGGAAAACCATGCCAGTCTAGACGTAGCCATGTGGTCTCGTCTCAAAAAAGATCTACTGGCATTAGAAATGTTTCAAGAGAACGGCAACTAAAATGATTAGGGATTTGGAACGGGTCCCGTGTGAGGAGAGATTAAAGAGACTGGGACTTTTCCGCTTGGAAAAGAGAAAACTAAGGGGGATGCGCTAGAGGTCTATAAAATCATGAGTGGTGTGGAGAAAGTGAAAAAGGAAAAGTTATTGACTTGTTCCCATCATATAAGAACTAGAGGCCACCAAATGAAATTAATGGGGAGCAGGGTGTAAAAGAGACCTAGATAAATTCGGGGAGCAGGTTTAAAACAAATAAAAGGAAGTTCTTCACACAGCGCACAGGAAACTTGTGGAACTCCTTGCTGGAGGAGGTTGTGAAGGCTAGGACTAGAACAGGGTGTAAAAGAGACCTAGATAAATTCGGGGAGCAGGTTTAAAACAAATAAAAGGAAGTTCTTCACACAGCACACCGGAAACTTGTGGAACTCCTTGCCGGATGAGGTTGTGAAGGCTAGGACTAGAACAGGGTGTAAAAGAGACCTAGATAAATTCGGGGAGCGGGTTTAAAACAAATAAAAGGAAGTTCTTCACACAGCACACAGGAAACTTGTGGAACTCCTTGCCGGAGGAGGTTGTGAAGGCTAGGACTAGAACAGGGTGTAAAAGAGACCTAGATAAATTCGGGGAGCAGGTTTAAAACAAATAAAAGGAAGTTCTTCACACAGCACACAGGAAACTTGTGGAACTCCTTGCCGGAGGAGGTTGTGAAGGCTAGGACTAGAACAGGGTGTAAAAGAGACCTAGATAAATTCGGGGAGCAGGTTTAAAACAAATAAAAGGAAGTTCTTCACACAGCACACAGGAAACTTGTGGAACTCCTTGCCGGAGGAGGTTGTGAAGGCTAGGACTAGAACAGGGTGTAAAAGAGACCTAGATAAATTCGGGGAGCAGGTTTAAAACAAATAAAAGGAAGTTCTTCACACAGCGCACAGGAAACTTGTGGAACTCCTTGCCGGAGGAGGTTGTGAAGGCTAGGACTAGAACAGGGTGTAAAAGAGAACCTCCATGAATTTATCTAGGTAAGTCCATCAATGGCTATTAGCCAGGATGGGTAAGGAATGGTGTCCCCAGCCTTTGTTTGTCACAGGGTGGAGATGGATGGCAGGAGAGAGATGGCTTGATCGTTACCTGTTCGATTCACTCCCTCTAGGGCACCTGGCATTGGCCATCCATCTCCATCCTCTGACAAACAGAGTCTAGGGACACCATTCCTTACCCATCCTGGCTAATAGTCATTAATGGACTTCACCATCATGAATTTATCTAGCTCTTTTTTTCAACCCTGTTGTTGTCCTTGCCTTCATAAACTCCTCCAGCAAGGAGTTCCACAGGTTGGCTGTGTGAAGAAGAACTTCCTTTTATAAAGCATCTGGTGGCCTGCTAGGGTCTGACCTTGCAGAACAACATCTGGCCCATGGGCCGTTTATTGCCCGCCCCATCTGTGGAATGTGTGGGGTTTGGCTGGCTGATTGCTGGTCACGGTTCTAATAACTCCCATAGAATATAGAGGCCCAAAGAGTCAAAGATGTTAACCTGACAGAGGTTATGTCTAGACTACATAGAATTTTTGAAAGAGGCTATGCTAATTCCGTGGGAGTTTGCCTATCTTCTTCCGATCTCCATTCGAAAGAGGATCTTTCCAAAGTGAAAGTAGTCTGGACGTGGTTTTTTCAGGAAAAAACTCCTTTCGGAAAAAACTGCTCTTCCTTAAATTATACACATTTTTTTTTCGAAAAAGGGTTTTTTCCCGAAAAAAACTGCCTCCAGACTGCTTTCACTTTCAAAAGTGAGATCGGAAGAAAATTATCAAATTCTCATAGAATTTGCATAGCCTCTTTCGAAACTCCTCCTCCCTCCCCCCAGCTTAGACGTGCCCTCAGTCCCTGCCGAACAGTAAACATTTTGCGACAAAGTTCGTGGCTTGGACAAAGACCTCTACCTGTTTCGTATCATGGCAGCTGCATCCTTAAAAATCTGTAACTTTTTATGAAAGACACCGAAAACAATGAAAATCGGTTGCAGAATTTGAAATACAACGTTTTAAGGCTTTTGTTGGTATCGAGGGCTACATCTAAACTACACCTCTGTCGTCAGAGGGATGTACATTAGATGTATCGAAAGTGCAAATGAGTTTGGGATTTAAATATCCCATGCTTCGTTTGCATAAGGGTGGACGCCGCTTTTTTAGAAACGGGGCTTTTTTTTTTTTTTTTTTAAAGGCAGTTTAGACGGGGCATTTTCAACAGAAATGCCCCGTTTTGAAAGATCCTGTACTCCTCAAATGAAAAAAAGCGTCGGCTGCCATTATGCAAATGAAGCGTGGGATATAAGGACAATTCGCAACGTTTAATGGAGAAATGGTCGGAGGTAAACAGGATGAAATTTAATAAAGACAAATGCAAAGTGCTCCACTTAGGAAGGAACAATCCGTTTCACACATACAGAACGGGAAGCGACTGTCTGGGAAGGAGTCCGGCAGAAAGGGATCTAGGGGTCATAGTGGACCACAAGTTAAATATGAGTCAGCAGTGTGATGCTGTTGCAAAGAAAGCAAACGTGATTCTGGGCTGCATTAACAGGTGAGTTGTGAGCAAGACACGAGAAGTCATTCTTCCGCTCTACTCTGCGCGGATTTGGCCTCCGTTGGAGTCTTGTGTCCAGTTCTGGGCACCGCATTTCAAGAAAAGCGTGGAAAAATTGGAGAAGGTTCAGAGAAGAGCAACAAGAATGATGAAAGGTCTAGAGAACATGAGCGATGAAGGAAGGCTGAAAGAATTGGGCTTGTTTAATTTGGAGAAGATTAAGGGGAACATGAGCCGTTTTCAGGTATCTAAAAGGGAGTCACAAGGAGGGAGAAAACTTGTTCATCTTGGCCTCTGAGGATAGAACAAGAAGTAATGGGCTTAAACTGCAGCAAGGGAGGTTTAGGTTGGACGTTAGGAAAAAGTTCCTAACTATCACAGTGGTTAAACACTGGAATAAATTGCCCAGGGAGGTTGTGGAATCCCCATCTGTGGAGATATTGAAGAGTAGGTTAGATAAATGTCTAGCAGGGATGGTCTAGACAGTTCTGGGTCCTGCCATAGGGGCAGGAGACTGGACTCGATAATCTCTCGAGGTCCCTTCCGGTCCTAGTATTGTATGATATTTAAATCCCGGCTTTATTTGCACTTTGATCCATCTAATTTACATCCCTCTGCCTCCAGGTGGGTATAGTTGAGACACGGCGTAAGAGAGGTTTTTTTTAGTCTCCGTTTGGCCATCCCTTTTGTGTATTTGACGAACTGATAATTTAGGACTGGAATGATTCGGAAACCAGCCCAAGATAATGAGATGCGAGCAGCGTTTCGACACCTGTTTATCCTGATCGGTAGCTAAACACGGCTCATTGCGTTTCTCCTTCTGTCCCGGAGGTTGTGTCCTAAACTGGGATGTTTTCTTCTTTGTCGCGTGTGTGTAGGAGCCCAAGCCGCCTGCGTACCAGCCGTCGCAATATGGACCTTGCCTCTATGAGATGAAACAGTTCTTGGAATGTGCTACCAATCAGAGCGATCTGACCTTGTGCGAAGGCTTCAACGAGGCGCTGAAGCAGTGCAAATATAACAATGGTGAGTTTTTTGGTGGGTTTTGCTGCTGAGTGCACAGATGGGAGAGCGGTCAAGTTTGCGACGGATCAGCTTGTGTTGGGTGACTTAGTCCGGCGGGGTCTGAGCGTTCGAGCGGTAGCTGATGGGTCGTTTCTCCTAAAGAAACCGAACCCCTCCTGGTGGAAGAGGTTGTTGTCCTCGTTGACGTGATGGCAAGTCCCCACGCCGCTGCCATTTCAGGAATGTTGTACCCTCCATGCATGGAAAGAAGAAGAGAGTCACTTCTTGGTCCATGACTTAACGGCGTGAAAATGGCGGTCCAGATAGTGGACTTTAGGGGTTGGGTGCTCTATTGCCAAGTTGCTTGTGAGCGCCTACCCCTTTCCCAGTAGTTCCTCTTTGGCAAATTGGCAAGAAATAAGGAGATGGTGCTTGGTCAAAACTGGCGCCTCTTGTTCTGGCCAGTTGTGGGGAGTTGACCTTCAGGGAAGCGCGTTTCTGCCGGATACTGAACTTGAGTTTCTCCAACTTTGCAGGTGTGTCTTCCCTCCTGTGAAGAAATTCAGCGCTACCCGCAGGGAAAGGAGAGCCAGAAAAGAATGGAAGAGCAAGGAAGGAAGAGCTAGTGACCAAAGTAACCAGTGGAAGGGAAGACTAGTCCGGCCGGAGCAAAGAGCCACAATAGAGCTAATTCGCTTCTAGAAGTGCCAGGAAAGACCGATGGTTGGAATTTGAGGCTTTCAGAATCCAGATCACATTTTAATGCCTAGATCTAATAAAAGCAGATGGTTTATTTTAATCGATGAGCCGTTTGTATGTTGTCGCTTACTCTAGACGCGAAGGCTTTTGCCGTTCTGGTCTCTCAGGCTGCATCTACATTGGCACGATTTTGCGCAAAAACTGGCTGCCTGTCTACCTTGGCCGCGAGTCCTTGCGCAACTGACGTTCTAATGTATGAAATCAGGGCTTCTTGCGCAAGAACGAGGATTCTCCCGCTCAGGAATAAGCCCTTTTGCGCAACTGTTCTTGCGCAAGAGGCCAGTGTAGACAGGCGACATGAATTTCTTGAGCGAGAAATCCCGATGGCTAAAATGACCATCGGAGCTTTCTTGCACAAGAGAGCGTTTACACTGGCACGGATGGTCTTGCACAAAGGCACATGCCAGTATAGATGCTCTCTTGTGCAGATAATTTAACGCAAGAGTTCTTGCGTTAAAGGGTATTTGCGCAAGATCATGCCGATGTAGACGTAGCCTCAATGTTCTTTCTTCCCCTCCCCTTCCAGGCAAAGGGGAGCAGGAAAATTTAAAATCCGTGTGGCTGGATGACTCCGCAAAACCAAATGAAGTCTGGGCCTGGATTTCCACTCGCGGGACATGTACGCTGCCCTGCTGTGCTGTTTTGTCTGCTGAAAAGGCCAGATCAGGAAGTCTGCAAGGCAGGGGTGGGGACCTCAGACGCAGGGTCCGGAAGCTGCCCCTGACTTGCCTAGAGCTGGCTCTCGAAGCTCAGTATTGGGGAACCCATCCTTGAGCTCCAGTTCCCCCCCCCCCCGCCACCCTCCTACAAGGGGAGAGGGCTTTTCTGTGGGCCCCCGACCTGAAAAAGGTTCCCCACTTCTGCTCTAAGGGTACGGCTATTCAAACATAACAGGGTGGGCATCTGAAGGAACAGAAGAGACATCTATCCGGGATGGTCTAGTCAGTACTGGGTCCTGCCTTGAGGGCAGGGGACTAGACTCGATGACCTCTCGAGATCCCTTCCAGTTTTAGTGGTCTGTGATTCCAATAAATCTGTTAGTCTAGAAGGTGCCACAAGACTTCTCGTTGAAATGAATTAGACATCCCCCGAAAACATGGCTCCGCAAAAGCCCAGCGGGTTCAGTTATACGGGAGCAAGCTAGGAATGAGTTCCCTAGGGAAGTAGTAGAGTCTCCCTTTCTAGAGGTGTTTAAGTCTCGGCTTGACAAAGCCCTGGCCGGGTTGATTTAGTTGGGATTGGTCCTGCCTAGAGCAGGGGGCTGGACTTGATGACCTTCTGAGGTCTCTTCCAGTTCTATGATTCTATGAACACGCAGCAAAATCGAAACTGACGCAATTAGGAATGCAGCTGCCGGCGGCAAGCAAAACGCTGCTTTGAATAGTAAAGTTGGGATTTTCTTTCCGCGTGGACGAAATTTTTCCAAAACTCTTAGGGTGTTTCTAGACTGGCCAGTTTTTCCGGAAAATCAGCCGCTTTTCTGGAAAAACTTACTAGCTGTCTACACTGGCCGCTTGAATTTCCGCAAAAGCACTGACTTCCGCAAAAAGCACTGATTTCTTAGAGTAAGAAATACTATGCTGCTCCCGTTCGGGCAAAAGTCCCTTTTGCGCAAAACTCTTGCGCAAAAGGGCCAGTGTAGACAGCTGAGATTTGTTTTGTGCAAAAAAGCCCCGATGGCGAAAATGGCGATCGGGACTTTTTTGCGCAAAAGCGCATCTAGATTGGCCACGGATGCTTTTCCGCAAAAAGTGGTTTTGCGGAAAAGCATCCATGCCAATCTAGATGCTCTTCTCCGAAAATGCTTTTAATAGAAAACGTTAAAAGCATTTCCGGAAAATCATGCCAATCTAGACGCAGCCTTAGTTATTTTAATTGTCCTTTCTCTGTGGCGCCTGACGGAATTGTCTGAATTTCATTCCCTGGATGGGTTTGTAAGAAGAATTTCTGCTACTGTAGTTGGATTACTCTTCGCTGTTTGGCAAAACGGGGAAGCTGTATTTCTCCCCTAAACATAACACAAGAATGGGCATACCCCAACCTTGAAATTTAGGCCTTTCCCTCACCAAAACTTGACGATCTAAACTTTGGGCCGGGTTTAGTTTCTTCTGCCATCTGACTTCCAGGGCACGTCTCGACTTGCTTTCACTTTCGAAAGAAGATATGTAGATTGGTGTGAATTTGCATATCTTCCGATCGCTTTTTTTGGAAGAGGTTTATTTTTAAAAAGAAAGTAGTTTAGATGCAGTTCTTTCGGGCAGAAAAAAACACAGTTTTTCGAAAACCGTTTTTCCTAAAACAACAAATGCTCTGGTAGCACTTTATAGACGAACGAAACGTAGATGGTATCATGAACTTTCGTGGGCACAGCCCGCTTCAGATAACTGGAGAAGGGAAATAATTTTCCTTTCCAAATGCAAACAGATGGACATTATACCTAATGGCCTAAGGGTGGAAAACCCACTACAGTAACAGACTAACGCGGCTACCCATTGAAGCTCCTCCTAAAACAATGAGGTTTACGCGGTTCTTTTGAAAAAGGGTTTCCCCCTCCCCGTAAGAACCACGTCTGGACTACTTTCTTTTTTGGGAAAAAAACCTCTTTCGAAAAAGCGATTGGATGGTATGCAAATTTGTGCCCAATTTGCATATCGTCTTTCGAAAGTGAAAGCAAATCTAGACATGCCTGCAAGTGCTCCACGGTGAGAGAGATGGCCAAGGGAAAATCTAGATGCGAAGGACATTCAGGTTTTCTTTTGTGTATAAGGGATGAATTTGTGGTCCTGGGAACATCGATACAAATCTGCAATAACTAACAGAGCAACTCGCAAACATACCTACTGCAAATGAGATCAGAATTGGTGTTTGCACATGGGCTCACACATCTGTGAAAAACCAATTCCGTGCGGCGTTCCATGCACTCTTAAATCACTATTGGAATTCCGTGACATGCTGCTAATATTTTATGAAATACGTTCTACTCTGGTTCATACAAATATTCCTCAGTGATCCACTTTGGCCTCAGAATTGGTGTTTGCACATGGGCTCACACATCTGTGAAAAACCAATTCCGTGCGGCGTTCCATGCACTCTTAAATCACTATTTGAATTCCGTGACATGCCGCTAATATTTTATGAAATACGTTCTACTCTGGTTCATGCAAATATTCCTCAGTGATCCACTTTGGCCTACTCAGGCTATGTCTAGCCTGCGGGCTCCTTGTGCAAGAAGCTTTTTGCAGAAAAGATCTTCCGCACAAACGTGCGCAACAGCACCGCCACACTGTGAAAGCGCCTCGGAAAAGCGATGCGCTTCTGCGCGCAAGAGCGTCCACACTGCACAGACGCTGTCTTGCAAGAAAGCTCCGATTGCTATTCACAGAATAGCCACCAGGGCACCTGTGCTTTTATTCGATTGCCTCTTTGTGCGCAAAACCCCCGTTTCCTATCCCCACTTACTTGTTCCCATAATATAAAATCTAGGGGCCACCAAATGAAACTAATGGGCAGCAGGTTTAACACAAATAGAGGAAATTCTTCACACAGCGCATAGTCAATCTGTGGAACTCCTCGCCAGAGGAGGTTGTGAAGGCTAGGACTATAACGGGGTTGAAAAGAGAACTAGATAAATTCATAATGGGCAGCAGGTTTAACACAACTAGAGGAAATTCTTCACACAGCACATAGTCAATCTGTGGAACTCCTCGCCGGAGGAGGTTGTGAAGGCTAGGACTATAACAGGGTTGAAAAGAGAACTAGATAAATTCATAATGGGCAGCAGGTTTAACACAAATAGAGGAAATTCTTCACACAGCGCATAGTCAATCTGTGGAACTCCTCGCCAGAGGAGGTTGGGAAGGCGAGGACTATAACAGGGTTGAAAAGAGAACTAGATAAATTCATAATGGGCAGCAGATTTAACACAAATAGAGGAAATTCTTCACACAGCACATAGTCAATCTGTGGAACTCCTCGCCAGAGGAGGTTGGGAAGGCGAGGACTATAACAGGGTTGAAAAGAGAACTAGATAAATTCATAATGGGCAGCAGGTTTAACACAAATAGAGGAAATTCTTCACACAGTGCATAGTCAATCTGTGGAACTCCTCGCCAGAGGAGGTTGGGAAGGCGAGGACTATAACAGGGTTGAAAAGAGAACTACGTAGATAAATTCATAATGGGCAGCAGGTTTAACACAAATAGAGGAAATTCTTCACACAGCGCATAGTCAATCTGTGGAACTCCTCGCCAGAGGAGGTTGGGAAGGCGAGGACTATAACAGGGTTGAAAAGAGAACTAGATAAATTCATAATGGGCAGCAGATTTAACACAAATAGAGGAAATTCTTCACACAGCGCATAGTCAATCTGTGGAACTCCTCGCCAGAGGAGGTTGTGAAGGCTAGGACTATAACAGGGTTGAAAAGAGAACTAGATAAATTCATAATGGGCAGCAGGTTTAACACAAATAGAGGAAATTCTTCACACAGCGCATAGTCAATCTGTGGAACTCCTCGCCAGAGGAGGTTGTGAAGGCTAGGACTATAACAGGGTTGAAAAGAGAACTAGATAAATTCAAGTTCGTAAATGGCTATTAGCCGGTATGGGTAAGGAATGGTGTGTCTTGTCTCTGTTTGTCGGAGGATGGAGACGGATGACAGGAGAGAGATGGCTTGACACCTGGTATTGGCCACTGTCGGCAGACAGGCTACTGGACTGGATGGATCTTTGGTCTGACCCAGTATGGCCGTTCTTATGTTCGCACACCTTTTTGTGGAAGAGTTCTTGCGCAAAAAGGAGTTGTTCCTCGTAGAAAGAGGGGGACCTATACTGCAAAACCGTCTCTGTTCTGTCGATTCACTGTAAATTTTCTTGCCCAAAACGTTGTTGTTCCTCGTAGAAAGAGGGGGACCTATTCCGCAAAACTCTCTCTTCTTTTGATTCAGTGTAAAGTTTCTTGAACAAAAACAGCCTTGAGGTGAGGACGCCCTGCGAATGTTTGCACAAAACGGGCCGTGTTTGCACAAAAACTCGGCAGTGTAGACGCAGTCTCTGTCCTAAGAGTGTCCCGTTAGAAAGCAAATAACGGTTTTGATGAGGCAGAAAGAATACGATCGGCTTTACTCCCCCATACGGAGTGTGCGTGCTGTGCAGGTCACCGCAATAACGAAAGGCACGTTTACTTCAAATGACATGATTATTATTTTTCTTATAAAAGTACCAGCTGTTCTTTCGGGGGGAAAAAACCCCTTTTTCGAAAGAATTCTGTAAACCTCATTTTTTCCGGAATAAGGGTTCTTTCGAAAAAGGGTGGGTTTTTCCGACAGAAGAGTGCTAATGTTTTCCTTCGAAAAAAATCTCTTCCCAAAAGCGATCGGAAGAGATTATGCAAATGAAGCGCGAGATTTGTAAATCCGCGCTTCATTTGCATGTTCGATTTCCCTCCTTTGCATTCCTCTTTCGAAAGAGGGAATGTAGTCTAGACCAGTGGTCCCCAACACGGTGCCCGCGGGGGCATTTGTGTGCGCCCGCCAAGTGCTCGGGGCTGGCCTGGCCCCGGGCATGTGGCGCACGCATGGTGCCAGAGCCGGCCTCAGGCGCACGGTGAGCACCGGCCCCAGGCGTGCGGCGCTTGGAGGGGGCGCCAGGCTCGGGCGCGTGGCGCTTGGTGGGGGGGTGCGCCAGTCTCTGGCGCACGGCGCTTGGGGGCAGGCCTGCCCCAAGTGTCCCTGCCCTCTGGCGCCCGGCGGGCGAACGGCCACGCCCCCTGGTGCCCGACAACCTCCAATGGTTGGAGACCACTGGTCTAGAGCAATGTTTCTTAAACGTTTTAAGACCGAGGAACACCAAACATAATTTTTTTTTTTTATGAAGAACACCCAGGATTTTTTTGTTGAGCAAAAAAAAAAAAGGGGGAGGAGGGAGACCGAGGGAAAAGTTATTGAGCAAAAAAAAAAAAAAGGGTTGGGGAGAAGTTATGGAGGGGAAAAAAAAAGGGCTCTTGCCCTTTTAAGAGTGGCCATTTTGAACTCTCTTGTTCTCCGCGGCGCACAGTTTAAGAAAACTTTTCCGTTAAAAAAGTGATCCTCTAACCTATGTATCTGGGCCTGCTGGAGAGGATAAAACTTTCTTAGTCTGCTGTGTGCTTCTCAACTTGGCTGGAGAACCCAGGTGTGGTTCCTTAGCCTGGCCGAACTTCCTCTGCGTGGAAGTCTTCCCCGTGCCGTCCTTCAACGGAGGGTGTGCGGATAACTTCTGCAGCCGCTCTGGGGAGCAAACCCAGAAACCAGCGGTTAGTTTCTCGCGAGGCTCCGGCTTTCTAAACGAAGAACTGGTTTTTGGACTTTCGCATCCCTGTTCTGACCCACTCTCCAGCTACGTCGACACTGGCACGATTTTCCGGAAATGCTTTGAACGGAAAAGTTTTCCGTTCAAAGCATTTTCGGAAAAGTACGTCTAGATTGGCAGGGCATTTTTCCGCAAAAGCACTTTTTGTGGAAAAGCGTCCGTGGCCAATCTAGACGCGCTTTTCCGCAAAAAAGCCCTGATCGTCATTTTCGCGATCGGGGCTTTTTTGCGGAAAACAAATCTGAGCTGTCTACACTGGCCCTTTTCCGGAACAGTTTTCCGGAAAAAGACTTTTGCCCGAACGGGAGCAGCATAGTTTTTCTGGAAATGCACTGATGATTTTACAGTAGATCGTCAGTGCTTTTCTGGAAATTCAAGCGGCCAGTGTAGACAGCTGGCAAGTTATTCCGGAAAAGCGGCTGATTTTCCGGAATAACTTGCGAGTGTAGACACAGCCTCCCTGTTTATCCTGAGCTAAAACCCGTCATTCTTCCGATTCTTTGGGGCCGTGTCTGAAACGGGGTTGGTGACTTACCTGCCTACTGCTCGTGGATGGGGTGAGGATTAGTAAGATAACATTAGGAAGCTCCGGGCGCAGTACGGATGGAAAATCATGTCCCATTTAAGCTAACCAGACACGGTTTGGCTTGTGGTTAGTTTTGTGTCTTTTTTCACCCGTGTTCCTGGGATCTTTTGTTCCTTTATTCAGAGCAACATCTATGGTGGGCCAAGTCAGGCCTGGAAAAAGTCACAAAAGGAACCTCAGGCCAAGTTCTGCACAAAGGGCTGTGAAATGCAGCGGTGATGGCGGGGCAGGAGCGGGTGGGTCTGCAATTTGGCTGCTAGTGGTCTGTGGACCCCGGTGCTCTGCGATGGGACTGCAGGAGGGTCTGTGGAAAGTTTAAAAGTAAGGATCAGGCCCCCCATGGACCCGATCCTCCCTTTCTCTCTCTCTTTTCTCCCTCTCTTTTTTCCTGTTTCACCCTCTCTTTTTTCTCTTTTCCCCCCTTTTTCTTTCTTTCTCCTCTCTCTTTTTTCTGTTATTTTCTTTTCCTCTTTCTTTTTTCTCGTTTCCCTCTTTTCTCTCTCTTTTTTTCTTTTCTCTTTCTCTTTTTTCTTGTTTCCCCCTCTTTTCTCTTATTTTCTCTTTTTTCTTTTCTCCCTCTTTTTCTTGTTTCCCTCTCTCTTTTTTTTCTCTTTTTTCCTCTTTCCCCCGCTTTTTCTTTCTTTTTCCTCTCTCTTTTCCTGTTATTTTTTCTCGTTTCCCTCACTTTTCTTTCTTTTTCTCCCTTTTTCCTCTCTTTCCTCTTATTTTCTGTTTCTCTTTTCTCTTTTTCTTTTTTCTTGTTTCCCTCTCTCTTTTTTTCTCTTTTTTCCTCTTTCCCCTGCTCTTTCTTTCTTTCTTTCTTTCTTTCTTTCTTTCTTTCTTTCTTTCTTTCTTTGTAATTTTTCTCTCTCTTTTTTCTTTCTTTATCTCCCTCCTATTTCTTTCTTTCTTTCTTTCTTTCTTTCTTTCTTTCTTTCTTTCTTTCTTTCTTTCTTTCTTTCTTTCTTTCTTTCTTCTCCCATTTACCTCTTTCTTTCTTTCTTTCTTTCTTTCTTTTTCTGTCCTTTTCTCTCTGTCTTCTCCCATTTACCTCTTTCTTTCTTTCTTTCTTTCTTTCTTTCTTTCTTTCTTTCTTTCTTTCTTTCTTTCTTCTCCCATTTACTCTTTCTTTCTTTCTTTCTTTCTTTCTTTCTTTCTTTCTTTCTTTCTTTCTTTCTTTCTTTCTTTCTTTCTTTCTTTCTTTCTTTCTTTCTTTCTTTCTTTCTTTTTCTCGTTTCCCTCTCTTTTTCTTTCTTTTTCTCCCTTTTCCCTCTCTTTTCTCTTATTTTCTGTTTCTCTTTTCTCTCTCTTTTTTTCTTGTTTCCCCCTCTTTTCTCTTTCTTTTTTTTTCTTTTCTCCCTTTTTTTTCTTTCTTTTTCCTCTCTCTTTTTTTCTCTTATTTTCTGTTTCGCTCTTTTGTCTTTTCTGTTTCGCTCTTTTTTCTTTTCTCTTATTTTCTGTTTCGCTCTTTTTCGCTGTTCTCTCTCTTTTCTTGTTTCCCTCTCTTTTTTCTTTCTTTTTCTCTTTTTTGCCCCTCTTTTTTCCCCCTTATTTTCTTTTCTCCCTCTTTTCTTCTTGTTTCTCCCTCTTTTCTCTTATTTTCTTATTTTCTCTTTTTTCTTTTCGCCCTCTTTTTTTTCTTTTTTCCTCTCTCTCTTTTTTCTCTTATTTTCCTTTTCTCCCTCTTTTGTTCTTGTTTCCCTTTCTCTTTTTTCCTCCCCCCTCCCCTCTTTTTTCTTTCTTTGTCTCTCTTTTTCCTCTCTCTTTTTTTTCTCCTGCGGGAAGGGGAGCGGCGTCCATGAAATGTTAATAGATTGAAAAGGGGTCCATCCGTATGTTGAAACGTTTGGGAACCATTCATCTAAAGCACTGGTGTTTCTGGGGTGATTTGATGGACTCGGGTACCCGTTTTCACCTGCCAGCTCAGGGTGGTGTTCTTCCAGGTTCTCCAGGAGGGATTCATAACACGTCGGTTCTGAGTTTTCTCCTCCTGCCGACAGAATTCGTTCAGAATTAATTCACTTCATATTCTGGATGCTGTTTCTGAGCCATGAGACCTATGCGGGCTTGGATCGGCCTGCGACGTCCCTTCCAGAAGTAATTGTTTCACACTCTTGTAAGACATGATGCATGACACAATCCCTACGTGGTTTCTTTCTATCCCCCTACCGCCCCGTGTTCTTGGCTTACAGGGGGTTTGGCAAGAAACTTACGCACAACTCTGATGAGGATGTAATGCTGCCTCTCCTGTAGGTATTTCCTGGCTAGCTCAGAACCAGGACTTTCCACTTGGCTCAGGTTCATCAGCATCCCGGACTCATCTAGAAGATCAACGCAATCTGGAGAGAGAGGTTGGATTAAGACGCACGTCCCGACACACCTGCACATGGTCGGTCTCTACCTGCCGCTCTAAAATTCATACCGCGTTGGCTTCTCGACACATCTGGACGACGTTCTTTCGAAAGGAGCTATGCAAATGCGGCGCTAATTTGCATAGCTTCTTCCGATCGCTTTTTCGAACACATTTTTTTTTAAGAAAGCTGTTTAGACACAGTTCTTTCGGAAAAAAAACACCGTTTTCGAAAGAACCCTTTTTCCTCAAACAATGAGGTGCGCGGAAAAGGGTGGGTTTTTTTCTCAAAAGAACCGTGTCCAAACTGCACTCTTTTTCGAGACAACCGCGTTCGGAAAAGCAATCGGGAGAAGCTGTGCAAATTAGCCCCAAATTTGCATAGCTCTCTTCGAAAGCAAAACATAGTCTAGATCTATCCCTTTTCTCAAGAGAACTGCATCCAAACTGCTTTCTTTTTCGAGACAACCGCGTTCGGAAAAGCGATCGGGAGAAGCTGCGCAAATTAGCGCCGAATTTGCATAGCTCCTTTCGAAAGCAAAACGTAGTCTAGATCTATCCCTTTTCTCAAAAGAACTGCGTCCAAACTGCTTTCTTTTTCGAGACAACCGCGTTCGAAAAAGCGATCGGGAGAAGCTGTGCAAATTAGCGCCGAATTTGCATCGCTCCTTTCGAAAGCAAAACGTAGTCTAGATCTATCCCTTTTCTCAAAAGAACTGCGTCCAAACTGCTTTCTTTTTCGAGACAACCGCGTTCGGAAAAGCGATCGGGAGAAGCTGCGCAAATTAGCGCCGAATTTGCTTATCTCCTTTCAAAAGAAAAACGTAATCTAGATCTATCCCAGGGATCACTGAGGAAAGCGCCGAAACGTAGCCAAATGGAAGCCTCTTGAATTCTGAATAAGGGTATGCTTAGACTATATTGTTTTTTCGAAAAAACCGCCCTGTTTTTGAAAAAAAAAACCCTTCACCTACATCCACGCTACAATCATGTTCTTTTAAAATTTAATCAAAAGAACGCAGGGCGGTTTTGACATTGGTAAACCTCAAATTACAAGGAAGAATGCCTTTTTCGAAAGAGCTCTTTCGAAAAAAGGAGTGTGCGGATGCGGAGCAGAGATATTTTTCGAAAGAAGAGGCAGGCTTTCTTTCGAGAGAACGTCCGTGCAGTCTGGATGCTCTCTTTCGAAAAAGCACATCACTTTTTTGATCCGGTTTTGAGGTGTGAACGCTCTCTTTCGAAAGAAGCTTGTAGCCCCGTGAGCAGCTAGTGCCGTTTAATGAATCGAATTTGAATTTCAAGCTTTCGTTTATTCGGACGAACTTTCCCGGGCGTCCTTGTGTAAAGTTGTCCCTCTGCTCCGCCCATTAGGTACAGTCGGTAAGAGACTCCACCTGGACAAGGGACTTGGTAACAGAGATAGGAAATCCACTTGCCCCCTCCTGGTATGAAGTGTTCTGCCTCCATGTGTTGTAAAGACAATGTTTTTCAGTCACTAAAACCGCCAACCAGCCATGGCTGTCTGCCTACTTCAGTGTTTCTTAAAGTGTGTTCCGCGGCACACCGGTGTGCCACGAGGCAGTCGAAGGTGTGCAGCGGCGAACAACCGGCCTTTAAGGGGCGAACAACCCCTTTTAAGGGCGGCGAAGAATTCAAAATGGCCGCCCTTAAAGGGGTAGGCGATCTTTTTTTTTGTTTGTTTGTCCAATTAAAAAAAAACTGTTTGGTGTTCCTCAGTCTTAAAAAGCTTAAGAAACACTGGTCTATTTTGTCCAGTGCTTAGGAAAGGACTATGGGACTCTCGATGTGTATTTCCTAGTGGACTCTTAGTATGTGGCATTGATCACAAGCTACGTAGGGCCACGAGGAAGGGACCTTTTATGAGACAGAGAGAAATACTTCATCTGTGTGTTTGTCTGACCCTCTCCACCCCAATGGGACCCATTTTCCACCAGCTCCATCTCTGAAGAGCATCTGTGTCAGTCCCCCAAGTAGGTGGCCCTACGTGAGGGACGGAGATACGGTACCTTCTGGCCTGCACTGGCATTTCCGCTTCAAGTGTGCGGTGAGACTCAGGACACGGCACTGCACGTTCACAATCTCGTGGCAGTCGGCTGGGAAGGTGAACAAGGGAATTAGCAATGGGAGAGACAGCGATTCCCACCCACCCAACCCCAGACGCCGTGGTAGATGGTTCAAGTACAATGAAGAGACAGTGGTTTTCTGCTCATGGCAGCCGGCGTGGCAAACACAACCAGCAGGGTCAATTTAGCTGCAGAAGGGGATGTATCATAGACCGCTCTGGAGCTATACACCTGGACTTCTTCCCTGGTCAACCAGAAAGCAAACCAAGCCAGGAGTAGCCTCACTGCTTCATAAGAAGCCTGTGGATTTGGTTTGGTGGGTGCGACCTTAGTCTGATGAAATAGACCAGCGATTCCCAACCTGTGGGCCACAGACCCTGGGTGGTCTGTGACGGTACTGCAGGGGGTCCGTGGAAAGTTTAAAAATAAGGATCGGGCCCACCATGGTGGGCCTGATCCTTTCTGTTTCTGTTTTTCTCTCTCTTTTATCCCTCTTTTTTTCTTGCTTCCCCCTCTTTTTTCTCTTATTTTCATTTTCTCTCTTTTTTTTCCTCTCCTTTTTCTTTTTTTTCTTGTTTCCCGCTCTCTTTTTTCTCTCTTTTCTTTTTTTTTGGCTTTTTCTATTTTTTCTCTCTTTCCTTTCTCTCTCTCTTTTTTTCTTTTTTCTTTTTTCTTTTTCTTTTTCTCTTTTCTCTCTCTTTTCTCGTTTCTCTCTTTTCATTCTCTTTTCTCTCTCTTTTCTCGTTTCTCTTTCTCTTTTTCCTCTCTTTCTCCCTCTTTTTCTTTTTCTCTCTCTTTTCTTTTTCTTTTTCTTTTTTCTCTCTTTTTTCTTTTTCTTTTTCTCTCTTTTTCTCTCTTTCTTTTCTCTTTTTTCTTTTTTCCTTTTCTAATTTTTCTCTTTCCTTTTTCTCTCTTCTTTTTTGTTTTTTCTCTTTTTCTTTTCTCTCTTTTTTTCTCATTTATCTTTTCTCTTTTTACTCTCTCTTTTTTCTGTCTCTCTTTTTCTCTTTTTCTTTTCTCTTTCTCTTTTCTCTTTTTTCTTTTTCCTCTGTCTTTTTTCTTTTTCTTCTCTCTTTTTTTCCTCTCTTTCTTTCTTTTTGGCTTTTTCTCTTTTTCCTTTTTCCTTTTTCTTTCCTTTTCTATTTCTCTCTCTCTCTCTCTCTCTCTCTCTCTCTCTCTTTTTCTTGTTTTTCTTGTTTCCCACTCTCTTTTTTCTCTCTTTTCTTTCTTTTGGCTTTTTCTATTTTTTCTCTTTTTCCTTTCTCTCTCTCTTTTTTTCTTTTTTCTTTTTCTTTTTCTCTCTTTTCTCTCTTTTCTTTCTTCTCTTTTTCTCATTTCTCTTTTTTCATTCTCTTTTCTCTCCTTTTTTCTCGTTTCTCTTTCTCTTTTTCCTCTCTTTTCTCCCTCTTTTTCTTTTCTCTCTCTTTTTTCTTTCTTTTTCTCTCTTTTCTCTCTCTTTCTTTTCTCTTTTTTTCATTTTTCCTTTATTTCTTTTCTAATTTTTCTCTTTTCTTTTTCTCTCTTTTTTCTCATTTATCTTTTCTCTTTTTTCTGTCTCTCTTTTTCTCTTTTTCTTTTCTCTCTCTCTTTTCTCTTTTTTCTTTTTCCTCTGTCTTTTTCCTCTCTTTTTGTCTTCTCTCTTTTTTTCCCTCTCTTTTCTTTCTTTTGGCTTTTTCTCTTTTTCCTTTTTTCCTTTCTCTCTCTTTTTTCTTTTTCTCTCTTTTCTCTCTCTTTTTCTTTTCTCTTTATTCTTTTTTTCTCTTCTCTTTTTCCTTTTCTCTCTTTTTTCTCTCTTTTTCTTTTCTCTCTCTTTTTTCTTTTTTCTTTTTTCTCTGTCTTTTTCCTCTCTTTTTTTCTTTTTTTTTCTCCCGCAGGCAGGGAGGAGAAGAGGGCCCATGAAATGTTAATAAATTGAAAAGGGGTCTGCATGCTCAAAAAGGTTGGGAACCACTGAAATAGAAGAAACAGGGACAGTCGGCACAACCGGGCCCTCTGCTCTCCCCTCTGCCAACCTGCGACTGTCACATGAGGTGAGTTTGGGCACCTCAGCTGGATCACCAGTGGATATCTGCCTAGACAACGTTTAAGGGCAGCTGCAAAACAGCCAGTGTCTTTTGTTAAATGACTGCGTATGCTGCATGGGCCTGGAACCTTTTATTCCCTCAACAACTTTGCCCTGGCTCTTCATGCTCTATCCAGTGCAATTTTGGCTCTTTTTACACCAGGGGAGGCCAATCCGTTCTGGACAGTCTCCTTTCATGCTTTGAGGCCTGTGCCTGCAAATAATACCGGACAACGCTTGGCTCTGATTTCAGTACATTGCTCAACCACCCCCCGCATCTCAAATCTCTTTCCAGAGGAGGTGAAACACTGGTCTGATATATGGGGAAACTGAGGCACAGGGGGCTCCCACAACAAGTCTGGCTTTCCTAGGGGAGGCAGGACTCAAACCCATGACCCTGTTCTCTAAAAGCACGCACCCTATTCCCTAGGCCATGTGGGAACCCACCTCACCCTCTTGCTGCAGGGAGGCCTTGCCAGGACTCTCCCCCCCCCGGACTCCTTGCTCTAACCATTAGACACCACAGCCACCCCAAATACGCTGGTTAAGACTTCAGGCAAAGTGGAAGCAGGCCTGCACGGTGGGAAGAACAAGAACACGCAACAGGCGGCCGTGTTTCCTGACACGAGACACCACCGGGCGAAATCCGAGCTCTTGCCACTTACCTCCGTAGCTCACGGTGATAAACATGGTGCTTCCAGCTCGGCCGCTCCCTCCTGGGGGGTGCTGTGCGGCCCCCCCTCGCCCGAGGACTGCGGTGAGGGAGGGCTCGCATTGCCTTGTGTTGCGGGACGGACAGCCTTGGTAACCGAAGCCCGTGAGGACCAGCAATGTGATGAGCCTGCCAGGAGCCGGTGGGAGGAGTTATTCAGGCTCTGAATGATTTCGACAAGTGGATTTCCCAGCAACGGGGAAATGAATCCGTCCGGTTCCACGGCTTTGGAGCGGCTGCCGCAAGCATCCGAGACGGTTCCCCTCGCTCCGTTCCAATGCCTCCGTCTCATCGTCAGCAAATTAACCTGGGGACCAATCCCTCGGGGGTTTCCTCGCCCGGCTCCGGTGCAAGGCGGACGTCTATTTCTCCCTGCCGATGCACGGTGTGCGTCAATCAGTTTTACCCCTGGCAGAGAAGGTTTGGGGGTACTTTCGTGGGCCCTCACTTGTGTATGTATTGTGCCAGTGCGGAAGGAGCTCCCTCGCTCCGGATACCACCCAGAAAGGACGGCACTCGGGATGGGCTGACGCAGACTGAGGTGGCAGCCTGACAGCTAGATAATTTCCTGGAGGTTAGGCCCATCAAAGGCTATTAGCCAGGGGATAAAATGGTGTCCCTAGCTTCTGTTTGTCTTCACACAGCGCATAGTCAACCTGTGGAACTCCTCGCCGGAGGAGTCTGTGAAGGCTAGGACTAGAACAGAGTTTAAAGAGAAGCTAGATAATTTCATGGAGGTTAGGCCCATAAAAGGCTATTAGCCAGGGGATAAAATGGTGTCCCTAGCTTCTGTTTGTCTTCACACAGTGCATAGTCAACCTGTGGAACTCCTCGCTGGAGGAGTCTGTGAAGGCTAGGACTCGAACAGAGTTGAAAGAGAAGCTAGATAATTTCATGGAGGTTAGGCCCATAAAAGGCTATTAGCCAGGGGATAAAATGGTGTCCCTAGCTTCTGTTTGTCTTCACACAGTGCATAGTCAACCTGTGGAACTCCTCGCCGGAGGAGTCTGTGAAGGCTAGGACTAGAACAGAGTTTAAAGAGAAGCTAGATAATTTCATGGAGGTTAGGTCCATAAAAGGCGATTAGCCAGGGGATAAAATGGTGTCCTTGGCCTCTGTTTGTCAGAGGCTGGAGAGGGATGGCAGGAGACAAATCGCTTGATCATTGTCTTCGGTCCACCCCCTCTGGGGTACCTGGTGCTGGCCACTGTTGGCAGACAGGATACTGGGCTAGATGGACCTTTGGTCTGACCCAGTACGGCCGTTCTTATGTTCTTATGTCCTGTCCGGTTCCAAGAAACCAGCCACAGATCCCAGGTCAATTTCCCTGTCGACAAACGGCATTATTCCTCGTCGAATTCGGTTTCCCGCCGTCGACAAATCTGCCGCGTTCTGTCGCCGGACCTCGGCGGCAGTGGAGACGCAGGGATCGTTTTGCCGACAAAAGTCCACGTTTGTCGACAACACTCTGTAGTCTAGACACACCCGGAAAGAAGGATCTGGTTGGTGGACAGTTGCGGTGGCTAAGTGCCGGTTACAAGCGGAGGTACCACCGAAGTCCCCCTCCCGAACAACGCTGGCGTCAGCCGCAACATTCACCCCGTTTCCCGTCTACCGTCTACAGCAGACCTGTGCCCGGCGACTGTCACGGAACGTTTTCGACATGACAGTCGCTGGGCATTTCACCCGGTGCAAAGACGTCAGTACCCCCGAGCTGCCACGTGAGGGGGGTGTTGGGTGACGGTGACAGACAGAGGCCTGTAGGTTGTGAGCCTGTCAGCCCTCGGAAGCAAGGTGGGGACACCTCTGCCGAGTGTTTGGCACGGAGACCCTCCAGGGAAACTCAAGGGGGCCCAGGGAAGAGGCGCTGGGGACGGAGACGGAGACGGAGACGTGGGTCCCCGTCTGCCAGCACTGAACACAAGGGCCCAGCGTGGGGTCTACAAACAAGCTGGGACCAGGGGGGCACATATAGGTCCCCCAGGGATAGAGGGCGGCTGCATTTAGTGCATAGGGGGCCCCGAGCCGGGGAAGGGGGAGATCCAGGAGTCGGGGTGGCAGGGTGCTGGGGAGAGCGCGTGCCGGGCGCTAGGGCGCAAAAGGCTCCACTCAACCCAGTCGCTGCTGCTCTTCTTCCTCGGACTCTCGGGGGGGGAGGAGAAAGTTCAGAGCCGCGGCCTCCTCCGCCCTCCCCTCGGCACCCGGGGGCAAGAGGAAGGCACAAGCCGAGCGTGTTCCCCTCGCGCCCTCACAGGGGAGAGGAATTAGACCCGGGGCATGCGGCTGCAGCCCTCCCCAAAGGGTGCCCGGGGGGGCTAGGGGCTGGGGCAAGCCGGGGGGGGGCACTTAACCCCAGCCTGCCCCTTTCACACGCCTGGGGCCTGCTGCTTCACACGGCGGCCTGCGGGACAGTCCTGAGAGCAGAGCGAACCCTCTCCCTGCCACCGTCTCCCTGCCACCGTCTCCCTGGCACCGCCTTCCTGCCACCGTCTCCCTGGCACCGTCTCCCTGGCACCGTCTCCCTGCCACCGTCTCCCTGGCACCGTCTCCCTGGCACCGTCTCCCTGCCACCGTCTCCCTGGCACCGTCTCCCTGCCACCGTCTTCCTGGCACCGTCTCCATGCCACCGTCTCCCTGGCACCGTCTTCCTGCCACCGTCTTCCTGGCACCGTCTCCCTGGCACCGTCTCCCTGGCACCGTCTTCCTGCCACCCTCTTCCTGCCACCGTCTCCCTGCCACCGTCTCCCTGGCACCCTCTTTCTGCCACCGTCTCCCTGCCACCGTCTCCCTGCCACCGTCTCCCTGCCACCGTCTCCCTGGCACCGTCTCCCTGCCACCGTCTCCCTGGCACCGTCTTCCTGTCACCGTTTTCCTTTCACCATCTTCCTGTTCCCATTTTCCTTTCACTGTCTTTCTGTCACTGTTTTCCTTTCACCATTTTCTTGTCACCTTCTTCCTTTCACCATATTCCTGTCACCATCTTCTTGTTCCCGTTTTCCTTTCACTGTCTTCGTGTCACCGTCTTCCTGTCACCGTCTTCCTTTTACCATCTTCCTGTCACCATATTCCTGTCACCATATTCCTGTCACCTTCTTCCTTTCACCATTTTCCTGCCACCTTCTTTCTTTCACTATCTTCCTTTTCCCATTTTCCTTTCACCGTCTTCCTGTCACCTTCTTCCTTTCACTGTCTTCCTGTTCCTGTTTTCCTTTCACTGTCTTCCTTTCACCATCTTCCTGTCACCGTCTACCTGTCCCCTCAGATCTCAACAAAAAACCAGTGAACAGAAAGGTGCCCTGTTTCGTGTCAACAGAGGAGTAAACAACAGGCCTGCCCTCTGTAAGAGGACGAACAGCCGCCCTAGCTGGGATGGGGGCTGTATGTCAGATGCAGGGTCAAATCGAGGCCCTGAGCGCCTGTGTGTTCAAGACCCCTTGGCTCTCTTGGGAAGCGCAGGGCTGCCGGTGCCGGCGTCACACGCCAATTCCAGTCCTCTTTTCTATTTCCACAGACTCTGCAGCTCGTGTCTCAATTGCCCCTTCTGCTCACTCAAACCCACGGCCCTTATGGGCCCCTTGTCTCCCGTCTAACCCGTCCTGCTCCGGCAGTGCGGCCTGCTTCACGGATTGACGCTGCCACCGCTGCGCTTACCCTCAGAGGCCTCATCTCTGCCATCCCGCTGCCCTGAAGTGATCATGAAACAGTCGATGAGCTTTTTTGGGGTGCTGCTGCCAGTTCCAGCTCCTCTTCCCGCCTCCCACTTTCTTCCCCTCTGTTCAGACCCTCAGACTTTCCTGTGCCTTTCACCTGCATTGCGCATATTTCTGGCCGAGGTTCCTCATAACGTTAGAGAGACGAGGTGAGCGAGGGAAGATCTTTGATTGGACCAGCTTCAGGTGGTGAACGGGACAGGCCATCAGCTACACAAAGCTTAGGTGGGCACAAAACTTCACCAGCAGAACTTCGTCCAGTCAACAATACTCCCTCGCCAACTTTGTCTCACTTGTAGACCAGGACCAACATGGCTACCGGTAGTAACACAGGAGTTTGACCTTCCAAATGGGGGATTACAGCATGAAGAGGGATAATTACAGGTCCTGTGACCTAGGACCAAGGCTCCCAGCCCTCTGGCTCCAGAGCAGCTTCCAGCCTTTGCTGCCAAGGGTCAGCAACGCCTGAGGGACGCACCGTGTCCGTGAGCGGCCCTGGGAGGGGGGGAGGTTGAATCTGAGGAGGGGATGGGACAGTGTAAAAGTTGGCTTCATGGAGAGTGGTGATAAGGCCAGCCTTCTTGAGCATAATGACCCCTTTTCAAGCTATTACATTTTCCTGGACCACCCCCTCCTTCTGGAAGAAAAAAAAGAAAAAAAGAGAGAGAGAAAAAAGAAGAATAAAAAGTGGGGGTGGGGGGAAAGAAAGAAAGAAAGAAAGAAAGAAAGAAAGAAAGAAAGAAAGAAAGAAAGAAAGAAAGAAAGAAAGAAAGAGAAAGGGAAACAAGAAAAAAGAGGAAAGAGAGAGGGAGAGAGAATGAAAGGAAAAGAGAAAAAAAAAAGAGAAAGGGAGAAAAGAGAGAGGGAAACGAAAAAAGAGGAAGATAAAAGAGTGAGACAGAGAAAAAAGAGAAATCAGAGAGTGGGAAATAAGAAAACAGAAGGAGAAGAGAGAGAGAGAGAGAGAGAGAGAGAGAAAAGAGAACAGTGAAAGGGAAACAGGAGAAAAGAGAGAGGGAGAGAGAACAAAAGAAAAAGAGAAAAAAAGAGAGAGGGAGAAAAGAAAAAAGAGAGAAAGGAGAGAGGGAAACAAGAAAAAAAGAGGAAGATAAAAGAGTGAGACAGAGAAAAAAGAGAAATCAGAGAGAGGGGAATAAGAAAACAGAAGGAGAAGAGAGAGAAAGAGAGCAAAAGAGAAAAAGAAAAAAGAGAAAAGAGGAAGGGAAACAAAAAGGAGAAAATAGAGAGGAGAGAGAACAAAAGGAGAAGAGAGAAAAAAGAGAGAGGGAGAAAAGAAAAAGAGAAAGCTCAAAGAGTGAGACAGAGAAAAGAAAGAAAGAAAGAAAGAAAGAAAGAAAGAAAGAAAGAAAGAAAGAAAGAAAGAAAAGAGAGGGAGAAAAGAAAAAAGTAAAGAGAGGGAAACAAGAAAAAAAAAGAGAGAGAGAAAAGAGTGACAGAGGAAAAAAGAGAAAAAAAGAGAGAGGGGAAAAGAGGAAAAAGAAAAGAGAAAAGAAAAAGAAAAAAGAGAGAAAAGAGAGAAATAAGCAAACAGAAGGAGAAGAGAGAAAAAAGCGAAAGAAAGAAAGAAAGAAAGAAAGAAAGAAAGAAAGAAAGAAAGAAAGAAAGAAAGAAAGAAGGGAGAAAAGAGCAAGAGAGAAAAGAGAGAGGGAAACAAGAAAAAGAGGAAGAGAGAGAGAAAAGTGAGAAAAAGAGAAAAAGAAAGGATCGGGCCCGCCATGGTAGGCCTCATCCTTATTTTTAAACTTTCCATGGGCCCCCTGCAGTACCGGCGAGGACCAGAGCTTGGGAACCGCTGTGCTGAGGGATCGTGAGGCGAGGGAGAACCAGGAGCCCAAGGGTGGAGGTGGACAGTGGTGCCGAGGGATCGTGAGGCGGAAGGAATCTCATAGGGTCCTGTCAGGGACCTGGGATTTCTCCTCCTCCGGGGGAAGCCGCGCACGGAATTTTCCACTCCATTTTGGCCAGTCACGTCTCTGACCCCCGGCTTTCCATCCTCCCCTCTCTCCTCTTGTCAGTGCTTGAAAAGGTCGCAGTGCTGGTGTTGCATTGATGTGGGCCGTGTCTCCTCTGAAGCACGTGCTCTGGGCTTCACGGTGAGGCCGTGGGGGCAGAGCTGGGTTATTCTTAGGGTTCTGTCTCACGCCGTGTGCTCGTGTGCACCCTGCAGACCACGCCCTGGGTGAGGTGAGACATTTGCTCTCTCGCCTGCTCAGACGCACGCCCGGGTTGCAGCCTCTGCTACCAATACATGGTGTCTGCAGTCTCCACAAACAACACAGGCCTTGGGACGTAGAGAGAGATGTAAGAGGCAAGAGCAAGCGTGGGATAAACATGGCTCTTTCCATCGCTGCGTTGGTGGGTTTCCTCTTTCTGGAAGCGTTCCTTTCCCTAGGTAAGTAGAGTCACCTCACTCAGATATCCTTGGGCCTTTGGGAAGTTTGCTCAGGAGAAGAGCCAGGTGGAAACTGGGCATGGGCTGATTAAAATCGGAAAAGGGGGAGATGAAATAATAAAGATGAGTCCAAACGCCAACCCTAGATCTTGGAGGGGCTCAGAATCCAGACACAGCTGGCCCACCCGGCTGAGCCAAACCCCGAAATCGGAGCACCTCTGGATTTCTTCACGGCCTTCGAATCTGGCTTTGAGTTGAATTTTGTGGATGTGCTCGTGGCTCTGTTCCTTGCGCCTCAGTTTCCCTGCTGCAAATCTTCCTCGGTGCTTTGAATGGTAACCGTGACAGAGAGTTGTTCTGCTTGGATTTTGTCTTTTTTAATGGAACCTGACATACAAAGAATGCTGAACCCAGAGCCCACGAAAACTCACGATGCCTCTCCAATTTGATCTGAGGAAGTGGGTCTAGCCCACGAAAGCTCATCACTTAATAAACCATCTTTAAAGTGCTACATAGTCCTGTCGTTTGCTTCAGCAAGACCAGATTAACACGGCTACATCTCTATTACTAATCTACATGTTTTGTTTGTCTTTAAAGTGCTATCAGACGATGTGTTGGTTTTAAAATGTAGCCAAGCGATATTCACACACAAAAAGGACCTGGTTTTATGTAGCTTGGACCAAAAAAGTGAATAAAAAGGCCAGTGCGATGAAAAGAAGGCAAAGTTTTCTTCTGAACTGTGTTTAAATGAAAACATATATATAGCACTGAGCATATCATTATGCTTTTGTGTTCAAATATAAGTCAGCATTGCAATATAAACTGAGAAATTAACATGGAAAATAGATGGATGAAGTTGCTTTGGAATGGGAAAAAAAAATCCCTTTTCTTATCCACAAAGAAAGGATTGAAATGAATTAATTAGACTTCTTTTTCCAGTCATGTTTTTTATGGGTTCACAAGACTGTGATGAAATAATTATTTCTTGGCATTTGCCAAAATACTGCTGAGGGAACTTTATCGAAGTAGCATTAAGTATTTGGGGCAGCTGGTTAAAAACTGGAAGGAAGTATTTGTGTGAGCAGCTAGATTGTATTGCTAGCCAAAATATTTCCGAAAGACGATTTGCAAAATCCAGCATTCCCCGGAGAGGGATGAAAGTCTAAAGTCTATTGTCTACCCTGCGTTTCTCAACCATTTTTTATTAACTATATTATAAGCACCCTCAGTACCTAGTTTGCAGACACACCAAGTTTTTTTCTTCCCTTGCAACACATTTGTTTAAACAGCTTCATCGTAGCCAGACGGGCGATGAAATTGGTGGGTGTAAAAAGTCCAAAGATTCCTCACAAAACAGGATGGGTTTCCTGAGATGCTGTTCACTCGTTTTTTTTTTCCTTTAGGTTTTGGGGGGAACCGTCTGGAGATCTCAGTAGCGGAAGGAGAACCCGTCTTCTTTGAATGCCGCTTTAACGAATCCAGTTTTCAGACACACCAAGTTTTTTTCTTCCTTTGCTACACGTTTGTTTAAAAAACTTCATCGGAGCCTGAGGGGTGATGAAATTTGTGGGTGTAAAAGGTCCAAAAAAGAATAAAGTGCTGTAAAACTTAAAACACAAATTTCGTTTTCTCCAGTTTTCAGTGTTGATGTACCCCGTCAGACGTCTCTCGGGTTCGTATCGCTGGTTGGGAAACACTAGTCTAGCCTATAAAGTAAGTTTTTTTTGTATTGAACAGAAAGCTCACAGAGCAGCCGATGGATTCTCAATAGCGTTTGATTGTGCGATTAATTCAAAACAAGAAGCACCAGGCAAATGTAAGGAGGTTTGAACGAATTGAAGAACAGGAGGAGTCCAGAGTTTGCTGAGATGTTGTTCACTCGGTTTTTTCTCCTTTAGGTTTTCGGGGGAACCCTCTGGAGATCTCGGTAGCGGAAGGGGAACCCGTCTCCTTTGAATGCCGCTTTAATGGATCGCCGGAGATGGCCAATCCATTCTACGAGATAATTTGGATGTATAATAATTCCCGTAATACGTCAGACAGGATCCTGCAATTTAGGACGACTCGTCCCAATACCAGCGCCCCTGTCTCGATCACTGCCGGACGTTTTAGGGCCCGGTTAGAATTCGAAAAGAACATCAGCTCTCTATCCATCCCTGATGTGTCCATGAATGACAGTGGACTATATTATTGTGACGTGGTCATACCAGTCCATTCAAGAACAGACGGGATTCATCTTACTGTCATCAAGGGTGAGTGTGTCGCCTTTTCTCTCCTGTGTCTTTCCCTCTGTCAGGCTGTGCGTGGGTGCTTGGTGGCTCCAACAACCACACGAACAAAACGAGGAGCAGAGCTGGTGGAACGTGGTGAGTTTTGGGCAGCTCACAGCTTCTGCCCTGAGGACAAGGAGTTTGTTTCTAAACAGAGGCTGGGGGATTAAGATAACCAAGGACTTGCTATTAAATTCAGGCCCATGAAAAGACCTTGAAAGCATTCTCAATCCGTCCCGTTAAAACAGTGGTTCTCAACTCGTTTCAGTCCACGGACCAGCAGGCCGATCAAAAATTGTTCGTGGATCCCCTTTTCGAGACATGATACAAAAGAGCCGCCGACGCACATTTTGGTTTGAAATTTATTTCTGACGAACAGATGGTTGGCGCCTGCCCACGCCGTGTGACGTTGGACAATGTTCCTGTAGACCACCGAAAAAGTCACCATGGACCACCAGTGGCCCATGTTAGAGCCATGGACCACCAGTTGAGAACCACAGATAGAAAACTAAGGTTTGAAATAAACGGTCCATGTTCAGAATAAAGAGAGGTAAATTGTGGTGTCCTCGGTGGACTTATATTGGACCGGTGCTGTTCAATCTATCCATAAATCCTCTGCCTAAAGTTTAGTGGCAAAGTTTGGTGGCAAAACGGAAGTGGCAAAGTTTACATTACTCAAGATCGGGAAGTCTAAAACAGGCTGCAAAGAGTAACAAACGGATTTCACAGTCCTCAGAGATTATCAACAAAACAGCAGATACAATTCAGTATTTAATGCCACAAAAAAAAAAAAAAATTCCCGTGGCAAGCCATTATCCCAACGAACCATCCAAAACAACAGTGCCTAAACTCGCCGTTATCGATCGATCGAGAGATCTAGGAATCCGTTACAGTATTACAAATTCATGAGCTCCCTTCTCACTGCCAGGACATCCTCTAAGCTGCTTTAAAACTCATAAAAGAAAGTTCTTCTTCACACAGCGCATAGTCAACCTGTGGAACTCCTCGCCAGAGGAGGCTGTGAGGGCTTGGACTGTAACCGAGTTTAAAGAGAAGCTAGATAATTTCATGGAGGTTAGGTCCATAAAAGGCTATTAGCCAGGGGATAAAATTGGTGTCCCTGGCCTCTGTTTGTCAGAGACTGGAGAGGGATGGCAGGAGACAAATCGCTTGATCATTGTCTTCGGTCCACGCTCTCTAGGGCACCTGGTACTGGCCACTGTCGGCAGACAGGCTACTGGGCTAGAAGGACCTTTGGTCTGACCCAGTACGGCCGTTCTTATGTTCTTATGGATTGTTGTATTTTTTTATAGCTGAAATAAGATGTATTTTCTGGAACCTAGGTTGCTAGATGTATGGATTCAAGATGGGCTGATTGTCATCCATCTCCACCCTCTGACAGACAGAGTCTGGGGACACCCTTCCTTACCCATCCTGGCTAATAGCCATTGATGGACTTAACCGCCATGAATTTATCTAGTTCTCTTTTAAACCCTGTTATAGTGCTAGCCTTCACAGCCTCCTCCGGCGAGGAGTTCCACAGGTTGGACTTGCGCTGTGTGAAGAAGAACTTCCTTTTATTTCTTTTAAACCTGCTTATAAGGGGGTACGTATAACTTTTTTTTTAAAAACGGGGTACTTTATAAAAAAGATTGAGAAACACTGCTCTACGTAGATTTCCCCAAGCGAGTAACAAACATGTTAGCCGTTAAACTCTCTGGTGTATTTACCACCTAGCTATCCCCAAGTGTACCACACAAATAACAAAACCCAGGCGTCGTTTGGGGCAGGGTACGTGGGGGCGTTCAAACTGGACGTGACCAGGGCCTCCGAAAATTCAGCTCACTTTTTGCAGCGGTGCGTGGCGGAACGAGATGCTCTTTGAAGAGCCGTGCTGTGGGTTTTCACACGTTCGGAGACGCGCTGAAAAAACAGAAGGCCTCTAAAAAACCACAAACCGGTTCACATACATCCCGACCGACAGGCCTCCGCTGTTCTCTGCGGCTGTCGACAGCTGGTGAGGTGACTTTTTGGCGGCTGTTGACTGTTGTGGTTGCTGGTGATAAGGAGCTGTAGCAGGGTTACATTTCCTGAGGCCGACTCACAAAGGTTGTTTTGAATCAACCCTCCCAGCATCTCCTGTCTTCACAGGGCGAGGGATGTTAAACATCAGTTAATTGACTCGTCGATTAACCTCATCGATTTCTACGTGGTACTCAATTTATTCTATAGTCTCTGGTGGCCACGGTGGCCAACCCACAGAAATGTCATTTATGGGCAAAATGGGACAAATGTCCATTTTTTTACAGACGTAATCTACTATAGAAAGGAGAATGTGTGTGCGCTAACCACTTGGACACTATGGCTACGTCTAGACTGCAAGCCTCTTTCGAAAAAGAGCGTCTAGACTGCAAGCAGTACTTTCGAAAAAGCGAGCCGCTTTTTCGAAAGAAAGCACCCAGGCAGTCTGGATGCTCTCTTTCGCAAAAGCCCGGTTTGCGTTCAAGAATGCCTTTTTTTCGAAAGAGCACTTTCGAAAACAGGCAGTCTTCTTCGTGAAATGAGGTTTACCGCCGTCGGAAAAAGAGCCGCGTTCTTTCGATTTAATTTCGAAAGGACGCGGCTGCCGTCTAGACGCAGGTGACGTTTTTTTGAAAAAAAGGCGGCTTTTTTCGAAAAAAACCCTGCAGTCTAGACACAGCCTATGGGTGTGTCTAAACGACATGGCTCCATCGATGGAGCCATGTCGATTAGGCTGATCGGCAGAGGGGAAATGAAGCTGCGATTTAAATAATCGCAGCTTCATTTAAATTTCCATGGCTGCCGCGCTGAGCCGAGAAACATCTGATCAGCTGTTTGTCGGCTCAGCGCGCTAGTCGGGACGCTTCCGCGCCGACCTGAAAGCCCTTTATCGACCTCCCCGTTATGCCTCGTAGGATGAGGTTTACCGGGGAGGTCGATAAAGGGCTTTCGTGTCGACGGGGGAGTGTCCAGACTAGCGCGCTGAGCCGACAAACAGCTGATCAGATGTTTCTCGGCTCAGTGTGCTAGTCTGGACGCTCCGCGCCGACCTGAAAGCCCTTTATCGACCTCCCAGTTATGCCTCGTACGATGAGGTTTACCGGGGAGGTTGATAAAGGGCTTTCAGGTCGGCGCGGGAACGTCCAGACTAGCACGCTGAGCCCACAAACAGCTGATCAGCCATGTAAATTTAAATGAAGCCGCGATTATTTAAATCGCGGCTTCATTTCCCTTTGCCGATCAGCCTAATCTACATGGCTCCATCGATGGAGCCATGTCGTGTAGACACACCCTACGGGCATATCTAAACTAGGAAGCTCTTTCGGAATAACTAAAATCGATGTGAGAACTCCCGAAATAAAATCAAAATAGCTCATCCACTGTACGGGGAAGCCTCGAAATGAGTCCAAGGAGGGCTCCGTTAATGTGGACGTGCTACCTCAGTTTAGAGACTCAGCAAGCAGCTCCCGTTGGCCGGTTTCTGGCCAGAAACCGGCCAATGGGATCATGCAGGGGGTGTCATTCGTTGGAAGGTCTCTGGGGAGTAGTGATTTCGAAATAGCGTCCCCGGAGAATCCATGAAAGAATGATTTCGGGAATGAGCGTTGTTCCTCGAGGTATGTGGGCGCCGCATTGTGGTGCAGGGGCAGCTCCACCCGCCCTAGATCACGTGCCCCCCCGCCTGCGACCCCCAGTGCCGTCCGGGACTCGCCCCACCCCCACCCGCACAACGGCTCGGGAATCCGGCCTTCGGTTACCAGGTAGTCTTTAAAAAAAAACAAAAAAAACGGACACTTGATTGGCGTTGGGGGGGGGGGGCTGGCCAGGAGGAAGGGGGGTGGTTGAGGGCAGCGGGGCTGGCCAAGGGAGATTGGGGGCGGGGCGGCCGGTGGGAACCAGAGCTGGGGGGAGGGGTCAGGAGCAGTGGGGCTAGATGGCCTTGGAAAGGGTTCAGAAAAGGGCAACTAAAATGATTCGGGGTTTGGAACGGGTCCCATATGAAGAGAGGCTAAAGCGACTGGGACTTTTCAGTTTAGAAAAGAGGAGACCGAGGGGGGATAGGATCGAGGTCTATAAAATCATGAGTGGTGTGGAGAGGGCGGATAAAGAAAAGTTATGTATTAGTTCCCTAAATAGAAGAACTAGAGGAGACCGAATGAAATGAATGGGGAGCAGGTTTAAAACTAATCCAAGAAAGTTCTTCTTCACACAGAGCGCACCGTTAACCTGTGGAACTCCTCGCCGCAGGAGATTGTGAAGGCGAGGACTAGAACAGGGTTGACAAGAGAACTAGATACGTTCTTGAAGGTTAAGTCCATCCATGGCTATTAGCCAGGATGGGTAAGGAAGGGTATCCCTAGACTCTTTGTCAGAGGGTGGATGGCAGGAGAGAACGCTTGTTCGTTACCTGTTCGATTTACTCCCTCTGGGACACCTGGCACTGGCCACTGTCGGCAGACAGGCTACTGGGCTAGAAGGACCTTTGGTCTGACCCAGTACGGCCGTTCTTATGTTCTTGTGTACTATGCTCTCCTTCAAGCTGGGAAGAGCCAAGGCGTGGTTGGCAAGCTCACACAACTGGGACCAACTGGCACAGTGGAGGCTGTTTGATTGGGAACGCTCCAGGTGGGACAGTGTAAAGGGCACCCCAAGGAGAGGTCTGGGGTCACAGATGTATGGCCGGGCTGGGCTATATTCGTGCTACAGAGGGCGGTCATATTTCCCTATACTGAATACACCTGATAAAATGACTCCCATGCAAGCAAGTTCGCGACAGGTGCTCCTTCCAACCCCCGGCGGTGAAAATGGTCTGCGCCGGCACATAGCAAGTCCAGATGGGGAAGCAGGCCTGTTCTGTTAAAGAAGATCTAGAGGACGCCAAATGAAATGAATGGGGAGCAGGTTTAAACCGAATAAAAGAACGTTCTTCACACAGCGGGTATTCAACCTGTGGAACTCCTCGCCGGAGGAGGCTGTGAAGGCTAGGACTATAATAGAGTTGAAAGAGAAGCTAGATAATTTCATGGCGGTTAGTTCCATAAAAGGCTATTAGGCAGGGGATAGAAATGGTGTCCCTAGCTTCTGTTTGTCTTCGCACCACGCAGTCAACCTGTGGAACTCCTTGCTGCAGGAGGCTGTGAAGGCTAGGACTATAATAGAGTTTAAAGAGAAGCTAGATAATTTCATGGAGGTTAGGTCCATAAAAGGCAATTAGCCAGGGGATAGAAATGGTGTCCCTAGCTTCTGTTTGTCTTCGCACCACGCAGTCAACCTGTGGAACTCCTTGCCGGAGGAGGCTGTGAAGGCTAGGATTATAATAGAGTTTAAAAAGAAGCTAGATAATTTCATGGAGGTTAGGTCCATAAAAGGCTATTAGCCAGGGGATAGAAATGGTGTCCCTGGCCTCTGTTTGTCAGAGGCTGGAGAGGGATGGCAGGAGACGAATCGCTTGATCGTTGTCTTCGGTCCACCCCCTCTAGGGCACTTGGTGCTGGCCACTGTAGGCAGACAGGCTACTGGGCTAGATGGACCTTTGGTCTGACCCAGTACGGCCGTTCTTATGTTCTTATGTTCTAAGTAATAGCCCCCCGTTCTCTGAAGGATAACGTCTCTTTCGAAATGGCTATTTCAAATTAGGATGAATGTGGACGCTCCGCTGCTGGTATTTTGAAATAATGGCTCCGCAGAGTCATTCAATGACTCCCCAGCGCTAACTGGGATAGCGTGTCCGCATTAAGGGAGCCCACCACGGACGAATTTCGAGGCTTCCCCGTAGCGTGGACGGGCTATTTCAAAATAATTATTTCGGGAGCAATTATTTCTGTCAGCTCACAGGGGCAAGGCCCAACGGCGTTGTGGATTTGCTTCAAGACAGAGTGGATTAGGGATAGATAATTGCTTTTATTAATCTCATTACGTCACTTCTAGTACAGGCTTAATCCTGCCAGATGGTCACACAGCTACTGCCAAGTGACACATCAATAAGCACAGGCGGAGCAATGCATAAGAGAGTAACAGGCACTTAGAAATTCTGACATCTCTTCAGTCTGCAGGGAGTCCCGTTTCTGTCACCTCACACCAGGGCTGCAGTGGATGTGGGGGGAGTCAGGATACCCTTTGAGGTCTAGGTCCCTGGTGAGACTCACAGAGGGGTGGGACTCCCAGTGATCTTATACTGCAGTTGTTTACTGGGAGTGCACGTCTCTGGCTCAACGCCATTCTTATCCCTCTTATGGTCAGACTTGTTTACTGCTCAGTAGTTTCCCAGCTCAAGATATGGGTTAAAGCTGATAAGGGCCAGCTGCTCTTTGTGCTCGCAGGGTCCCAGGCTATGTACTTCAAGGATGGAAATTTCCATCCCGGGCCTGCTAAGCTGCAGGACCCACATATGACTTTTATGTGACAATTTTGACATCACTTCGTTAGAAATCATTTCATCGTGTCAACGTCGCCTCTCGGTCTTTAGAGCTGCCTTGTCCGGGCTGCGCTCGGTGCAAAGGATTCTGGGGGTGCCTGGGAGCTACGTATGCCCCCAGGCCACAGGACTGGAACCCGAGCACCCATCCCGGGTGCAGAGCCGGGTGCGGGGAGGGGATGGAGGGAACAGGAAGGGGATGATGCTCGGCCATTTTAGGCAGCCTCCCTTCCCCGCCCTGCCCTGTGAGTGCCATCGACGGGCGGGTAGGCGCTGTGATCTGCTCCCACCTCCTGCGCAGGGACCTCGCCCATGTTGTAGAGTCCCGGAAGCCATGCTGCACATGCTCCATCTTTTGGGGGCGTTGGCCGTCGTAGGGCAGCAGGAGCGACGGTGTTCCTGGGGACCACGCCGTGGCCGACAGCTCCCTCAGCTCTTGAGGGACAAGCCAACCCGAAACCGAGAGACACTTGAGCAGTGCTCAGGCCTGGACTCCCAGGTTGTTTGGGTGCCAACGGTTGGCCTCCCAGACGAGGGGCCGGGAGGACCCCGACTCCAGCCCCCCAACACTGGGGGCAGGGGCGGGGGTGTCTGCATAGCAAGCGACATGCACCCCGGTTGACACGGACAGTCGACGTGCTCCTGAGCAAGCAGGAGAGCTGGACAGGTCACGAACGCTTGATTTTTGCTGCTTTGCCACCTCTGGGAGAACCCGTGGGGCAGCTTTCAGGGCCCTTAGGGGGAGAGGTTGCTCAGCCCCATCTTCAGATGAGCCCTGGGGTCAAACTCACGCAGCCCTGTAGGTAAAATGAGCCACCGGGGGTGTAGACCAAGGCTGCGTCTAGACTGGCACAATTTTGCGCAAATACTTTTCACGGAAACGTTTTTCCGTGAAAAGTATTTGCGCAAGAGAGCGTCTATATTGCCGTGTGCCTTTGCGCAAAAGATGTGCGCACATCAGTGCCAGTCTAGACGCACCCCGAGAGGGGAGAGGGGAGAGGTCTATAAAATCACGCCTGGTGTGGAAAAAGCGAAGAAGGAACTGTTATCGACTTGTTCCCATCATATAAGAACGAGGGGTCATCCAATGAAATGAAGAGGCTGCGGGTTTCAAACAAACCGACGGACTTTTTCGGGCCGCGAGCGCATCGTTAACCGGCGGAACTCCTCGCCACAGGATGTTGCAAAGACCAGGACTTGAAGAGGGTTCCGAAAAGAGCTCGATAGAGTCATGGAGGGGAGGTCCTTCCATGGCGTCTTATTTCGGTTGGCGGCTGGGACGGAAGGTAGAAGAGACGAGGGGAGGCACAGCCGTCCCGAACTGCCAGCCTGGCCCCGCCCACACTCCGCCCCCAGAATTCCTGCTGTAGACACATAGTGGGCAGAGAGTTGTTGCCCCCGGTGCCCACCCTCCGCGGGCTCCAGGGCCATCGTTAACCGGTGGAACTCCTCGCCACAGGATGTTGCAAAGACCAGGACTTGAACAGGGTTCCGAAAAGAGCTCGATAGATTCATGGAGGGGAGGTCCTTCCATGGCGTCTTGTGCTATCCGCCCTCCCTGTGCCGGGTTGCTAGAGGCGGATGGATTCAGGGAGCCGCCGGACAGCCAGCATAGACAAGACCATGCGACTGTGGTGGGTTCTGGGGTGGACTAGCAGGTAGGGTGTTTGCCTGGGGATGAAACGGTGGTGGGTTCAAGTCTCACCCACACTGGGATGCAGAGGAAGGAAAGAAGGAAGGAAGGAAGGAAGGAAGGAGGGAGGGAGGGAGGGGACGGTCAATACCCAGGCTGCCCTTGGGATAGAGTTTGCACCCACATGTGGAAGGCAGAGTAAGGGATGCCCTGAAGGTAAACTGGTGGGGTGGCTTCTGGTAGGGGATAGGGCATTTAGCAGCAGAGGGCAGGGTGGTGAGTTCAAATCCTGCCCATGTCGAGATTTGGGGGGACGACCAACACGCAGGCTGCCCACAATTCCGGATAACGCCCCTACGGGGGTGTCCGAGAACCAGCCAGGCCGATAGGAAGAGCAGGGTGTGCTTGGACCAAGGGCAGAAAAGCAGGGAGGGGTGCAAAAACCCATCAAGAGAGGATGTGCAGCCCAGGATGCAAGCGCGGAAGCTAATTACAGTAAACTTCCCATAATCCGGCACCTTTAGGACCCAGGGGGTGCCGGATTATCAAATATGCCGGACTATCGGAAGGGGGGGCTATGAGGGGTCTGGGGTGGGGTGGGGTGCTGGTCAGTATTAGCAGCGGCTGAATTGGGGAAGCTGGGGACAGAGCAGCTCCAATGGTCCGGCTGCCCGGAGCACTTCCGGGTTCCTGATGGTGCCGGACCATCGGAGTTTTACTGTATGAGCATTTATGGCTCGTAGGGCCGAGGCTCACCTCCAGAGAGAGGAATTGCTGGAAAGGCCCTGAACCTGCCTTTGCTTAAGCCAGGGGTGGGCTAAAGGGACTTGGGGGGCCAGACCAGACCCGCCTCCTGCTCCCTGGCCAGTTAGGACCTGGGGGTAGGGAGAGGGAAGTTCACCAAGTTTCTTCCACCTTATTCCCACCCTGAAAGGAGAGTGCAGCACTTAGAAGTACCGCATGCTCCTGGCAGGGTGGGAGGAGCCTCTGCATGATGCCCCGCCCCCAGAGCCTGTGCATGATGCCCCGCCCCCAGGACTGCAAGGAGAGTGCAGCACTTAGAAGTACCGCATGCTCCTGGCAGGGTGGGAGGAGCCTCTGCATGATGCCCCGCCCCCAGAGCCTCTGCATGATGCCCCGCCCCCAGGACTGCAAGGAGAGTGCAGCACTTAGAAGTACCGCATGCTCCTGGCAGGGTGGGAGGAGCCTCTGCATGATGCCCCGCCCCCAGAGCCTCTGCATGATGCCCCGCCCCCAGGACTGCAAGGAGAGTGCAGCACTTAGAAGTACCACGTGCTCCTGGCAGGGTGGGAGGAGCCTCTGCATGATGCCCCGCCCCCAGAGCCTCTGCATGATGCCCCGCCCCCAGGACTGCAAGGAGAGTGCAGCACTTAGAAGTACCGCGTGCTCCTGGCAGGGTGGGAGGAGCCTCAGCATGATGCCCCGCCCCCAGAGCCTCTGCATGATGCCCCGCCCCCAGGACTGCAAGGAAAGTGCAGCACTTAGAAGTACCGCGTGCTCCTGGCAGGGTGGGAGGAGCCTCTGCATGATGCCCCGCCCCCAGAGCCTCTGCATGATGCCCCGCCCCCAGGACTGCAAGGAGAGTGCAGCACTTAGAAGTACCGCGTGCTCCTGGCAGGGTGGGAGGAGCCTCTGCATGATGCCCCGCCCCCAGAGCCTCTGCATGATGCCCCGCCCCCAGAGCCTGTGTATGATGCCCCGCCCCCAGGACTGCAAGGAGAGTGCAGCACTTAGAAGTACCATGTGCTCCTGGCAGGGCGGGAGGAGCCTGTGCATGATGCCCCGCCCCCAGGACCTGATTGGTGGGGGAGCATGGGAAGTCTCCTCCCCCCCGATTGGGGCATGGGTGCTTAGTGGGAAGGAGGGGCACCCCCAAACCAATCATGGTCGGTGGGCGGGGAAGCCGGAAGCATCCTGGCTCCTCCCCTTCCTTTGGAGGCCCCGCCCCTTCCGGTTCGCCTCGGGCCCACTTCAAAAATGTTTGAACCTTGATCAGAGTCGGGCCAAATCCGAATCTTTCTCCCTCCCCTCCGGACTCCAATTTCTGAAGCCAGCTTAGGGTCCGTCCAAAGCCGAGATTACCCCTTCTGATAGATATACAAGCTGGCTGCGTCTAGACTGGCACGTTTTTCCGCAAAAGCGAATGCTTTTGCGCAAAAACTTGCCAGCTGTCTACACTGGCCGCTTGATTTTGCGCAAAAGCCCTGACCTTCTACTGTCCGAAATCAGTGCGGAAAAATGATTGTTTAAACCCAGACAGATCCTTAGTTTGAAACTTTCCCACTGCAGTCCGGGCGCAGGCCGCAAGTTGGGAACCATGACAGTGCCTCCATCTGGCTGCCCCACCTGCACACAGGTGAACCTGAAGGCCTGGGGAATAAATGACCGCCTGTAAAAATCTGGAACGAACTCCGAAACAACACGGATCCGGACTCCACCTCTGATAGATGCTGTTCGACTTTCCCTGCTTCACGGAACCACTGACGGCAACGGGGGCTGAGCGGCCGAAACGTGACGAAAACCCGGTCCCGAAGCACGCAGAAAGACAGGAACCCGGAGCGCGCCCGCTTCTACGTAAGAACGGCCGTACTGGGTCAGACCAAAGGTCCATCTAGCCCAGTAGCCAATCTGCCGACAGTGGCCAGCACCAGGTGCTCCAGAGAGGGTGGACCGAAGACAATGATCAAGAGATTTGTCTCCTGCCGTCCCTCTCCAGCCTCTGACAAACAGAGGCCAGGGACATCATTTTATCCCCTGGCTAATAGCCTTTTATGGACCTAACCTCCATGAAATGCTCGGGCTTCTCTTTCAACTCTCAGCCTTCACAGCCTCCTCCGGCGAGGAGTTCCACAGGTTAACGGTGCGCCGTGTGACAAAAGAACTTTCTTTTCTTAGTTCTCAACCCGCCACCCGTTCACTTCATTGGGTGCCCTCTAGTTCTTCTGTTATGGGAACTCATGAATCACTTTTCTTTATTCACTTTCTCCCCACCACTCGTGATTTTCTAGCCCTCTATCCTATCCCCCTTTCTAGATTTAGAGTCCCAGACACAGGCGCTTGGACACGCCGCAACGGGCGTGGAGACGGCCCCGGGCAGGTTGTGTGTGTCTCAGTCCAAGTTCGGCAGTGCAGCAGCCTTGGACAGTTCCTCCGGCCTCTCTCCCAAAATCTTTGAAGATAGATTAGGCTCTGGCAAAATCTAAATTTTCCCCACTCCCCTCCGGACTCCAATTTTTGAAGCCAGCTAAGGTTCGGTCAAAGCAGCTAGTACCCTTTCTAATATATCAACATGCTCCATCCCAAACAGCCTCATGTCCTCCCACTACCTTCTGGGCTGTTTGACACGGGTCCTCCCCAGACACAGGGTCCTTCCCCTCCGAGGACAAAACCCGTTTCCGTCCCTTTTCCCCATGGCGTCTGCGGTGGATCGGGCCAGGTGAGGGCGTCCGCTCAGGGCGAATTGCTCCAACTCGGGGCTCCTTCCACTCCTGACTAGAGGCCCGTCCCAACCAGGCCACAAACCAGCCACACCGAGCGCTTCACCTGCCTGCCTGGCTACCCAGAAGCCTCATGAGCAAAACCCCTCAGCTTTCCCTGTGTCCCAATCAGCCCCAGGCCTAACACACAGGTGAGGGGCTATAGGACCCAATCTCACCTACTCCGAACAGGTTCTGCAGCCCCAAGAAATCGCACAGATTGGGTCATGGCTAGCAAGTTTAAAACGAATACAAGAAAGTTCTTTTTCACACGGCGTGGAGTCAACCTGTGGAACTCCTCGCCGGAGGAGGCTGTGAAGGCTAGGACTATAACAGAGTTGAAAGAGAAGCTAGATCATTTCATGGAGGTTAGGTCCATAAAAGGCTGTTAGCCAGGGGATAGAAATGGTGTCCCTAGCTTCTGTTTGTCAGAGGATGGAGAAGGATGGCAGGAGACAAATCGCTTGATCATTGTCTTCGGTCCACCCTCTCTGGGGCACCTGGTGCTGGCCGCTGTCGGCAGACAGGATACTGGGCTAGAAGGACCTTTGGTCTGACCCAGTACGGCCGTTCTCATGTTCTTATTTAACACGGTAGATACGTTTCCGAAAATGATCGTGCGACGTGAAAACGTGTTATGCGGGGTCAATTTTCCCACTGAAAATCATGGAAAAGGTGGGGGGTTGCGTTTCAACCCAGTACGGCCGTTCTTATGTTCGTATGTCAATTTACCCCCTGGATCTTACCCACAAGGTCACGCTGAGCCAATCCTTTCGAATCTAAAATCTAAGGCTGCGTCTACACTGGCGGCTTCTTGCGCAAGAACAAGCGTTCTTGCGCCAAATCTTGCCAGGTGTCTACACTGCCCGCACGTTCTTGCGCAAGGAAATTTAAAGTCTAGCGTCGGAAAACAGGGCTTCTTCCGGAAGAGTTATTCCTCGCCCTACGAGGAATAAACCCTCTTGCGCAAGAGGCCAGTGTAGACAGGCAACATGAATTTCTTGCGCAAGAAGCCCCTGTGGCTAAAACGTCCATCAGATCTTTTTTGCACAAGAGAATGTCCACACTGCCATGGATACGCTTGTGCAAAAGCACGTCTCTTGTGCAAACGCACGTCTCTTGTGCAAAAGCACATGCCCGTGTAGACGCGCTCTTGTGGAAGAGTTTTTGCACAAGACCTCGTCGGCAAAATAGTTCTTGCGCAAGAAGCTGCCAGTGTAGACGGAGCCTAAAGGTTTATTACTAAAAGGAAGAAAAACGTGAGAGTAAGGCTTAGGGTTACCAGGTAGTCTTAAAAATATACCGGACACACTTTATAGGGAGCGAAGCGGGTTTGGCCGGGAGGAAGGGGGGGCCTGGAAGCAGAACTGGCGGTGGGAGGGGTCGGGAGAGATTGGAGGGGGGCAGCCAATGGGAAGCAGAGCTGGTTGGCGTGGGGAGGGGGTCGGGTAGAGTGGGGCTGGCCAGGAGAGATCAGGGAGGAGAGGTGGCGGACGGGAAGCAGAGCTGGTCGGCGTGAGGAGGGGGGTCGGGCAGAGTGGGGCTGGCCAGGAGAGATCGGGGAGGAGAGGTGGCGGACGGGAAGCAGAGCTGGTCGGCGTGGGGGTCGGGTGGAGTAGGGCTGGCCAGGGGAGATCGGGGAGAAGGGGGGAGCGGCTAGCGGGTGCAGGGATGTATTATTTCACATGTCCAATATTTACTGGATTTTTTTTTTACCGGACAGAGCCCCAAAAAACCAGACTGTCAGGTAGAAAACCGGACACTTGGCAACACTAGTAAGGCTGTTAAAGGAGAATACATGACATGCATCGAATCTCCCAGTTCTCAATGCAGGTTCGCAGCAGAGATATTATAACTGCTGGCTTAAAAGTCTCTGTGTACATCCTATGTCAGGATGGGTCCACGGGTCTTTCCGTCTCGTGGTTCCCTGCGAGGCTGCCTCTGGGATCAGGAGCCAAACGGATGGCCAAGATGAAGTCTGCCCCGTGGCATTTTAGATCCATCCTCGGTCTCTTCCAAGCTGGAGGGGGTCACATGGTCCGTGGCACGTAGGGTGTGTCTAGACTGCAGGGTTTTGTCGACAAAAGTGGCCTTTTGTCGACAAAACGATCCCTGCGTCTACACTTCCGCCGAGTTCTGTCGACATAACGTGGACAGAACTCGGCAGGTTTGTCCACGGCGGTAAACCTCATTCGACGAGGAAAAACGCCTTTTGTCGACAGAGTTCTGTCGACAGAAGGCGTTATTGCATCGACACTGTCCTTTGCGTCTACACTCTCATGTCGATAAAGCTTCCTTTGTCGACAGAACTGGCTGTAGTCTAGACTCTCTTTGTCGCCAGACGCTTTGTCGACAGTATCTGTCGACCAAACTTCTGTCGACAATAGCCTGTCGTCTAGACGTACTCTTAGAGATCCATTGTCCTTTGAGCCTTGTTCGTCAGCACACCCATTGGGGGAGCATTCCTCTGCACTGCTCAGCTATAGACAGATGTTTCCAGCACCCATTCAGAGTACATGTTTATAACTCCACCTACAGACATTATACAATTACATGAACAGCCTCTGCAGAATCAGGAGAAGGTAAGCTTTTGTTTGACACCTCACATGCCCCCCTTTGTATACACTTTGGGGCCAACACCTGCCCCCCACAACGGGTGCAGCATTTATCTGGCTGCTCCCCTTAAAATCCAGTAACGTGAGAGCATCATGGGAGTTGTAGTCTCTAGGGCTAGAATTCAGCCCCCAGGAGCGTCGAGCAAAAGTCAGAGGCGCCGAGGGTTATGTCAGCTGGATGGAGTAGCTGTTGGGACTCCGTGAAGATGGACAGGAAAGACCAACTCCGCGGATGTGGCGGTAACTGTCACCAGGTAGGTTTGAACCTGCGGCCTTCTGGCTTGAGCGCTAAAGGCAGCTGGCTCCCAGGAGAGCTCCCTTGTGCATATCTCTCTGTAAGGCATGGACCAGTGACCACCGGAGGTGTGTGGTTTACACAGGTGTCCGGCTTCTGTCGAACAGGAACCGCCGTCGGTCACAGCTCTCTGAGCACAACCGTCTGGCGGGCCGCGCCTGTAGGCTCACTCAAGCTGTTGCTTTTTTTCCGCCCCTCACAGGTTCCCACGTGTGCGTTTCTGCATGGCTAGAGGTAGACGACGGGGTACTGAACGGAGCAGTAATAATCGGCGTTGTCGTCAGCCTGGACCCCGGCGATAGTGAGGACACAAGCGTTGTTGGCAGGGTTCTTGGTGGCGGAGAACCGGGCGGGGACGCCGGCGGGTTTGTGCTGGTCCGTCTCCGAGTTGTAGTACAGCAGGTACCTCGGAGACTGGCCGGGTCGCTGCTGGTACCAGGCTACCCCGAACTCCCTGATGTTGTACTTCGAGTTCAGGGCGCACGCGAGTTTCACCGTTTGTCCCGGCAACGCGACAACGGAGGCCGGCTGAGTCAGCACCGGCTGAGCCCTGCAGGCTGACCGACACAAGGGGGAAGTTATGGACGCATGGTGCCGATCCCCGCCCCGGTCGCAAACCTAGGGATGGCACGGTGTCGTCGATTATCCGCTGCGTGAAAGCGTATCGGTTAACGCAATCGACAACACACAAACCTCCCCGCCTCTTGCCAGTACATAATTTAGCAGGCTGGCCAGCAGGCTGGCATCTACCCCTGCGGCAGGTCCGCATGTAAATGGGTCTGGGACCTACCCCTGGATGTGGGTCTGGGACCTACCCCTGGAAATGGGTCTGGGGCCTACCCCTAGAAGTGGGTCTGGGGCCTACCCCTGGAAGTGGGTCTGGGACCTACCCCTAGAAGTGGGTCTGGGGCCTACCCCTAGAAGTGGGTCTGGGGCCTACCCGTGGAAATGGGTCTGGGACCTACCCCTAGAAGTGGGTCTGGGGCCTACCCCTAGAAGTGGGTCTGGGGCCTACCCGTGGAAATGGGTCTGGGACCTACCCCTAGAAGTGGGTCTGGGGCCTACCCCTGGAAGTGGGTCTGGGGCCTACCCCTGGAAATGGGGCTGGGACCTACCCCTGGAAATGGGGCTGGGACCTACCCCTGGAAATGGGGCTGGAGCCTACCCCTGGAAATGGGGCTGGGACCTACCCCTGGAAATGGGGCTGGGACCTACCCCTGGAAATGGGGCTGGAGCCTACCCCTGGAAATGGGTCTGGGGCCTACCCCTGGAAGTGGGTCTGGGACCTACCCCTGGAAATGGGTCTGGGACCTACCCCTGGAAGTGGGTCTGGGGCCTACCCCTAGAAGTGGGTCTGGGACCTACCCCTGGAAATGGGTCTGGGGCCTACCCCTAGAAGTGGGTCTGGGGCCTTCCCCTGGAAGTGGGTCTGGGACCTACCCCTAGAAGTGGGGCTGGGGCCTACCCCTGGAAGTGGGTCTGGGGCCTACCCCTAGAAGTGGGGCTGGGGCCTATCCCTGGAAATGGGTCTGGGACCTACCCCTGGAAGTGGGTCTGGGGCCTACCCCTAGAAGTGGGTCTGGGACCTACCCCTAGAAGTGGGTCTGGGACCTTACCCTGGAAGTGGGTCTGGGACCTACCCCTAGAAGTGGGTCTGGGACCTACCCCTAGAAGTGGGTCTGGGGCCAACCCCTAGAAGTGGGTCTGGGACCTACCCCTAGAAGTGGGTCTGGGGCCAACCCCTAGAAGTGGATCTGGGACCTACCCCTGGAAATGGGTCTGGGACCTACCCCTAGAAGTGGGTCTGGGACCTACCCCTGGAAATGGGTCTGGGGCCTACCCCTGGAAGTGGGTCTGGGACCTATCCCTGGAAGTGGGTCTGGGACCTACCCCTAGAAGTGGGTCTGGGACCTACCCCTAGAAGTGGGTCTGGGGCCAACCCCTAGAAGTGGGTCTGGGACCTACCCCTAGAAGTGGGTCTGGGGCCAACCCCTAGAAGTGGGTCTGGGGCCTACCCCTGGAAGTGGGTCTGGGACCTACCCCTGGAAGTGGGTCTGGGACCTTCCCCTGGAAGTGGGTCTGGGACCTACCCCTGGAAGTGGGTCTGGGACCTACCCCTGGAAGTGGGTCTGGGACCTACCCCTAGAAGTGGGTCTGGGGCCTACCCCTGGAAATGGGTCTGGGACCTACCCCTGGAAGTGGGTCTGGGACCTACCCCTGGAAATGGGTCTGGGACCTACCCCTGGAAGTGGGTCTGGGACCTACCCCTGGAAATGGGTCTGGGACCTACCCCTGGAAGTGGGTCTGGGACCTACCCCTGGAAATGGGTCTGGGACCTACCCCTGGAAGTGGGTCTGGGACCTACCCCTAGAAGTGGGTCTGGGATCTACCCCTGGAAATGGGTCTGGGACCTACCCCTGGAAGTGGGTCTGGGACCTACCCCTAGAAGTGGGTCTGGGACCTACCCCTAGAAGTGGGTCTGGGGCCTTCCCCTGGAAGTGGGTCTGGGACCTACCCCTAGAAGTGGGTCTGGGGCCTACCCCTGGAAGTGGGTCTGGGACCTACCCCTGGAAGTGGGTCTGGGGCCTTCCCCTGGAAGTGGGTCTGGGACCTACCCCTGGAAATGGGTCTGGGACCTACCCCTAGAAGTGGGTCTGGGGCCTACCCCTGGAAGTGGGTCTGGGACCTACCCCTGGAAGTGGGTCTGGGGCCTTCCCCTGGAAGTGGGTCTGGGGCCTACCCCTAGAAGTGGGTCTGGGACCTACCCCTGGAAGTGGGTCTGGGACCTACCCCTGGAAGTGGGTCTGGGACCTACCCCTGGAAGTGGGTCTGGGACCAACCCCTGGAAGTGGGTCTGGGACCTACCCCTGGAAGTGGGTCTGGGACCTACCCCTAGAAGTGGGTCTGGGACCTACCCCTGGAAGTGGGTCTGGGGCCTACCCCTAGAAGTGGGTCTGGGACCTACCCCTGGAAATGGGTCTGGGGCCTACCCCTGGAAGTGGGTCTGGGACCTACCCCTAGAAGTGGGTCTGGGACCTACCCCTGGAAGTGGGTCTGGGACCTACCCTTGGAAGTGGGTCTGGGACCTACCCCTAGAAGTGGGTCTGGGACCAACCCCTGGAAATGGGTCTGGGACCTACCCCTGGAAGTGGGTCTGGGACCTACCCCTAGAAGTGGGTCTGGGACCTACCCCTGGAAGTGGGTCTGGGGCCTACCCCTAGAAGTGGGTCTGGGACCTACCCCTGGAAATGGGTCTGGGGCCTACCCCTGGAAGTGGGTCTGGGACCTACCCCTAGAAGTGGGTCTGGGGCCTACCCCTAGAAGTGGGTCTGGGGCCTACCCCTGGAAATGGGTCTGGGGCCTTCCCCTGGAAGTGGGTCTGGGACCTACCCCTGGAAGTGGGCCTGGGGCCTACCCCTGGAAATGGGTCTGGGGCCTACCCCTGGAAGTGGGTCTGGGACCTACCCCTGGAAGTGGGTCTAGGGCCTACCCCTGGAAATGGGTCTGGGACCCACCCCTATAAGTGGGTCTGTGGCCAACCCCTAGAAGTGGGTCTGGTGTAACAAAAAATACCAAACACTCCCTCCCTCCCCCCCAAAAAACCAGGAAAAAATTCTGGGGGAGACTAAAGTTGTTGAGAAAAAAATAAGGGGCGCCGTGCCTTTAAATGCCCCCTCGCCCCTCGCTCCCCGACCTGCCCCAGACGCGGCAGGGGGAAATGCTCCCCGTTGGGCTTCCGTCCGAGGGAAACAGGAAATACTGGACATTTCACATGTCGGGTATTTTCTCGTTTTTTTTTACCAGCCGGGGGCTTCGAATAACGGATCGTCGGGGCGAAAACCTAGCAACCGTATTCTGAGACAGAGGCAGCAGCGCTAAGAGGGAGGGGGCTACGTGGGAGTGGGGCCGTCCCCGGGGACTGGGCTCTAAAAATTCACGCAGCCACTCGACTATTCGTGTAACCGATATCGAACATCCCGGCTCAAACCTGCGGCGGGATCGCCTCCGACGTCGCTTCCCCGCCGGCTCCGGGTTCGCCCTGCCCCGCCCGTCCCCGTCGGCAGCCCAGCGCCGGCGTGGCTCCCCTGGGAACGTACCTGGCACCCACGCCATGGGGAGGAACAGAGCCAGGAGCCACGGCCCCATTGCTAAGGCCTGGGTGGGCGCCGGAGGGACAGCCATCGGCCGCTGCGGTGCACCCTGGTGTGGTGCGACTCGGCAGCAGCTCGTCAGCCCTGGCAGAGCAAACGGGGCTATGCAAATGAGCCCGGGGGCTCGGGGACGTCTCCGTCACCCTGCCCTGTGTACCGTGCAGCCACACGGCCGGCTCTGGGGGAGGCTCGAAGCTCTGCAGGGAAGAACGCAGGCCTGGCTGTATTTCGGGCTCCGTTCTCTGCTGTGGGATCCCCCCTCCGCGTCCGGCCTGCCCTCCCCTCGGCCGGTGCCTGCGGAGGAGAGCGAGGAGGGGGGTTAATCCGGCCGTGGCTGCCTCACGGCCTCGCGCCGGGCCGGTGTCCCCACGGAGAAAGCGGGGGCAAGGAACCCCCCTCGCTTGCAGGAGCCGGGAGGCGGTAGCCCCTCGATCTTCGGCAACGCGGCAGGGAAAGGACGCGGGGAGGAGAACCGGAGCAGGCCAGAGCGAGCCGCTTTGCTCTCAGAGACATGGAGGTGTATCCGGAGCCGGTCACAAGGCCGGAGCTGTCCCCGGGCGGCTGGTTCACCTCAGACACTGAGCGGAGAAGGAGCCCAGGACTGGGCCCGGTGACGGAGCGACTGCTGCCGGGCCTGGACACGTGGAGTCAACCCATCTCCTGCCTGGATGCCGGTTCTGGATCAGCTCTGCCCTGCTGCCAGTATCTATGGTGCCTGAGATCAGCCTAGGAGCCTTTGGTACCCATGTGTGCCCCCTAGCAACAACAGCATCTTCGCCTGCCTAGCGACAGCCCCAGGCCTCAGCTGGATCCCTCCGGCCCTGCTGACACGGGGCGTCTGAGGGACCTGGAACCTGAGGAGAAAAGGGGTTGATGGTGTCACCCACAACGAGGGAAGTCCCCGGGCACAAGCTTGGTGATGGTGAAGTCTGACTTTATTTTGCACAAACACATCCACAAACAAACAATTTAGCTGAGCACCTCCTGATTAGGGTTGAGCAAAAAATGGGGAAAAGAAAAAAGAGAGAGAAAAGAAAAAAGAGAAAACAGAGAGGGAAACAAGAAAAAAGAGAGAGGGGAAAAAGGAAAAAAAGGGAAACGAGAGAGAGAAAAAGAGAGAGAAAGAGGAAAAGAGAGAGAGAAAAGAAAAAGAGATAAAAGAGAGGGAAACAAGAAAAAAGAGAGAGGGGAAAAAGGAAAAAAGGAAAAAGAGAGAGAGAAAAAGAGAGAGAAAGAGGAAAAGAGAGAGAGAAAAGAAAAAAGAGATAAAGGAGAGGGAAACAAGAAAAAAGAGAGAGGGGAAAAAGGAAAAAAGGAAAAAAGAGAGAGAGAAAAGAGAGCGAAAGAGGAAAAGAGAGAGAGAAAAGAAAAAAGAGATAAAAGAGAGGGAAACAAGAAAAAAGAGAGAGGGGGAAAAAGGAAAAAAGGAAAAAGAGAGAGAAAGAGAAAAAGAGAGAGAGAAAAGAAAAAAGAGATAAAAGAGAGGGAAACAAGAAAAAGAGAGAGGGGAAAAAGGAAAAAAGGAAAAAGAGAGAGAGAGAAAAAGAGAAAGAGGAAAAGAGAGAGAGAAAAGAAAAAAGAGATAAAAGAGAGGGAAACAAGAAAAAAGAGAGGGGAAAAAGGAAAAAAGGAAAAAGAGAGAGAGAAAATGAGAAAGAGGAAAAGAGAGAGAGAAAAAGAAAAAAGAGATAAAAGAGAGGGAAACAAGAAAAAAGAGAGAGGGAAAAAGGAAAAAAAGAGAGAGAGAAAAAGAGAAAGAGTAAAAGAGAGAGAGAAAAGAAAAAGAGATAAAAGCGAGGGAAACAAGAAAAAAGAGAGAGGGAAAAATGAAAAAGAGAGAGAGAGAAAAGAGAAAGAGGAAAAGAGAGAGAGAAAAGAAAAAAGAGATAAAAGAGAGGGAAACAAGAAAAAAGAGAGAGGGAAAAAGGAAAAAAGAGAGAGAGAAAAAGAGAAAGAGGAAAAGAGAGAGAGAAAAGAAAAAGAGATAAAAGAGAGGGAAACAAGAAAAAAGAGAGAGGGAAAAAGGAAAAAAGAGAGAGAGAGAAAAGAGAAAGAGGAAAAGAGAGAGAGAAAAGAAAAAGAGATAAAAGAGAGGGAAACAAGAAAAAAGAGAGAGGGAAAAAGGAAAAAAGAGAGAGAGAAAAAGAGAAAGAGGAAAAGAGAGAGAGAAAAGAAAAAAGAGATAAAAGAGAGGGAAACAAGAAAAAAGAGAGAGGGAAAAAGGAAAAAAAGAGAAAGAGAAAAAGAGAAAGAAAAAAGAGATACAAGAGAGGGAAACAAGAGAAAAGAGAGAAATAAAAAAAAGAAAAAAGAGGGGGGAGGGAAGAGGAAAAAAGAGAAAAACGAGAGAAAAAGAGAAACACTCTGTTTAAAACTTTCCACGGACGTCACGGACCACCAGAGGTCTGTGGACCACAGTTCGGGAACCGCTGTATAGTCCAGCAGATTTGTGGCGCATCCCCTTTCGTGGGCAAACACCCACTTCGTCAGATGCGTCACGTCTTTGCCCACGAAAGCGGATGCGCCAGTAACTGCTCATCTATAAGGTGCCACGGGATTTCTCGTTGTTTCTGTAGATTCCGACTCACACGGCGACCCCTCTGATCCTGGTCTGCAGGGATGGCCGAGCAGAGCTCCCATTGGCTGGGGATGGCTGTTCCCGGCCCACGTCCCATCCTGCCACTCCTGTTGGCCGGGGATGTCCGCTCACAGCCAATGGGAGCTACGCTTGCTCCTGCCTGTAGCCATGCAGGTGAATACAGCGGCGGCCTGCGGTCCTGTGCGTTTTTGTGTCTCTCCCAGCCTCAGCCAGCTGGGAGCACTGGGGTGTAACCCTGTAGCAGAGCAAGGTGGGGCGTCTGGACGTGGGAGAAGCAGGTGCGGTCGGTGCCCGGCCTTTGCTGACTCGGGGCCGGGACATTCCCGTGGAGGGAGGCCGAAAGGACGATGGCAGAGGTCGGTGGAACGGGAGACGGAGGAGAACCCATTCACCGTGCCTGGAGTACTGCGTAGACAGCATCTGGCGTTGGGTTACCGGTCCCCGCGCACGGTTGGTTCCTCGTCTCGGGCTCGCCGGAGCGCGCGCTCGTCTCAGGGGAGGACGCCATCTGAGAACAAGCAGAACCGCCTGGGTTACACCGTATCAGCGCAGGAAACAGACATTCACCAAGCTTGAAGGGCGGAGGAGGCAGAAATGAAACAGGTGAGACAGCTGAGATAAGAACATAAGAATGGCCTCACTGGGTCAGACCAATGGTCCATCTAGTCGTCCCACAGTGGCCAATGCCAGGTGCCCCAGAGGGAGGGAACAGAACAGGGAATCATCAAGTGATCCCACTGCTGCCACCAATTCTCAGCCTGACACACAGAGGCTAGGGACATCATTCCCACCCATCCTGGCTCATAAGCAATGATGGACCGTTCCACCATGAATGTATCGAGTTCTTTTTTGGAACCCTGTTAAAATCCTGCAGCAAGGAGTTCCACAGGTTGGTCGTGCGCTGCGTGAAGAAAAACTTCCTTTGCTTTGTTTGAAACCGGCTACCTCTACGCTGGGCTGCCCGACATCCGCCGCTGCTCTGCCAGCGTCGGAACTGCAGTAACAGCCGTCACGCCAGCTGCAGGGAATCCCAGACTCATGTCCGCAAACCTGCCTCAACTACCCCTGCTCTCCATAAATATGCCCAGTTCAGAGACCTGTCTCCTCGCACCTAGGACTAGGCAACCGCCCCCTTAGTAAAAGGGCTTTGCACAAGTCCTCTGCACGGGCGGGTGAGTTTCACGCTGGGACCTGCAACAAAGCAGCCCGTGCCTCAGTTTACCCATCTGTAACCACAGACAGGAATAGCCAGCTATTCAGTGAGCTTTGAAAAGCACTTTAAAAAGACTCTGTGCTACAGAAGTGCAACAAGTCAGTCCTCCCGTCTGTTCTCCACGTGACCCTGCAAGGCTGGGATTAACGACTGAGCACTTACAGCGCTCGGCACTTACGCTGTACTTGCTCCACTGCAGTTTGGAATAGATCGTTTCATGGCCGTTGGGCTGCGGAGAGGTGTCTCCCTGGGCAAGGACCGGGGGGCTGGAAACGAGTTCATATAGTTCCAAGGAAACTTCTGGCTTCTGGGCCTTGCTTCGGCGCTTCACTAATGCAAAACACAGAGGACACGTGCATAGTATGGCACTAGTGAAGGCAGGCGTCACAGGGAAGACAGAATTTTAGGGTCTCCAGCATGGGTTCCCAAACTGGGTGGCTGTGTCTACATTGGCAAGTTTTTCCGGAAAATCATCTGCTTTTCCGGAAAAACTTGCCAGCTTCTACACTGGCCGCTTGAATTTCCGGAAAAGCACTGACGATCTCATGTAAAATCATCAGTGTTTTTCCGGAAAAACTATGCTGCTCCCGTTCGGGCAAAAGTCTTTTTCCGAAAGACTTTTGCCCGGAAGAGCCAGTGTAGACAGCATAGTTCTGTTTTCCGCAAAAAAGCCCCGATCGCGAAAATTCCTGACAATCTAGCCGTGCTTTTCCGAAAATGCTTTTAACGGAAAACTTTTCCGTTAAAAGCATTTCCGGAAAATCGTGCTAGTGTAGACGTAGCTGGTGTGTGCGAAGAAATTCCAGGGGGTGCGCACGGTGACCCAGTCCCCCCCCCCATCAGTTCCCCTCAAGAAAGAGCCTGGTTTGTCCGTCCGCTCAGGCATCCGCCAGAACACGTGCAGCTGGCTGGGGCAGACTTCAATATGGCCACCTTAAAAGGGAAATGCCTGCTCTGCTGTTAAAAGGGCAATTTTTTTTTTTTTTTTTTTTGCTCAACAAGTTTTGCTGCTATTTTTTTGCGGGAGGGGAGGAAGTATGAGGGTTTCTCAAAAATCAAAAAGGGGGCGTGATGCTGAAAGGTTTGGGAACCATTCGTCTCCAGGGACAGGCTGGCTTCTGGCATTGTCAGGTTTTTCATGCTGTTCATTTATTTTACCCCTAAAAGGCCTAATTGGGAACCCCCGAGTTGGGGGATTTCGCTTTGACTTCAGTGGGCTCTCAGTCAGGCAGGGGGTCCGAATGTTGACTGATCCATAAGAACGGCCATACTGGGTCAGAGCAAAGATCCATCCAGCCCGGTAGCCTGTCTGCCAACAGCGGCCAATGCCAGGTGTCCCAGAGGGAGTGAACCGAACAGATAACGATCAAGCGATCTCTCTCCTGCCATCCATCTGACAGAGGCTAGGGACACCAGTCCTTACCCATCCTGGCTAACAGCCATGAATGGCCCTAACCTCCGGGAATGTATCTAGTTCTCTTTTCAACCCTGTTATAGTCCTAGACTTCACAACCTCCTTAGGCGAGGAGTTCCACAGGTTGACTGTGCGCTGTATGAAGAAGAACATCATCCTTTTATTTCATAGAATCATGGAGCTGGAAGAGACCTCAGGAGAAGAGACCTCATCAAGTCCAGCCCCCTGCCCAAAGCAGGACCAATCCCAACTTGTTTGTTTTAAACCTGCTTCTTATTCATTTCATTTGGTGGCCCGGAGTTCTTATATGATGGGACCAAGTCAATCACTTTTCCTTATTCATTTTCTCTACCCCACTCATGATTTTATAGACCTCTAGCCCCCGTTAGTCTCCTGTTTCCCAAGCTGAAAAGTCTTAATCCAGTGTTTCTTAAATTGTATTCCACGGGACACCACTGTGCCACGGAGAACAACAGAGTTCAAAATGGCCACCCTTAAAGGGGCAGGCATTTTTTTTTTTTTTTTTGCTCACCAAAAAATTCTTGGTGTTCCTCATAAAAGAATTATTGTTTGGTGTTCCCTGGTCTTGAAAAGTTTAAGAAATGCTGTCCTAGTGGGAGGGATAGCTCAGTGGTTTGAGCATTGGCCTGCTAAACCTAGGGTCCTTTCTGCCCTTGCTTTAAACTTGAAGAACGTTACAGACTTGTCAAGAGCGGACAGAGAAAGCAGGCAGTTGCGTGTTAATTTCGAAAAAGACACCCAGAACCGGTCATGCCGCTGAAGGTTTGCTGAGATTCCTGGGACCATGACAGCCGCCTGGGATGCTCAAAACCAACTCTTCTTGCAATAGTCCCAGAGAGGTAGCTGTGTGAGTCTGATATTGGTAAAGCCAAAAAGCAATCATGTAGGCTGTGTCTACATTCCGGAAAAGGGATGCTAATGAGACACTTCAGAATTGCAAATTCCGTGGGGATTTAAATATCCCCCGCGGCATTTGCATGAACACGGCTGCCGCTTTTTTCTGGCTCGGGGTTTTGCCGGAGAAAAGCGCCAGTCTAGACGCGATCTGGCGGAAAATAAACCCTTTTCCGGAAGATTTCTTATTCCTACTTTCAAGTAGGAAATAGCAAAACCCCAAGCTGGAAAAAAGCGGCAGCCATGTTCATGCAAATGCCGCGGGAGATATTTAAATCCCCGCGGAATTTGCAATTCCGAAGTGTCTCATTAGCATCCCTTTTCCGGAAAAGGGTGCCAATGTAGACACAGCCGTAGCGTTTTAAAAACTAACAGACTAGTTTATGAGCTGATGAGCTTTTGAGGCGCGAACCCACTTCTTCAGATCATATTCTGAAAGAGAACAGGCATGACCATTTTATAACAGGGATACGATGAAGGAAGGTTAAAAAAATGACAAACTGACAATTCAGCTACATAGAATGGAAGGAGGAGGCGAGGGAGAGTGACAAGAAAGGAAGAAATTGCTTACCGTAAGGGTGTATCTAGACTACAGGTTGTTTTTTTCGAAAAAAAGTGGCCTTTTTTTAAAAAAAACTTCCCCTGCGTCTACACTGCTGCCGCGTTCTTTCGAAAGTCAATCGAAAGAACGCAGCAGGTTTTTTCGATCGCGGAAAACCTCGTGTTACGAGGGAGAGCGCCTTTTTTCAAACGCGCTCTTTCGAAAAAAGGCGCGGTGAGATGCAAACTGCTTTTTCGAAGGCGAGCATCCCGACTGCCCGGGTGCGCGCTCTCGAAAAAGCGGCTTGCTTTTGCGAAAGTACTGGTTGCAGTCCGGACGCTCTTTTTCGAAAGAGGCTTTTGTCGAAAGTATCTTTCGAAAGAGGTTTGCAGTCTAGACGAAGCCTAAGAGGCAATTAAGTGGCTAATTTGAGGTCAGTACGAATATCGAAAGATGGGGAGAGGTTAACAATATTATTCGGTGGGTTGAGGTAGTTGCTATTGTAGCCTGTGGCATGGAGCAATTTAGAAAGTTTATTGTCTTTTTTTTGTTGTAGGGAATAGAAGTGTGTATAGTAGATTTCTTGTCTGGTGGTACAAAAGTCTTGCAAGGTGTTAGTCGGTGTGGATGTTTGTCTTGAGATGAGACTCTCTAAGGGTACGTCTAGACTACAGGCTTTTGTCGACAGAAATTTTGTCAACAGATACTGTCGACAAAGCTTCTGTCGACAGAGCGTCTAGACGACATCCAGTTCTGTAGACAAAGCAAGCCGCTTTGTTGACATGACAGTGTAGACGCAAAGGACGGTGTAGACGCAATAACGCCTGCTGTCGACAGAACTCTGTCGAGAAAAGGCGTTATTCCTCGTAGAATGAGGTTTGCAGCCGTCGACAAAACTGCTGAGTTCTGGCCACGTTATGTCGACAGAACTCAGCGGCAGTGTAGACGCAGGTATCGTTTTGACGACAAAAGTCCACTTTTGTCGACAAAACCCTGTAGTCTAGACACACCCTAAGTTAAAAATGTCATTCTTGATATTTTTAAGTGCTACATAGTCCTGTTTTTTGTTTCAGCTACACCAGACTAACACGGCTACATTTCGATCACTAAAAGATGGGGAGGCTGTCTTTGTTATATTGAAGGTAATTATCGTCTCCATTAAGGCCCATTTGTAATGTGTCGACTGTTAGCATCAATACAAGTTCTGAGGTCTCTCTCTGTAATCTGGTGGTAAAGACTCTTTGTTGTAAGACGCACGATGTCAGCTCTTTAAGGGAACGGCCAGTCGGATTGAAATTCCGGCTGATAGGTTTGTGTGTGTGGAGATCTCTGACGTCTGCTCTGCGAACGTTGATTCTCGACGAAGTCACTGATCAGTTTGTCCAATATACGTCACAGAGGGGCATTGCTGGCAGGCACATGATGGCATAGATCACGTTACTGGACGTACAGAACTATGAGCCCCGGATCGTGTAACTGACGTCGTTAGGTCCAGGGATGGTGTCTCCGGAGTAAATATGTGGACAAAGCTAGAAACGGGGTTTGTTGCAAGGGAAAGTTCCAGGGTTCGTTTTAACGTGGTGTGAGCATCTTCCTGAGGTTAGGTGGTTGTCTATAAGGGTGTGTCTAGACTACAGGGTTTTGTCGACAAAAGTGGACTTTTGTCGATAAAACTAAACCTGCGTCTACACTACCGCCGAGTTCTGTCGACATAACGTCGACAGAACTCAGAAGTTTTGTCGACGCCGGTAAACCTCATTTTACGAGGCATGACGCCTTCTGTCGACAGAGTTCTGTCGACAGAAGGTGTTGTTGCATGTAAGGTTGTGTCTAGACTACAGGGTTTTGTCGACAAAGCAGCTTGCTTTGTCAACAGAACTGAATGTAGTCTAGACGCTCTTTGTCGACAGAAGCTTTGTCGACAGTATCTGTCGACAAACCTTCTGTCGACAAAACCCTGGAGTCTAGACGTACCCTAAGAGAGTACAGGTCTTAAAAAAAGGAAGAAGGGATCTTTCGGAAAAGGCTTTATTTTCCGAAAGATCCCCGTCTAGACTGGCGCTTTCTTCCGGCAAAGCGCCAAGCCGGAAAAAAGCGGCAGCCATGTTTATGCAAATGAAGCGGGTGGGGGGATTTAAATCCCCGCTTCGTTTGCAATTGCGATGTGTCTAATTTGCATCCCTTTTATGGAAAAGGGATGCAGTCTAGACACAGCCTCGGAGTGTAGCATCCTGTTCCAGTATAGGTTGTGGGTTATTGATAATGCGTTGGAAAGGGTTGAGTTGGCCGCTGTAGATGCTGATAAGTGTTGATTTTCTTGGGCCTATCTAAGAGTAGCTGGTTTCTGGGTATTCATCTGGCCCTTTCCATCTGTTTTTTCACTTCCCCCGGTGGGTAATTGAGTTTTACGAATGCTTGGTAGAGATCGTGATGTTTTTGGTCTCTGTTAGTGGGACTGGAGCAGATGCGGTTGTGTCGAAGGGCTTGACTGTAGACGATGGATCGTATGGTGTGTCCTGGATGGGGGCTGGAGGCATGTAGGTAAGTGTAGCAGCCTGTGGGCTTCCTGTAGAGAGTTGTATTGATTTCGTCATCGGTGATTTGTACTGTGGGGTCCAGGAAATGGATCTCTCATGTCAGATGGTCTAGGCTAGCCGTGGTCCCCCAAAAGTGCAGCAAAGCCACTCCTGTGCCCCCCAAATGGCCCCCACTGGCTCCTCCCCCCCCCCACCTCCGGCTTCCCTCTGCTTACCGGGTTGGAGCTGCAGGGTTTTAAAAATGATGCCCAAGATGGCGGCTGTCTTAAAGGGCCAGCCTCCTTTTTTTTTTTTTTTTGGTTGTGCTCGACAATTCTGTTCTGGGGAGCTGTTTTCTTTTTCTGGTGTGGCTCTTCACATGTTTTCCGCCGCTGTTTTGGCTCTCTTTGTTAAAAGGGTTGCCACTCCTGATGTAGGCTGCGATTGATGGTGGGGTGCAGGTTGTTAAAATCTCTGTAGAAGTCTGCCTTGCAATGTGTAAGATAACGTGCAAAGAGCGCCACAAAGCGACACCATCACAGGATCTAACCACATCAGCCACACAATCTCATTCACCTGCACATCTAGCGACGTCATATACGCCATCAGGAGCCAGCAGGGCCCCTCTGCCATATACACGGGCCAAACTGGACAGCCCCTACGTAAACGAATAAATAGACACAAACCAGGAATGGTAACATAAAAAAACGCTTCAGTCTCCCCGGACACAGTGGCAGATTCAAAAGGAGCCATCCTGCAACAGAAAAACTTCAAAACCAGGCTGCAAAGAGAGACTGGAGAGCAGGGGTGTCCAAACTTTTTTCGAAGAGGGCCAGATTTGATGACGTGAACATGCGTGAGGGCCGACCATTTTGCCTGACATTCTTTGAACCATTCAAATTAAATGCAAATGAACTATTTTATGCAACGTTTATTGCAAACGGCATACTTTTCATTGCGTCACATGGACGACAAATCTAAACAGGTGTTAAACCACTCTGCCTTTCATATCTGAAGGCCAGATGAAAAAAAAAATCCAGGAAGCTGAAATATATGTCAGGAACATTGTAAAGTACATTACATATTATTGGTCATAAAGGTTGTCTGTCAACTTTTAAGTTCAAAAAATATGAACAGGAACATAATACCAAATATACATGTTGTGTCCAAATATATTTATAACTGATTTAGACCAACTGACATGAACTGAGATTTTACAATGTATTCATCTCAATACATATGGATTCGTTGGGGGCCATTAAAGATAGATATTGACAAATTACCTGTGGGGCCGTATTAAACCGGAACACGGGCCGCAATTGGCCCGTGGGCCGGACTTTGGACATGCCTGCTGCAGAGCTACAGTTCATCTGCAAATTGGACACTATCAATTTAGGATTGATCAAAGACTGTGAATGGCTAACCAACTACAAAGGAAGTTTCTCCTCTCTTGAACTATGCCTAGACAAAAAGGAGTACCAATCAAGAGGAAGGCCAGAGATAACAAGGTCAGGCTATGGCCCACTTCTAGCAGCGGATAGGGAGGTGTGAACACCACGGGCATGTCTAAACTACCCCCCTCTTTCGAAAGAGGGATGTAAATCGGGCAGATTGAAATTGCAAATGAAGCTGGGATTGGAATGTCCTGCGCTTCATTTGCATAATGGCGGCCGCGCGGGCTTTCAAAAAAGGGGCTCTCGAAAGCGAAACTGCCGTCTTGCGAAAAAAACCCAACCCTTTTTCGAAAGAATCGGTAAACCTCATTTTTTCAGGCATTACGGTTCTTTCGGAAAAGGTTTTTTTTCCCCCCTGAAAAAAACGCGTCTAGATGGCGGTTTCACTTTTGCAATACCCGTCTTCAAAAGAATGCGTGGGCACCGTTATGCAAATGAAGCGTGGGACATTCAAATGCTCGCTTCATTTGCAATTTTGGTCTGCCTAATTTACATCCCTCTTTCAAAAGAGGGGGGTAGTTTAGACATGCCCGTGGTGTTCACACCTCCCTATCCACTGCTAGAAGTGGGTTATATCCTGACTTCGTTATCTCTGGCCTTCGTCTTGATTGGTACACTCCTTTCTGCTCATAATATAGGGAGATGTACCTACTTCATAGACTTGGAAGGTTATGGAGTCCAGTCCCCTGCCTTCACAGCAGGACTAAATACCGTCTTTGACAAATTCACCCTAGATGGCCATCTCAAGGATCAAACTTGTAACCCTGGGTTTAGCAGGCCAATGCTCAAACTACTGAGCTATTCCTCCCATATATGTTGAGGTACACCAGCCTCTGGAATTTCAACCACATGCATCTGATGAAGTGGGTCTTTGCCCACGAAAGCTTATGCTCCAATAAATCCATCCATCTATAAGGTCCCCCAGGACTTCTTGTTTAAAGAGAGACACAGGAACTTGCTGGTACTTCTTTACCAGCCGCTACTTACGTGTAAAACACACGCCCAAAGCCAGGAGGAACGCCAGAAAGAAGCCGCCGGCCAGCCAGGAGATCAGCTGAACATTCTCCGTGGCTATGAAGAAGAACAAAGAAAATTTGTGAAAAGTCAAAACAACGGGAAAGAAAACGGAATTTTTCCCGTTTTCTCATCTGTGAGTGAGATGACTCCTTCCGTTAAGGGTGAGCAAGGTGCTCAGATACTGTCGTATGAGACCCTAAATAGAGTAGAAAGACTGCTCGGTTACGTCTACACTGGCACCCTTTTCCGGAAATGCTTAAAACGGAACAGTTTTAAGCGGCTGATTTTCCGGAGTAAGTGGCCAGTGTAGACAGAGCCCTCTAGTATGCATGGCAGGTCTCTCAGTCAGCCTGTACTTAACATTCCTGCTATTTCAACGCTAAAACCCAAGCTAAAAGCCCATTACAAGAGTCCTTCTTGGCACATGTTCAAGGAGGCATAAGACAAACCCGCACAAACGCAGCGTTTAAACTGTTCTCGAACGGGATGCTTAACCTCTTTTGGCGTGTTCTAAGACTGAACAGAGGCGCTGTGTCTACACTGGCATGAATTTCCGGAAATGCCTAAAACGGAACAGTTTTCCGTTATAAGTATTTCCGGAAAAAGAGCATCTACACTGGCAGGCTGCTTTTCCGGAAAAGCCCTTTTTCCGGAAAAGTGTCTGTGGCCAATGTAGACGCGCTTTTCCGGAAAAAAGCCCCGATTGTCATTTTCGCGATCGGGGCTTTTTTCTGGAAAAGACTACTGGGCTGTCTACACTGGCCCTATTCTGGAACAGTTTTTCGGAAAAAGGACTTTTGCCCGATCAGGAGCAGCATAGTTTTTCCGGAAAAGCAGCTGATTTCTTACAGTAAATCGTCACTGCTTTTCCGGAAATTCAAGGGCCAGTGTAGACAGCTGGCAGCTTATTTTGGAAAAGCGGCTGCTTTTCCGGAATAAGTGGCCCAGTGTAGACACAGCCAGGGAGTCCTAACTTCAGGACAATGTGATCTTCACTCTCTGTATAATTAGAACATAAGAACGGCCGGACTGGGTCAGACCAAAGGTCCATCCAGTCCATTATCCCGTCTGCCGACTGTGGCCAGCACCAGAAGGAGTGAACCGAACAGCGAACGATCAATCCATCTCTCCCCTGCCCTCCATCTCCACCCTCTGACAACAAGGGTTAGAGCCGTGTTTCTTAAATTGTGCTCTGCGGCGCGAGGCAGTTGGAGGTGTGCCGCGGAGAACAGAGTTCAAAATGGCCGCCCTTAAAGGGACAGGCGACTTTTTTTTTTTTTTTGGCTCAATAACTCTCCCCTGACCTTTATTTTTTCCCTCAACAAAAAAATCCTTGGTGTTCTTCCTAAAAAAAAAAGTTGGGTGTTCCTTGTTCTTAAAAAGTTTAAGAAACACTGCGCTAGAGACATCATTCCGTACCCATCCTGGCTAATAGCTGTGACGATGAATTGGGGATCCCCCTTCCTAGACCATCAGCCTTCTGCTTAGGCTGTTTCCTTCATGGTTCCCAGCTAGCCACTGCCCCTCCCCCCGGAAACCTCCCTTCCTTTGTTCCCTCCCTGCCTTCAACCGGTCGGATACATTGGGTCTTTGCCTATTTGACCCCCGGCAGCCATCCTGACTCTGGATCAGCTCTGCCCTGCTTCCAGCATCTGTGGTGCCTGAGATCAGCCTAGGAGCCTTTGGTACCCAGGTGTGCCCCCTAGCAACAACAGCATCTTTGCCTGCCTAGCGACAGCCCCAGGCCTCAGTTGGATCCCTCCGGCCCTGCTGACACGGGCAGAGTCTGAGGGACCCGGAACCTGAGGAGAAAAGGGGCTGATGGTGTCACCCACGCCGAGGGAAGTCCCCGGGCACAAGCTTGGTGATGGTGAAGTCTGACTTTATTTTGCACAAACACATCCACAAACAAACAATTTAGCGGAGCACCTCCTGATTAGGGTTGAGCAAAAAATGGGGAAAAGAAAATCGGGGCAGTGCTACAGATACCGGCTTGTAGGGATCACCCCCAGCGTAAACACAGCAACCAGTGGCGGCCCAGAGTGTATGGCCTACCCACTACATCGGGGTTCCCAACTTTTTTCGGTCCCCATACCTCCTTGGCTTTTAGTAAACTTTCCCCCTACCCCCTATTCAATATGAAAGGACATAAATTCTAGACTCTAGAATCCACAACTTTTTTCATGACCACTACTACTTTGGGAATATTTCAATTAGGAGAATCGAGTTATTTACCAAATATCCCCCGCACTTCCTTGACAAGCGTCTCGTACCCCCTGGGGGTACGTGGACCCCAGGTTGGGAACCCCTGCACGACATCATAATAGCCAGGAATGGACTTAACCTCCACTTTTCAACCCTAGCTTTCACAACCTCCTCCGGCGAGGAGTTCCACAGGTTGACGGAATGAAGAAGAATTGCCCAGCATTGTCAGCTGTGAATCACCTCCTCATAGAATCCTTGAGCTGGAAGAGACCTCAGGAGGTCATCAAGTCCAGCCCCCTCTCCAAGGCAGGACCAATCCCAGTTCAGCCGGCTGCCTTCGTAACTTCATCTCTTGCCCATTGCACTGTTCTGCGACGCACCCAATCTGGATTGTCTCGGGACAGCCTTTGTTAGTCGCTACCACATGTTACAACACTGCTGACACGCTGTAGCCCCATATCACAGGCACTAGCACTACCACGCAGCCACTCAAAAATCATTTCGCTTGCCGTAAGCAGCCCTTGCAACCGAGGCATGTAGGTCGGGGCCTGTGCAAACACGCTTGTGGTTTGGCAGCTACTTGAATGTTTTCCGTTGATTGATCCCCCGCGCTTTTGCTTGATAGCGATCTCCGGACTTGTCAAAGCCTAATCTCACTGCACTTCAAAGAGTTGCGCTTTGCAGCCGCGCGTGCTGAGCAATGCTGCAAGTGGCAAGCTGGAGCCTCAGAGGTGTCGAGCGCTTGCAGCTCCCGGACCCTGTGTGAAATGTTGAGATGCGTTTCCGGGTGGGACGAAATGCGCTGGCGAGGCAGTATGTGGGGGCATGGGTCTCCCGTCTGTTTCCTTACTAACGTGGAGGGCTGTGGATCCCAACCTTCTCCAGCATACGGACCCCTTTTCAAGCTATGAAAATTTCATGGACCACCCCTCACTGCGGGAGAAAAAAAGAAAAAAAGAGAGGGGGGGGGAAGAGGAAAAAAGAGAGAGAAAGAGAAAAAAGAGAGGAAGAAAAAAGAAGAGAGAGAAAGCATGAAAAAAGAGAGAGAGAAAAGAAAAAAGAGAAAAGAGAGAGGGAAACAAGGAAAAAGAGAGAGAGAAAGAGAAAAAAGAGAAAAGAGAGAGGGAAACAAGGAAAAAGAGAGAGAAAGAGAAAAAAGAGAGAGGGGGAAAAAGGAAAAAAGAGAAAAGAGAGAGAGAGAAAAGAGACAAGAGAGGGAAACAAGAAAAAAGAGTCAAAGATAGAGAGAAAAAGAGGAACAAAGATAAATAGCAAAAAGAGAGAAAAGAGAGAGGGAAACAAGGAAAAAGAGAGAGAAAGAGAAAAAAGAGAGAGGAGGAAAAAAGGAGAAACGAGAGAGAGAGAAAAGAGACAAGAGAGGGAAACAAGAAAAAAGAGTCAAAAAAGGAGAAAAAGAGAGAGAGAAAAGGGAGAGAGAAAGAGAAAAAAGATTGGAAAAAAAGGAACAAAGATAAATAGCAAAAAGAAAGAAAAGAGAAAAGAGAGAGGGAAAGAAGGGAAAAGAGAGAGAAAGAGAAAAAAGAGAGAGGGAAAAAGAGAGAAAAAGAAAGAGAGAGAAAAGAGAGAGAGAAAAGAAAAAAGAGAGACACAAGAGGGAAACAAGAAAAAAGAGTCAAAAAAGAAGAAAAAGAGAGAGAGAAAAGAGAGAGAAAGAGAAAAAAGAGAGGAAAAAAAGGAACAAAGATAAATAGCAAAAAGAGAGAGGGAAACAAGGAAAAAGAGAGAGAGAAAGAGAAAAAGAGAGAGGGGGAAAAAGGAAAAAAGAGAAAAGAGAGAGAGAAAAGAGACAAGAGAGGGAAACAAGAAAAAAGAGTCAAAAAGGAGAAAGAGAGAGAGAGAAAAGAGACAAGAGAGGGAAACAAGAAAAAAGAGTCAAAAAGGAGAAAAAGAGAGAGAGAAAAGAGAAAGAGAAAAAAGAGAGGAAAAAAAGAGGAACAAAGATAAATAGCAAAAAGAAAGGAGAAAAGAGAGATGGAAAGAAGGGAAAAGAGAGAGAAAGAGAAAAAAGAGAGGGGGGAAAAAAGGAAAAAAGAGAAAAGAGAGAGAGAGAAAAGAGACAAGAGAGGGAAACAAGAAAAAAGAGTCAAAAAGGAGAAAAAGAGAGAGAGAAAAGAGAGAAAGAGAAAAAAGAAAGGAAAAAAAGAGGAACAAAGATAAATAGCAAAAAGAGAAAAGAGAAAAGAGAGAGGGAAACAAAGAAAAAGAGAGAGAAAAGAGAGAGAAAGAGAAAAAAGAGAGGGGGGAATAAGAGGAAAAAAGAAAAAAGAGAGACAAGAGAGGGAAACAAGAAAAAAGAGACAGAAGAAGAGAGCGAGAAAAAGAGAGAGAAAGAGAAAAAAGTGAAGGGGAAACTAAGAGGAAAAAAGAGAGAAAAGAGAAAGAAAGAAAGAAAAAAGAGGGGTGTGGAAAAAAAGAGGAAAAAAGACAGAAAGAAAAAGAAAAGAGAAAAAGAGAACAAGAAAAGAAAAAAGAAAAAATAGATGGAAACAAGAAAAGAGAGTCAAAAAAAGAGAAAAAGAAAGAGAAAAGAGAGAAAGAAAAAAGAGAGAGGGAAAAAAGAGGAACAAAGAAAAAATAGCAAAGAGAGAAAAGAAAAAGAGAGAAAAGAGAGGGCAACAAGAAAAAAGAGACAGAAAAAGAGGACAAGAGAGAGAAAGAAAAAGAGAGGGAAACAAGGAAAAAGAGAGAGAGAAAAAGGAAAAAAGAAAAAAGAGAGAGGGAAAAAAAGAGGAACAAAGAAAAAATAGCAATAAGAGAAGAGAAAAAAGAGAGAAAAGAGAGGGAAACAAGAAAAAAGTGACAGAAAAAGAGAAAAAGAGAGCAAGAAAAGAGAGAGAAAGAGAAAAAAGAGAGAGGGAAAAGAGGAAAGACGAAAAAGACAGAGAAAGAAAAAAGAGAGAAAGGAGAAAAAGAGAAAAGCGAGGGAAACAAGAAAAAAGTGTCAAAAAGGGAGAGAGAGAGAAGAGAGAAACAGAAAAAAGAGAGAAGGGGAAAATAAGAGGAAAAAAGAAAAAAGTGAGAAAAGAGAAAAATGAGAGAGAGAGAAAAGAAAGAAGAGAGAAAAGAGAGAGGAAACAAGAACAAAGAGCAAGGAAAGAGAGGAAAAGAGAGGGGAAGAAAGAGAGAAAAAGAAAGGCACCCGATCCTTATTTTAAACTTCCCCCGGACCCTTTGCAGTACCGTCGTGGACCACTCACCACGGCCCACAGGTTGGGAATCACTGACGTGGCCTCTTTTTGCGCCTGCTCCCTTTCCTACTCAAGAATGGCCGTTTAGCAAGAAACGGATCACGCGCCTTGTTTTTACCGGGCCGAACCATCATCTTTGCCGTCCTTCCTGTGGTTACCTCTGTTTACAGCATGTGGGGCGGAGCACAGAGGTTCGGTCTGAGGACAGACCTGGTGGCTCGCTTTTGCGCAAGAGGGCTTTTGCCCGAACGGGAGCAGCATCGTATTTCCGCAAGAACACTGACGATCTTACATGAGATCGTCAGTGTTCTCGCGGAAATTCAAGCGGCCAGTGTAGACAGCTGGCAAGCTTTTCCGCAAAAGCAGCTGCGTTTGCGGAAAAACTTGCCAGTCTAGACGCAGCCAGAAAGCTAGCTTTATCGGGGAGGTATAGCTCAGTGGTTTGAGCATTGGCCTGCTAAACCTAGGGTTGTGAGTTCAATCCTTGAGGGGGCCATTCAGGGAACTGGGGCAAATCTGGTATGGAGGGCAGGGGACTGGACTCAAGGTCCCTTCCAGCTCTATGAGGTCGGTTTATCTCCATATTCAATAGCACAAGGTCAGGAAGATCATTATGTTCTGATTGAAGCCACCACGTACAAGGTAATGAGAGGTATCCAGGTACATCAGAGGGTGTCAACCTAGTATGTTTAAGGGTGGCACCTTGAGACATGAATCATAGAATAATAGGACTGGAAGGGACCTCGAGAGGTCATCAAATCCAGCCCCTCTGCCCTCAAGGCAGGACCATGCTCTGTCTACACCATCCCTGACAGATGTCTATCTAACCTGTTCTTAAATATCTCCAGAGAGGGAGATTCCACCACCTCCCTTGGCAATTTATTCCAATATTTGACCACCCTGACAGTTAGGAATTTTTTCCTAATGTCCAATCTAAACCTCCCCTGCTGCACTTTAAGCCCATTACTCCTTGTCCTGTCCTCAGTAACCAAGAGGAACAAATTTTCTCCTTCCTCCTTGTGACACCCTTTTAGATATTTGAAAACCGCTCTCATGTCCCCCCTTAATCTTCTTTTTTCCAAACTAAACAAGCCCAGTTCATGAAGCCTGGCTTCATAGGTCATGTTCTCTAGACCTTTAATCATTCTTGTCGCTCTTCTCTGGACCCTTTCCAATTTCTCCACCTCTTTCTTGAAATGTGGCACCCAGAACTGGACCCAGTACTCCAGCTGAGGCCTAACTAGTGCAGAGTAGAGCGGCAGAATGACTTCACGAGTTTTGCTTACAACACACCTGTTGATACAACCTAGAATCATATTTGCTTGTTTTGCAACAGCATCACACTGTTGACTCATATTCAACTTGTGGTCCACTCTGACCCCTAGATCCCTTTCCGCCATGCTCCTTCCTAGACAGTCGCTTCCCATCTTGAGACAGTCGCTTCCCATCTTGTATGTACTCGTGTGAACTGTTGACGTCTGGCTTAGACACGCAAGGTGCTAGAAACCGTAAGTCGTGTGACGATAAACCTGGTTCTAGCGCCTTTGCACCGTGCCTGATTTGTGGTCCTTGGGGGTTCTTAGAAGTTTGCAGCACTGGCTACCTGTGTAAAGCCTGCACGGTGTTCGGAAAGAGCGTGCGCATTCGGAGACCGCACACAGCCGAAGAGTTATCAAGCTATGCTTGTGGGTGTCAGTAACCGTAGAGTACAGCTTGCCTGTGGTCAGATAGACCAGAGAATCTAATGGGACTCCAGGGAAGGCTGTTACAAGGACCCAGGAGTTCACCTTTCTGCCTCGCTTGGGGAAACCAAATTTTAGAAGGCACCACCAGCCTGGGGAATTTGCCCAAACGAAGGCCTCTGTGGCCATGAGCTATTGTGACACACCCCGAACAGTGTGAGAACCACCACAGTCCCCACAGCTAAGTTTCTGGACTTTAAACACACACAGCTGCCCCATGAAGGCAGGGGGACCGGACTCGATGACCTCTCGAGGTCCCTTCCAGTCCTAGTATTCTATGATTCTAATATAGCCACAGAGGGTAAAGAGCAAAGGTTTGGCTAATCCAGGGGTGGCCAACCTGTTCCAGATGAAGATCCAGCTGGATCCAGCGCAAAAAGTTATAGAGCAAAAAAAAACAAAACAAGACTGGCCCTTTAAGAAGGCTTTTTGACCTCAGCAGGCTCCCATCGGCTCGGTGAGCCATGCCTGGGCTAATGTGTAAGAAAAACAACCAATCCCTTTGTGCAAGGAATCTGAATTCTGCAATCGGGCCTCACAATCCTGATACCTTACCCATGAACTCACGACAATTAGTCTAATTAGACAATTCGTTTTATTGGTGGGGGAAAAAGTTACACTTCTGGGCTGATCACTCCCAAGGCCGAGAGAAATGCAGTGTCAATAACTCTATAATGTAGAAGGCAGACGTTAGGTTTCTCGGGCTAATTCGTTTGACTAACAACGGGGGGAGAATTAACAGAGAGGGCCAAATTCTTCTTGCGTTATTCATCCAGATGGTGCCTGACCCAAACCCCATTGAAGTCAAAAGCTTCAGGGGGTAGCCGAGTTACTCGGTACAGAATCAATTTAAAAAACAATAGCCGGGTAGCACTTTAAAGAGTAACTAAGAAGTGGGTTGTGCCCACGAAAGCTCATGATCCCATCTACATGTTTCGTTAGTCTATAAAGTGCTACCAGACCATTTGTGGGTTTTTTCTGTGCGTCTACACTGGCATGATTTTCCGGAAATGCTTTTAACGGAAAAGTTTTCCGTTAAAAGCATTTTTGGAAAAATCGCTCCATGGCCAATCTAGACGCGCTTTTCCGCAAAAAAGCCCCGATCGCCATTTTCGCGATCGGGGCTTTTTTGCGGAAAACAGTACTGTGCTGTCTACACTGACTGCAAAGACTTTTGCCCGAACGGGAGCAGCGTAGTATTTTCGGAAAAGCACTGACAATCTTTCATGAGATCGTCAGTGCTTTTCCGGAAATTCAAGCGGCCAGTGTAGACAGCTGGCAAGTTTTTCCGCAAAATCAGATGATTTTGCGGAAAAACTTGCCAGTCTAGACACAGCCTAAGGGGACATCTACACTTACTCTCTACTTCGAACTAGGGATGCATATGTAGACGTACCCTAACAAACTAACTTGGCTACTCCCCGAAGCGCCGAAACATTTTTTGGACCCTGTATCCCCTTGGCTTTTAGTAAACCTTCCTGTACCCCCTATTCAATATGAACGGAAATAAATTCTAGACTCTAGAATCCACAACTTTTTTCACTAACACTCCGACTTTTGGAATATTTCAATTAGGATAATCGAGTTATTTACCAAATATTCCCCATACTCCCTTGACAAGCTTCTCGTACCTCCTGGGGGGGATGCGTACCCCAGGTTGGGAACCCCTGGATTAGATTAATGATCCCTTTGAATACCAGGGAAAACATTAAAGAATAAATAAACTCAGTTCATAATACTGATGGCTCTTTCTGGGATGTAAAAAAAATGATCATATTTCTGAAACAATTGACAAAATGCCATGCCCAAGAAACACTGTATTTTATTTAAAATCTAATCTATATGAAATATATTTGTTAATGATGCTATACCCAGCCTGGATTCTTAGATCGTACAAATTAGATTCCTGAAAATGCGATCTTGTTTCAGTTATAAAAACACACCAATCCAACATTAGGAGAATCAACACATTACTGTTAACGATTTGTTTTTAGATTCATAAAGTTATATTAAGCACCACTTTTATGTTCCATAAGTGTGAGCTACATTTTATTTGAATTCTAAGGTATAATGCCCACTAAAATAGTCTAAGATACAATTATAAATAACATAGATCGGGAATATTTTTACAAATAATTTTTTTATCATGACAATAGTCCATAAATATAGATAGGTTTAGCCCTGCTAATTAGCAGTACTGTTTTGAACACAGTACATTTCTATATCCCGGGACAGGAGAGGCAAATAATTAAATTCCAGTAATACAATTACTGGAATTTATAGTATAATATTACCAAAATTGATATGATAATTATATTATATATTATAAGTATAGTATAAATATTACCAATATTTATAATATAATGTTTGCCTTAGGGATAGAGAGTATCTACTAGAAAGTCTACGATTGCTATAAAATATGGCAAATTTGCCTTTTTGGACAATATTTGCTCATTCTTTTGCAGAAAATATGTACAGGAAGCTATGAACATATGTGAATTTTTTTTCATAAAAAAACTGCAAACTATTTTTCCCTAATTCTCAACTACAGAGGTTATTATAGAACCATCTGACACTATAAAATAGCTATGTATTCTGCGTCAAACCAATGAACTATCAGAAAATGGTCTGAGATTGTCTCAGGGTGATGAATTGCCGAGGGAGGTTGTAGAATCTCCCTCACTGAAGATTTTTAAGAGCAGGTTAGACAGAGACCTGCCAGGGATGGTATACCTAGACTTTAGTAAGGCATTTGATACGGTCTCGCATGATATTCTTATTGATAAACTAGGCAAATATAACTTAGATAGGGCCACGATAAGGTGGGTGCATAATTGGCTGGATAACCGTAGTCAGAGAGTGGTTGTTAACGGTGCTAAATCCTGCTGGAAAGGGATAACAAGTGGAGTTCCGCAAGGGTCTGTTTTGGGACCCGTACTGTTCAATATCTTCATCAATGATGTAGATATTGGGATAGAGAGTATGCTTATTAAGTTTGCAGATGATACCAAACTGGGTGGGGTTGCGACTTCTTTGGAGGATAGGGACATAATTCAAAATGACCTTAGCAAGTTAGAGAAATGGTCAGAGGTAAACAGGATGAGGTTTAATAAAGAGAAATGCAAAGTGCTCCACTTAGGAAGGAACAATCAGTTCCATACATACAAGATGGGAAGCGACTGTCTAGGAAGGAGCATGGCGGAAAGGGATCTAGGGGTCATAGTGGACCACAAGTTGAATATGAGTCAACAGTGTGATGCTGTTGCAAAAAAAGCAAATATGATTCTAGGTTGTATCAACAGGTGTGTTGTAAGCAAAACTCGTGAAGTCATTCTGCCGCTCTACTCTGCACTAGTTAGGCCTCAGCTGGAGTACTGGGTCCAGTTCTGGGCGCCCCATTTCAAGAAAGATGTGGAGAAATTGGAAAGGGTCCAGAGAAGAGCGACAAGAATGATGAAAGGTCTAGAGAACATGACCTATGAAGCCAGGCTTCATGAACTGGGCTTGTTTAGTTTGGAAAAAAGAAGATTAAGGGGGGACATGAGAGCGGTTTTCAAATATCTAAAAGGGTGTCACAAGGAGGAAGGAGAAAATTTGTTCCTCTTGGTTTCTGAGGACAGGACAAGGAGTAATGGGCTTAAAGTGCAGCAGGGGAGATTTAGATTGGACATTAGGAAAAAATTCCTAACTGTCAGGGTGGTCAAATATTGGAATAAATTGCCAAGGGAGGTGGTGGAATCTCCCTCTCTGGAGATATTTAAGAACAGGTTAGATAGACATCTGTCAGGGATGGTGTAGACGGAGCTTGGTCCTGCCTTGAGGGCGGGGGGCTGGACTCGATGACCTCTTGAGGTCCCTTCCAGTCCTATGATTCTATGATTCTATGGTCTACCCAATATTTTAGTCCTGCCAGTGTTGCAGAGGTCTGGATGAGTCAACCAGTCAAGGTCCCTTCCAGTTCTATGATACTGTGATTCTATAATTTCATCATCATGAATGACAGCATTTTAAAATCAATGCAATCACCGACCTGCAATCTTCACTAATGTCCCAGATTGAAGACATTGGCTACGTCTAGACTGGCCTGATTTTCTGGAAATGCTTTTAAAGGAAAAGTTTCCGTTAAAAGCATTTTCGGAAAAGCGCGTCTAGATTGGCAGGGACTTTTGCGGAAAAGCATCCGTGCCAATCTAGATGCAGTTTTCCGCAAAAAAGTCCCGATCGCCATTTTCGTAATCGGGGCTTTTTTTGCGGAAAACAGAACTATGCTGTCTACACTGGCCTTTTTGGGCAAAAGTCTTTCGGAAAAAGACTTTTGCCCGAACGGGAGCAGCATAGTTTTTCCGGGAAAGCGCTGATGATTTTAAAGGAGATCGTCAGTGCTTTTCCGGAAATTCAAGCGGCCAGTGTAGACAGCTGGCAAGTTTTTCCGCAAAATCAAATGATTTTGCAGAAAAACTTGCCAGTCTAGACACAGCCATTGTGTCTTACTGTTGCTTTCTGGATGAAACTGACAGCACTTTTATCTACCGCTAGCTTTCTGGGATTGTTTTGATGCACGTTCAGGACAGCTAGAATAATCCGTCGTGCTTGTCCTGGGGGCGACTGAAGATCGTTTTTAACTCCTCTGATGTTGGAGAGGGAGTTCCGGGGTGCCAGTGAATTTGCAGTACTGTAACCGACTCCGAGATCTCTCTCTTGATCGGGAACAGCGCGTTTAGGATGGCTCGTTGGGAAGCTGGTGGGCATTTTTTGTTTTGCGTTCGATACTGAATTTTAGTGCCTAGTCCTCCAGGACTGTGATATCCCTTCTAAACTAAACAAACCCAATTCTTTCAGTCTTACTGCCCTGTATAAAACTATGGTACGCCCACATCTTGAATACTGTGTCCAGATGTGGTCTCCTCACCTCCAAAAAGATATTTTGGCCTTGGAAAGGGTTCAGAAAAGGGCAACTAAAATGATTCGGGGGTTGGAACGGGTCCCATATGAGGAGAGGTTAAAGCGATGGGGACTTTTCAGTTTAGAAAAGAGGAGACTGAGGGGGGATAGGATAGAGGTCTATAAAATCAGGAGTGGTGTGGAGAGGGCGGATAAAGAAAAGTTATTTATTAGTTCCCATAATAGAAGAACGAGAGGACACCAAATGAAATGAATGGGGAGCAGGTTTAGATCTAATAAGCGAAAGTTCTTCTTCACACAGCGTGTAGTTAACCTGTGGAACTCCTCGCCGGAGGAGGCTGTGAAGGCTAGGACTATTACAGAGTTGAAAGAGAAGCTAGATAATTTCATGGAGGTTAGGTCCATAAAAGGCGATTAGCCAGGGGATAGAAATGGTGCCCCCTGGCCTCTGTTTGTCAGAGGCTGGAGACAAATTGCTTGATCATTGTCTTCAGTCCATCCTCTCTGGGGCACCTGGTGCTGGCCACAGTCAGCAGACAGGATACTGGGTTAGATGGACTTTTGGTCTGACCCAGTGTAGCTGTTCTTATGTTCAGTTTTCCCTCATAGGTCATTTATGGATCGGCTGAACAGCACCAGTCCAATGTAAGTCTACGGAGGCCACCACAATTTACCTCTTTCTATTCGGAACATGGACCTCACCATCTGGGTGCCCTTTGTATTTCTTGCCCTTGGGGTCACCTGGTTTTTGGCTGTCCTGGGGGAGATGGGATTGGAACCCACAACCTTATGCTCCTCAAGCAAGTGCCCTAGTCGGCACAGGAACCAGCCTCACGATGCTGCTATCAAGGCACCCCTTATCCCTCCTGCCCCAGAGCTACCCAGCTTTTAGTCATCCTATCCTATCCCATTTCAGGGGACACAGGATTTGAACCCATGAATCTGTCCTTGTCTAGGGGAGCACCTTATCCACTAGGCCATGCCAGAACCCACTACACCACTTTACTGTCAGGGGAGTGGATAGGTTTCCCCCTTTGCTTTCTCTCTTTTAATGGGACAGTCTGGGAATGCTTTTGGGGTCTTTTAATGGGCCTGAATTTAATGGTTATCTTAATCCCCCGGCCTCTTTTTAGAAACAAACTCCCTGTGCTCAGGGCAGAAGCCGCGAGCTGCCCAAAACTCACCACCTTCCACCAGCTCTGCTCCTAGGAGCTGAGTCCCCGTTGGTTTCGTTCGTGCGGTTGTTGGAGCCACTGAGCGAAAGGGGAAAGACACAGGAGAGGAAAGGAGACACACTCACCCTTGACGACAATCAGATGAATCCCGTCCGTTCTCGAATGGACCGGTGGTGGCCCTATGACCACGTCACAATAATATAGTCCACTGTCATTCATGGACGCAGCAGGGATGGAGAGAGAGCTGATGTTCTTCTCGAATTCTAACCGGGCCCTAAAATGTCCAGCAGCGACCGAGACAGGGGCGCTGGTATTGGGACGAGTCATCCTAAATTGCAGGATCCTGTCTGACGTATTACGGGAATTATTATACATCCAGATTATCTCGTAGAATGGATTGGCCATCTCCGGCGATCCATTAAAGCGGCATTCAAAGGAGATGGGTTCCCCTTCCGCGATCTCCAGAGGGTTCCCCGGAAAACCTAAAGGAGAAAAAAACAAGTGAACAGCATCTCAGCAAACTCTGGACCCCTCCTGCTTTGTAGGGAATCTTTGGACTTTTTACACCCACCAATGTCAACGCCCGTCTGGCTACGATGAAGCTGTTTAAACAAATGTGTTGCAAAGGAAGAAAAAAACTTGGTGTGTCTGAAAACTGGATTCGTTAAAGCGGCATTCAAAGAAGACGGGTTCGCCTTCCGCTACTGAGATCTCCAGACGGTTCCCCCCAAAACCTATAGGAAAAAAAAAACCCGAGTGAACAGCATCTCAGCAAACTCTGGACCCCTCCTGCTTTGTAGGGAATCTTTGGACTTTTTACACCCACCAATTTCATCGCCCGTCTGGCTACGATGAAGCTGTTTAAACAAATGTGTTGCAAAGGAAGAAAAAAACTTGGTGTGTCTGCAAACTAGGTACTGAGGGTGCTTATAATAAAGTTAATAAAAAAATGGTTGAGAAACGCAGGGTAGACAATAGACTTTAGACTTTCATCCCTCTCCGGGCAATGCTGGATTTTGCAAATCGTCTTTTTGAAATATTTTGGCTAGCAATACAATCTAGCTGCGCACACAACTACTTCCTTCCAGTTTTTAACCAGCTGCCCCAAATACTTAATGTTACTTAGATAAAGTTCCCTCATCAGTATTTTTTGCAAATGCCAAGAAATAATTATTTCATCACAGTCTAGCAAACCCATAAAAAAACAGGACAGGAAAAAAGGTCTAATTAATTCACTTCAATCCTTTCTTTGTGGATAAGAAAAGGGATTTTTTTTCCCATTGCAAAGCAACTTCATCCATCTATTTTCCATGTTAATTTCTCAGTTTATATTGCAATGCTGACTTATATTTGAACACAAAAGCATAATGATATGCTCATTGCTATATATATGTTTTCATTTAAACACAGTTCAGAAGAAAACTTTGCCTTCTTTTCATCGCACTGGCCTTTTTATTCACTTTTTTGGTCCAAGCTACATAAAACCAGGTCCTTTTTGTGTGTGAATATCTCTTGGCTACACTTAAAAACCAACACATCGTCTGATAGCACTTTAAAGACGAACAAAACATGTAGATTAGTAACAGAGATGTAGCCGTGTTAATCTGGTCTTGCTGAAGCAAACGACAGGACTATGTAGCACTTTAAAGATGGTTTATTAAGTGATGAGCTTTCGTGGGCTAGACCCACTTCCTCAGATCAAATTGGAGAGGTATCATGAGTTTTCGTGGGCTCTGGGTTCAGCATTCTTTGTATGTCAGGTTCCATTAAAAAAGACAAAATCCAAGCAGAACAACTCTCTGTCATTCAAAGCACCGAGGAAGATTTGCAGTAGGGAAACTGAGGCGCAAGGAACAGAGCCCCGAGCACATCCACAAAATTCAACTCAAAGCCAGATTCGAAGGCCGTGAAGAAATCCAGAGGTGCTCCGATTTCGGGGTTTGGCTCAGCCGGGTGGGCCAGCTGTGTCTGGATTCTGAGCCCCTCCAAGATCTAGGGTTGGCGTTTGGGCTCATCTTTATTATTTCATCTCCCCCTTTTCCGATTTTAATCACCCCATGCCCAGTTTCCACCTGGCTCTTCTCCTGAGCAAACTCCCCAAAGGCCCAAGGATATCTGAGTGAGGTGACTCTACTTACCTAGGGAAAGGAACGCTTCCAGAAAGAGGAAACCCACCAACGCAGCGATGGAAAGAGCCATGTTTATCCCACGCTTGCTCTTGCCTCTTACATCTCTCTCTGCGTCCCAAGGCCTGTGTTGTTTGTGGAGTCTGCAGACACCATGTATTGGTAGCAGAGGCTGCAACCCGGGCGTGCGTCTGAGCAGGCGAGAGAGCAAATGTCTCACCTCACCCAGGGCGTGGTCTGCAGGGTGCACACGAGCACACGGCGTGAGACAGAACCCTAAGAATAACCCAGCTCTGCCCCCACGGCCTCACCGTGAAGCCCAGAGCACGTGCTTCAGAGGAGACACGGCCCACATCAATGCAACACCAGCACTGCGACCTTTTCAAGCACTGACAAGAGGAGAGAGGGGAGGATGGAAAGCCGGGGGTCAGAGACGTGACTGGCCAAAATGGAGTGGAAAATTCCGTGCGCGGCTTCCCCCGGAGGAGGAGAAATCCCAGGTCCCTGACAGGACCCTATGAGATTCCTTCCGCCTCACGATCCCTCAGCACCACTGTCCACCTCCACCCTTGGGCTCCTGGTTCTCCCTCGCCTCACGATCCCTCAGCACAGCGGTTCCCAAGCTCTGGTCCTCGCCGGTACTGCAGGGGGTCCATGGAAAGTTTAAAAATAAGGATGAGGCCTACCACGGCGGGCCCGATCCTTTCTTTTTCTCTTTTTCTCACTTTTCTCTCCCTGTTTTCTTTTTTATCTCTTTTCTGTCTCTTTTTCCTTTTTCTTTCTCTTTTTCTTGTTTCCCTCTCTCTTTTCTCTCTCTCTTTCTTCGTTTCTTTTTCTTTTGACTCTCGCTTTTCTCTCTCTCTCTTCTCCTTCTGTTTTCTTATTTCCCTCTCTCTTTTCTCTCTCTCTTTTTCTTTTCTCTTTTTTCTTTTGTCCTCTTTTCCTCCCTCTCTCTTTTCTCTTTTTCTCACTCTTCTCTCCCTCTTTTTTTCTTGTTTCTCTCTCTCTTTTCTCTTTTTCTTTTCTCCCTCTCTCTTTTTTCTCTCATTTTATCCCCCTTTATCCTTCTGTTTTCTTATTTCCCTCTCTCTTTTTCTCTTCTGTCTTTTTTCTTGTTTTTTCTTTTTCCCATATCTTTTTTCTCTTTATCACTCTTTTCTCTCTCTCTTTTTTCTTGTTTCCGTCTCTCTTTTCTCCGTCTCTCTTTTTTCTCTCATTTTCTTTCTTTCTTTCTTTCTTTCTTTCTTTCTTTCTTTCTTTCTTTCTTTCTTTCTTTCTTTCTTTCTTTCTTTCTTTCTCCCATTTCCCTCTCTTTTCTCTCTTTTTCTTTTCCTTTCTCTCTCTCTGTCTCTCTCTTTTCTTTCTTTCTTTCTTTCTTTCTTTCTTTCTTTCTTTCTTTCTTTCTTTCTTTCTTTCTTTCTTTCTTTCTTTCTTTCTTTCTTTCTTTCTTTCTCCCATTTCCCTCTCTTTTCTCTCTTTTTCTTTTCCTTTCTCTCTCTCTGTCTCTCTCTTTTCTTTCTTTCTTTCTTTCTTTCTTTCTTTCTTTCTTTCTTTCTTTCTTTCTCCCATTTCCCTCTCTTTTCTCTCTTTTTCTTTTCCTTTCTTTCTTTCTTTCTTTCTTTCTTTCTTTCTTTCTTTCTTTCTTTCTTTCTTTCTCCCATTTCCCTCTCTTTTCTCTCTTTTTCTTTTCCTTTCTTTCTTTCTTTCTTTCTTTCTTTCTTTCTTTCTTTCTTTCTTTCATTTCCCTCTCTTTTCTCTCTTTTTCTTTTTCTTTCTTTCTTTCTTTCTTTCTTTCTTTCTTTCTTTCTTTCTTTCTTTCTTTCTTTCTTTCTCCCATTTCCCTCTCTTTTCTCTCTTTTTCTTTTCCTTTCTTTCTTTCTTTCTTTCTTTCTTTCTTTCTTTCTTTCTTTCTTTCTTTCTCCCATTTCCCTCTCTTTTCTCTCTTTTTCTTTTCCTTTCTTTCTTTCTTTCTTTCTTTCTTTCTTTCTTTCTTTCTTTCTTTCTTTCTTTCTTTCTCCCATTTCCCTCTCTTTTCTCTCTTTTTCTTTTCCTTTCTTTCTTTCTTTCTTTCTTTCTTTCTTTCTTTCTTTCTTTCTTTCTTTCTTTCTTTCTCCCATTTCCCTCTCTTTTCTCTCTTTTTCTTTTCCTTTCTTTCTTTCTTTCTTTCTTTCTTTCTTTCTTTCTTTCTTTCTTTCTTTCTTTCTTTCTTTCTTTCTTTCTTTCTTTCTTTCTTTCTTTCTTTCTACTCAAGAAGGCTAGGACCCTTGCCTTATCACCACTCTCCATGAAGCCAACTTCTACATTGTCCCATCCCCTCCTCAGATTCAACCTTCCCCCCCTTCCAGGGCCGCTCACGGACATGGTGTATACCTCAAGCGTTGCTGACCCTTGGCAGCAAAGGCTCTGGAGCCAGAGGGCTGGGAGCCTTGGTCCTAGGTCGCAGGACTTGTTCTTATCCCTCTTCATGCTGAAATCCCCCATTTTGAAGGTCAAACTCCTGTGTTACTACCGGTAACCATGTTGGTCTTGGTCTACAAGTGAGACAAAGTTGGTGAGGGAGTATTGTTGACCAGACCAAGTTCTGCTGGTGAAGTTTTGTGCCCACCTAAGCTTTGTGTAGTTGACGGCCTGTCCCGTTCACCACCTGAAGCTGGTCCAATCAAAGATCTTCCCTCGCTCACCTCGTCTCTCTAACGTTATGAGGAAACTCGGCCAGAAATGTGCATGATGCAGGTGAAAGGCACAGGAAAGTCTGAGGGTCTGAACAGAGGGGAAGAAAGTGGGAGGCGGGAAGAGGAGCTGGAACTGGCAGCAGCACCCCAAAAAAGCTCATCGACTGTTTTGTGATCACTTCAGGGCAGCGGGACGGCGGAGATGAGGCCTCTGAGGGTAAGTGCAGCGGTGGCAGCCTCAATCAGCGAAGCAGGCCACACTGCCGGAGCAGGACGGGTTAGACGGGAGACAAGGGGCCCATGAAGGGCCGTGGGTTTGAGTGAGCAGAAGGGGCAATTGAGACACGAGTTGCAGAGTCTGTGGAAATAGAAAAGAGGACTGGAATTGGTGTGTGGCACCGGCAGCCCTGCCCTTCCCGAGAGAGCCAAGGGGTCTTGAATACACAGGTACTCAGAGCCTCGATTTGACCCCGCATCTGACGTACAGCCCCCGTCCCAGCTAGGTCGGCTGTTCGTCCTCTTACAGAGGGCAGGCCTGTTGTTTACTCCTCTGTTGACACGAAACAGGGCACCTTTCTGTTCACTGGTTTTTTGTTGAGATCTGAGGGGACAGGTAGACGGTGACAGGAAGATGGTGAAAGGAAGAAGGTGACAGGAAGACAGTGAAAGGAAAACGGGAACAAGAAGATGGTGACAGGAATATGGTGACAGGAAGACAGTGAAAGGAAAATGGGAACAGGAAAACGGTGACAGGAAGATGGTTAAAGGAAGATGGTGACAGGAAAATGGGGAAAGGAAAACGGGGATAGGAAGACGGTGACAGAAAGAGGGTGCCAGGGAGACGGTGGCAGGGAGACGGTGGCAGGAAGACGGTGGAAGGGTGATGGTGCCAGGGAGACGGTGCCAGGGAGACGGTGGCAGGGAGACGGTGCCAGGGAGACGGTGGCAGGGAGACGGTGGCAGGGAGACGCTGGCAGGAAGACGGTGGCAGGGGGACGGTGGCAGGAAGAGGGTGGCAGGGAGACGGTGCCAGGGAGACGGTGGCAGGAAGAGGGTGGCAGGGAGACGGTGCCAGGGAGACGGTGGCAGGAAGAGGGTGGCAGGAAGAGGGTGGCAGGGAGACGGTGGCAGGGGGACGGTGGCAGGAAGAGGGTGGCAGGGAGACGGTGCCAGGGAGACGGTGGCAGGAAGAGGGTGGCAGGGAGACGGTGGCAGGGGGACGGTGGCAGGAAGAGGGTGGCAGGGAGACGGTGCCAGGGAGACGGTGGCAGGAAGACGGTGCCAGGGAGACGGTGGCAGGGAGACGGTGGCAGGGAGACGGTGGCAGGAAGACGGTGCCAGGGAGACGGTGCCAGGAAGAGGGTGCCAGGGAGACGGTGCCAGGGAGACGGTGCCAGGGAGACGGTGGCAGGGGGACGGTGGCAGGAAGACGGTGCCAGGGAGACGGTGGCAGGAAGACGGTGGCAGGGGGACGGTGGCAGGAAGAGGGTGCCAGGGAGACAGTGGCAGGAAGACGGTGCCAGGGAGACAGTGCCAGGGAGACGGTGCCAGGGAAACAGTGGCAGGGAGACGGTGGCAGGGAGACGGTGGCAGGGAGACGGTGCCAGGGAGACGGTGCCAGGGAGACAGTGGCAGGAAGAAGCTGGCAGGAAGACGGTGGCAGGGAGACGGTGCCAGGGAGACGGTGCCAGGGGGACGGTGCCAGGGAGACGGTGCCAGGGAGACGGTGGCAGGGAGACCGTGTGAAGCAGCAGCCGCCAGGCGTGTGAAAGGGGCAGGCTGGGGTTAAGTGCCCCCCCGGATTGTCCCCGCTCCTAGCCCCCCCCCGGGCACCCTTTGGGGAGGGCTGCAGCCGCATGCCCCGGGTCTAATTCCTCTCCCCTGTGAGGGCGCGAGGGGAACACGCTCGGCTTGTACCTTCCTCTTGCCCCCGGGTGCCGAGGGGAGGGCGGAGGAGGCCGCGGCTCTGAACTTTCTCCTCCCCCCCCGAGAGTCCGAGGAAGAAGAGCAGCAGCGACTGGGTTGAGTGGAGCCTTTTGCGCCCTAGCGCCCGGCACGCGCTCTCCCCAGCACCCTGCCACCCCGACTCCTGGATCTCCCCCTTCCCCGGCTCGGGGCCCCCTATGCACTAAATACAGCCGCCCTCTATCCCTGGGGGACCTATATGTGCCCCCCTGGTCCCAGCTTGTTTGTAGACCCCACGCTGGGCCCTTGAGTTCAGTGCTGGCAGACGGGGACCCACGTCTCCGTCTCCGTCCCCAGCACCTCTTCCCTGGACCCCCTTGAGTTTCCCTGGAGGGTCTCCGTGCCAAACACTCGGCAGAGGCGTCCCCACCTTGCTTCCGAGGGCTGACAGGCTCACAACCTACAGGCCTCTGCCTGTCACCGTCACCCAACACCCCCCTCACGTGGCAGCTCGGGGGTACTGACGTCTTTGCACCGGGTGAAAACCCCAGCGACTGTCATGTCGAAAACGTTCCGTGCCAGTCGCCGGGCACAGGTCTGATTTAGCGGGGTGGGGGAAAGGGGGCGACTGTTGTGGCCGATGCCAGCGTTGTTCGGGAGGGGGACTTCAGTGGTACCTCCGCTTGTACCCGGCACTTAGCAACCGCAACCATCCACCAACCAGATCCTTCTTTTTGGGTGGTATCAGGAGTGAGGGAGCTCTGGGGTATCGGCGGAGACCTCCCGTTGCCCTTGGATTTCGAACGTGCTGCTACCCACGATTGTGAGGCCGGAGGGGACTCTGAGCTTTACCCGGCTCAAGCTGAGGATGGTGGGGTGTAGCCATGACAGGAGAGTTTGTGTCCTGTTTCTCCATGCACCCCACAAACACACACCCCCCCCTTCACCGCACCCCAGGCCTCCTTTTCAGCTACACACTCAGGCCTCCAGCCGCCGCTCTGAGGAGACGGTTCCTCGAAGACACCTTCGGAAAAAGCCCCACCAGGCCAAACTAGAAATGCCTCGCCGCCCGTCTGGCAGCTCGGGGTGCCAGATGGTTGAACCAAAAATACCGACCCCCCCCCCCCCGTCTCCAAAAAAAAAAACCACCGGGAAAAAAAGTGGGGTGAGACCAAAGTGGTTGAACAAAACAAAACAAAAAAGGAACAGGGGAGAGGTTGAGCACTAAGACCCAGGGGAAATGCTTCCCCTAAGTCTTTTGGTTGGCAGCCATGTCGTGAGGGAACCACGTAAATGGGGGGTGGAGGTATTGGGGGACAGAGGGAACCCCAGGGGTGGGGAGGCCGGGAGGGGAGTGTTTGTAGGGTTGCCAGGTGCCTGGCATTTTCGTCTCCTGGCCGGGAAAAAAATCAGAAAATACCGGACATTTTAGGTGTCTGGTATTCTCTGAATTTTTTTACCTGGACAGGAGCCGAAAATACTGGCCTGTCCAGGTGAATACCGGACGCCTGGCAACCCTACTGGCAGCCATCGCCATGGTGACAGTCGGGCGCAGAAACTGTCACGGGGAGGGTTACGCCAGCCCACTCCGGTGCCGAGCGTCACCGTGGAAACCGTCCCAAAGCCGGGACGAGGCAGGACGCCCCTCCGGCTCTCCCTGTGGCGAAAGAGGGTATTTCGAAAGGGAACGCGCCCTCTGGACGCGGGTCCTTTCGAAAGAAAACACCCCTGTTTCGAACGCTTCCGTACTCCTGAGAAAACGAGGCTCGGTGATCGGGTGCGACTATGCAAATGAAGTGTGGGATATTTAAATCTGCGCTTCATTTGCGCGTTCGATCGGCCTCGTTTACACCCCTCCTTCGAAAGAGGGATGTAGTCTAGGACCGAGCCTGGGTTCCTTATCCATGGCCCGTCTTATCGGGCTGCTGCAGAGCGTCTTGCTGGTGTCTCTCCTTGTCTTGTCTCCTTGGACGGTTTCAGACCGTCCTGCTGGTGTCTCTCCTTGTCTTGTCTCCTGAGACGGTTTCAGACCGTCCTGCTGGTGTCTCTCCTTGTCTTGTCTCCTCGGACGGTTTCAGACCGTCCTGCTGGTGTCTCTCTTTGTCTTGTCTCCTCGGACGGTTTCAGACCGTCCTGCTGGTGTCTCTCCTTGTCTTGTCTCCTGAGACGGTTTCAGACCGTCCTGCTGGTGTCTCTCCTTGTCGTGTCTCCTCAGACGGTTTCAGACCGTCCTGCTGGTGTCTCTCCTTGTCTTGTCTCCTCGGACGGTTTCAGACCGTCCTGCTGGTGTCTCTCCTTGTCTTGTCTCCTCGGACGGTTTCACACCGTCCTGCTGGTGTCTCTCCTTGTCTTGTCTCCTTGGACGGTTTCAGACCGTCCTGCTGGTGTCTCTCCTTGTCTTGTCTCCTTGGACGGTTTCAGACCGTCCTGCTGGTGTCTCTCTTTGTCTTGTCTCCTCGGACGGTTTCAGACCGTCCTGCTGGTGTCTCTCCTTGTCTTGTCTCCTGAGACGGTTTCAGACCGTCCTGCTGGTGTCTCTCCTTGTCGTGTCTCCTCAGACGGTTTCAGACCGTCCTGCTGGTGTCTCTCCTTGTCTTGTCTCCTCGGACGGTTTCAGACCGTCCTGCTGGTGTCTCTCCTTGTCTTGTCTCCTCGGACGGTTTCAGACCGTCCTGCTGGTGTCTCTCCTTGTCTTGTCTCCTTGGACGGTTTCAGACCGTCCTGCTGGTGTCTCTCCTTGTCTTGTCTCCTTGGACGGTTTCAGACCGTCCTGCTGGTGTCTCTCCTTGTCTTGTCTCCTCGGACGGTTTCAGACCGTCCTGCTGGTGTCTCTCCTTGTCTCGTCTTATCGGGCTGCTGCAGACCATCCTGCTGGTGTCTCTTCTTGTCTTGTCTCCTTGGACGGTTTCAGACCGTCCTGCTGGTGTCTCTCCCTGTCTTGTCTCCTCGGACGGTTTCAGACCGTCCTGCTGGTGTCTCTCCTTGTCTCGTCTCCTCGGACGGTTTCAGACCGTCCTGCTGGTGTCTCTCCTTGTCGTGTCTCCTCAGATGGTTTCAGACCATCCTGCTGGTGTCTCTCCTTTTCGTGTCTCCTCGGACGGTTTCAGACCGTCCTGCTGGTGTCTCTCCTTGTCTTGTCTCCTCGGACGGTTTCAGACCGTCCTGCTGGTGTCTCTCCTTGTCGTGTCTCCTCAGATGGTTTCAGACCATCCTGCTGGTGTCTCTTCTTGTCTTGTCTCCTCGGCCTGCTGCAGACCGTCTTGCTGGTGTCTCTCCTTTTCGTGTCTCCTCAGACGGTTTCAGACCGTCCTGCTGGTGTCTCTCCCTGTCTTGTCTCCTCGGATGGTTTCAGACCGTCCTGCTGGTGTCTCTCCTTGTCTTGTCTCCTTGGACGGTTTCTGACCGTCCTGCTGGTGTCTCTCCTTGTCGTGTCTCCTCAGACGGTTTCAGACCGTCCTGCTGGTGTCTCTCCTTGTCTTGTCTCCTCGGATGGTTGCAGACCGTCCTGCTGGTGTCTCTCTTTGTCTTGTCTCCTTGGACGGTTTCAGACCGTCCTGCTGGTGTCTCTCTTTGTCTTGTCTCCTCAGACGGTTGCAGACCATCCTGCTGGTGTCTCTTCTTGTCTTGTCTCCTCGGGCTGCTGCAGACCGTCCTGCTGGTGTCTCTCTTTGTCTTGTCTCCTCGGGCTGCTCCAGACCGGCCTGGTCTTGTCTCTCTTTGGCCTTTCTGGTGGTGCTCACACTAGGTAGGACTCAGGAGTCCTCCCCTGTGCATGCTGTGCCCGGGGACCTGCCTCGTCGTGGGTGACACCATCAGCCCCTTTTCTCCTCGAGTTCCAGGTTCCTCAGACGCCCCGTGTCAGCAGGGCCGGAGGGATCCAGCCAAGGCCTGGGGCCGTCGCTAGGCACATGAAGATGCTGCTGTTGCTACGGGGCACACATGGGTACCAGAGGCTCCTAGGCCGACTATGGGCACCACAGACACTGGCAGCAGGGCAGGGCTGATCCAGAGCTGGCATCCAGGCAGGAGGCAGGTCATCCCCACGGGTTCGTGTACACTATGTCCCTCTTTCGAAAGAAGGGTGTAAATGAGGCAGATCGCACGTGCAAACGAAGCGTGGATTTAAATATCGGGCCTGAGTCCAGTCGCATCTGATGGTGGTGTCGAAAAACGGTATTTTGAAAGGGAAAGTGCCATCTCGATGCAGTTCTTTCGGGAAATAAACCCCCTTTTTTCCAGAGCTCGTCATGTGCGACACCATCAACCCCTTTTCTCCTCGGGCTCCAGCGCCCTCCGGGTCTGTCTACACTACAGCGTTATTTCGAAATCTCTTCTTTCGAAATAAGTGATTTCAAAATAACGCGTCTACACACAAAGGCTATGTCTACACTGGCACCCTTTTCCGGAAATGCTTAAAACGGAACCGTTTTCCGTTATAAGTATTTCCAAAAAAAGCGCGTCTACATTGGCAGGATGCTTTTCCGGAAACGCCTTTTCCGCAAAAAAGCCCCGATCGTCATTTTCGCGATTGGGGCTTTTTTGCGGAAAACACTACTGTGCTTTCCGGAACAGTTTTCCGGAAAAAGGACTTTTGCCCGAACGGGAGCAAGCATAATCTTTCCGGAAAAGCGGCTGATTCCTTACAGTAGATCGTCAGTGCTGTTCCGGAAATTCAAGGGGCCAGTGTAGACAGCTGGCAAGTTATTCCGGAAAAGCGGCTGATTTTGCGGAAAAACTGGCCAGTCTAGACACAGCCAAAATGCATTTCGAAATAGCGTTCACGGAAATGGACGCTGAATGGCACGGTGCCCGTGCCAGGTGCAAGCCTGCCAGCACCCAGCCAGCAGACCCTGCACCTGGCACGGATCGAGCCACCCACCCGATGCCCCCCAGCCCTCCCCCTCTTCCCGGGACCAGGCTGGCGGCTCCCGGGAGCTTGCCCGGGACCGCAAGAGGCGGGCACCCGCCTGGGCTAGTGCGGACATCGTGGACCTTGTCCATGATCTCCGCACTAGGCACAGGAAAGTGGCCGGCTAGGGCAGGAGAGCTGCCAGCCTGGCCACCCAGGAGCAGGTGTGCATGAAAATTAAGGGGGTCCACTGAGACCCCCGACCCTGAGCCCTGAGCTTACAATGGCCGTACTGGGTCAGACCAAAGGTCCATCTAGCCCAGTAGCCTGTCTGCCGCCAGCGGCCAACCCTAGGGACCCTGGAGGGGATGGACCGAAGACAGTGACCAAGCCATTTGTCTCGTGCCATCCCTCTCCAGCCTTCCACAAACCTTGGGCAGGGACACCACTCCTACCCCCTGGCTAATACCACTCCATGGACCCAACCTCCATGAATTTATCTCACTTCTCTTTAAACTCTGTTCCAGTTCTAGCCTTCACAGCCTCCTGCAGCAAGGAGTTCCACAGGTTCACTCTTTGCTTTGTGAAGAACAACTTTCTGTTACTAGTTTGAAGCCTGCTACCCATTCCTTTCCTTTGGTGTCCTCTAGTCCTTCTATTATGGGAACTAACGAAGAACTTTTCTGTATGCACCCTCTCCACCCAACTCCTGCTTTTAGAGACCTCTATCCTGTCCCCCCTCCGTCTCCTCTTTTCTAAGCTGAGAAGTCCCAGTCTCTGTAGCCTCTCTTCATATGGGACCTGTTCCAAACCCCTCATCATTGTAGTTGCCCTCCCCTCTCCCACCCTCTCTCTTCCCCTCTCCCACCCTCTTTTCCCAGTCTCCCCGAGTTTTGTTCAATAAAGAGAGATTCTATTTTTGAACACACGTTTTCTTTATTTTGTACATCAGGAAGGGGGGCTAGTGAAGGGTAAGTGGAAGGAGGTGAGGGAGGAATGGGGCACGAGCCCCCGATGGGGAGGACTGGGCTGGCTCTGCGGGCTTCTGGGGGTGGAAGCTCTCCTGCAGCCCCCCAATTGCTCCCTCTCCCCAGATGGCAGCCTGCGGCAAGTGCAGCCGGTCTGATGGCCGAGTGCTGTGATGTGGGTAGTCCGGGCACTCCAAGCCAGGACTGCTTTGCAAGCGGGGCACCCCTGAGAACTGTCTGTCCGGGGTGGGGGTCGGGACCCTTTAAGCGCAGCCCTCAGCTACCCTGAGACAGCAGCCCCACGCTCTAAGTCCTCATTTGATGCCCTGCCGGCACTGCTTCCAGCCATCCTTAACCCCGCTTCAGGGTCCACTTAATGTGGACATGCTAGTTCGAATTAGCAAAACGCTAATTCGAACTAGTTTTTAGTTCTAGGCGCGTTAGTTCGAATGAGCTTAGTTCGAATTAACTACTTGGAACGAAGTTAGTTCGAATTAGCGCTGTAGTGTAGACATACCCTAAGTTAGTTCGAATTAGCGCTGTAGTGTAGACGTACCCTAAGTTAATTCGAATTAGCGCTGTAGTGTAGACGTACCCTAAGTTAGTTCGACTTAGCGCTGTAGTGTAGACGTACCCTAAGTTAGTTCGACTTAGCGCTGTAGTGTAGACGTACCCTAAGTTAATTCGAATTAGCGCTGTAGTGTAGACATACCCTAAGTTAGTTCGACTTAGCGCTGTAGTGTAGACGTACCCTAAGTTAATTCGAATTAGCGCTGTAGTGTAGACGTACCCTAAGTTAGTTCGAATTAGCACTGTAGTGTAGACGTACCCTAAGTTAGTTCGACTTAGCGCTGTAGTGTAGACGTACCCTAAGTTAGTTCGACTTAGCGCTGTAGTGTAGACGTACCCTAAGTTAGTTCGAATTAGCGCTGTAGTGTAGACGTACCCTAAGTTAGTTCGACTTAGCGCTGTAGTGTAGACGTACCCTAAGTTAGTTCGACTTAGCGCTGTAGTGTAGACGTACCCTAAGTTAATTCGAATTAGCGCTGTAGTGTAGACGTACCCTGGGTGCTCTGGTTGCCCTCACTGGCACTCTGTTGCTTCTCGTGGACGCGTTGCTGTGAGCCTGGCTGCACTTTCTGCAGGCTGCCATTCGGGGGGTCCATTGGGGGGCTGTCAGGATCCAGGAGGCCCTGCGGGAGAGCGTCCACCCGAGGAGCAATAAGAGCTTCTCTGTCTGCCCCACTGGGGGCTCGTGCCTCATTCCTCCCTCACGTCCTTCCACTTACCCTCCTAACCCCCCTTCTTGATGTCAAATGAAATACACGTATTTTCATGAACACAAACTCTCTTTATTTAACAAAGCTGGGGGGTGGGGAATGAAACTCTGGGGAGACTGGGGAAAGGAGGCAGGAGAGGGGAAGAGAGAGGGTGGGAGAGGGGAGGGGGAAACCTGGGAGGAGGGAGGTGGAAGGGGGAAGAAGGGGGAGGGGAAGCTCAGGGTTGGGGGTCTCGCCGGACCAACTTGATTTTCATGCAAACCTGCTCCTGGGTTCACATGTGGCCTTTCGTGGCCAGGCTGGCAGCTATCCTGCCATAGACGGCTGCATTCCTCCGTCTAGTGCGGAGATCATGGAAGTTGGGGGCATCCCCCCCAAACCTGAATAAGGTCCATGATCTCCACCCTGGGCCAGGAAGGTGCCCGCCTTCTCCAGGCCTTGGAAGGCTCCTGCGAGCTGGCAGACTGCTCCTGGGGAGCGGTGGAGGGCTGGCCGCCAGTGGCTTGCTGGCTCCTGTTTTGGGGCCACTGAGTCAGGGGCCCCGGTGGCCACTGCTGGCTCTGGGCTGGCAGGCTTGGAGCTGGCACAGGCGCTGTGGCCAGAGTCAACCCCTTTAAGGGCTCCGGGAAGGAGGGAGGGAGAGGTGTGTTCTTGGTTGAGGCTGATTGAAGGCACCCTGGGAAGGCTGGAAGCCCTCGATTTCAAATTAAGCGTCTACACAGCACTTCCTTCGAATTCGCTATTTCGAATTTGGCGTTACTCCGCGTGGCATGAGTTTAACCCAATTCGAAAGAAGCGCGCCGCTAATTCGGTTTGATTTCGAAATAACGCTTTGGCTGTGTAGACGCCAGGAAAGTGATTTCGAACGAACTGCGCTGTGTAGACGCCAGGAAAGTGATTTCGAACGAACTGCGCTGTGTAGACGCCAGGAAAGTGATTTCGAACGAACTGCGCTGTGTAGACGCCAGGAAAGTGATTTCGAACGAACTGCGCTGTGTGGACGCCAGGAAAGTGATTTCGAACGAACTGTGCTGTGTAGACGCTAGGAAAGTGATTTCGAAAGAACTGTGCTGCGTAGACGCCAGGAAAGCGATTTCAAAAGAACTGTGCTGTGTAGACGCCAGGAAAGTGATTTCGAAATAACGCTTTGGCTGTGTAGACGCCAGGAAAGTGATTTCGAACGAACTGTGCTGTGTAGACGCCAGGAAAGTGATTTCGAAAGAACTGTGCTGTGTAGACGCTAGGAAAGTGATTTCGAAAGAACTGTGCTGTGTAGACGCCAGGAAAGTGATTTCGAAAGAACTGTGCTGCGTAGACGCCAGGAAAGCGATTTCAAAAGAACTGTGCTGTGTAGACGCCAGGAAAGCGATTTCAAAAGAACTGTGCTGTGTAGACGCCAGGAAAGTGATTTCGAAATAACGCTTTGGCTGTGTAGACGCCAGGAAAGTGATTTCGAACGAACTGTGCTGTGTAGACGCCAGGAAAGTGATTTCGAAAGAACTGCGCTGTGTAGACGCCAGGAAAGTGATTTCGAAATAGCTGTGCTGTGTAGACGCCAGGAAAGTGATTTCGAAATAGCTGTGCTGTGTAGACGCCAGGAAAGTGATTTCGAAAGAACTGTGCTGTGTAGACGGACGCTCAGACTCTCCCCGTGTCAGCAGGGCCGGAGGGATCCAGCCGAGGCCTGGGGCCGTCGCTAGGCAGGCGAAGATGCTGCTGTTGCTAGGGGGCACACATGGGTACCAGAGGCTCCTAGGCTGATCTCAGGCACCATAGATACTGGCAGCAGGGCAGGGCTGATCCAGAACCGGCATCCAGGCAGGAGGCGGGTTGACTCCGTGTGTCCGGGCCCGGCAGCAGTCGCTCCGTCACCGGGCCCAGTCCTGGGCTCCTTCTCCGCTCAGTGTCTGAGGTGAACCAGCCACCCGGGGACAGCTCCGGCCTTGTGACCGGCTCCGGATACACCTCCATGTCTCTGAGGGGAAAACGGCTCGCTCTGCCCTGCTCCGGTTCTCCTCCCCGCGTCCTTTCCCCGCCGCGTTGCCGAAGATCGAGGGGCTGCCGCCTCCCGGCTCCTGCAAGCGAGGGGGGTTCCTTGCCCCCGCTTTCTCCGTGGGGACACCGCCCCGGCAGGAGGCCGTGAGGCAGCCACGGCCGGATTAACCCCCCTCCTCGCTCTCCTCCGCAGGCACTGGCAGAGGGGAGGGCAGGCCGGACGCGGAGGGTGGATCCCACAGCAAAGAACGGAGCCCGAAATACAGCCGGGCCTGCGTTCTTCCCTGCAGAGCTTCGAGCCTCCCCCAGAGCCGGCCGTGTGGCTGCACGGTACACAGGGCAGGGTGACGGAGACGTCCCCGAGCCCCCGGGCTCATTTGCATAGCCCCGTTTGCTCTGTCGGGTCTGCCAGGGCTGACGAGCTGCTGCCGGCTCGCACCACACCAGGGTGCACCGCAGCGGCCGATAGCTGTCCCTCCGGCGCCCAGGCCTCAGCGATGGGGCCGTGGCTCCTGGCTCTACTCCTCTCCACGGCGTTGGTGCCAGGTACGTTCCCGGAGCGGAGCTGCCCAGGGAGGGGGAGCTGCCGAGGAAGAGGCTGGGGGAGGCAGGTGCGGCCACACAGGAAGGCCCAAACCGGGGAAGTGATGCCGGAGGGGGGTCACGTCCCAGCGGAGCGACCCCCGGTGGGATCGGGACAATCCGTCCATAACGGCCCCCTTGTTTCGGTCAGCCTGCAGGGTTCAGCCAGTGTTGATTCAGCCGGCCTCCATATTAGTGTTGCTGGGACAAACGGTGAACCTCTCGTGCGCCCTGAACCCGGGGTACAACATCAGCGACTACGGGGTCTCCTGGTACCAGCAGCGAGCCGGCCGCCCTCCGAAGTTCTTACTCTACTACAACTCGGAGACGGACCAGCACAAACCCGCCGGCACCCCCGCCCGGTTCTCCACCACCAAAGAACCCGCCCTCAACGCCTGCGTCCTGACCATCGCTGCGTTCGAAGCCGAAGACGCCGCCGACTATTACTGTTCCATCATGCTGTGACAGGGCGTTCACCGTTCTCGAACAGGCTGAGGAGGAGGAAGCTGCATCCCTGGAAACAAATGCGCAAAATAACTTTTGAACGGAAAACCTGCGGAACTCCTTGCTGCAGGATGTTGTGAAGAGCAGGGCTCAGAAAAGAACTAGATGAATTCATGGAGGTTACTAGCCAGGATGGGCAGGAATGGTGTCCCTACTATCCTCTGTTTGTCAGAGGCTGGAAATGGGCGACAGGGGATGGATCAGTCTATTCCATGTTCTGTTTACCCCCCTCTGGGGCATTTGACTTTGGCTGCTGTGGGCAGACAGGACACTGGGCTAGATGGGCCTTTGGTCTGACCCAGTGTGTCTGTTCGTATGTTCTATTCCCGTGGTTCCCAACCTGTGCTCCGCAGACCCCTGGTGGTCCGCGACGGTACTGCAGGGGGTACGTGGAAAGTTTAAAAATAAGGATCCTTTCTTTTCCCCTTTTTTTCTCTATTTTTTCTCTCTTTCTTTCTTTTCTCTCTATCTCTTTTTTCTTGTTTCCCTCTCTTTTGTCGCTCTTTTTTCTTTTCCCGCTCTCTCTTTTTTCCCTTTTCTCTTTCTCTCTCTTTCTTTCTGTCTCTCTCTTCTCTCTCTCTTTTTTCCTGTTTCCCTTTCTTTTATTCTCTCTCTTTTTCTCTCTTTCTTTTCTCTCTATCTCTTTTTTCTTGTTTCCCTCTCTTTTGTCGCTCTTTTTTCTTTTCCCGCTCTCTCTTTTTTCCCTTTTCTCTTTCTCTCTTTTTCTTTCTGTCTCTCTCTTTTCTCTCTCTTTTTCGTCTTTCCCTTTCTTTTATTCTCTCTCTTTTTTCCCTTTTCTCTTTCTCTCTTTTTCTTTCTGTCTCTCTCTTTTCTCTCTCTTTTTTCCTGTTTCCCTTTCTTTTATTCTCTCTCTTTTTTCTCTCTTTCTTTCTTTTCTCTCTATCTCTTTTTTCTTGTTTCCCTCTCTTTTGTCGCTCTTTTTTCTTTTCCCGCTCTCTCTTTTTCCCCTTTTCTCTTTCTCTCTTTTTCTTTCTCTCTCTCTCTTTTTCTCTTTTCTCTCTTTTTTTTCCTGTTTCCCTTTCTTTTATTCTCTCTCTTTTTTTTCTCTCTTTTCCCTTTTCTCTTTTTTTCTCTCTGTTTTTTCTATTTTCTTTTTTCTTTCTCTCTTTTCTCTCCCTCTTTTTCTCTTTTCTCTCCCTCTTTTTGTCTCTTTTATCTTGTTTCCCTCTCTCTTTCCTTTTTCTCTTTTTTTCTCTTCCCTCTGTCTTTTTTCTTTTCACTCTCTCTTTTCTCTCTTTTTTCTTTTTCTTTTTCCCTCTCTTTTTTCTTTCTCTCTTTTCTCTCTCTCTTTTTCGCTTCCTCTCTCTTTTTCTCTCTCTTTTTCGCTTCCTCTCGCTTTTCTCTCTCTCTCTTTTTTTCTTTTCCCCCCTTTCTTTTTTTTCTCCCGCAGGGAAGGTCCATGAAATTCTAATCAATTGAAAAAGGGGTCCGTGTGCTCAAAAAAGTTGGGCACCACTGGTCTATTCTATTTGCAGGCATGTCCCATTTCTCTGTCTCTTTTTTCTTTCTCTCTTTTTTCTCTCTCTTTTTCACTTTCTCTCTCTTTTTTTATTTTTCCCCCTCTCTTTTTTGCTTTCTCTCTCTTTTCTCCCTCTTTTTCTCTTTTCTCTCCTTCTTTTTGTCTCTTTTACCTTGTTTCCCTCTCTCTTTTCTCTTTTTTCTCTTTTTTTCTTTTCCCTGTGTCTTTTTTCTTTTCACTCCCTCTTTTCTCTCTTTTTCTTTTTCTTTTTCCCTCTCTTTTTCTCTCTCTTTTTTCTTTCTCTCTTTTCTCTCTCTCTTTTTCGCTTCCTCTCTTTTTTCTCTCTCTTTTTCGCTTCCTCTCTTTTTTCTCTCTCTTTTTCGCTTCCTCTCTTTTTTCTCTCTTTTTTTCGCTTCCTCTCTTTTTTCTCTCTTTTTTGCTTTCTCTCTCTTTTCTCTCTCTCTCTGTTTTCTTTTTCCCTCTCTCTTTTTTTTCCTCCCGCAGGGAAGGTCCATGAAATTCTAATCGATTGAAAAAAGGGTCCGTATGCTCAAAAAGGTTGGGAACCACCAGTCTATTCTATTTGCAGGCATGTCCCATTTCTGTCTTAAATTAAGAAAACTGAGTGTAGTGTTATTGTCAGTAGCTACGTCTACACTGGCGTGATTTTCCGGAAATGCTTTTAACGGAAAAGTTTTCCGTTAAAAGCATTTTCGGAAAAGCACGTCTAGATTGGCAGGATGCTTTTCCGCAAAAGCACTTTTTGTGGAAAAGCCTCCGTGGCCAATCTAGACGCGGTTTTCCGCAAAAAAGCCCCGATCACCATTTTCGCCATCGGGGCTTTTTTGCGGAAAACAAATCTGAGCTGTCTACACTGGCCCTTTTGCGCAAAAGTCTTTCAGAAAAAGACTTTTACCTGAACAGGAGCAGCGTAGTTTTTCTGGAAAAGTACTGATGATTTTACAGGAGATCGTCAGTGCTTTTCCGGAAATTCAAGTGGCTGGTGTAGACAGCTGGCAAGTTTTTCCGCAAAATCAGATGATTTTGCAGAAAAACTTGCCAGTCTAGACACAGCCAGTGTGTTTATGTTGAGAAAAGCCTATTGTTAACCCATTAGAGACAACCAAGAAGTGAGATACAGAGCTAATTACTCATTAGCAAGAGACAATTGAGGGGGGATGAGCTGTCTTCTCGCAGAACTTTTACTCCGCTACTGAGGTCTGGATGTTGCAAAAACGTGCGACCATGTCACCTGATACTGGACTCCATCTTGAATTTTGTACTTTTCCACAGAGGTATATGGGGACATTGACCAAAAACTTCCTGCTTTGGGGAAATTCGATATAAGACAAGCGAAGTGAACAGGGATTCTTCTCAGCTGGTTTTACACACTGCCTCCCCACCCCAAGAGGATATATGAAAATGCCTGGAAGCGGAAAGCCTGTAACCAGAGCGGTGGAGGAAGATAGATGGACCCTACTCAGAAAGAATTTTTACCTGAGAAGGGTTTTTACCTGAAATAAGACCTAGCGTAAGCGTTTGTGATTTGTAACCCATTTTCTTAAGCGTAGCTGCTGTGTTTGGTTTGATTTTGCTTAGTAACGTGCTTTGTTCTGTCTGCTATGATTTACAACCGCAGAAATCCTGCTTTGGATACTTAATAAAATGACTTTGCTTCGTTGATCTCTCCAGGTCCCTTCCAGTGCTAGTAGTCTATAATTAATAAACCCAGGGTAATTCATTGTTACTGGGGGGGAGGGGTAGCAGATGCACATCTCCCTCATTCAGTTATAAAAGGAAGCAGACATTTTATGAGTTTGCTCTGTCTAAAACTTTATGCCGAGGAAGATGGATTTTTTTTCTGGAGTTCTGTACCTGGGTATTGTGGCCTGCCCCTTTAAAGAAATCTTAAAAGGGCTGATCTGGTCATCGTATCTGTATGAGTTTGCATAGTGCTGTCCTGGCATTCACAGCGTCCTGTGGCGAGGAGTTCCACAGGTTGACGGTGAGTTGCATGGAAAAAAAAACCTTCCTTTAGTTTGGTTTAAACCTGCTGCCTTTTAAGAAGCCTTCCCTGACCTGGTCTTAGTATTGGTATGACTTTGCAAAGCATTGTGACAACAACACTGGAACGTAGTTATGGCCAGACTGGGTCAAACCAAAGGTCCCTCTAGCCCAGTATCCTGTCTGCTGACAGTGGCCAATGCCAGGTGTCCCAGAGGGTGGGAACACAACAGGGAATCCTGACATGAGTCGTCCCCCCCTCCATCACCCATTTCCAGACAAACAGAGGCCAGGGACACCATGCCTACCCATCCTGGAGAATAGCCATTGATGGACCTACCTTCCATGAATCTATCAGGCTCTTTTTGGAATCCTGTTCAAGTCCTGGCATTTGCAACATCCTGCAGCGAGGAGTTCCACAGGTTCACAATGTGCTGAGTGGGGGGAAAAAAACCTTCCTTTAGTTTTTTTTAAAACCTGCTGCCTTTTAAGAAGCTTTCCCTGACCTGGTCTTACTATTGGTATGACTTTGCATAGCACTGTGACAATAATGCTGGAACATAAGTATGGCCAGATTGGGTCAGATCAAAGGTCCATCTAGCTCAGGGTCCTTCGGCCGACAGGGGCCCATACTAGATACCCCAGAGGGAGGAGCACAACAGGGAACCTTCACGTGATCCCTCCCCTGTCACCGATTTCCTGACAAACAGAGGCTGGGGACACCGTTCCTCCCCATCCTGGCGACCAGCCATTGATGGACCTCAGCTCCATGAATCCATCAAGCTCTTTTTGGAACCCTGTTCAAGTCCTGGCGTTCGCCACCTCCTATGGCGAGGAGTTCCACAGGTGGACGGCGTGCTGGGTGACGAAAAACATCCGTGGGTCGGACGCTTCATTTCATTGGGTGGCCCAATGAAAGAGCCTAGAGGGTCTTGCTCAGCAGGACAAAGGGTTGGAGTGGCCGTGTTGGTATTTCTCTGGGCCCATGTGTGTCAACGGCAGAAATGTGGAACCGAAATGTCAGCCGCTCCTTGGGGACTCTGCTGTGCTTCTGTCTGCAGAGCCTCACGTTCAGGGAACCGCAGCCCCGTCAGGTGCGGAAAACAGAAACGGCTCCTTCCCCACCCTTGAGTGAGCCCACAGGCGAGGCCTGCCAGGCAGTTGTGTTCACAGAGCTGTGACGGACGGCGGTTCCTGTTCAACGGAGGCCGGGCCCCTGTGACAGCCGCTCCCCCAGAGGGCTGGTCTCTCCTGCCCACGAGCTCCTGTTCATCAGCTCAGAGCCCCTAGGAATCTGCACCAGCACAAAACTCCCTGCAGCTTGAAGGGTCAGGCCCTGCCAGCCCAGCAGCTGAGAAATTCAGGCCACCGGCTCGCTTGGCTGGGGGCATATTAACCCAGCCGTGGCCAACTGGAAGCTCGGAAGCTGTATGCAGCTCTCTTCCCACTCAGGGCATGGTTTGCGAAGCCCCCACCCTTGTGGCTCGTAAGCCGCCCCCGAGTCCCCCAAAAATGGCCCTCTCCATTGGGGTGGCCATGAAAGACTAAAATTAAAGAGGGCATCGGCGCGGCCATGAGACACTACAATTAAAGATGCTGTCAGTGCAGCCATGAAAGACAAATTAAAGATGGCGTCTGCATGGACATGAAAGACGAGAATTATAGATGGCGATGGTGCAGCTATGAAAGACTAGAATTAAAGATGGTGTCGGCACGGCCATGAAAGACAGATAAAAGATGCGTCAATGCGGCTATGAAAGACTAGAATTAAAGATGGTGTCGGCACGGCCATGAAAGACAAATTAAAGATGGCGTCGGTGTGGCCATAAAAGACGAGAATTAAAGATGGTGTCAGCGTGGCCGTGAAAGACAAATTAAAGATGGCGTCGGCGTGGACATGAAAGACGAGAATTATAGATGGCGATGGTGCAGCTATGAAAGACTAGAATTAAAGATGGTGTCGGCACGGCCATGAAAGACGAGACTTAAAGATGGCGATGGCGTGGCCATGAAAGACTAGAGAGGGAAAAAGAAAGAAGAGAAAAGAGAGCGAGAGAGAAAAGAAAAAAGAGAAAAAAATGAAAGAGAGGGAAAAAGAAAGAAGAGAAAAAAGAGAGAGAAAAAGGGAGAAAAAAGAGAGTAAAAAGAGAGTAAAAAGAGAGAGGGGGAAAGGAAGAGAAAGAGAGAGAGAAAAAAGAGAAAAAAGGAGAAAAAAGAAAAAGAAAGTGGAAAAGAGAGAGAAAAATGAGAGTAAAAAAGAAAAAAGAAAAGAAAAAAGAGAGAGGAGGGAGAAGAAGAGAAAAAAAAAAAAAAAGTGAGAAAAAATAAAAAGAAAGACAAAAAGAGAAAAAAGAAAAAGGTGAGAGAAAATAGAAAGCAGAAAAGAGAGAAAAATAAGAGAAAAAAAGAAAAAAGAGGAAGAAAAAAGACAGGGAAGAAAGAAGAGAAAAACGAAAAAAGAGAAAAAAGAAAAGAGCGAAAAGAGAGAGGGAAAAAAGAGGGGTTGTTTAGTTTAGACTGAAAGGGACCGAGGCTTGAGTGAAGCGAGGAGTCTAAGGCCACTTCGGGTTTTCTATTCCCTTCATCCTGCACCATCAGCAGCACCCGGTGAGCAAAATTAATCCTTTGTCGGGTGTATATTTGTGTTTCCTGCCCCCCGTTTCTTTGCCCAGTTGTCGGTTGTAACAAAGCACAAGAAGGGGTATCCCGCCGCACCACGGGGAGGCGCCCTTTTTGAAAACCGTGCCTCGCACGCCCGGGTGTCGGGGTTTCCTCGTGCACGTGCAAAGAGCGGGAAAACGAGCGTGGCACGGACCGGGCACGAAACGAGCGAGAAAACCGGCCCGAGCCCACTTGAATCTGGCAGACGTGTTGCTTCATCGGTATCCAAACATGAGCACCCGGCGGCAGGAAGTCAGGCGGTTCCGTCTCCGCCGCGGGACTGTCTCCGGGGGACCCCTGTGGTCTGAGGAATGTCAAAAAATAGAGCCAGTGCACAAACAGGAAAGCGAGGGGATGGGCGGAGGGGAAGAGCTCCGGCTGTTGAGCCACGGTGGTTGGGCTCGCGGGCAGGGACCGGAGCTGGCCAGTCGCTGGGGCCTTGTCGCTGGAGGGCGAATAGGCAGCTCAAGCGCCCCTCCGCCGACTCAGAGGCCTTCCCGGAGCCCGGCCGGCCTGCCTAGGCCTGTTGGCTTCCCCGCCTGGCTCCAGGATGTGCCCAGCCGCCAGAGACCGGGCTACACCCAGTGGTTCCCAGCCTTGTGCTCTGTGGATCCGGGGTCCATGGAAAGTTTAAAAATAAGGAGCTGGCCCAACGCAGCAGGTCCGATCCTTTCTTTTTCTCTTTCCTCTCTTTTTTCTCTTTTCTCTTATTTCCCTCTCTCTTTTCTCTTCTCTTTTTTCTCTTTTTCTCTTTCTTTTCTCTCTTTTTTCTTGTTTCCCTTTCTCCTTTTTTCTCTTTTTCTTTTTTCTTTCTCTCTTTTTTCCTTTCCCTGTCTCTCTTTTTCTTTTTTCTTTTTTGTTTCTCTTTTTCTTTTTTCCTTTTCCCTCTTCCTTTTTTCTTTTTTCTCTCTCTTTTGTTATTTTTTTCTTTTTCTCTTTTCTCTCACTTTTTGCTTCTTTCTCTCTCTCTCTCTCTCTTTTCCCTCTCTCTATTCTCTTTTTTCTTTTTTTTCTTTCTTTCTTTTTTTCTCTCTCTCTTTTCATTTTTTTTCTTTTTCCTCTCTCTTTTCTCTCTTTTTTTCCCTTTTTTGTCTTTCTTTCTTTTTCTCTCTTTTTTCTTTTTTCTCCTTTTCCTCTCTCTTTTCTCTCTTTTTTCTTTTTTGTCTTTCTTTCTTTTTCTCTCCCTCCTTTTTCTTTTTTCTCTTTTCCTCTCTTTTTCCTCTCTTTTATCTTATTTCACTCTTTTTTCTCTCTTTTCTTTTCTCTCTCTCTTTTTTCTTTTTTCCTCTTTCTCTCCTCTTTTTCTCTTTCTCTCTCTTCTTTCTCATTTCCCTTTCTCTTTTCTCTCTATCTTTTCCTTTTTTGTTTTCCTTTCTCTCTCTTTTCTCTCTTTTCCATTTTTTGTCTCTCTTTTTTTCTTTTTTCTTTTTCCGTATCTCTTTTTTCTTTTTTTGGCTCCCTTTTTCTCTCTTTTTTCTGTCTCTCTTTTTTCCTTCTTTTTTCCGTTTCCCTCTCCCTTTTTCCTTTTCTCTCCCTTTTGGTCTTTTTCTTTCTCTTTTTCTCTCTCTCTTTTCTCTCGCTTTTTGCTTTTTTCTCTCTCTTTTTCCTTCTCTCTTTTTTCTCTTCCCCTCCTCTTTCTTTTCTCTCTTTTTTGTCTTTATTTCTTTTTCTCTCTCTTTTTTCTTTTCTCTCTCTATTTTCTCTTTTTTCCTTTTCCTGCTCCCTTTTTCCTTTTCTCTCTCTCTCTTTTGTTTTTTTTTTCTTTCTCTCTTTTTCTCTCCCTCTCTTTTCTCTCGCTTTTTGCTTTTTACTCTCTCTTTTTCCTTCTCTCTTTTTTCTCTTTCCCCCTCTCTCTTTTCTCTTTTTTGTCTTTCTTTCTTTTTCTTTCTCTTTTTTCTTTTCTCTCTCTCTTTTGTTCTTTTTTCTTTCTCTCTCTTTTTTATCTCTTTTCTCTCGCGTTTTGCTTTTCTCTGTGTCTCTTTTTCCTCTCTCTCTTTTTTCTTTTCTCTTTTTCCCTCTCTCTTTTCTCTTTTTTCTTTTCTCTTTTTCCCCTCTCTCTTTTCTCTTTTTTCTTTTCTCTTTTTTCCCTCTCTCTTTTCTCTTTTCTCTTTTTCCCTCTCTCTTTCTCTTTTTCCCCTCTCTCTTTTCTCTTTTTTCTTTTCTCTTTTTCCCCTCTCTCTTTTCTCTTTTTTCTTTTCTCTTTTTCCGCTCTCTCTTTTCTCTTTTTCTTTTTCTCTTTTTCCGCTCTCTCTTTTCTCTTTTTTCTTTTCTCTTTTTCCGCTCTCTCTTTTCTCTTTTTTCTTTTCTCTTTTTCCCCTCTCTCTTTTCTCTTTTCTCTTTTTCCCCTCTCTCTTTTCTCTTTTTTCTTTTCTCTTTTTCCCCTCTCTCTTTTCTCTTTTTTCTTTTCTCTTTTTCCCCTCTCTCTTTTCTCTTTTTTCTTTTCTCTTTTTCCCCTCTCTCTTTTCTCTTTTTCCCTCTCTCTTTTCTCTTTTTTCTTTTCTCTTTTTTCCCTCTCTCTTTTCTCTTTTTTCTTTTCTCTTTTTCCCTCTCTCTTTTCTCTTTTTTCTTTTCTCTTTTTCCCCTCTCTCTTTTCTCTTTTTTCTTTTCTCTTTTTTCCCTCTCTCTTTTCTCTTTTCTCTTTTTCCCTCTCTCTTTTCTCTTTTTCCCCTCTCTCTTTTCTCTTTTTTCTTTTTTCTTTTTCCCCTCTCTCTTTTCTCTTTTTTCTTTTCTCTTTTTCCCCTCTCTCTTTTCTCTTTTTTCTTTTCTCTTTTTCCCCTCTCTCTTTTCTCTTTTTTCTTTTCTCTTTTTCCCTCTCTCTTTTCTCTTTTTTTTTTTCTCTTTTCCCCCTCTCTCTTTTCTCTTTTTTCTTTTCTCTTTTTCCCTCTCTCTTTTCTCTTTTTTCTTTTCTCTTTTTCCCCTCTCTCTTTTCTCTTTTTTCTTTTCTCTTTTTCCCCTCTCTCTTTTCTCTTTTTTCTTTTTTCTTTTTCCCCTCTCTCTTTTCTCTTTTTTCTTTTCTCTTTTTCCCCTCTCTCTTTTCTCTTTTTTCTTTTCTCTTTTTCCCCTCTCTCTTTTCTCTTTTTTCTTTTCTCTTTTTCCGCTCTCTCTTTTCTCTTTTTTCTTTTCTCTTTTTCCCCTCTCTCTTTTCTCTTTTTTCTTTTCTCTTTTTCCCCTCTCTCTTTTCTCTTTTTTCTTTTCTCTTTTTCTCCTCTCTCTTTTCTCTTTTTTCTTTTCTCTTTTTCCCCTCTCTCTTTTCTCTTTTTTCTTTTCTCTTTTTCCCCTCTCTCTTTTCTCTTTTTTCTTTTCTCTTTTTCCCCTCTCTCTTTTCTCTTTTTTCTTTTCTCTTTTTCCCCTCTCTCTTTTCTCTTTTTTCTTTTCTCTTTTTCCCCTCTCTCTTTTCTCTTTTTTCTTTTCTCTTTTTCCCCTCTCTCTTTTCTCTTTTTTCCTTTCTTTCTTTATTTTTGTCCTTCTTTTTCTCTCTTTTTTCTTTTCTCTCTCTCTTTCCTTCTCCTTTTTCTCTTCCCGCTCTCTTTTATTCTCTCTTCTCTTTTTTTTTTCTCCCGCAAGGGGAGAAGGAGGAGGGGGGTGGTCCATGAAATGCTAGACTGGAAAGGGGTCCCTATGCTGGAAAAAGTTGGGAACCACTCTCTCTCTCTGCCACTAGGTGGCGATGCAGCACCGCAGGTTGCTGGTCTCTGGCTGTCTAGGAGCAGGGCTGGGCCCTTGGAGGAGACAGGCCTCCTACCAGATACCCCCTCTCCTCCTCCCCCCACTTCCCAGCAGTCCCCAAAGCAAAGCACATGGCTTCCTCCCATTGCCCCACTCCCCGGACTCATAGCAATCTTCCCCTCCTTCCCCCGCAGGGTGCAGGGTGCAAACGCCCCCTCCCAGCCATGGGCAGTAGCGGGTCCATCTCCTCTCCCTTGTGGGTTGCTTTTTCCTGCTCAGCTTTCCCTTCTCCGGCTCTGTTCTCCCTAGGGAACCCATCCCCGCGCTTCCCCACCCTCCTCGGGAAATCGTTTTTCCTACTATCCAACCTAGCCCTCCCCTGCTGCAACTTGAGCCCATTGCTCCCTGTTCTGCATCCGTCACTACTGAGAACAGCCTCTCTCCAGCCTCTTTGGAAGTTGAAGGCTGCTCCCAAATCCCCCCTCACTCTTCTCTTCTGCAGACTAAACAGACCCACCTCCCTCTGCCTCTCCTCATAGGTCATACGCTCCAGCCCCCAAATCATTGGGCTCCAAGTGCTCCTTCGCTTTCAGAAGACAGCATGGCGTCAAGCCTTGGACCTCAGTCTGCCAGCCCTGCCCGTGCTGCCCAAGAAGCTACGTGCTGGTGATAAAAGAAAGTTCTTCTTCACACAGCGTGTAGTCAACCTGTGGAACTCCTCGCCGGAGGAGGCTGTGAAGGCTAGGACTATAACAGAGTTTAAAGAGAAGCTAGATAATTTCATGGAGGTTAGGTCTATAAAAGGCTATTAGCCAGGGGATAGAAATGATGTCCCTAGCTTCTGTTTGTCTTCACACAGCGTGGAGTCGACCTGTGGAACTCCTCGCCGGAGGAGGCTGTGAAGGCTAGGACTGTAATAGAGTTTAAAGAGAAGCTAGATAATTTCATGGAGCTTAGGTCCATAAAAGGCTATTAGCCAGGGGGTAAAATGGTGTCCCTAGCTTCTGTTTGTCTTCACACAGTGCATAGTCAACCTGTGGAACTCCTCGCCGGAGGAGGCTGTGAAGGCTAGAACTGTAATAGAGTTTAAAGAGAAGCTAGATAATTTCATGGAGCTTAGGCCCATAAAAGGCTATTAGCCAGGGGGTAAAATGGTGTCCCTAGCTTCTGTTTGTCTTCACACAGTGCATAGTCAACCTGTGGAACTCCTCGCCGGAGGAGGCTGTGAAGGCTAGGACTATAATAGAGTTTAAAAAGAAGCTAGATAATTTCATGGAGGGTAGGTCCATAAAAGGCTATTAGCCAGGGGGTAAAATGGTGTCCCTAGCTTCTGTTTGTCTTCACACAGTGCATAGTCAACCTGTGGAACTCCTCGCCGGAGGAGGCTGTGAAGGCTAGGACTATAATAGAGTTTAAAAAGAAGCTAGATAATTTCATGGAGGGTAGGTCCATAAAAGGCTATTAGCCAGGGGGTAAAATGGTGTCCCTAGCTTCTGTTTGTCTTCACGCAGTGCATAGTCAACCTGTGGAACTCCTCGCCGGAGGAGGCTGTGAAGGCTAGGACTGTAATAGAGTTTAAAGAGAAGCTAGATAATTTCATGGAGCTTAGGTCCATAAAAGGCTATTAGCCAGGGGGTAAAATGGTGTCCCTAGCTTCTGTTTGTCTTCACACAGTGCATAGTCAACCTGTGGAACTCCTCGCCGGAGGAGGCTGTGAAGGCTAGGACTGTAATAGAGTTTAAAGAGAAGCTAGATAATTTCAGGGAGGTTAGGTCCATAAAAGGCTATTGGTGTCCCTAGCTTCTGTTTGTCTTCACACAGTGCATAGTCAACCTGTGGAACTCCTTGCCAGAGGAGGCTGTGAAGGCTAGGACTATAATAGAGTTTAAAGAGAAGCTAGATAATTTCATGGAGGGTAGGTCCATAAAAGGCTATTAGCCAGGGGATAAAATGGTGTCCTTGGCCTCTGTTTGTCAGAGGCTGGAGAGGGATGGCAGGAGACAAATTGCTTGATCATTGTCTTCGGTCCACCCCCTCTGGGGCACCTGGTGCTGGCCACTGTCGGTAGACAGGATACTGGGCTAGATGGACCTTTGGTCTGACCCAGTACGGCCGTTCTTATGTTCTTATGTTATGTTCTATCACCTAATCCAGTGGGTCCCAATCTTTTCAAGCATATGGACCCCTTTTCAATCTAGTGACATTTCGTGCAGTCCCCTCTTTGTGGGAGGCAAAAAAGAGAGAGAAAAAGAAAAAAGAGAAAAAGAGAGAGAGGAGAGAGTCAAAAGAAAAAAAGGGGGAAAGAAAAGAGAAAAAAGAAAGAGTGAGACGAGAGAGGAGAAAAAAGAGGCTGTGTCTAGACTGCAGGCTTCTTTCGAAAGAGGCTCTTTCGAAAGCATCTTTCGAAAGAGCCTCTTTCGAAAGATCGCATCTAGACTGCAGGCGGATCTTTTGATAGAGGAAATCCGCTTTTTCGAAAGAGAGCACCCAGCGAGTCTGGATGCTCTCTTTCGAAGACGGCCTCTTTACATTGAAGAACGCCTTCCTTCGAAAGAGGAACTTTCGAAGGAAGGCGTTCTTCCTCGTGAAACGAGGTTTACCGCCATCGAAAGAAAAGCCGCGTTCTTTCGAAATAATTTCGAAAGAACGCGGCTTGAGTCTGGATGCAGGGGAAGTTCTTTCGAAAAAAGGGTACTTTTTTCGAAAGAACCCCTGAGTGTGGACACGGCCAGAGAGAAAAAGAGAAAGAAGAGAGAGAGGAGAGAAAGAAAAGAAAAAATGTGAAAAAAGAGAGAAAAGAAAAAGAAAAAAAGAGAGAAAAGGAAAAAAGAGAGGAATAGAGAGAGAGAGAGAGAGAAAGGAGAGGGAGAAAAAGGAGAAAAAGAGAGATCAGAGAAAAGGGAAAGAAAAAAGAGAAAAAAGTAAAAAAAGAGGAAAAAGAAAAACAGAAAAAGGGAGAGAAAAGAGACAAAGTGAGAGAAAGAGAAAAAGAGAGAAAAAAGGGAAAAAAAGAAAAAAGAAAAAGAGAGAGAGGCTAGAGAGAGGAGAAAAAAGAGAGCATTAAGAAAAAAGAGAAAAAGAAAAGAGAAAACAAAGGAGAGAGAGAAAAAGAGAAAGGAGAGAGAGAGAGAGAGAGAGAGAGAGAGAGAGAAAGAACAGAAAAAAAGTGAAAAAAAGAGAAAAAAGAAATAAAGAGAGGAGAAAGGAGAAATAGAGAGATTGGAGAGAAGGAAAAGAAAAAAATGAAAAAAGTAAAAAGAGAGAAAAAACAGAAAAAGAGAGAGAAAAGAGACAAAGTGAGAGAAAGAAAAGAAAGAGAGAGAAAAAGGAGAAAAAGAGAGATCGGAGAGAAGGAAAAGAAAAAAAGAAAAAAGTAAAAAGAGAGAAAAAAGAAAAACAGAAAAAGAGAGAGAGAAAAGAGACAAAGTGAGAGAGGAGAGAGTCAAAAGAAAAAAAGGGGGAAAGAAAAGAGAAAAAAGAGAGGAAAAAGGGAGAAAAAAGGAAGAAGTGAGACGAGAGTGGAGAAAAGAGAGAGAAAAAGAGAAAGAAGAGAGGCAGAGGAGAGAAAGAAAAGAAAAAGTGTGAAAAAAGAGAAAAGAGAAAGAAAAAAGAGAGAAAAAGAAAAAAGAGAGGAATAGAGAGAGAGAGAGAGAGAGAGAGAGAGAGAGAGAGAAAAGGAGAGGGAGAAAAAGGAGAAAAAGAGAGATCAGAGAGAAGGGAAAGAAAAAAGAGAAAAAAGTAAAAAAGTGGAAAAAGAAAAACAGAAAAAGGGAGAGAAAAGAGACAAAGTGAGAGAAAGAGAAAAAAGAGAGAAAAAAGGAAAAAAGAAAAAGAGAGAGAGGCGAGAGAGAGGAGAAGAGAGAAAGAGAAAAGAAAGAGAGAGAAAAAGGAGAAAAAGAGAGATTGGTGAGAAGGAAAAGAAAAAAATAAACAAGTAAAAAGAGAGAAAAAAGAAAAACAGAAAAAGGGAGAGAAAAGAGACAAAGTGAGAGAAAGAGACAAAAGAGAGAAAAAAGGGAGAAAAAAAGAAAAAAGGAAAAGAGAGAGAGGAGAAAAAAGAGAGAAAAAGAAAAGAGAAAAAAAGAGAAAGAAGAGAGAGAGGGAGAGAGAAAAAAAGAAAAAAGAGTGAGAAAGCGAGAGAGAGAAAAAGGAGAAAAAGAGAGATTGGAGAGAAGAAAAAGAAAAAAGAGAAAAAAGGAGAAAGAGAGAAAAAAGAAAAACAGAAAAAGAGAGAAAAGAGACAAAGTGCAAGAAAGAGAAAAAAGAGAAAAGAGAGAGAAAAGAAAAAAAGCGAGAGAAAAAAGAAAAAGGAGAGAGAAAAGAGAAAAAGAGGGGGAAAAGAAAGAATGAGAAAAGAGAAAAAAAAGAGAGAGAGAAAAGAGAGAAGAGAAAAAGAAAGGATCGGGCTGTTGTGGTGCGCCCGATCCTTATTCTTAAACTTTCCAGGGCCCCCCTGCAGTACCGCTGAGGACCACTGGGGGTCTGCGACCCACAGGTCGGAAACGGTTGGTCTAGTCTATGCAGTGAAGGGTATGTACATCAGAAATTCATTCTGAGACAAAAGGCCCCTTGTCACTTTCCTGGTGCGGGCAGTCTCCCCATTGGATCCCAGGCCGGCAGGTCTGAGTAGCCCACGCCCACCAAAGGGGTGAGCCGCTGCTATTGGTGTGAGCATGGCCAATGAGGGAGGGTTCACCCGGGATGACAGAACGGTGGCTGGGGCAGGGAACGGAACTTGATGACCCTTCGAGGTCCTTTCCAGTTCACGTGGGCTATGATTCGATGTGTCCATCCCAGGAGATCAACGGGATCGGGTCACGCCTTTCGATGGATCAACTTCTGTCGACAAAGCGCGTCTAGACGGCATCTAGTTCTGTCGACAAAGCAAGCCGTTTTGTCGACATAGCAGTGTGGACGCAAAGGACGGTGTAGATGCAATAATGCCTTCTATCGACAGAACTCTGTCAACAAAAGGCGTTATTCCTCGTAGAATGAGGTTTACATACGTTGACAGAACTGCTGAGTTTTGTCGATGTTATGTCGACATAACGCAAAGGCAGTGTAGGCGCAGGTATAGTTTTGTCGACAAAAGTCCACTTTTGTCAACAAAACCCTGTAGTCTAGACACACCCTATCTGTCGACAAAACTTCTGTCAACAAAACCCTGTTGTCTAGACATACCCATGCTGTTGACAAAGCTTCTGTCGACAAAGAGCGTCTAGACGGCATCCAGTTCTGTCGCCAAAGCAAGCCGCCTGGACTACAGAACTTTTGTCGACAGAGAAGGTGTGTCTAGACTACAGGGTTTTGTCGACAAAAGTGGCCTTTTGTTGACAAAACCAAACCTGAGTCTACACGGCTGCTGAGTTCTGTCGACTTCATGGCGACGGAACGCGGCCATTTTGTCGACAGCTGCACACCTCATTCGACGAGGAATAACGCCGTTTGTCGACAGAGTTCTGTCGACACAAGGAATTCTTTCATCAACACCATCCTTTGCGTCTGCACTGGCATGTCGACAAAGCGGCTTGCTTTGTCGACAGAACTGGATGGAGTCTAGACGCTCTTTGTCGACAGAACTGGATGGAGTCTAGACGCTCTTTGTCGACAGAACTGGATGGAGTCTAGACGCTCTTTGTTGACAGCACTGGATGGAGTCTAGACGCTCTTTGTTGACAGCAGCTTTGTCGACTGATACAGTCGACAAAACTTCTGTCGACAAACGCCTGTCGTCTAGACGTACCCTTGATTTTTTTTTTTTTGCTTTTCACTTGTGTGTCAGTGACCCCCAACCCAAACGAGGTTCTTCCACCATGGGCTACATAGAATCATAGAATCATAGGACTGGAAGGGACCTCGAGAGGTCATCGAGTCCAGCCCTCCGCCCTCAAGCTCCGTCTACATCAAGATGCCAGCCTGTCCCGGGGCAACAGAAAATGGCCGTCCTAGGGGTGTTTCCCTAGCTCTCATGGGCAAGAAGGAGAGCTGGTTTCTCTCCGAACTGGGGCCTGCCCCCTAGCTGAGAGCTTGGGACGGCAAAGGACACCCTGTCAGGCAGCGGGTCTCAACGAAAGCCGCTTTGAGGAGCTTGCCCCGAAAGTTTTCACAGCCGCCACTAATCCACGGCTGGTTTATGGCGCTTGTAAAAGAGCTGAGGGGGGAAAAAACGCCAAAGAAATCGGAAGTCGAGGGGAAGCGTCCCCCGCCTCCTCCATCCATCCCACGGAGCGCTGACATTTATGAGTGCGCCAGGCCATCAATCCAGGCGGGGAAGACACAGGCCTGGGCCTCAACATGGAAGGGGGAGGATTGTGTCAGCCGGGGAGAAATTGGATTGCTGCTGAATGCAGAGCCGACAGATTTGTAAGGGTATTGGGAACTTTTTGTCATAGCCGTGGCTGGTAGGATCTGCCGGTTGTTTCCACCGGAGAGACGTTTATCTGGAGTTGGCTTGTCTCTCCGTCCCGATGTGTGTGCTGTGAATTTTAGGAAGCATTCGGGAGGAGCGCCCGACCCAGCCACCATTCTGAGCCGGTCCGGGGAAGCGCTGCCCAATCCGGTGCAACCCATAAGCCTCGTGTGGGTCGCTGGCCCATACAGAGGCACTTAGACCGCGGAGATAAGACCAACAGAGCTCCACCAATTAGGCTTGTTACAGACTCTGGCTGCTAGGCCGCACTGCACCAGCGATAATTGGGCTGGTTACAGACTCTGGCTACTAGGCCGCACTGCCCCAGCGATAACTGGGCTGGTTACAGACTCTGGCTACTAGGCCACACTGCCACAAGGATAATTGGGCTGGTTACAGACTCTGGCTACTAGGCCACACTGCCACAAGGATAATTGGGCTGGTTACAGACTCTGGCTACTAGGCCGCACTGCCACAAGGATAATTGGGCTGGTTACAGACTCTGGCTACTAGGCCGCACTGCCACAAGGATAATTGGGCTGGTTACAGACTCTGGCTACTAGGCCGCACTGCCCCAGCGATAATTGGGCTTGGTAAAGACTCTGGCTGCTAGGCCGCACTGCCCCAGCGATAATTGGGCTGGTTACAGACTCTGGCTACTAGGCCGCACTGCCCCAGCGATAATTGGGCTTGTTACAGACTCTGGCTGCTAGGCCGCACTGCCCCGGCGATAATTGGGCTTGTTACAGACTCTGGCTGCTAGGCCGCACTGCCCCAGCGATAATTGGGCTTGGTAAAAACTCTGGCTACTAGGCCGCACTGCCCCAGCGATAATTGTCCTTGTTACAGACTCTGGCTGCTAGGCCGCACTGCCCCGGCGATAATTGGGCTTGTTACAGACTCTGGCTGCTAGGCCGCACTGCCCCGGCGATAACTGGGCTTGTTACAGACTCTGGCTGCTAGGCCGCACTGCCCCGGCGATAATTGGGCTGGTTACAGACTCTGGCTGCTAGGCCGCACTGCCCCGGCGATAATTGGGCTGGTTACAGACTCTGGTGCTAGGCCGCACTGCCCCAGCGATAATTGGGCTTGTTACAGACTCTGGCTGCTAGGCCGCACTGCCCCGGCGATAATTGGGCTGGTTACAGACTCTGGTGCTAGGCCGCACTGCCCCAGCGATAATTGGGCTGGTTACAGACTCTGGCTACTAGGCCGCACTGCCCCAGAGATAATTGGGCTTGTTACAGACTCTGGCTACTAGGCCGCACTGCCCCAGCGATAATTGGGCTTGTTACAGACTCTAGCTACTAGGCCGCACTGCCCCAGCGATAATTGGGCTTGTTACAGACTCTGGCTCCTAGGCCGCACTGCCCCAGCGATAATTGGGCTTGTTACAGACTCTGGCTACTAGGCCGCACTGCCCCAGCGATAATTGGGCTTGTTACAGACTCTGGCTGCTAGGCCGCACTGCCACAGCGATAATTGGGCTTGTTACAGACTCTAGCTACTAGGCCGTACCGCTTCAGTGAGAGGGGTGCTTGGTATTGACTCCGGCTGCTAGGCCACACTGCCCCAAAAGAGGGCTCTTGTAACAGACACAGGCTGCTAGGTCTAGGGAAGCGTTAAAATCTCCATCTCTGGAAATATTGAAGAACAGGTTGGGTAGACATCTACCAGGGATGGTCTAGATGGGGCTTGGTCCTGCCAGGGGACAGGAGAGTGGACTCGATGACCTCTCGAGGTCCCTTCCCGTTTTGGGATTCTACGTCGACATGAAAAGAACGAGAACGGGGGTGAGGAGGAGGGCGAGAAAATTATTTCTGGACCCCGCTGTGTCGTGTCTCTCGGTCCCACGGTTGGGGGATCTATCATTCATGGAAGAGGAGTCCACGGAGAGGAAAAATCGTTACCTCCCGGAAAAAGCAACTTCGTTTTCAGAGCAACCGTCCCACGATCCCACGGATGAGCAGTACAATTTGCTGAGCGGCTAGAAGGCATGTTACCTTTAGAAAATAAGGACGACGGGTTACGTTTTTAGAGAAAACGATCGTGTTTCCCCTATAATATGGTGTTATCCCGGCTTATCCCAAACATGACTGCTGCTTCCGTATAATTGCCTGCGAGAAATTTTTCTCATGTGTCGATGGCTCCCTAGAGAGACGGGTTGTATCCTTCATGAAGGTGAAAACTAATTAGAGAAGTAATTCAGAAATCGCCTGGTGGGTCAGATATCAGAACTAAATCCAACGGGTTGGTGTTTTAGTCTTATTATTACGGGTTTTGCTCCTTTATCTGGTCCGGAGCAGAATCCATTAGGCTTACGAATGATTAATTTTTCTCCCGCGCCAAAGACGGGGCCCGGAGTGTGTTATTAAAAAGAGGTATGGGCCGCTGTTTGAAGGCCACGCGTCACCTTTTCTTTCGAACGTCTTTGGGAAAGTTGTGGGGTGAATATAATAGTCCCTCGGTCCGCGTCTCCACAGCAACGTGATTTCGAAATCACTAGCGATGCTTTGAAATCATGTCGTCTGCGTCTCCGCAGCAACGGGATTTCGAAATCACTAGCGATACTTTGAAATCACGTCGTCTGCGTCTCCACAGCAACGGGATTTCGAAATAACTGGCGATACTTCGAAATCGCTTCGTCCGGGTCTCCGCAGCACCGTGATTTCGAAATCACTAGCAATTCTTCGAAATCGCTTCGTCCGCGTCTCCGCAGCAACGGGATTTCGAAATCACTAGCGATTCTTCGAAATCGCTTAGTCCGCGTCTCCGCAGCACCGTGATTTCAAAATCACTAGCGATTCTTCGAAATCACTTCGTCCGCGTCTCCGCAGCACCGGGATTTCGAAATCACTAGCGATTCTTCGAAATCGCTTCGTCCGCGTCTCCGCAGCACCGGGATTTCGAAATCACTAGCGATTCTTCGAAATCGCTTCGTCCGCGTCTCCGCAGCACCGGGATTTCGAAATCACTAGCGATTCTTCGAAATTACTTCGTCCGCATCGCCGAAGCAATGTGATTTCAAAATAACTGGCGTTATCTCAAAATCACTTTGTCCGTGTCTCCACAGCAATATGCTATCGAAATAATGGCTTTACCTTGAAATCACTTCATCCACGTTCCCACAGAAACGTGATTTCGAAATAGCTGGCCTCATTTCAAAATCACTTCACGTTTCCACAGCAACGTGATTTCAAAATCACTGGTTACCTTGAAATCACTTTTTCCGCATCCCCACAGCAACATGATTTCGAAATAACTGGCGTTACCTGGAAATCCCTTCGTCCACGTCTCTGAAGAAATGTGATTTCGAAATAACTCCGTCCGTGTTCTCACAGCAATGTGATTTCAAAATAATGAGTTACCTCAAAATCACTTCGTCCGCATTCCCACAGCAACGTTACTTCGAAATAACTGGCATTTTTTCGCCGTGACTTTGTTTACATTGCCACAGCAGTGTGATTTCAAAATATCTGGCGTTACCTCGAAATCACTTCATCCGCATCCCCACAGCAACGCGATTTCGAAATATCTGGCGTTACTTTGATGAAATCACTTCATCTGCATCTCCACCGCAACATGATTTCGAAATAACTGGCGTGACCTCAAAATCACTTCGTCCGTGTCTCCACAGTAACGTTATTTCGAAATAACTAGAGTTATTTCAAAGTAACGCTAGTTATTTCGAAATTGTGTTCCTGTGCAGACATGGCCAAAGTGATTTTGAAGTCACTTTGCGTTGCCACAGCAACGTGATTTCGAAATAATTGGCGTCACCTCGAAATCACTTCGTCCGCGTCTCCACAGCAGCGTAATTTTGAAATAACTGGCAATACCTCGAAATCATTTCGCCCGCATCTCCACAGCAACGTGATTTCGAAATAACTGCCGTGACCTCAAAATCACTTCATCCGCATCTCCACAGCAACATGATAGCGAAATAAAAGGTGTGACCTCAAAATCACTTTGTTTGCATCTCCACAGCAGCGTAATTTTGAAATATCTGGCATTACCTCGAAATCATTTTGCCTGCATCTCCACAGCAACGTGATTTCGAAATAACTGGCATGACCTCAAAATAACTTTGTCCGCATCTCCACAGCAACGTAATTTTGAAATGACGAGCGTTATTTCAAAGTAACGCTAGTTCTCTCAAAATCGTGTTCCTGTGCAGATGTGGACAAAATGATTTTGAAGTCACTTCATCCGCGTCGCTACAGCAACGTGATTTTGAAATAACTGGCATTACCTCGAAATCATTTTGCCTGCATCTCCACAGCAACGTGATTTCGAAATAACTGGCGTGACCTCAAAATCACTTCATCCACGGCTCCATAGCAACGTAATTTCGAAATAACTGGTGTGACCTCAAAATCACTTCATCCGCGTCTCCACAGCAACGTGATTTCGAAATAACTGGCATGACCTCAAAATAACTTTGTCCGCATCTCCACAGCAACGTAATTTTGAAATGACGAGTGTTATTTCAAAGTAACGCTAGTTCTCTCAAAATCGTGTTCCTGTGCAGATGTGGACAAAATGATTTTGAAGTCACTTCATCCGCGTCGCTACAGCAACGTGATTTTGAAATAACTGGCATTACCTCGAAATCATTTTGTCCATGTCTCCACAGCAACGTGATATCGAAATAAAAGGTGTGACCTCAAAATCACTTTGTTTGCGTCTCCACAGCAACATAATTTCGAAATAACTGGCGTGGCCTCAAAATCACTTCGTCCGCGTCTCCATAGCAACGTGATTTCGAAATAACTGGCGTTACCTCAAAATCACTTCGTCCGCGTCTCCACAGCAACGTGATTTCGAAATAACAAGCGTTATTTCAAAGTAATGCTAGTTCTCTCAAAATCGTGTTCCTGTGCAGACGTGGACAAAGTGATTTTGAAGTCACTTCATACGCATCACTACAGCAACATGATTTCGAAATAACTGGCGTGACCTCAAAATCACGTCGTCCATGTCTCCACAGTAACGTAATTTCGAAATAACTAGTGTTATTTCCAAGTAATGCTACTTATTTCGAAATCATGTTCCTGTGCAGACATGGCCGAAGTGATTTTGAAGTCACTTTGTGTGTGTCACCACAGCAACGTGATTTTGAAATAACTGTCATGACTTCACAATCACTTTGTCCGCGTCGCCATAGCAACGTAATTTCGAAATAACTGGCATTACCTCAAAATCACTTTGTCCGCGTCTCCACAGCAACGTGATTTTGAAATAAATGGCGTTACCTCAAAATCACTTAATCCGCGTCTCCACAGCAACATGATATCGAAATAACTGGCATGACCTCAAAATGACTTTGTCCATGTCTCCACAGCAACGTAATTTCGAAATAACGGGTGTGACCTCAACATCACTTCGTCCACGTCTCCACAGCAACTGAAATGATGTTGAAGTCACTTCGTCCGCGTCGCTACAGCAACGTGATTTCAAAATAACTGGCATTACCTCGAAATCACTTCTTCTGCGTCTCCACAGCAACATGATTTCGAAATAACTGGCATTACCTCGCAATCACTTTGTCTGCGTCTCCACAGCAATGTAATTTCGAAATAACGGGCGTGACCTCAAAATCACTTCGTCCACGTCTCCACAGCAACTGAAATGATGTTGAAGTCACTTGGTCTGCGTCGCTACAGCAACGTGATTTCGAAATAACTGGCGTGACCTCAAAATCACTTCGTCCGCATCTCCACAGCAACGTGATTTCGAAATAACTGACGTGACCTCAAAATCACTTTGTCCGTGTCTCCACAGCAACATAATTTCGAAATAACTGGCATTACCTCGAAATCATTTCGTCCGCGTCTCCACAGAAACGTAATTTCGAAATAACTGGCATGACTTCACAAACACTTCATCCACATCTCCACAGAAACGTAATTTCGAAATAACTGGTGTGACCTCAAAATCACTTTGTCCGCGTCTCCACAGCAACGTAATTTCGAAATAACTGGTGTTACCTCAAAATCACTTCATCCGCGTCTCCACAGCAATGTGATTTCTAAATAACTGGCGTGACCTCAAAATCACTTCGTCCGCGTCTCCACAGCAACGTAATTTCGAAATAACTGGCGTGACCTCAAAATCACTTCGTCCACGTCTCCACAGCAATATGATTTCGAAATAACTGGCATTATCTCAAAATCACTTCTTCCGCGTCTCCACAGCAACGTAATTTCGAAATAATGAGCTTAATTTCAAAGTAATGATAATTATCTCAAAATCACGTTCCTGGGCAGATGTGGACGAAATGATTTTTGAAGTCACTTCGTCCGCGTCGCCACAGCAACGTGATTTCGAAATAACTGGAGTTACTTTTTCCTAACGTTGTCCGCGTCTCCACAGCCGGCGGGCTTTTCGAAAGAATGGCAAAACCCTGTCAAGCCGGAGGGCGGGTCTCTCCGGCTCCTGTCACTCTCATTGGACGAGGAGTAAGGGAAGTCGGAGGAAGAACCGTCTGTTTCGGAACGTGCTGTGTAGACGCGTCGAGTTTCAAACCAAGCTCCGCGATGGACGGAAGGCTTCTTTCGAGGCAGGACCTGCTGGCCGAAAACGACACACGAGTCGAAATTTGGCTCCTCTCGAAATTTGGCGTTGTCTACGCCGCGCTGCATGGAAAAAAGAGAGCGCTGTTCCGAAATCTCCCTGGACCCTCCTATAAGGAGGTCCGAAGGGTTGGCTCCGGATTTCGAAATCTATTTTGACCACGCCCTGGCTGAGATAATTGGATGAGACAACAGAGGGGGGCGGAGTCTCCCAATGAGGGCGGGGCTTAGGCACCCATCTAACATGCCGAGTATAAATAGCCCCTTTGAAGGGCAGAAGTTTCATGGCGGGCTTCAAGTGAGGCAGAAGACCATAGAAAAGGCCACACTGGCCAGAGACATTAATAGCCCCGCCCCTTGCTGGGGGCAGGGTAGCACGGCCTAATGGTTAGAGGCAGTAATGCAGCCCTGGGCTGCGAGGCAGCAAGGCCCAATGGCTAGAGTCAGTCACGGGGGCCTGGGCCGCACACCTCAATGGATAGACTCAGCAACGCAGCCGTAGGCTGCAGGGCAGTACAGCCTAATGCCTAGAGTCAGACACGAAGCTCTGGACTGCAGGGCAGCATGGCCCAATGGCTAGAGTCAGACACGCAGCTCTGGACTGCAGGGCAGCACGGCCTAATGGCTAGAGTCAGACACGCAGCTCTGGACTGCAGGGCAGTACGGCCTAATGGATAGAGTCAGACACGAAGCTCTGGACTGCAGGGCAGCACGGCCTAATGGCTAGATTGAGACATGCAGCTCTGGACTGCAGGGCAGTACGGCCTAATGGATAGAGTCAGACACGCAGCTCTGGACTGCAGGGCAGCACGGCCTAATGGCTAGAGTCAGAAAGGCAGCCCTGGAGTGCAGGGCAGTACGGCCTAATGGCTAGAGTCAGAAACACAGCTCTGGACTGCAGGGCAGTACGGCCTAATGGCTAGAGTCAGACAGGCAGCTCTGGACTGCAGGGCAGCACGGACTAATGGCTAGAGTCAGACACGCAGCTCTGGACTGCAGGGCAGTACGGGCTAATGGCTAGAGTCAGACATGCAGCTCTGGACTGCAGGGCAGCACGGCCTAATGGCTAGAGTCAGACACGCAGCCCTGGAGTGCAGGGCAGTACGGCCTAATGGCTAGAGTCAGACACGCAGCCCTGGAGTGCAGGGCAGTACGGCCTAATGGCTGGAGTCAGACACGCAGCTCTGGACTGCAGGGCAGTACGGCCTAATGGCGAGAGTCAGAAACGCAGCTCTGGACTGCAGGGCAGGACGGCCTAATGGCGAGAGTCAGACACGCATCTCTGGACTGCAGGGCAGTACGGCCTAATGGCGAGAGTCAGACACGCAGCTCTGGACTGCAGGGCAGTATGGCCTAATGGCTAGAGTCAGACAGGCAGCTCTGGAATGCAGGGCAGCACGGCCTAATGGCTAGAATCAGACAAGCAGCTCTGGACTGCAGGGCAGTACGGCCTAATGGCTAGAGTCAGACAAGCAGCTCTGGACTGCAGAGCAGCACGGCCTAATGGCTAGAGTCAGACACGCAGCTCTGGACTGCAGGGCAGTACTGCCTAATGGCTAGAGTCAGACACGCAGCTCTGGACTGCAGGGCAGTACGGCCTAATGGCTAGAGTCAGACACGCAGCTCTGGACTGCAGGGCAGAACGGCCTAATGGATAGAGTCAGACACCCAGATCTGGACTGCAGAGCAGCACGGCCTAATGGATAGAGGCAGAAACGCAGCTCTGGACTGCAGGGCAGTACGGCCTAATGGCTAGAGTCAGACACGTAGCTCTGGACTGCAGGGCAGTACGGCCTAATGGATAGAGTCAGACACGCAGCTCTGGACTGCAGGGCAGTACGGCCTAATGGGTAGAGTCAGACACGCAGCTCTGGACTGCAGAGCAGTACGGCCTAATGGATACAGTCAGACACCCAGCTCTGGACTGCAGGGCTGCACGGCCTAATGGATACAGTGAGACACGCAGCTCTGGACTGCAGGGTAACACGGCCCAATGGCTAGAGTCAGAAACGCAGCTCTGGAGTGCAGGGCAGTACGGCCTAATGTATAGAGTCAGAAACGCAGCCCTGGACTGCAGGGCAGTACGGCCTAATGGCTAGAGTCAGACACGCAGCCCTGGACTGCAGAGCAGTACGGCCTAATGGCAAGAGTCAGACACGCAGCTCTGGACTGCAGGGCAGCACGGCCTAATGGCTAGAGTCAGACACACATGGACTGCAGGGCAGCACGGCCTAATGGCGAGAGTCAGAAATGGAGCTCTGGAGTGCAGGGCAGTACGGCCTAATGGCGAGAGTCAGACACGCAGCTCTGGACTGCAGGGAAGTACGGCCTAATGGCTAGAGTCAGAAAAGCAGCTCTGGACTGCAGGGCAGTACGGCCTAATGGCTAGAGTCAGACACGCAGCTCTGGACTGCAGGCCAGTACGGCCTAATGGCTAGAGTCAGACACGCAGCTCTGGACTGCAGGGCAGTACGGCCTAATGGCTAGAGTCAGACACGCAGCTCTGGACTGCAGGCCAGTACGGCCTAATGGCTAGAGTCAGACACGCAGCTCTGGACTGCAGGGCAGTACGGCCTAATGGATAGAGTCAGAAACGCAGCCCTGGACTGCAGGGCAGTACGGCCTAATGGATAGAGTCAGAAACGCAGCCGTGGACTGCAGGGAAGTACGGCCTAATAGCTAGAGTCAAAAATGCAGCTCTGGAGTGCAGGGCAGTATGGCCTAATGGCTAGAGTCAGACACGCAGCCCTGGACTGCAGGGCAGTACGGCCTAATGGCTAGAGTCAGACACGCAGCCCTGGACTGCAGGGCAGTTCGGCCTAATGGCTAGAGTCAGACAAGGAGCTCTGGACTGCAGGGCAGTACGGTCTAATGGCTAGAGTCAGACAAGCAGCTCTGGACTGCAGGGCAGCACGGCCTAATGGCGAGAGTCAGACAAGCAGCTCTGGACTGGAGGGCAGTACCGCCTAATGGCTAGAGTCAGAGAAGCAGCTCTGGACTGGAGGGCAGCACGGCCTAATGGCTAGAGTCAGAAACGCAGCCCTAGACTGCAGGGCAGCACGGCCTAATGGCTAGAGTCAGAAATGCAGCCCTGGAGTGCAGGGCAGCACGGCCTAATGGCTAGAGTCAGACACGCAGCTCTAGACTGCAGGGCAGCACCGCCTAATGGATAGAGTCAGAAACGCAGCCCTGGACTGTAGGGCAGTACGGCCTAATGGCTAGAGTCAGAAACGCAGCCCTAGACTGCAGGGAAGTACGGCCTAATAGCTAGAGTCAGACACTCAGCTCTGGACTGCAGGGCAGTACGGCCTAATGGCCAGAGTCAGACACGCAGCTCAGGACTGCAGGGCAGTACGGCCTAATGGCTAGAGTCAGACACGCAGCTCTGGACTGCAGGGCAGCACGGCCTAATAGCTAGAGTCAGACACGCAGCTCTGGACTGCAGGGCAGTACGGCCTAATGGCTAGAGTCAGACACGCAGCTCTGGACTGCAGGGCAGTACGGCCTAATGGCGAGAGTGAGACACGCAGCTCTGGACAGCAGGGCAGGACGGCCTAATGGCTAGAGTCAGACATGCAGCTCTGGACTGCAGGGCAGCACGGCCTAATGGGTAGAGTCAGAAACGCAGCTCTGGACTGCAGGGCAGCACGGCCTAATGGCTAGAGTCAGACACGCAGCTCTGGACTGCAGGGCAGTACGGCCTAATGGCTAGAGTCAGACACGCAGCTCTGGACTGCAGGGCAGTACGGCCTAATGGCTAGAGTCAGACACGCAGCTCTGGACTGCAGGGCAGTACGGCCCAATGCCTAGAGTCAGACACGCAGCTCTGGACTGCAGGGCAGTACGGCCTAATGGCTAGTCAGAAATGCAGCCCTGGACTGCAGGGCAGTATGGCCTAATGGCTAGAGTCAGAAACGCAGCCCTGGACTGCAGGGCAGTACGGCCTAATGGTTAGAGTCAGAAACGCACTTCTGGACTGCAGGGCAGTACCCCCTAATGGCTAGAGTCAGACACACAGCTCTGGACTGCAGGGCAGTACGGCCTAATGGCTAGAGTCAGACACGCAGCTCTGGACTGCAGGGCAATACTGCCCAATGGCTAGAGTCAGACACACAGCTCTGGACTGCAGGGCAGCACGGCCTAATGGCTAGAGTCAGAGACGCAGCTCTGGACTGCAGGGCAGCACGGCCTAATGGCCAGAGTCAGACACGCAGCTCTGGACTGCAGGGCAGTACGGCCTAATGGCTAGAGTTAGACACGCAGCTCTGGACTGCAGGGCAGTATGGCCTAATGGCTAGAGTCAGACACGCAGCTCTGGACAGCAGGGCAGTACGGCCTAATGGCTAGAGTCAGACACGCAGCTCTGGACTGCAGGGCAGTACGGCCTAATGGCTAGAGTCAGACACGCAGCTCTGGACAGCAGGGCAGCACGACCTAATGGATAGAGTCAGACACGCAGCTCTGGACTGCAGGGCAGCACGGCCTAATGGCTAGAGTGAGACACGCAGCTCTGGACAGCAGGGCAGTACGGTCTAATGGCTAGAGTCAGACACGCAGCTCTGGACTGCAGGGCAGTGTGGCCTAATGGCTAGAGTCAGACACGCAGCTCTGGACTGCAGGGCAGTACGGCCTAATGGCTAGAGTCAGACACGCAGCCCTGGACTGCAGGGCAGTACGGCCTAATAGCTAGAGTCAGAAACGCAGCTATGGACTGCAGGGCAGTACTGCCTAATGGCTAGAGTCAGACACGCAGCCCTGGACTGCAGGGCACTACGGCCTAATAGCTAGAGTCAGAAACGCAGCTATGGACTGCAGGGCAGTACGGTCTAATGGCTAGAGTCAGACACGCAGCTCTGGACTGCAGGGCAGTACGGCCTAATGGCTAGAGTCAGACACGCAGCCCTGGACTGCAGGGCAGTACGGCCTAATAGCTAGAGTCAGAAACGCAGCTATGGACTGCAGGGCAGTACTGCCTAATGGCTAGAGTCAGACACGCAGCCCTGGACTGCAGGGCACTACGGCCTAATAGCTAGAGTCAGAAACGCAGCTATGGACTGCAGGGCAGTACGGCCTAATGGATACAGTCAGACACGCAGCTCTGGACTGCAGGGCAGTACGGCCTAATGGATAGAGTCAGACACGCAGCTCTGGACTGCAGGGGAGAACGGCCTAATGGCTAGAGTCAGACACGCAGCTCTGGACTGCAGGGCACTACGGCCTAATGGCTAGAGTCAGACATGCAGCTCTGGACTGCAGGGCAGTACGGCCTAATGGATAGAGTCAGACACGCAGCTCTGGACTGCAGGGGAGAACGGCCTAATGGCTAGAGTCAGACACGCAGCTCTGGACTGCAGGGCAGTACAGCCTAATGGATAGAGTCAGAATCGCAGCTCTAGACTGCAGGGCAGTACGGCCTAATGGCTAGAGTCAGACACGCAGCTCTAGACTGCAGGGCAGTACGGCCTAATGGCTAGAGTCAGACACGCAGCTCTGGACTGCAGGGCAGTACGGCCTAATGGATAGAGTCAGACACGCAGCTCTGGACTGCAGGGCAACACGGCCTAATGGCTAGAGTCAGACACGCAGCTCTGGACTGCAGGGCAGGACGGCCTAATGGCTAGAGTCAGACACGCAGCTCTGGACTGCAGGGCAGGACGGCCTAATGGCGAGAGTCAGACACGCAGCTCTGGACTGCAGGGCAGAACGGCCTAATGGCTAGAGTCAGACACGCAGCTCTGGACTGCAGGGCAGCACGGCCTAATGGCTAGAGTCAGACACGCAGCTCTGGACTGCAGGGCAACACGGCCTAATGGGTAGAGTCAGACACGCAGCTCTAGACTGCAGGGCAGCACGGCCTAATGGATAGAGTCAGAAACGCAGCCCTGGACTGCAGGGCAGTACGGCCTAATGGATAGAGTCAGAAACGCAGCCCTGGACTGCAGGGCAGTACGGCCTAATGGATAGAGTCAGACACGCAGCCCTGGACTGCAGGGCTGTACGGCCTAATGGCTAGAGTCAGACACGCAGCTCTCGACTGCAGGACAGTATGGCCTAATGGCTAGAGTCAGACAAGCAGCTCTGGACTACAGGGCAGAACGGCCTAATGGCTAGAGTCAGATACGCAGCCCTGGACTGCAGGGCAGTACGGCCTAATGGCTAGAGTCAGACATGCAGCTCTGGACTGCAGGGCAGTATGGCCTAATGGCTAGAGTCAGACACGCAGCTCTGGACTGCAGGGCAGTACGGCCTAATGTCTAGAATCAGACAAGCAGCTCTGGACTGCAGGGCAGTACGGCCTAATGGCTAGAGTCAGACACGCAGCTCTGGACTGCAGGGCAGAACGGCCTAATGGCTAGAGTCAGACACGCAGCTCTGGACTGCAGGGCAGTACGGCCTAATGTCTAGAATCAGACAAGCAGCTCTGGACTGCAGGGCAGTATGGCCTAATGGCTAGAGTCAGACACGCAGCTCTGGACTGCAGGGCAGAACGGCCTAATGGCTAGAGTCAGACACGCAGCTCTGGACTGCAGGGCAGGACGGCCTAATGGCTAGAATCAGACAAGCAGCTCTGGACTGCAGGGCAGTACGGCCAAATGGCTAGAATCAGACAAGCAGCTCTGCACTGCAGGGCAGTACCGCCTAATGGCTAGAATCAGAAAAGCAGCTCTGGACTGCAGGGCAGTACGGCCTAATGGCTAGAGTCAGACACGCAGCTCTGGACTGCAGGGCAGCACGGCCTAATGGATAGAGTCGGACACGCAGCCCTGGAGTGCAGGGCAGTACGGCCTAATGGCTAGAGTCAGACATGCAGCTCTGGACTGCAGGGCAGTACGGTCTAATGGCTAGAGTCAGACACGCAGCTCTAGACTGCAGGGCAGTATGGCCTAATGGCTAGAGTCAGACACGCAGCCCTGGACTGCAGGGCAGTACGGCCTAATGGCTAGAGTCAGACACGCAGCTCTGGACTGCAGGGAAGTACGGCCTAATGGCTAGAGTCAGACACGCAGCTCTGGACTGCAGGGCAGTACGGCCTAATGGCTAGAGTCAGACACGCAGCTCTGGACTGCAGGGCAGTATTGCCTAATGGCCAGAGTCAGACACGCAGCTCTGGACTGCAGGGCAGTACGGCCTAATGGATAGAGTCAGAAACGCAGCCCTGGACAGCAGGGCAGTACGGCCTAATGGCTAGAGTCAGACACGCAGCTCTAGACTGCAGGGCAACACAGCCTAATGGCGAGAGTCAGACACGCAGCTCTGGACTGCAGGGCAGCACGGCCTAATGGATAGAGTCAGAAACGCGGCTCTGGACTGCAGGGCAGTACGACCTAATGGCTAGAGTCAGACACGCAGCTCTGGACTGCAGGGCAGTACGACCTAATGGCTAGAGTCAGACACGCAGCTCTGGACTGCAGGGCAGTACGGCCTAATGGCGAGAGTCAGACACGCAGCTCTGGACTGCAGGGCAGTGCGGCCTTATGGATAGAGTCAGAAACGCAGCCCTGGACTGCAGGGCAGTACGGCCTAATGGCTAGAGTCAGACACGCAGCTCTGGACTGCAGGGCAGCACGGCCAAATGGCTAGAGTCAGACACGCAGCTCTGGACTGCAGGGCAGTACGGCCTAATGGATAGAGTCAGACACACTTCTCTGGACTGCAGGGCAGTACGGCATAATGGCTGGAGTCAGACAAGCAGCTCTGGACTGCAGGGCAGTACGGCCTAATGGCTAGAGTCAGACACGCAGCTCTTGACTGCAGGGTAGTACGGCCTAATGGCTAGAATCAGACAAGCAGCTCTGGACTGCAGGGCAGTATGGCCTAATGGCTAGAGTCAGACACGCAGCTCTGGACTGCAGGGCAGTATGGCCTAATGGCTAGTATCAGAGAAGCAGCTCTGGACTGCAGGGCAGTACGGCCTAATGGCTAGAATCAGACAAGCAGCTCTGGACTGCAGGGCAGCACGGCCTAATGGCTAGAGTCAGACATGCAGCTCTGGACTGCAGGGCAGTACGGCCTAATGGCTAGAATCAGACAAGCAGCTCTGGACTGCAGGGCAGCACGGCCTAATGGCTAGAGTCAGACATGCAGCTCTGGACTGCAGGGCATCACGGCCTAATGGCTAGAGTCAGACACGCAGCTCTGGACTGCAGGGCAGTACGGTCTAATGGCTAGAGTCAGACACGCAGCTCTGGACTGCAGGGCAGTATGGCCTAATGGCTAGAGTCAGACACGCAGCTCTGGACTGCAGGGCAGTACGGCCTAATGGCTAGAATCAGACAAGCAGCTCTGGACTGCAGGGCAGCACGGCCTAATGGCTAGAGTCAGACATGCAGCTCTGGACTGCAGGGCATCACGGCCTAATGGCTAGAGTCAGACACGCAGCTCTGGACTGCAGGGCAGTACGGTCTAATGGCTAGAGTCAGACACGCAGCTCTGGACTGCAGGGCAGTACGGCCTAATGGCGAGCGTCAGACACGCAGCTCTGGACTGCAGGGCAGTACGGTCTAATGGATAGAGTCAGACACGCAGCTCTGGACTGCAGGGCAGTACGGCCTAATAGCTAGAGTCAGAAACGCAGCTCTGGACTGCAGGGCAGTACGGCCTAATGGCGAGCGTCAGACACGCAGCTCTGGACTGCAGGGCATCACGGCCTAATGGCTAGAGTCAGAAACGCAGCTCTGGACTGCAGGGCAGAACGGCCTAATGGCTAGAGTCAGACATGCAGCTCTGGACTGCAGGGCATCACGGCCTAATGGCTAGAGTCAGAAACGCAGCTCTGGACTGCAGGGCAGTACGGCCCAATGGCTAGAGTCAGACACGCAGCTCTGGACTGCAGGGCAGTACGACCTAATGGCTAGAGTCAGACACGCAGCTCTGGACTGCAGGGCAGTACGGCCTAATGTCTAGAGTCAGACATGCAGCTCTGGACTGCAGGGCATCACGGCCTAATGGCTAGAGTCAGACACGCAGCTCTGGACTGCAGGGCAGTACGGCCTAATGGCTAGAGTCAGACATGCAGCTCTGGACTGCAGGGCATCACGGCCTAATGGCTAGAGTCAGAAACGCAGCTCTGGACTGCAGGGCAGTACGGCCTAATGGCTAGAGTCAGACACGCAGCTCTGGACTGCAGGGCAGCACGGCCTAATGGATAGAGTCGGACACGCAGCCCTGGAGTGCAGGGCAGTACGGCCTAATGGCTAGGGTCAGACACGCAGCTCTGGACTGCAGGGCAGCACGGCCTAATGGCTAGAGTCAGACACGCAGCTCTGGACTGCAGGGCAGCACGGCCTAATGGCTAGAGTCAGACACGCAGCTCTGGACTGCAGGGCAGCACGGCCTAATGGCGAGAGTCAGACACTCAGCTCTGGATTGAAGGGCAGTACGGCCTAATGGCGAGAGTCAGACACTCAGCTCTGGATTGAAGGGCAGTAAGGCCTAATGGCGAGAGTCAGACACTCAGCTCTGGATTGAAGGGCAGTACGGCCTAATGGCTAGAGTCAGACACTCAGCTCTGGATTGAAGGGCAGTACGGCCTAATGGCTAGAGTCAGACACGCAGCTCTGGATTGAAGGGCAGTACTGCCTAATGGCTAGAGTCAGACACTCAGCTCTGGACTGCAGGGCAGTACGGCCTAATGGCGAGAGTCAGACACTCAGCTCTGGATTGAAGGGCAGTACGGCCTAATGGCTAGAGTCAGACACGCAGCTCTGGATTGCAGGGCAGTACGACCTAATGGCGAGAGTCAGACACGCAGCTCTGGACTGCAGGGCATCACGGCCTAATGGCTAGAGTCAGACACGCAGCTCTGGACTGCAGGGCCGTACGGCCTAATGGCGAGAGTCAGACACTCAGCTCTGGATTGAAGGACAGTACGGCCTAATGGCTAGAGTCAGAAACGCAGCCCTGGACTGCAGGGCAGCACGGCCTAATGGCTAGAGTCAGACACGCAGCTCTGGACTGCAGGGCCGTACGGCCTAATGGCTAGAGTCAGACACGCAGCTCTGGACTGCAGGGCAGTACGACCTAATGGCTAGAGTCAGACACGCACCTCTGGACTGCAGGGCAGTACGGCCCAATGGATAGAGTCAGACACGCAGCTCTGGACTGCAGGGCAGTACGGCCTAATGGCTAGAGTCAGACACGCAGCTCTGGACTGCAGGGCAGTACGGCCTAATGGCTAGAGTCAGACACACAGCTCTGGACTGCAGGGCAGTACGGCCTAATGGATAGAGTCAGACACGCACCTCTGGACTGCAGGGCAGTACGGCCTAATGGCTAGAGTCAGAGACGCAGCTCTGGACTGCAGGACAGTACGGCCCAATGGATAGAGTCAGAAACGCAGCTCTGGACTGCAGGGCAGCACGGCCTAATGGCTAGAGTCAGACACGCAGCTCTGGACTGCAGGGCAGTACGGCCTAATGGCCAGAGTCAGACACGCAGCTCTGGACTGCAGGGCAGTACTGCCTAATGGCTAGAGTCAGACACGCAGCTATGGACTGCAGGGCAGTACGGCCCAATGGCTAGAGTCAGACACGCAGCTCTGGACTGCAGGGCAGTATGGCCTAATGGCTAGAGTCAGACACGCAGCTCTGGACTGCAGGGCAGTACGGCCTAATGGCTAGAGTCAGAAACGCAGCCCTGGACTGCAGGGCAGTACGGCCTAATGGATAGAGTCAGACACACTTCTCTGGACTGCAGGGCAGTACGGCCTAATGGATAGAGTCAGACACACTTCTCTGGACTGCAGGGCAGTACGGCCTAATGGCTAGAGTCAGACACGCAGCTCTGGACTGCAGGGCAGTACGGCCTAATGGCTAGAGTCAGACACGCAGCTCTGGACTGCAGGGCAGTACGGCCTAATGGCTAGAGTCAGACACACAGCCCTGGACTGCAGGGCAGAACGGCCTAATGGCTAGAGTCAGACACGCAGCTCTAGACTGCAGGGCAGCACGGCCTAATGGTTAGAGTCAGACACGCAGCTCTGGACTGCAGGGCAGCACGGCCTAATGGGTAGAGTCAGACACGCAGCTCTGGACTGCAGGGCAGCACGGCCTAATGGATACAGTCAGAAACACAGCTCTGGACTGCAGGGCAGTACGGCCTAATGGCTAGAGTCAGACACACAGCTCTGGACTGCAGGGCAGTACGTCCTAATGGCTAGAGTCAGACACGCAGCTCTGGACTGCAGGGCAGTACGACCTAATGGCTAGAGTCAGACACGCCGCTATGGACTGCAGGGCTGTACTGCCTAATGGTTAGAGTCAGACAAGCAGCTCTGGACTGGAGGGCAGCACGGCCTAATGGGTAGAGTCAGACACGCAGCCCTGGACTGCAGGGCAGTACGGCCTAATAGCTAGAGTCAGAAACGCAGCTATGGACTGCAGGGCAGTACGGCCTAATGGATAGAGTCAGACACGCAGCTCTGGACTGCAGGGCAGCACGGCCTAATGGATAGAGTCAGACACGCAGCTCTGGACTGCAGGGCAGTATGGCCTAATGGCTACAGTCGGACACGCAGCTCTGGACTGCAGGGCAGTATGGCCTAATGGCTATAGTCAGACACGCAGCTCTGGACTGCAGGGCAACATGGCCTAATGGCTACAGTCGGACACGCAGCTCTGGACTGCAGGGCAGTATGGCCTAATGGCTATAGTCAGACACGCAGCTCTGGACTGCAGGGCAACAGGGCCTAATGGCTAGAGTCAGACACGCAGCTCTGGACTGCAGGGCAGTATGGCCTAATGGCTATAGTCAGACACGCAGCTCTGGACTGCAGGGCAGTACGGCCTAATGGCGAGAGTCAGACACGCAGCTCTGGACTGCAGGGCAGTACGGCCTAATGGCGAGAGTCAGACACTCAGCTCTGGATTGAAGGGCAGTACGGCCTAATGGCGAGAGTCAGACACTCAGCTCTGGATTGAAGGGCAGTACGGCCTAATGGCTAGAGTCAGACACGCAGCTCTGGACTGCAGGGCAGTACGGCCTAATGGCGAGAGTCAGACACTCAGCTCTGGATTGAAGGGCAGTACGGCCTAATGGCGAGAGTCAGACACTCAGCTCTGGATTGCAGGGCATCACGGCCTAATGGCTAGAGTCAGAAACGCAGCTCTGGACTGCAGGGCATCACGGCCTAATGGCTAGAGTCAGAGACGCAGCTCTGGACTGCAGGGCAGTACAGCCCAATGGCTAGAGTCAGAAACGCAGCTCTGGACTGCAGGGCAGTACGGCCTAATGGCTAGAGTCAGAAACGCAGCTCTGGACAGCAAGGCAGTACGGCCTAGTGGCGAGCGTCAGACACGCAGCTCTGGACTGCAGGGCAGTGCGGCCTAATGGCCAGAGTCAGACACGCAGCTCTGGACTGCAGGGCAGCACGGCCTAATGGCCAGAGTCAGACACGCAGCTCTGGACTGCAGGGCAGTACAGCCTAATGGCTAGAGTCAGACACGCAGCTCTGGACTGCAGGGCAGCACGGCCTAATGGCCAGAGTCAGACACGCAGCTCTGGACTGCAGGGCAGTACGGCCTAATGGCTAGAGTCAGACACGCAGCTCTGGACTGCAGGGCAGTATTGCCTAATGGCCAGAGTCAGACACGCAGCTCTGGACTGCAGGGCAGTACGGCCTAATGGCCAGAGTCAGACACGCAGCTCTGGACTGCAGGGCAGTACGGCCTAATGGCTAGAGTCAGACACACAGCCCTGGACTGCAGGGCAGTACGGCCTAATGGATAGAGTCAGACACACTTCTCTGGACTGCAGGGCAGTACGGCCTAATGGCTGGAGTCAGACAGGCAGCACTGGACTGCAGGGCAGTACGGCCTAATGGCTAGAGTCAGACAAGCAGCTCTGGACTGCAGGGCAGTACGGCCTAATGGCTAGAGTCAGACACGCAGCCCTGGACTGCAGGGCTGTACGGCCTAATGGATAGAGTCAGACACGCAGCTCTGGACTGCAGGGCAACACGGCCTAATGGGTAGAGTCAGACACGCAGCTCTAGACTGCAGGGCAGCACGGCCTAATGGATAGAGTCAGAAACGCAGCCCTGGACTGCAGGGCAGTACGGCCTAATGGATAGAGTCAGAAACGCAGCCCTGGACTGCAGGGCAGTACGGCCTAATGGATAGAGTCAGACACGCAGCCCTGGACTGCAGGGCAGCACGGCCTAATGGCTAGAGTCAGACACGCAGCTCTCGACTGCAGGACAGTATGGCCTAATGGCTAGAGTCAGACAAGCAGCTCTGGACTACAGGGCAGAACGGCCTAATGGCTAGAGTCAGATACGCAGCCCTGGACTGCAGGGCAGTACGGCCTAATGGCTAGAGTCAGACATGCAGCTCTGGACTGCAGGGCAGTATGGCCTAATGGCTAGAGTCAGACACGCAGCTCTGGACTGCAGGGCAGAACGGCCTAATGGCTAGAGTCAGACACGCAGCTCTGGACTGCAGGGCAGTACGGCCTAATGTCTAGAATCAGACAAGCAGCTCTGGACTGCAGGGCAGTACGGCCTAATGGCTAGAATCAGACAAGCAGCTCTGGACTGCAGGGCAGTACGGCCTAATGGCTAGAATCAGACAAGCAGCTCTGGACTGCAGGGCAGTACGGCCTAATGGCTAGAATCAGACAAGCAGCTCTGCACTGCAGGGCAGTACCGCCTAATGGCTAGAATCAGAAAAGCAGCTCTGGACTGCAGGGCAGTACGGCCTAATGGCTAGAGTCAGACACGCAGCTCTGGACTGCAGGGCAGCACGGCCTAATGGATAGAGTCGGACACGCAGCCCTGGAGTGCAGGGCAGTACGGCCTAATGGCTAGAGTCAGACATGCAGCTCTGGACTGCAGGGCAGTACGGTCTAATGGCTAGAGTCAGACACGCAGCTCTAGACTGCAGGGCAGTATGGCCTAATGGCTAGAGTCAGACACGCAGCCCTGGACTGCAGGGCAGTACGGCCTAATGGCTAGAGTCAGACACGCAGCTCTGGACTGCAGGGAAGTACGGCCTAATGGCTAGAGTCAGACACGCAGCTCTGGACTGCAGGGCAGTACGGCCTAATGGCTAGAGTCAGACACGCAGCTCTGGACTGCAGGGCAGCACGGCCTAATGGCCAGAGTCAGACACGCAGCTCTGGACTGCAGGGCAGTACGGCCTAATGGATAGAGTCAGAAACGCAGCCCTGGACAGCAGGGCAGTACGGCCTAATGGCTAGAGTCAGACACGCAGCTCTAGACTGCAGGGCAACACAGCCTAATGGCGAGAGTCAGACACGCAGCTCTGGACTGCAGGGCAGCACGGCCTAATGGATAGAGTCAGAAACGCGGCTCTGGACTGCAGGGCAGTACGACCTAATGGCTAGAGTCAGACACGCAGCTCTGGACTGCAGGGCAGTACGACCTAATGGCTAGAGTCAGACACGCAGCTCTGGACTGCAGGGCAGTACGGCCTAATGGCGAGAGTCAGACACGCAGCTCTGGACTGCAGGGCAGTGCGGCCTAATGGATAGAGTCAGAAACGCAGCCCTGGACTGCAGGGCAGTACGGCCTAATGGCTAGAGTCAGACACGCAGCTCTGGACTGCAGGGCAGCACGGCCTAATGGCTAGAGTCAGACACGCAGCTCTGGACTGCAGGGCAGTACGGCCTAATGGCTAGAGTCAGACACGCAGCTCTTGACTGCAGGGTAGTACGGCCTAATGGCTAGAATCAGACAAGCAGCTCTGGACTGCAGGGCAGTACGGCCTAATGGCTAGAATCAGACAAGCAGCTCTGGACTGCAGGGCAGTACGGCCTAATGGCTAGAGTCAGACACGCAGCTCTGGACTGCAGGGCAGTATGGCCTAATGGCTAGAATCAGAGAAGCAGCTCTGGACTGCAGGGCAGTACGGCCTAATGGCTAGAATCAGACAAGCAGCTCTGGACTGCAGGGCAGCACGGCCTAATGGCTAGAGTCAGACATGCAGCTCTGGACTGCAGGGCAGTACGGCCTAATGGCTAGAATCAGACAAGCAGCTCTGGACTGCAGGGCAGCACGGCCTAATGGCTAGAGTCAGACATGCAGCTCTGGACTGCAGGGCATCACGGCCTAATGGCTAGAGTCAGACACGCAGCTCTGGACTGCAGGGCAGTACGGTCTAATGGCTAGAGTCAGACACGCAGCTCTGGACTGCAGGGCAGTATGGCCTAATGGCTAGAGTCAGACACGCAGCTCTGGACTGCAGGGCAGTACGGCCTAATGGCTAGAATCAGACAAGCAGCTCTGGACTGCAGGGCAGCACGGCCTAATGGCTAGAGTCAGACATGCAGCTCTGGACTGCAGGGCATCACGGCCTAATGGCTAGAGTCAGACACGCAGCTCTGGACTGCAGGGCAGTACGGTCTAATGGCTAGAGTCAGACACGCAGCTCTGGACTGCAGGGCAGTACGGCCTAATGGCGAGCGTCAGACACGCAGCTCTGGACTGCAGGGCAGTACGGTCTAATGGATAGAGTCAGACACGCAGCTCTGGACTGCAGGGCAGTACGGCCTAATAGCTAGAGTCAGAAACGCAGCTCTGGACTGCAGGGCAGTACGGCCTAATGGCGAGCGTCAGACACGCAGCTCTGGACTGCAGGGCAGAACGGCCTAATGGCTAGAGTCAGAAACGCAGCTCTGGACTGCAGGGCAGAACGGCCTAATGGCTAGAGTCAGACATGCAGCTCTGGACTGCAGGGCATCACGGCCTAATGGCTAGAGTCAGACACGCAGCTCTGGACTGCAGGGCAGTACGGCCTAATGGCTAGAGTCAGACATGCAGCTCTGGACTGCAGGGCATCACGGCCTAATGGCTAGTGTCAGACACGCAGCTCTGGACTGCAGGGCAGTACGGCCTAATGGCTAGAGTCAGACATGCAGCTCTGGACTGCAGGGCATCACGGCCTAATGGCTAGAGTCAGAAACGCAGCTCTGGACTGCAGGGCAGTACGGCCTAATGGCTAGAGTCAGACATGCAGCTCTGGACTGCAGGGCATCACGGCCTAATGGCTAGAGTCAGACACGCAGCTCTGGACTGCAGGGCAGCACGGCCTAATGGATAGAGTCGGACACGCAGCCCTGGAGTGCAGGGCAGTACGGCCTAATGGCTAGAGTCAGACACGCAGCTCTGGACTGCAGGGCAGCACGGCCTAATGGCTAGAGTCAAACACGCAGCTCTGGACTGCAGGGCAGCACGGCCTAATGGCGAGAGTCAGACACTCAGCTCTGGATTGAAGGGCAGTACTGCCTAATGGATAGAGTCAGACACTCAGCTCTGGATTGAAGGGCAGTACGGCCTAATGGCGAGAGTCAGACACTCAGCTCTGGATTGAAGGGTAGTACGGCCTAATGGCGAGAGTCAGACACTCAGCTCTGGATTGAAGGGCAGTACGGCCTAATGGCTAGAGTCAGACACTCAGCTCTGGATTGAAGGGCAGTACGGCCTAATGGCTAGAGTCAGACACGCAGCTCTGGATTGAAGGGCAGTACTGCCTAATGGCTAGAGTCAGACACTCAGCTCTGGACTGAAGGGCAGTACGGCCTAATGGCGAGAGTCAGACACTCAGCTCTGGACTGAAGGGCAGTACGACCTAATGGCGAGAGTCAGACACGCAGCTCTGGACTGCAGGGCATCACGGCCTAATGGCTAGAGTCAGACACGCAGCTCTGGACTGCAGGGCAGTACGGCCTAATGGCGAGAGTCAGACACTCAGCTCTGGATTGAAGGACAGTACGGCCTAATGGCTAGAGTCAGAAACGCAGCCCTGGACTGCAGGGCAGCACGGCCTAATGGCTAGAGTCAGACACGCAGCTCTGGACTGCAGGGCCGTACGGCCTAATGGCTAGAGTCAGACACGCAGCTCTGGACTGCAGGGCAGTACGACCTAATGGCTAGAGTCAGACACGCAGCCCTGGACTGCAGGGCAGTACGACCTAATGGCTAGAGTCAGACAGGCAGCTCTGGACTGCAGGGCAGTACGACCTAATGGCTAGAGTCAGACAGGCAGCTCTGGACTGCAGGGCAGTACGGCCCAATGGATAGAGTCAGACACGCAGCTCTGGACTGCAGGGCAGTACGGCCTAATGGCTAGAGTCAGACACGCAGCTCTGGACTGCAGGGCAGTACGGCCTAATGGCTAGAGTCAGACACACAGCTCTGGACTGCAGGGCAGTACGGCCTAATGGATAGAGTCAGACACGCAGCTCTGGACTGCAGGGCAGTACGGCCTAATGGCTAGAGTCAGACACGCAGCTCTGGACTGCAGGACAGTACGGCCCAATGGATAGAGTCAGACACGCACCTCTGGACTGCAGGACAGTACGGCCCAATGGATAGAGTCAGAAACGCAGCTCTGGACTGCAGGGCAGTACGGCCTAATGGCTAGAGTCAGAGACGCAGCTCTGGACTGCAGGACAGTACGGCCCAATGGATAGAGTCAGAAACGCAGCTCTGGACTGCAGGGCAGCACGGCCTAATGGCTAGAGTCAGACACGCAGCTCTGGACTGCAGGGCAGTACGGCCTAATGGCCAGAGTCAGACACGCAGCTCTGGACTGCAGGGCAGTACTGCCTAATGGCTAGAGTCAGACACGCAGCTATGGACTGCAGGGCAGTACTGCCCAATGGCTAGAGTCAGACACGCAGCTCTGGACTGCAGGGCAGTATGGCCTAATGGCTAGAGTCAGACACGCAGCTCTGGACTGCAGGGCAGTACGGCCTAATGGCTAGAGTCAGAAACGCAGCCCTGGACTGCAGGGCAGTACGGCCTAATGGATAGAGTCAGACACACTTCTCTGGACTGCAGGGCAGTACGGCCTAATGGATAGAGTCAGACACACTTCTCTGGACTGCAGGGCAGTACGGCCTAATGGCTAGAGTCAGACACGCAGCTCTGGACTGCAGGGCAGTACGGCCTAATGGCTAGAGTCAGACACGCAGCTCTGGACTGCAGGGCAGTACGGCCTAATGGCTAGAGTCAGACACACAGCCCTGGACTGCAGGGCAGAAGGGCCTAATGGCTAGAGTCAGACACGCAGCTCTGGACTGCAGGGCAGTACGGCCTAATGGCTAGAGTCAGACACGCAGCCCTGGACTGCAGGGCAGTACGGCCTAATGGCTAGAGTCAGACACGCAGCCCTGGACTGCAGGGCAGTACGGCCTAATGGCTAGAGTCAGACACGCAGCCCTGGACTGCAGGGCAGTACGGCCTAATGGCTAGAGTCAGACACGCAGCCCTGGACTGCAGGGCAGTACGGCCTAATGGATAGAGTCAGACACGCAGCCCTGGACTGCAGGGCAGTACGGCCTAATAGCTAGAGTCAGAAACGCAGCTATGGACTGCAGGGCAGTACGGCCTAATGGATAGAGTCAGACACGCAGCTCTGGACTGCAGGGCAGCACGGCCTAATGGATAGAGTCAGACACGCAGCTCTGGACTGCAGGGCAGTATGGCCTAATGGCTACAGTCGGACACGCAGCTCTGGACTGCAGGGCAGTATGGCCTAATGGCTATAGTCAGACACGCAGCTCTGGACTGCAGGGCAACATGGCCTAATGGCTACAGTCGGACACGCAGCTCTGGACTGCAGGGCAGTATGGCCTAATGGCTATAGTCAGACACGCAGCTCTGGACTGCAGGGCAACAGGGCCTAATGGCTAGAGTCAGACACGCAGCTCTGGACTGCAGGGCAGTATGGCCTAATGGCTATAGTCAGACATGCAGCTCTGGACTGCAGGGCAGTACGGCCTAATGGCGAGAGTCAGACACGCAGCTCTGGACTGCAGGGCAGTACGGCCTAATGGCGAGAGTCAGACACTCAGCTCTGGATTGAAGGGCAGTACGGCCTAATGGCGAGAGTCAGACACTCAGCTCTGGATTGAAGGGCAGTACGGCCTAATGGCTAGAGTCAGACACGCAGCTCTGGACTGCAGGGCAGTACGGCCTAATGGCGAGAGTCAGACACTCAGCTCTGGATTGAAGGGCAGTACGGCCTAATGGCGAGAGTCAGACACTCAGCTCTGGATTGCAGGGCATCACGGCCTAATGGCTAGAGTCAGAAACGCAGCTCTGGACTGCAGGGCATCACGGCCTAATGGCTAGAGTCAGAGACGCAGCTCTGGACTGCAGGGCAGTACAGCCCAATGGCTAGAGTCAGAAACGCAGCTCTGGACTGCAGGGCAGTACGGCCTAATGGCTAGAGTCAGAAACGCAGCTCTGGACAGCAAGGCAGTACGGCCTAGTGGCGAGCGTCAGACACGCAGCTCTGGACTGCAGGGCAGTGCGGCCTAATGGCCAGAGTCAGACACGCAGCTCTGGCCTGCAGGGCAGCACGGCCTAATGGCCAGAGTCAGACACGCAGCTCTGGACTGCAGGGCAGTACGGCCTAATGGCTAGAGTCAGACACGCAGCTCTGGACTGCAGGGCAGCACGGCCTAATGGCCAGAGTCAGACACGCAGCTCTGGACTGCAGGGCAGTACGGCCTAATGGCTAGAGTCAGACACGCAGCTCTGGACTGCAGGGCAGTATTGCCTAATGGCCACAGTCAGACACGCAGCTCTGGACTGCAGGGCAGTACGGCCTAATGGCCAGAGTCAGACACGCAGCTCTGGACTGCAGGGCAGTACGGCCTAATGGCTAGAGTCAGACACGCAGCTCTGGACTGCAGGGCAGTACGGCCAAATGGCTAGAATCAGAAACGCAGCCCTGGACTGCAGGGCAGTACGGCCTAATGGATAGAGTCAGACACACTTCTCTGGACTGCAGGGCAGTACGGCCTAATGGCCAGAGTCAGACACGCAGCTCTGGACTGCAGGGCAGTACGGCCTAATGGCTAGAGTCAGACACACAGCCCTGGACTGCAGGGCAGTACGGCCTAATGGATAGAGTCAGACACACTTCTCTGGACTGCAGGGCAGTACGGCCTAATGGCTGGAGTCAGACAGGCAGCACTGGACTGCAGGGCAGTACGGCCTAATGGCTAGAGTCAGACAAGCAGCTCTGGACTGCAGGGCAGTACGGCCTAATGGCTAGAGTCAGACACGCAGCCCTGGACTGCAGGGCTGTACGGCCTAATGGCTAGAGTCAGACACGCAGCTCTGGACTGCAGGGAAGTACGGCTTAATGGCTAGAGTCAGACACGCAGCTCTGGACTGCAGGGCAGCACGGCCTAATGGATAGAGTCAGAAACGCAGCCCTGGAGTGCAGGGCAGTACGGCCTAATGGCTAGACTCAGAAACCCAGCTCTGGACTGCAGGGCAGCACGGCCTAATGGATAGAGTCAGACACGCAGCTCTGGAGTGCAGGGCAGCACGGCCTAATAGCTAGAGTCAGACACACAGCCCTAGACTGCAGGGCAGAACGGCCTAATGGCTAGTGTCAGACAAGCAGCTCTAGACTGCAGGGCAGAACGGCCTAATGGCTAGAGTCAGAAACGCAGCTCTGGACTGCAGGGCAGTACGGCCTAATGGATAGAGTCAGAAAGGCAGCCCTGGACTGCAGGGCAGTACGGCCTAATGGCTAGAGTCAGAAACGCAGCTCTAGACTGCAGGGCAGCACGGCCTAATGGATAGAGTCAGACACGCAGCTCTCGACTGCAGGGCAGTATTGCCTAATCATTAGGCAATACTGCCCTGCAGTCGAGAGCTGCGTGTCTGACTCTATCCATTAGGCCGTGCTGCCCTGCAGTCTAGAGCTGCGTTTCTGACTCTAGCCATTAGGCCCTAATGGATAGAGTCAGAAACGCAGCGCTAGACTGCAGGGCAGCACGGCCTAATGGCTAGAGTCAGAAACGCAGCTCTGGACTGCAGGGCAGCACCGCATAATAGCTAGAGTCAGAAACGCAGCTATGGACTGCAGGGCAGTACGGCCTAATGGCTAGAGTCGGACACGCAGCTTTGGACAGCAGGGCAGCACGGCCTAATGGCTAGAGTCAGACACGCAGCTCTGGACTGCAGGGCAGCACCGCATAATAGCTAGAGTCAGAAACGCAGCTATGGACTGCAGGGCAGTGCGGCCTAATGGCTAGAGTCAGACACGCAGCTCTGGACTGCAGGGCAGTACGGCCTAATGGCTAGAGTCAGTCACGCAGCTCTGGACTGGAGGGCAGCACCGCCTATTGGCTAGAGTCAGACACGCAGCTCTCGACTACAAGGCAGAACGGCCTAATGGCTAGAGTCAGACTCGCAGCTCTGGACTGCAGGGCAGTACGGCCTACTGGATAGAGTCAGAAACACAGCCCTGGACTGCAGGGCAGCACGGCCTAATGGCTAGAGTCAGAAACGCAGCCCTGGAGTGCAGGACAGTACGGCCTAATGGCTAGACTCAGAAACCCAGCTCTGGACTGCAGGGCAGTACTGCCTAATGGCTAGAGTCAGGAACACAGCCCTGGACTGCAGGGTATTACAACCTAATGGTTAGAGCGGTTCACGCAGCCTTGGGATACAGAGCAGTACTGCCTAATGGTTAGAGTGGGTAACGCAGCCTTGGGGTACAGAGCAGTACGGCCTAATAGTTAGAGTGGCTTACGCAGCCTTGGGATACAGAGGAGTACGGCCTAATGGTTAGAGTGGGTAACGCAGCCTTGGGGCACAGAGCAGTACGGCCTAATGGTTAGAGTGGCTTACGCAGCCTTGGGGTACAGAGCAGTACGGCCTAATGGTTAGAGTGGCTTACGCAGCCTTGGGGTACAGAGCAGTACGGCCTAATGGTTAGAGTGGCTAACGCAGCCTTGGGGTACAGAGCAGTACGGCCTAATGGTTAGAGTGGGTAACGCAGCCTTGGGATACAGAGCAGTACGGCCTAATGGTTAGAGTGGCTAACGCAGCCTTGGGGTACAGAGCAGTACGGCCTAATGGTTAGAGTGGGTAACGCAGCCTTGGGATACAGAGCAGTACGGCCTAATGGTTAGAGTGGCTCACGCAGCCTTGGGATACAGAGCAGTACGGGCTAATGGTTAGAGTGGCTAACGCAGCCTTGGGATACAGAGCAGTACGGGCTAATGGTTAGAGTGGCTAACGCAGCCTTGGGATACAGAGCAGTACGGCCTAATGGTTAGAGTGGCTAACGCAGCCTTGGGATACAGAGCAGTACGGGCTAATGGTTAGAGTGGCTAACGCAGCCTTGGGATATGGAGCAGTACTGCCTAATGGTTAGAGTGGGTAACACAGCCTTGGGATACAGAGCAGTACGGCCTAATGGTTAGAGTGGGTAACGCAGCCTTGGGGTACAGAGCAGTACGGCCTAATGGTTAGAGTGGGTAACGCAGCCTTGGGGTACAGAGCAGTACGGCCTAATGGTTAGAGTGGCTAACGCAGCCTTGGGATATGGAGCAGTACGGCCTAATGGTTAGAGTGGCTAACGCAGCCTTGGGATATGGAGCAGTACTGCCTAATGGTTAGAGTGGGTAACACAGCCTTGGGATACAGAGCAGTACGGCCTAATGGTTAGAGTGGCTAACGCAGCCTTGGGATACAGAGCAGTACGGCCTAATGGTTAGAGTGGCTCACGCAGCCTTGGGATACAGAGCAGTACGGCCTAATGGTTAGAGTGGCTCATGCAGCCTTGGGATACAGAGCAGTACGGCCTAATGGTTAGAGTGGGTAACACAGCCTTGGGATACAGAGCAGTACGGCCTAATGGTTAGAGTGGCTCACGCAGCCTTGGGATATGGAGCAGTACGGCCTAATAGTTAGAGTGGCTCACGGAGCCTTGGGATAGGGAGCAGTACGGCCTAATGGTTAGAGTGGCTCACGCAGCCTTGGGATATGGAGCAGTACGGCCTAATGGTTAGAGTGGCTCACGGAGCCTTGGGATAGGGAGCAGTACGGCCTAATGGTTAGAGTGGCTCACGCAGCCTTGGGATACGGAGCAGTACGGCCTAATGGTTAGAGTGGCTCACGCAGCCTTGGGATACAGAGCAGTACGGCCTAATGGTTAGAGTGGCTCACGGAGCCTTGGGATAGGGAGCAGTACGGCCTAATGGTTAGAGTGGCTCACGCAGCCTTGGGATACGGAGCAGTACGGCCTAATGGTTAGAGTGGCTCACGCAGCCTTGGGATACAGAGCAGTACGGCCTAATGGTTAGAGTGGCTCACGCAGCCTTGGGATACAGAGCAGTACCGCCTAATTGTTAGAGTGGCTCACGCAGCCTTGGGATACAGAGCAGTACGGCCTAATGGTTAGAGCGGTTCACGCAGCCTTGGGATACGGAGCAGTACGGCCTAATGGTTAGAGTGGGTAACACAGCCTTGGGATACGGAGCAGTACGGCCTAATGGTTAGATTGGGTAACACAGCCTTGGTTTACAGAGCAGTACGGCCTAATGGTTAGAGTGGCTCATGCAGTCTTGGGGTACAGAGCAGTACGGCCTAATGGGTAGAGTGGCTCACGCAGCCTTGGGGTACAGAGCAGTACGGCCTAATGGTTAGAGTGGCTCACGGAGCCTTGGGATACAGAGCAGTACGGCCTAATGGTTAGAGTGGCTCACGGAGCCTTGGGATAAAGAGCAGTACGGCCTAATGGTTAGAGTGGGTAACGCAGCCTTGGGATACAGAGCAGTACGGCCTAATGGTTAGAGTGGCTCATGCAGCCTTGGGATACGGAGCAGTACGGCCTAATGGTTAGAGTGGCTCACGCAGCCTTAGGATACAGAGCAGTACGGCCTAATGGTTAGAGTGGCTCACGGAGCCTTGGGGTACAGAGCAGTACGGCCTAATGGTTAGAGTGGCTAACACAGCCTTGGGATACAGAGCAGTACGGCCTAATGGTTAGAGTGGCTAACACAGCCTTGGGATACAGAGCAGTACGGCCTAATGGTTAGAGTGGCTCACGCAGCCTTAGGATACAGAGCAGTACGGCCTAATGGTTAGAGTGGCTCATGCAGCCTTGGGATACAGAGCAGTACGGCCTAATGGTTAGAGTGGCTTACGCAGCCTTGGGATACAGAGCAGTACGGCCTAATGGTTAGAGTGGCTCACGCAGCCTTGGGGTACAGAGCAGTACGGCCTAATGGTTAGAGTGGCTCACGCAGCCTTGGGGTACAGAGCAGTACGGCCTAATGGTTAGAGTGGCTCATGCAGCCTTGGGATACAGAGCAGTACGGTCTAATGGTTAGAGTGGCTCACGCAGCCTTGGGATACAGAGCAGTACGGCCTAATGGTTAGAGTGGCTCACGCAGCCTTGGGATACAGAGCAGTACTGCCTAATGGTTAGAGTGGCTCACGCAGCCTTGGGGTACAGAGCAGTACGGCCTAATGGTTAGAGTGGCTCATGCAGCCTTGGGATACAGAGCAGTACGGTCTAATGGTTAGAGTGGCTCACGCAGCCTTGGGATACAGAGCAGTACGGCCTAATGGTTAGAGTGGCTCACGCAGCCTTGGGATACAGAGCAGTACGGCCTAATGGTTAGAGTGGCTCACGCAGCCTTGGGATACGGAGCAGTACTGCCTAATGGCTAGAGTCAGTATCAGCACGCTGGATTTCAAGGCAGCATGGCCTAATGGCGAGAGTGAGTAACGCAGCCCTTGCGGGCAGGGTAGCACGGCCTGATGGCTAGAGCCTGTATCAAGGCCCAGGTGTGCAGGGGAGCACGATCCAACGGCTAGAGCCAATAACAAAGCCCTGAGGTGCAGGGCAGCGCAGCCTAGTGGCTAGAGTCACTAACACAGCCCTGGAGCAGGGCAGTACAGCCTAATGTCTAGACTCAGTCGCCCAGCCCTTGGGGGCGGGGCAGTACGGCCTACTGGCTAGAGTCAAGAACCAAGCCCTCGATTGCTGGGCAGGACAACCTAATGGTTAGTGTCAGTAACCCAAACGTGGGTTTCAGGGCAGCCTGGCCCAGTGGTTAGAGTCAAAAATAGCGCCATGGGGGGCAGGGTAGCACGACCGAATGGCGAGAGTCGGTAACGCAGCTGTGGGGTACAGGGCAGTACTGTCTAATGGCTAGAGTCACTAGCACCGCTCTAGGGTGCAGGGCAGTAACGCAGCCCTTGCAGGCAGGGGAGCACGGTTCAATGGTTAGAGCCAATAACAGAGGCCTGGAGTGCAGGGCAGCACGGCCTACTGGCTAGAGTCAGTAACATAATGGTGGGTTGCAAGGCAGAGAGTCATTCACGCAGCCCTGGACTGCAGGGCAGTACAGCCTAATGGCTAGAGTGGCTAACGCAGCCCTGGGATGCTGGGCAGTACAGCCCAATGGCTAGAGACAGGAACAGCATGCTGGGTTGCAAGGCAGCACGGCCTAGTGGCTAGAGGCAGTAACGCAGCCCTTGCGGGGAGGGTAGTACGGCTCAATGGCTAGAGTGAGTAACACAGCATTGGGGGTAAGGCAACACGGCCCAATGGCTAGAGCCAATAAGAAAGTCCTGGGGAGCAGGGCAGCACGGCGCAATGGTTAGAGACAGAAACACAGCGCTGGGGTGTGGGGCAGCACGGCCTAATGGCTAGAGTCAGTAACGCAGACCTGTGGGGCAGGGCAGTACAGCCTAATGGGGTCACCCAATGAAATGAACAGGCCGCAGGTTTCAGACACACAAAAGTCATTTTTTTCTCCCCTCGGCGCACTGTCAACCTGGGGAACTCCTTGCCACAGGATGGGCTGAAGGCCAGGACTTGAACAAGGTGAAAAAAAGACCCCGCTATATAGGAAAAGCTCTTTACTTAGTCCCACCCGGCTACAGTCATTAACACAGCCCTGAGGGGCAGGGTAGCATAGCCTAATGGCTAGAGTCAGTAACACAGCCCTGGCTGCTAGGCAGCTGTGCCCAGTGGCTAGAGTGGGTAACATAGCTTTGGGGTGCTGGGCAGCACGGCCCAATGGCTAGAGTCACTGATGGATCCCTGGGGTGAAGGGTAACATGGCCTAATGGCTAGAGTCAGTAACACGGACCGGAGCAAGGCCCCATGTCTACAGTCTGGAATATAGCCCTGGGGTGCTGGGAAGCACGGCCTAATGGTTAGAGTAACTAATGGCGCCTGGGAAGGGCAGTTCTACCTAAGGGCTGGAGTAAGTAACGCAGCCCTGCAGTGCAGGGAAGTACGGCTCAATGGCCAGAGGCAGTAGCACCCCCTGAGGCCCAGGGAAGCACGGCCCAATGGTGAGAGACACTTAGAAAGTTCTGGTTTTCAGGACAGCAAGGCCTAATGGCTAGAGTCAGACACGCAGCTCTGGACTGCAGGGCAGCACGGCCTAATGGCTAGAGTCAGAAACGCAGCTCTGGACTGCAGGGCAGTATGGCCTAATGGCTAGAGTCAGACACGCAGCTCTGGACTGCAGGGCAGTACGGCCTAATGGCTAGTGTCAGAAACAGAGCCCTGGACTGCAGGGCAGCACGGCCTAATGGCTAGAGTCAGACACGCAGCTCTGGACTGCAGGGCAGCACGGCCTAATGGCTAGAGTCGGACACGCAGCTCTGGACTGCAGGGCAGCATGGCCTAATGGCTAGAGTCAGACACGCAGCTCTGGACTGCAGGACAGAACGGCCTAATGGCTAGAGTCAGACACGCAGCTCTGGACTGCAGGACAGAACGGCCTAATGGCTAGAGTCAGACACGCAGCTCTGGACTGCAGGGCAGTGCGGCCTAATGGCTACAGTCAGAAATCCAGCTCTGGACTGCAGGGCAGCACTGCCTAATGGCTAGAGTAGCTAACACAGCCTTGGAGTACAGGGCAGTACCGCCTAATGGCTAGAGTAGCTAACACACCCTTGGAGTGCATGGCAGTACGGCCTAATGGCTAGAGTGAGAAACACAGCCTTGCGGTGGAGGGCAGCGCGGCCTTATGGCTAGAGTCAGTATCACAGACCTGGGATGCAGGGCCGAAGGGCCTAATGGTTATAGTCAGTGATGTAGCCCTTGGGTACAAGGTAGCAGGACACAATGGCTAGAGCCAGTAACACAGTCCTGGGTGGCAGGGCAGTACGGCCTAGTGGCTATAGTCAGTAACATCACTCTAGGATGCAGGACAGTACTGCCTAATGGTTAGAGTCAGTAATGGCGACCTGGGGTGCAGGGCAGCACTTCCCAATGGGTAGAGTCAGAACCACAGTCCTGGGGTTCAGGGCAGTACGGCCTAATGGTTAGAGTCAGTAACACAGCCCTGGACCCTAGGACTTTGTTAGTGACTCTACCCATTGGGTCATGCTGTCCTGCCCACCAGGGCTGCATTCCTGAGTCTAGCCATTAGGGGGTGCTGCCCTGCACCCAAAGGCTCTGTTAATGCCTCTAGCCATTGGGCCGTACTGCCCTGCACCGCTAGGCTGTGTTACTGACTCTACCCATTACGCCTTGCTGCCCTGCACCTCCGGCCTTTATTACTGACTCTAGCCATTATACCACGCTGCCCTGCACCTCCGGCCTATATTACTGACTCTAGCCATTAGGTCACATGGCCCTACACCCCTGGGCTGTGTGATTGACTGGCTAGGGTCAGGAACACCACACTAGGCTGCATGGCAGCTCTGCCTAAGGGCTAGAGTAAGTAACGCAGCCCTGAGGTCCAGGGAAGTAGGGCCCAATGGCTAGAGGCAGTAGCACCCCCTGAGGTCCAGGGCAGCACAGCCCAATGGCTAGAGTCAGAAACGCAGCGCTGGGATACAGGGTAGTACGGCCTAATGGCTAGTGTAAGTAACACAGCCCTCGGGGGCAGGGCAGTGAGATCCAATGGCGAGAGTCGTTAACAGAGCCAGGGGTGAGGGCAGCACGGCCTAATGGAGAGCGTCAGTAACAAAGCCCTGACAGATGGGGGAGAACGGCCTAATGGGTAGAGTCAGGAACACAGCCCTGGAGTGCAGGGCAGCACGGCCTAATGGCTAGAGTCAGGAACATCACACTGGATTTCAAGGCGGCACTGCCATATGGCTACAGTTAGAATCACAGCCCTGCACTGCAGGGTAGCACGGCCTAATGGCTAGAGTCAGAAACGCAGCTCTGGACTGCAGGGCAGTACGGCCTAATGGCTAGAGTCAGAAACGCAGCTCTGGACTGCAGGGCAGTACGGCCTAATGGCTAGAGTCAGACACGCAGCTCTGGACTGCAGGGCAGCACGGCCTAATGGCTAGAGTCAGAAACGCAGCTCTGGACTGCAGGGCAGTACGGCCTAATGGCTAGAGTCAGACACGCAGCTCTGGACTGCAGGGCAGTACGGCCTAATGGCTAGAGTCAGAAACGCAGCTCTGGACTGCAGGGCAGTACGGCCTAATGGCTAGAGTCAGACACGCAGCTCTGGACTGCAGGGCAGCACGGCCTAATGGCTAGAGTCAGACACGCAGCTCTGGACTGCAGGGCAGCACGGCCTAATGGCTAGAGTCAGACACGCAGCTCTGGACTGCAGGGCAGCACGGCCTAATGGCTAGAGTCAGACACGCAGCTCTGGACTGCAGGGCAGTGTGGCCTAATGATTAGAGTCAGAAACGCAGCTCTGGACTGCAGGGCAGCACGGCCTAATGGCCAGAGTCAGAAACGCAGCTCTGGACTTCAGGGCAGTGCGGCCTAATGGCTAGAGTCAGACACGCAGCTCTGGACTGCAGGGCAGTACGGCCTAATGGCTAGAGTGAGACACGCAGCTCTGGACTGCAGGGCAGTACGGCCTAATGGCTAGAGTCAGAAACGCAGCTCTGGACTGCAGGGCCGAACGGCCTAATGGCTAGAGTCAGAAACGCAGCTCTGGACTGCAGGGCAGTATGGCCTAATGGCTAGAGTCAGACACGCAGCTCTGGACTGCAGGGCAGTACGGCCTAATGGCTAGAGTCAGACACGCAGCTCTGGTCTGCAGGGCAGCACGGCCTAATGGCTAGAGTCAGACAAGCAGCTCTGGACTGCAGGGCAGCACGGCCCAATGGCTAGAGTCAGAAACGCAGCTCTGGACTCCAGGGCAGCACGGCCTAATGGATAGAGTCAGAAACGCAGCTCTGGACTGCAGGGCAGTACGGCCTAATGGCTAGAGTCAGAAACGCCGCTCTGGACTGCAGGGCAGCATGGCCTAATGGCTAGAGTCAGAAACGCAGCTCTGGACTGCAGGGCAGTACGGCCCAATGGCTAGAGTCAGAAACGCAGCTCTGGACTGCAGGGCAGTACGGCCTAATGGCTAGAGTCAGACATGCAGGCTTGTGGTTCTGGTTAGCACGGCCTAATAGCTGTAGTCAGTAACATAGCCTTGGGCTCCGTGACAGTACGGCCTAATGGTTAGAGTGAGTAACGGAGCCCTGGGGTGCAGGGCAGTACGGCCTAATGGGTAGTGTCTGTAGGGTCTGGATTGCAAGGTAGAATGGCCCAATGGCTAGACTCAGAACACTGCGCTGGGTTGTATGGTAGGACGGTCTAATGGTTACAGTTAGCAACACAGCCCTTTGGTGCAGGGCAGCACGGCCTATTAGCTAGAGTTGGCAACACCGCTCTGGCATGCAGGGCAGTACAACCTAATGGTTAGAGTGCGTAACAAAGCCCTGGGGTGCAGGGTAGCATGAGCTAATGGCTAGTGTCACTAACACAGCCCTGGGGTAGGGCAGTACGGCCTAATGGCTAGAGTCAGACATACAGCCTTGTGGTGCAGGTTAGCACGGTCTAATAGCTGGAGTCAATAACACAGCCTTGGGCTCCATGGCAGTACTGCCTAATGGGTAGAGTCAGTAACGGAGCCCTGGGGTGCAGGGCAGTACAGCCTAATGGGGAGAGTCATGAATGGATCTCTGCGGTGTAGGGCAGCATGGTCTAATGGGTAGAGTCGGTCACACAGCTCTGGAGTACAGGGTAATATGGCCCAATGGCTAGAGACAGTAACAGTGACCGGAGGTTTAGGGCACCATGAACCAATGGCTAGAGTCAGTAACACAGCCCTGGGAGCAGGGGAGGATGGCCTAGTGGCTAGAGTCAGTGATGCAGCAATAGGGTGCAGGGCAGCATGGCCTAATGGCTAGAGTCAATAACACAGCCCTGGGGTGTAGTGGCGCTAGAGTGAGTCACGAAGCTGTGGGGTGCAAGGCAGAACGGCCTAATGGTTAGAGCGTATAACACAGCCCTGGGGTGTAGTGGAGCTAGAGTGAGTCACGAAGCTGTGGAGTGCAGGGCAGTACGGCCTAATGGTTAGAGCGTATAACACAGCCCTGGGGTGTAGTGGCGCTAGAGTGAGTCACGAAGCTGTGGAGTGCAGGGCAGTACGGCCTAATGGTTAGAGCGTATAACACAGCCCTGGGGTGTAGTGGAGCTAGAGTGAGTCACGAAGCTGTGGAGTGCAGGGCAGTACGGCCTAATGGTTAGAGCGTATAACACAGCCCTGGGGTGTAGTGGAGCTAGAGTGAGTCACGAAGCTGTGGGGTGCAAGGCAGAACTGCCTAATGGTTAGAGCGTATAACACAGCCCTGGGGTGTAGTGGAGCTAGAGTGAGTCACGAAGCTGTGGGGTGCAGGGCAGTACGGCCTAATGGTTAGAGCGTATAACACAGCCCTGGGGAGCAAGGCAGTACAGCCCAACGGTAGAGTCAGAATCACAGCCCTTGAGTGCAGGGTAGCATGGCCCAATGGGTAGAGTCAGTAACAGAGCCCTGGGTGACGGGTTGCGGAGCTGAAGGGTCATGTCAGGGGTGTTTGGGCAGCAGTCCTGGTTGGGGGGCCCAGGCCCACCGTTCCCCTCCAGCCCCCCCCCCAGGGTTTTGTCGGGGGCTGAGCGATGCACCGTTCCCGTAGCGGCAAATACCACCCTTGGGTGGGTGATACCACTCGCTCCCCCTAACCCGTTCCGGCACGGGGGCGAGCCGGGTCGTCTCTGGCTCCCTCGGTCCAGGTCTCGGTGAGGTCCGCCTCTGGCGCTCCTCTCCCCGGTCCTCCCTCTCCGGCGCCCAGCTCACACTGAGCTGTGTTGCTTCCTTTTATACCGCCCCGGCCTTTGGAGCATGCTCAGTGCGTCCGGACTCCCCAGGCCCGGACAGGTCACTAGCTCCAGGCAAAGGGGCCATGTCTGGCCCAGGCTCACGTAGGGTCGACCCCGATTGGTGGCGCGTGAGGACGGGAGCGTGAAGAAGGGCCCGTCAGACGCCAGGCTGGTGGGAGGGGCCCACGCCCCGGCCTTACAGCCTCTAATTTGCCTGGCTGAGGTAAATTCATGAGGTCGGCCCACCCGTAGCTCAGACGGGACGTTCCCATGATCCCTCAGCCTGCCTCGGCAGGACACGGCTCTCCTTTCTCTTTGTCTCTCTTTTTCATTTCATTCTTTCTTTCTTTTTCTCTCTCTTTTTTCTTTTTTTCTTGCTCTCTTTTTTCTTTCTCTTCTTTTTGTCTCTCTTGTCTCTCTTTTTTCTTTTTCCTGTGTCGTCTTCTCTTTCTTTTTTCTCTCTCTTTTTTTCTTTTTTCTGTCTCTCTTTTTCTCTCTCATTTTTCTCTCTTTTTTCTTTTCTCCGTGTTTCCTTTTTCTTTTTTTCCTCTCCTTTCTCTTTTCTGTCACTCTCTTTTTGTCTCTCTTCTTCTCTTTCTGTTTTTTCTTCTTTTCGCTCTCTCTTTTTTCTTTTTTCTCTTTTTTCCTTTTCTTTTCTCTTTTTTTCTTCCTCTCTTTCCCCCTCTTTTCCTTTCCTCTCTTTTTGCTTTTTTCTCTCTCTCTTTTTTCTGTGTTTTCCCTCTTTTTTCTTTTCTCTTTTTTCTTTCACTCTTCTTTCTGCCTCTCTTTTTCTCTCTCTCTTCTTTCTTTTTCACTTTTTCATTTTTTTCTTTTTCGCTTTTTTCTCTCCTTTTTCTTTTTTCTGTCACTTGTTTCTTTTTCTTTCTCTTTTTTTCTCTCTCTCTTTTTTTGTCTCTCTCTTTTTCTCTTTGGCTGTGTCCAGACTCAGGGGTTTTTTCAAAAAAAGTAGCCTTTTTTCGAAAAAACCTCACCTGCGTCCAGACTCAAGCCGCATTCTTTCGAAATTAAATCGAAAAAACGCGGCTTTTCTTTCGATGGCGGTAAACCTCATTTCACGAGGAAGAACGCCTTCCTTCGAAAGTTCCTCTTTCGAAAGAAGGCGTTCTTCAATGTAAATAGGGCTTCTTCGAAAGAGAGCATCCAGACTCACTGGATGCTTTCTTTCGAAAAAGCAAGCCGCTTTTTCGAAAGTTCAACGTGCAGTCTAGACGCTCTCTTTCGAAAGAGGATCTTTCGAAAGTATCTTTCGAAAGAGGCTTGCAGTCTAGACATAGCCTTTGTTTTTTATTTGTTCTTTCTTTGTTCGCTTTTCTTTTTTCTCTCTGTCTTTTTTCTGTCTCTTTTCTTTTTTCTCTCTTTTTTCCTTTTCCATTCTCTTTTTCCGTTTGCTCTTTTCTCTCTCTTTTTTTTTCTCTTTTTTCTTTTTCCCCTCTTTTTCTTTTTCTCTCTTTTTTTTCTTTCTCTCTTTTTTCTGTCTCTCTTTTTCTCTATCTTTTTAACATCTCTCCCTAATTGGCTGAAGATGGCTGATCTACCCGAGAGGCTAATTAGAAACTTCCCACAAAGCCTGACACATGTTGATCAAATAGGTTCAGAGTTGTGGGTCAGAAGCAATTGGAAATCACCCCTCTCATGTTTCTTGGAGTCCCTCTTGTTGAGAAATGGCAGGTGACTAACCACTTGCCTTTTCCCCAAGAGCTTCATCTCCTTGACAGCTCGTGTAGAGGCGGTGTTTACAGAAGAGAGGTGGTAATTAAATACAGTGATGAATGATAATTTCGTCTAATTGCTGTTGAGTATGTAGGACAGGGTTCCCTTTGGTGACAGTATGACACTTATGGAAACCTCCTAATGGGTGCATTGTCTCCGTATCTTATAGGAGATTGAGAAACAAAAATACTGTCCATTTTGCATCGAAATTGCTACCACAGAAGTAGAATCAGAGACTCAGAGAAGACTAGAACTGGAAGGGATCTTGAGAGGTCAGAAAGTCCAGTCCGCTGCCCTCATGGCAGGACCAAGCACCAACTAGAAGGACAAAGCACCATCTAGAAAGACCAAGAAGAACCAAGCACCAACTAGAAGGACCAATCACCAACTAGAAGGACCAAGTACCATCTAGAAGGACCAAACACCATCTAGATGGACCGAGAAGGACCAAGCACCAACTAGAAAGACCAAGCACAAACTTGAAGGATCAAGAACCGTCTAGAAGGACCAAGTACCAAGTAGAAGGACCAAGTACCGTCTAGAAGGACCAAGCATCAGCTAGAAGGACCAAGCGCCATCTACAAGGACCAAGCATCATTTAGAAGGACCAAGCACCAACTAGAAGGAACAAGAAGGACCAAGGACCAATTAGAAGGACCAAACACCATCTAGAAAGACCAAGTGCCATCTGGAAGGACCAAGAACCATCAAGATGGACCAAGCACCGTCTAGATGGACCAAGAAGAACCAAGCACTGTCTAGGAGGACAAAGCACCATCTAGAAGGACCAAGCACGATCTAGAAAGACCAAGCACCATCTAGAAGGTCCAAGTACCAACTAAAAGGATCAAATACCATGTAGAAGGACCAAGCACCACCTAGAAGAACCAAGCACCATCTAGAAGGTCCAAGTACCAACTAAAAGGATCAAATACCATCTAGAAGGACCAAGCACCAATGAAAGGACCAGATACCACCTAGAAGGACCAAGCACCAACTAGAAGGACCAAGCGACATCTACAAGGACCAAGCATCATCTAGAAGCACCAAACACCAACTAGAAGGAACAAGAAGGACCAAGGACCAACTAGAAGGACCAAATACCATCTAGAAGTACCAAGCATGACCTAGAAGGACCAAACACCATCTACAAGGACCAAGCAACATCTAGAAGGACCAAGCTACATCTAGAAGGACCAAGAACCATCAAGATGGACCAAGCACCATCTAGATGGTCCAAGAAGAACCAAGCACTGTCTAGGAGGACAAAGCACCATCTAGAAGGACCAAGCACGATCTAGAAAGACCAAGCACCATCTAGAAGGTCCAAGTACCAACTAAAAGGATCAAATACCATGTAGAAGGACCAAGCACCACCTAGAAGAACCAAGCACCATCTAGAAGGTCCAAGTACCAACTAAAAGGATCAAATACCATCTAGAAGGACCAAGCACCAACAAAAGGACCAGATACCACCTAGAAGGACCAAGCACCATCTACAAGGACCAAGCATAATCTAGAAGGACCAAACACCAACTAGAAGGAACAAGAAGGACCAAGGACCAACTAGAAGGACCAAATACCATCTAGAAGTACCAAGTATGACCTAGAAGGACCAAACACCATCTACAAGGACCAAGCAACATCTAGAAGGACCAAGCTCCATCTAGAAGGACCAAGAACCATCAAGATGGACCAAGCACCATCTAGATGGTCCAAGAAGAACCAAGCACTGTCTAGGAGGACAAAGCACTATCTAGAAGGACAAAACACGATCTAGAAAGACCACGCACCATCTAGAAGGTCCAAGTACCAACTAAAAGGATCAAATACCATCTAGAAGGACCAAGCACCACCTAGAAGGACCAAGAAGGACAAAGCACCATCTAGAAGGACCAAATACCACCTAGAAGAACCAAGAAGGACCAAGCACCATCTAGAAGGACCAAGCACCAACTAGAAAGACCTAGCACCATCTAGACCAGGACCAGGACAGGTTCATTAAGGACCAGGAGAGTTTAAAAAAAATGCAAGCATGGGGTGTAGGAAGATAAGCACAATGCTTTTGACTGAGCCTGAAATGGGTGTGCTATTTGTGAGTATTCAAAGAAGCTGAACTAGCCCCCTTCCCTCAACGTTAGGAGACCACTCCCTCTGCTGGGATCGAAGAAGCCTTTTGAAGTTATAAATATACATCTTAGCAGAGTTTGCCCATGGTTAGAGCCTGACCAATTTTGCAGCCATGGAAAATACCCCATAGACCACCATACTTGGTCTCCATCATGAAATCTAGGCTTTTGTATGCGTTCACCCTAGACCAGCTACCTTGACTTTGGCAAAGTCAATGGTGGCAGATGACAGAGCAAGGCGCAACGGCCTCAAGTTGCCATGGGGGAGGTCTAGGTTGGAGGAATTTCCACTAGAAGTCTACTTAATATCGTCCCATCCCATGAGAAGCCTCATCTATGATTCGACCTCCCGAGGGCTCTTCCAACCCTAGGACCCTATGATAGGAAGGTATTTCTTTGCTAGCTCCCAGAAGACAGAGCTTTGAGAGCTGTACGTGAAGCCCTGGGAAGAAACCTTTGTGGTTTTCCGACACATACGCCGTCGTTGAGCGGGTCTAGTGAACCCTGCTCCCACGCGGAGCAAGGGGAGTCGAAGAACGTGTTCTCCCTTCGACTTCCTGCCGAAAGCCGAGTGAAGCCACTTCGACTTCCGCGACGCAATTGACAGAGCTGAAGTCACGGTTCTCAAGTCGTAGAATCATAGAAAACTAGGACTGGAAGGGACCTCGAGAGGTCATCAAATCCAGTCCCCTGCCTTCATGGCAGGACCAAATGCTGTCTAGACCATCCTTGATAGACATTTCTCTAACCTACTCTTAGATATCTCCAGAGATAGAGATTCCACAACCTCCCTGGGCAATTTATTCCAGTGTCTGACCACCCTGACAGTTAGGAACTTTTTCCTAATGTCCAACCTCAACCTCCCTTGCTGTAGTTTAAGCCCCTTGCTTCTTGTTCTATCCTCAGAGGCCGAGATGAACAAGTTTTCTCCCTCCTCCTCGTGACACCCTTTTAGATACCTGAAAACGGCTATCACGTCCCCCCTCAATCTTCTCTTTTCTAAACTAAACAAACCCAGTTCTTTCAGCCTTCCTTCGTCGCTCGTGTTCTCTCGACCTTCCATCATTCTTGTTCCTCTTCTCTGGACCCTCTCCAATGTCTCCACATCTTTCTTGAAATGCGGTGCCCAGAACTGGACGCAAGACTCCAACGGAGGCCTAACCAGCGCAGAGTAGAGCGGAAGAATGACTCCTTGTGTCTTGCTCACAACACACCTGTTAATGCGTCCCAGAATCATGTTGGCTTTTTTGGCAACAGCATCACACTGCTGACTCATATTCAGCTTGTAGGGCACTATAACCCCTAGATCCCTTTCTGCCAGACTCCTTCCTAGACAGTCGCTTCCCGTTCTGTGTGTGTGAACCGGATTGTTCCTTCCGAAGCAGAGCACTTTGCATTTGTCCTTATTAAACTTCATCCTGTTTACCTCCGACCAATTTGTCCCGATCTTTTTGAATTATGACCCTCTCCTCCAGAGCAGTCGCAACCCCTCCCAGCTTGGGATCATCTGCAAACTTAATAAGCGTCCTCTCTATGCTGATATCTAAATCGTTGATGAAGATATTGACCAGAACCGGTCCCAAAACAGACCCCTGTGGAATCCCACTTGTTATACCTTTCCAGCAGGATTGTGACCCATTAATAACTACTCTCTGAGTCCAGTTATCCAGCCAGTTATCAGTCGACCTTCTCCTGACGTGTAGACCTCCCCTGTTGGTGCTTTTAAACTTGTTTAGTTCGTCATGAAAACTTTGCTTCCAGTGCATGAATGAAGCCTTGGGTCTTTCTACTTCTGTTCCCTTCTCTTCCTTAAAACCGCTTTGGATTTCTCTTTGCTTGCACCTTTTCAACGTCAGCTGTTACCAGACTAACAGGGAACGTGGAGCCTGTCTTTTAAAAAGCAGAGGCACCTACATTTAAAGGCGTGATATAATCACGGAGGACTCCATCATCCGCCGGAGTCTCTTGCATGAAGGGTACGGAGCGGAAAACACAATATGAGCAGCAGGAATTTTTAGTCACTTACCAGTGATATTTACCAGCTGTGGCCAGACTCATCTTGTTGCCAAAGGAAATGTAATGCAGCCAGGTCATTGTGATATTAACGAGATCCTTGTAATCCATTTCACGGGGTAGGCGCGCATGGGGAAGTAAGACCCCAACAGTTGTTCCCACGTTGTAATGGAAGGGAAATCACCCTTCTGAATTACCAGAAAATTGTAGCTGTCTCGTTTCCTCCTGTATGGGGACGAGCTCAGGGATTGCAATCAGCTTCTGTCCTCGGCAGTTGCAGGCTGTCAAATGACCCGCTTGATTTGGTATAATGTTTTCCTGTTCCCACTGCTGCTTTCTTTTTCATCAGCCTGGAAACACAAAGTGAGTAGCTCGCACACCTTCACTCTCGCGCTCACCTGTGTCTTTCGGCCACATCTCAACAGCCCCAGGAGTTGAGAACTAGAGCAGTGGTTCCTCATCTTTTGGAACAGATGGACTCCTTTTCAATTTATTAAAATGTCATGGACCCTACCCGCTCCCGGTGGGAGAAAAAGAAAAGGAAAAAAGAGAATGAAAAAAGAAAAGAGAAAAAAGAGAGAGCAAAAAGAGAGAAAAAAGAAAAGAGAAAGAAGAGAAAGAAAAAAGAAAAAAGAGAAATGAGAGAGAAAAAAGAGAGAGTGAAAAGAAGAGAAAGAGAGAAAGAAAAAAGAAAAAGAGAGAGCAAAAGGAGAGAGAAAAAGAGAAAAGAGAGAAAAGAAGAGAGAAAGAAGAAAGAGAAAGAGAAAAGAGAGAAAGACAGAAAAAAAGAGGGAGAAAAGAGATAAAAAGAGAGAGAAAAGAAAAAAGGGAAAAGAAAAAAAAGAAAAAAGAAAAGAGAGAGAAAAAAGAAAAAAGAGAAATGAGAGAGGAAAAAAGAGGGAAAAGGAGAAAAAAAGAAAAAAAGAGAGAGTGAAAAGAAGAGAAAGAGAGAGAGAAAGAGAAAGAGAAAGGAGAGAAAAGACAGAAAAAAGAGAGAGAAAAAGAGAGAAAAAGAGAGAAAAAGGGAAAAAGAAAAGAGAGAGAAAAAAAGAAAAAAATAGAAATGAGAGGAAAAAAAGAGAAAAAAGAGGGAGAAGGAGAAAAAAAGAAAAAAGAGAGAGTGAAAAGAAGAGAAAGAGAGAGAGAGAAAGAAAAAAGAGAAAAAGTCAAGAGGAGGGAAAAAGAGACAAAAAGAGAGAAAGAAGAAAAGAAAAAAAAGAGGGAGAAAAGACTAAAAAAGAGAGAGAAAAGAAAAAAGGGAAAAGAAAAAAAAAGAAAAAAGAAAAGAGAGAGAAAAAAGATAAAAGAGAAATGAGAGAGAAAAAAGAGAAAAAAGAGGGAGAAGGAGAAAAAAGAGACAAGAGAGTGAAAAGAAGAGAAAGAGAGAGAGAAAGAAAAAAGAGAAAAGATCAAAAGGAGAAAAAAAGAGAAAAAAGAAGAGAGAAAGAAGAAAGAGGAAGAAAAAGAGAGAAAGACAGAAAAAAGAGGGAGAAAAGATAAAAAAGAGAGAGAAAAGGAAGAAGGGGAAAGAAAAAAAAAGAAAAAAAGAAAAGAGAGAAAAAAGAGAAATGAGAGAGAAAAAAAGAAAAAGAGAGAGGAAAAAAAAAGAAAAAAGAGAGAATGAAAAGAAGAGAAAGAGAGAGAGAAAGAAATAGAGAAAAGATCAAGAGGAGAGAAAAAGAAAAAAAGAGAGAAAGGAGAAAGAAAAAAACAGAAAAAAGAGAGAAAGAGGGAGAAAAGATAAAAAAGAGAGAGAAAAGAAAAAAGGGGAAAGAAAAAAAAGAAAAAAGAGAGAGAAAAAAGAAAAAAGAGAAATGAGAGAGGAAAAAAGAAAAAAGAGGGAGAAAGTGAAAAAAGAAACAAGAGAGATAAAGAGAAAGAGAGAAAAAAGAGAAAGAAAAAAGAGAAAAAAAGAAAAAAGAGGAATGAGAGAGAAAAAAAGAGAAAAAAGAGGGAAAAAGAGAAAAAAGAAACAATAGAGAGAAAGAAATGAGAGAAAAAGAGAAAAAAGAAGGAAAAAAGAGAAAGAAAATAGAGAAAGAAAATAGAGAAAGAAAGAAAAACAAAGAGGAAAAAAGAGAAAAGAGAAACAAGCAAGAAAAAAGAGAGAGAGAGAGAAGAAAGGAAAACAGAAAAGAAGAGAGAGAAAGTGAGAGAGAGAGAGAGAAAAAAAAGGGGAAAAAAGAAAAAAGGGAGAGAGAAAAAGAGATCCTGTTTTTTAAAACTTTCCACGGACCCCTTGCAGTACCGTCGTGGACCCACAGGGGTCCACGGACCACAGGTTGGGAACCGCTGCCCTAGAGGGTCCCCTAACACCTGCTCTTGGAAGGGGCAGAGTCCGGGGACGGGCGCCACCTGGTGGCAAAGCAGAAGAAAGAAGGCCCCTGCCGATATCTTCTGGACCAACCACGTCACTTTTCCCGTCCCCGCAAAATGTCTCCCCAGGGCACAAAGGGATCCAGCTCTCGGAGCAAGAGAAACGGGGGGCAAATGAGGACAAGGGCTTTACCGCATGGAAGCCACGCCCACTCCGCCGTAGGACTCCCGGATTGGCTGCCGAGAGCCAGAGACGACAGGGCGATTTATACCCACTTCTGAACCTGGGCCTTGCTCGGTGCTTTCGGGCGTTCAACGAGAGGGAGGGTGGCCCAAGGCCACTGCGGGTGCTGGGATTGCCAACTGAGCCCAAACTCCTCCCGGAATCAGAGACTCACCGGGCGGGAAGGAAAAAGGGAAAAGAAAAAGGGAGGTCCAAAGCAGGACCAATCCCAATAGAGGGAGGGGTTTGGTTCCTTCTTTCATTCGTCGGAGATGGTCTAGACCGGTGTTTCTTCACCGGTGTTTCATGGTACACCGGTGTGTCGCGAGGCAGTCGGAGGTGTGCCGCGGAGAGCAACAGAATTCAAAATGGACGCCTTAAAGGGGCAGGCAACATTTTTTTTTTTTTTTTTTGCTCAATGACTTTCCCCCACCCCTTCCCCCCGCCCCCCCGACAATTTTTTTTTCTGCACAAAAAATCCTTGGCGTTCCTCATAAAATATTGTTTGATGTTCCTCGGTCTTAAAAAGTTTAAGAAACACTGGTCTAGACCGTGCTTGGTCCTGGTGGGATGGCCGGGAACTGGATAACTGGATTCAATGACCTTCCTTCCTTCCTTCCTTCCTTCCATCCTTCCTTCCTTCCTTCCTTCCAGGGATGAACTAGACTAGACAGTGCTAGGTCTTTCTGTGAGGGCAGGGGACGGGACTCGATGACCTCTCGAGGTCCAATCCAGTTCTATGATTCTGTAGACATCTACCACGGATGGTCTAGATGGGCAGGGGCCTGGACTTGATGACCTCTCAAGGTCCCTTCCAGTTGCTTAGTTTGTTCCTTCAAGGGATGATGTAGACCAGTGTTTCTTAAACTGAGGCAGTTGGAGGTGTGCCGCAGAGAATAACCGAGTTCAAAATGGCCGCCCTTAAAGGGGCAGGTGACTTTTTTTTTTATGTTCAATAACTTTCTCCCGAACTTTTTTTTTCCTCAACAAAAAATCCTTGGTGTTCCTCATAAACAAAATCATTGTTTGGTGTTCCCCCGTCTTAAAAAGTTTAAGAAACACTGATCTAGACAGTGCTAGGCCCTTCCGTGAGGGCACGGGACTGGACTCGATGACCTCTCGAGGTCCTTCCTTCCTCTCTTCCAGGGCTGATCTAGACAGTGCTAGGCCCTTCCATGAGGGCCCGGGACTGGACTCGATGACCTCTTGAGGTCCTTTCTTCCTTGGATGATCTAGACCAGTGTTTCTTAAACTAAGATAGTCGGAGGTGTGCCGCAGAGAAAACCAGAGTTCAAAATGGCCGCCCTTAAAGGGGCAGGCGACCTTTTTTCTTTTTTTTTGTTCAATAGCTTTCCTCCCAACCTTTTTTTTTTTTCCTCAACAAAAATGTCCTGGTGTTCCTCATGAAAAATACCATTGTTTGGTGTTCCTCAGTCTTAAAAAGCTTAAGAAACACTGATCTAAGCAGTGCTAGGCCCTTCTGTGAGGGTAGAGACTGGACTCGATGACCTCTCAATGGTTCTTCCTTCCTTCCTTCCTTCCTTCCTTCCTTCCTTCCATCCTTCCTTCCTTCCTTCCTTCCTTCCTTCCTTCCTTCCTTCCTTCCAGGGATGAACTAGACAGTTCTAGGTCTTTCTATGAGGGCAGGGGATGGGACTTGATGACCTCTCGAGGTCCCTTCAAGTTCTATGACTCTGTAGACATCTACAGGGGATGGTCTAGACAGGGCTTGGTCCTGCCGGGAGGGCAGGGGACTGGATTTGATGACCTTTCGAGGTCCTTTCCAGTTCATTCGTTCGTTCGTTCGTTCATTCGAGGGATGATCTAGACCAGTGTTTCTTAAACTAAGATAGTCGGAGGTGTGCCGCAGAGAAAACCAGAGTTCAAAATGGCTGCTCTTAAAGGGGCAGGCGACCTTTTTTCTTTTTTTTTTTTGTTCAATAACTTTCCTCCCGACCTTTTTTTTTTCCTCAACAAAAATTTCCTGGTGTTCCTCATGAAAAAAAAACATTGGTGTTCTTCAGTCTTAAAAAGCTTAAGAAACACTCATCTAAGCAGTGTTAGGCCCTTCTGTGAGGGTAGGAGACTGGACTCGATGACCTCTCGAGGTCTTTCCTTCCTTCCTGTCTTCCAGGGATGATCTAGACAGTGCTAGGCCCTTCCATTAGGGCAGGGGATTGGAGAGAATGACCTCTCGAGGACCTTCCTTCCTTCCTTCCTTCCTTCCTTCCTTCCTTCCTTCCTTCCTTCCTTCCTTCCTTCCAGGGATGATCTAGACAGTGCTAGGCCCTTCTGTGAGGGTAGGGACTGGACTCGATGACCTCTCGAGGTCTTTCCTTCCTTCCTGTCTTCCAGGGATGATCTAGACAGTGCTAGGCCCTTCCATTAGGGCAGGGGATTGGAGAGAATGACCTCTCGAGGACCTTCCTTCCTTCCTTCCTTCCTTCCTTCCTTCCAGGGATGATGTAGACCAGTGTTTCTTAAATTGAGGTAGTTGGAGGTGTGCCGCAGAGAATAACGGAGTTCAAAATGGCCGCCCTTAAAGGGGCAGGTGACCTTTTTCCTTTTTTTTTTTTTTTTGGTTCAATAACTTTTTTTCTCAACAAAAAATTCTTGGTATTCCTCTTAAAAAAAAACCCCATTGTTTGGTGTTCCTGAGTCTTAAAAAGTTTAAGAAACACTGATCTAGACAGTGCTAGGCCCTTCCGTGAGGGGAGGGGACTGGACTCGATGACCTCTCGAGGTTCTTCCTTCCTTCCTTCCTTCCTTCCTTCCTTCCTTCCTTCCTTCCAGGGATGAACTAGACAGTGCTAGCGGTTTCTGTGAGGGCAGGGGACTGGACTCGATGACCTCTCGACGTCCCTTCCTGTTCTTTCTTTCTTTCTTTCTTTCTTTCTTTCTTTCTTTCTTTCTTTCTTTCTTGTCTCCCATTTCCCTCTCTTTTCTTTTCTTTTCTTTTCTTTTCTTTTCTTTTCTTTTCTTTCTTTCTTTCTTTCTTTCTTTCTTTCCATTTCCCTCTCTTTTCTCTCTTTTTCTTTTCCTTTCTCTCTCTCTGTCTCTCTCTTTTCTTTCTTTCTTTCTTTCTTTCTTTCTTTCTTTCTTTCTTTCTTTCTTTCTTTCTTTCTTTCTTTCTTTCGTCTCCCATTTCCCTCTCTTTTCTCTCTTTTCCTTTTCTTTTCTTTTCCTTTCTTTCTTTCTTTCTTTCTTTCTTTCTTTCTTTCTTTCTTTCTTTCTTTCTTTCTTTCTTTCTTTCTTTCTTTCTTTCTTTCTTTCTTTCTTTCTTTCTTTCTTTCTTTTTTTTTTCCATTTCCCTCTCTTTTCTCTCTTTTTCTTTTCCTTTCTCTCTCTCTGTCTCTCTCTTTTCTTTCTTTCTTTCTTTCTTTCTTTCTTTCTTTCTTTCTTTCTTTCTTTCTTTCTTTCTTTCTTTCTTTCTTTCTTTCTTTCTTTCTTTCTCCCATTTCCCTCTCTTTTCTTTTCTTTTCTTTTCTTTTCTTTTCTTTTCTTTTCTTTTCTTTTCTTTCTCCCATTTCCCTCTCTTTTCTCTCTTTTTCTTTTCCTTTCTCTCTCTCTGTCTCTCTCTTTTCTTTCTTTCTTTCTTTCTTTCTTTCTTTCTTTCTTTCTTTCTTTCTTTCTTTCTTTCTTTCTTTCTTTCTTCTCCTTGCAAGACATCCCGCAGAGAAGTCTTGTGGCTCTTTTTTACCCCCGCTCCAGTGCTTCAAAATGTGTTAGTGTCACGAGGGCGCGCACGCATGCTATTTTCTAACAGAGAATATCGTTAAACTCGGTGGAGCATCACCGGCTGGCCTTAAATCTGCGGGAATGGCCCATCGGTTTGTCATCTGAAGAGATAATGAGAGACCTGTGTAAACAAAGCACAGACAGTTCATTTCTCTCTCTGCTGCTTCTTTAGACTCGGTTGGGAAGAGACTGGGACCAATACAAAGGCCGGAAAAATGTTCTAGGAGAAGTAACTGCCCCGCCTCAGAGCTTTTGAGTTGTGTGTTCCCATGGAAGGGAACCCATCTTGGGTACTAGCCGCTGACGGACCTATCCTCCATGAATTGATCTAGTTCTTTTTCGACCGCTGTTAAAATCCTGGTCTTTACAATGTCCTGTGGCGAGGAGTTCCACAGGTTGGCTGTGCACACATGATTATGTCTCATCGCCTGATTAGCAGAGAGGAACGGGAGATCGTGTGGTAGAGATGCGTCAGGCAGATTGCTGTCTCTGTATCCGACATCAAGGCAGATATAGACCGGTATGGCCCCCATTCTGTTTTAGACCGACAACAAATACGATTAAATATGTAAAAGAAAGTAATGATTAGTTGACGTAAGAATGGCCACACAGGGTCAGACCACACCTCGCCCAGTGTCCTGTCTTCCAACAGTGGCCAGGGCCAGATGCCCCAGAGAGAGTGAACAGAACCGGGAACCATCAAGTGATCCCATTTCTGCCACCAATTCTCAGCCTCTGACAAACAGAGGCTAGGGGCACTGTTCCGACCCATCTCGGCTAACAGCCATTGATCGACCTATCCACCATGAATTGAGCTAGCTCTTTATTGAACCCTGTTAAAATCCTGCTCTTCACCACCTCCTGCGGCAAGGAGTTCCACAGGTTGGCTGTGTGCAGAACCACTTCCTCTGGTTTCTTTGAACCCTGCTAAAGTCCTGGTGGTGACAGTGTGTCGGGGAGCCCCCGACCCTGCACCTCCATCTGTAGATGTGACTTTCCGCCCGTCAGTAGCGTAAAAAGGGTTTATTGCTTCTCCGAGATACAGCACAGCACAGCTCGATGTTGATGCAGGAGCCAGGGCAGACAGCTTTCGTCCTCTTGGGACGAAACCGCCCCTGTCTTGGACTTAGTCTGCTTTCTTCATGCTTCTCCCAGCCACATGTCTTGGCTCAGGGACCCCCATCGCCCGCTGGGCCCTGCACAGACCACTGTGTCACACTGGTTTTCACAACTTCCTCTGGCGAGGAGTTCCACAGGTCGACAGTGAGCAGCTACGTATTTCCCAGCCCTCCTTGCCTTCTGAGGGCGTTATGGTCCTCCTCTGAGGACCAGTCCCACCCAAAGGACAACGACTGCAGTTCTGGGAGTTGTCACACCATTGAGGGACACTTCTTCTTTCCCCACCAACCAACATCTGCTTCAAAGCCACTGGCCATTGGCGCCTGCGTTGTCACCTTTCCCCAATGAGCTCAGGGCTCGGTGCTATCAGAGAGCTGGTTAACAGTGGGAGGTGTCGTATACCGATCGAGGATTTGCACACGCCGGAGTCCAATAGATTCAGTGCTTCCAAGGCCAGATGGGACCATGGAGGTGACCTGTCTCATGCAGCCCAGAGACCCGCCCCCAAAACCATTCCTACAACACAGCCTCCAGCAAAACGTCCATGAATCTATCTAGCTCCTGTTTCAGCCCCGTTAAAGTTCTAGCCTTCACTGCATCCTGTGGCAAGGAGCTCCGCAGGTGAACGGTGCGCCGAGTGAAGAAAAACGAACTTTGGTTTGTGTGAAACCGGCTGCCTCTTCATTTCTAGCCTTCACCGCCTCCTGTGGCAAGGAGTTCCGCAGGTGAACGGTGCACTGAGCGAAGAAAAACGAACTTTGGTTTGTGTGAAACCGGCTGCCTCTTCATTTCTAGCCGTCACCGCCTCCTGTGGCAAGGAGTTCCGCAGGTGAACGGTGCGCCGAGCGAAGAAAAACGAACTTTGGTTTGTGTGAAACCGGCTGCCTCTTCATTTCTAGCCGTCACCGCCTCCTGTGGCAAGGAGTTCCGCAGGTGAACGGTGCGCCGAGCGAAGAAAAACGAACTTTGGTTTGTGTGAAACCGGCTGCCTCTTCATTTCTAGCCGTCACCGCCTCCTGTGGCAAGGAGTTCCGCAGGTGAACGGTGCGCCGAGCGAAGAAAAACTAACTTTGGTTTGTGTGAAACCGGCTGCCTCTTCATTTCTAGCCGTCACCGCCTCCTGTGGCAAGGAGTTCCGCAGGTGAACGGTGCGCTGAGCGAAGAAAAACTAACTTTGGTTTGTTTGAAACCGGCTGCCGCTTCATTTCCAGCCTTCACCGCCTCCTGTGGCAAGGAATTCCGCATGTGAACGGTGCGCCGAGCGAAGAAAAACGAACTTTGGTTTGTGTGAAACCGGCTGCCTCTTCATTTCTAGCCGTCACCGCCTCCTGTGGCAAGGAGTTCCGCAGGTGAACGGTGCGCCGAGCGAAGAAAAACGAACTTTGGTTTGTGTGAAACCGGCTGCCTCTTCATTTCTAGCCTTCCCCGCCTCCTGTGGCAAGGAGTTCCGCAGGTGAACGGTGCGCCGAGCGAAGAAAAACGAACTTTGGTTTGTTTGAAACCGGCTGCCGCTTCATTTCTAGCCGTCACCGCCTCCTGTGGCAAGGAGTTCCACAGGTGAACGGTGCGCCGAGCGAAGAAAAACGAACTTTGGTTTGTTTGAAACCGGCTGCCGCTTCATTTCTAGCCTTCACCGCCTCCTGTGGCAAGGAGTTCCGCAGGTGAACGGTGCGCCGAGCGAGGAAAAACGAACTTTGGTTTGTTTGAAACCGGCTGCCGCTTCATTTCTAGCCGTCACCGCCTCCTGTGGCAAGGAGTTCCGCAGGTGAACGGTGCGCCGAGCGAAGAAAAACGAACTTTGGTTTGTGTGAAACCGGCTGCCGCTTCATTTCTAGCCTTCACCGCCTCCTGTGGCAAGGAGTTCCGCAGGTGAACGGTGCGCCGAGCGAAGAAAAACTAACTTTGGTTTGTTTGAAACCGGCTGCCTCTTCATTTCTAGCCTTCACCGCATCCTGTGGCAAGGAGTTCCGCAGGTGAACGGTGCGCCGAGCGAAGAAAAACGAACATTGGTTTGTTTGAAACCCGCTGCCTCTTCATTTCTAGCCTTCACCGCCTCCTGTGGCAAGGAGTTCCGCAGGTGAACGGTGCGCCGAGCGAAGAAAAACGAACTTTGGTTTGTCTGAAACCGGCTGCCGCTTCATTTCTAGCCTTCCCCGCCTCCTGTGGCAAGGAGTTCCGCAGGTGAACGGTGTGCCGAGCGAAGAAAAATGAACTTTGGTTTGTTTGAAACCGGCTGCCTCTTCATTTCTAGCCTTCACCGCCTCCTGTGGCAAGGAGTTCCGCAGGTGAACGGTGCGCCGAGCGAGGAAAAACGAACTTTGGTTTGTTTGAAACCGGCTGCCGCTTCATTTCTAGCCGTCACCGCCTCCTGTGGCAAGGAGTTCCGCAGGTGAACGGTGCGCCGAGCGAAGAAAAACGAACTTTGGTTTGTGTGAAACCGGCTGCCTCTTCATTTCTAGCCTTCCCCGCCTCCTGTGGCAAGGAGTTCTGCAGGTGAACGGTGCGCCGAGCGAAGAAAAACTAACTTTGGTTTGTGTGAAACCGGCTGCCGCTTCATTTCTAGCCTTCACCGCCTCCTGTGGCAAGGAGTTCCGCGGGTGAACGGTGCGCCGAGCGAAGAAAAACGAACTTTGGTTTGTTTGAAACCGGCTGCCGCTTCATTTCTAGCCTTCACCGCCTCCTGTGGCAAGGAGTTCCGCAGGTGAACGGTGCGCCGAGCGAGGAAAAACGAACTTTGGTTTGTTTGAAACCGGCTGCCGCTTCATTTCTAGCCGTCACCGCCTCCTGTGGCAAGGAGTTCCGCAGGTGAACGGTGCGCCGAGCGAAGAAAAACGAACTTTGGTTTGTTTGAAACCGGCTGCCGCTTCATTTCTAGCCTTCCCCGCCTCCTGTGGCAAGGAGTTCCGCAGGTGAACGGTGCGCCGAGCGAAGAAAAACGAACTTTGGTTTGTGTGAAACCGGCTGCCGCTTCATTTCTAGCCTTCCCCGCCTCCTGTGGCAAGGAGTTCCGCAGGTGAACGGTGTGCCGAGCGAAGAAAAATGAACTTTGGTTTGTTTGAAACCGGCTGCCTCTTCATTTCTAGCCTTCACCGCCTCCTGTGGCAAGGAGTTCCGCAGGTGAACGGTGCGCCGAGCGAGGAAAAACGAACTTTGGTTTGTTTGAAACCGGCTGCCGCTTCATTTCTAGCCGTCACCGCCTCCTGTGGCAAGGAGTTCCGCAGGTGAACGGTGCGCCGAGCGAAGAAAAACGAACTTTGGTTTGTGTGAAACCGGCTGCCTCTTCATTTCTAGCCTTCCCCGCCTCCTGTGGCAAGGAGTTCTGCAGGTGAACGGTGCGCCGAGCGAAGAAAAACTAACTTTGGTTTGTGTGAAACCGGCTGCCGCTTCATTTCTAGCCTTCACCGCCTCCTGTGGCAAGGAGTTCCGCGGGTGAACGGTGCGCCGAGCGAAGAAAAACTAACTTTGGTTTGTTTGAAACCGGCTGCCGCTTCATTTCTAGCCTTCACCGCCTCCTGTGGCAAGGAGTTCCGCAGGTGAACGGTGCGCCGAGCGAGGAAAAACGAACTTTGGTTTGTTTGAAACCGGCTGCCGCTTCATTTCTAGCCGTCACCGCCTCCTGTGGCAAGGAGTTCCGCAGGTGAACGGTGCGCCGAGCGAAGAAAAACGAACTTTGGTTTGTTTGAAACCGGCTGCCGCTTCATTTCTAGCCTTCCCCGCCTCCTGTGGCAAGGAGTTCCGCAGGTGAACGGTGCGCCGAGCGAAGAAAAACGAACTTTGGTTTGTGTGAAACCGGCTGCCGCTTCATTTCTAGCCTTCACCGCCTCCTGTGGCAAGGAGTTCCGCAGGTGAATGGTGCGCCGAGCGAAGAAAAATGAACTTTGGTTTGTGTGAAACCGGCTGCCTCTTCATTTCTAGCCTTCACCGCCTCCTGTGGCAAGGAGTTCCGCAGGTGAACGGTGCGCGGGGTGAAGAAAAATGAACTTTGGTTTGTTTGAAACCGGCTGCCTCTTCATTTCTAGCCTTCACCGCATCCTGTGTCAAGGAGTTCCGCAGGTGAACGGTGCGCCGAGCGAAATAAAACTAACTTTGGTTTGTTTGAAACCGGCTGCCGCTTCATTTCTAGCCTTCACCGCCTCCTGTGGCAAGGAGTTCCGCAGGTGAACGGTGCGCCGAGCGAAGAAAAACTAACTTTGGTTTGTTTGAAACCGGCTGCCGCTTCATTTCTAGCCTTCACCGCCTCCTGTGGCAAGGAGTTCCGCAGGTGAACGGTGCGCCGAGCGAAGAAAAACGAACTTTGGTTTGTTTGAAACCGGCTGCCGCTTCATTTCTAGCCTTCACCGCCTCCTGTGGCAAGGAGTTCCGCAGGTGAACGGTGCGCCGAGCGAAGAAAAACTAACTTTGGTTTGTTTGAAACCGGCTGCCTCTTCATTTCTAGCCTTCACCGCATCCTGTGGCAAGGAGTTCCGCAGGTGAACGGTGCGCCGAGCGAAGAAAAACGAACTTTGGTTTGTTTGAAACCGGCTGCCTCTTCATTTCTAGCCCTCACCGCCTCCTGTGGCAAGGAGTTCCGCAGGTGAACGGTGCGCCGAGCGAAGAAAAACGAACTTTGGTTTGTTTGAAACCAGCTGCCGCTTCATTTCTAGCCTTCCCCGCCTCCTGTGGCAAGGAGTTCCGCAGGTGAACGGTGTGCCGAGCGAAGAAAAATGAACTTTGGTTTGTTTGAAACCGGCTGCCTCTTCATTTCTAGCCTTCACCGCCTCCTGTGGCAAGGAGTTCCGCAGGTGAACGGTGCGCCGAGCGAGGAAAAACGAACTTTGGTTTGTTTGAAACCGGCTGCCGCTTCATTTCTAGCCGTCACCGCCTCCTGTGGCAAGGAGTTCCGCAGGTGAACGGTGCGCCGAGCGAAGAAAAACGAACTTTGGTTTGTGTGAAACCGGCTGCCTCTTCATTTCTAGCCTTCCCCGCCTCCTGTGGCAAGGAGTTCTGCAGGTGAACGGTGCGCCGAGCGAAGAAAAACTAACTTTGGTTTGTGTGAAACCGGCTGCCGCTTCATTTCTAGCCTTCACCGCCTCCTGTGGCAAGGAGTTCCGCGGGTGAACGGTGCGCCGAGCGAAGAAAAACTAACTTTGGTTTGTTTGAAACCGGCTGCCGCTTCATTTCTAGCCTTCACCGCCTCCTGTGGCAAGGAGTTCCGCAGGTGAACGGTGCGCCGAGCGAGGAAAAACGAACTTTGGTTTGTTTGAAACCGGCTGCCGCTTCATTTCTAGCCGTCACCGCCTCCTGTGGCAAGGAGTTCCGCAGGTGAACGGTGCGCCGAGCGAAGAAAAACGAACTTTGGTTTGTTTGAAACCGGCTGCCGCTTCATTTCTAGCCTTCCCCGCCTCCTGTGGCAAGGAGTTCCGCAGGTGAACGGTGCGCCGAGCGAAGAAAAACTAACTTTGGTTTGTTTGAAACCGGCTGCCGCTTCATTTCTAGCCTTCACCGCCTCCTGTGGCAAGGAGTTCCGCAGGTGAACGGTGCGCCGAGCGAGGAAAAACGAACTTTGGTTTGTTTGAAACCGGCTGCCGCTTCATTTCTAGCCGTCACCGCCTCCTGTGGCAAGGAGTTCCGCAGGTGAACGGTGCGCCGAGCGAAGAAAAACGAACTTTGGTTTGTGTGAAACCGGCTGCCTCTTCATTTCTAGCCTTCCCCGCCTCCTGTGGCAAGGAGTTCCGCAGGTGAACGGTGCGCCGAGCGAAGAAAAACGAACTTTGGTTTGTGTGAAACCGGCTGCCGCTTCATTTCTAGCCTTCACCGCCTCCTGTGGCAAGGAGTTCCGCAGGTGAATGGTGCGCCGAGCGAAGAAAAATGAACTTTGGTTTGTGTGAAACCGGCTGCCGCTTCATTTCTAGCCTTCACCGCCTCCTGTGGCAAGGAGTTCCGCAGGTGAACGGTGCGCGGGGCGAAGAAAAATGAACTTTGGTTTGTTTGAAACCGGCTGCCTCTTCATTTCTAGCCTTCACCGCATCCTGTGTCAAGGAGTTCCGCAGGTGAACGGTGTGCCGAGCGAAGAAAAACTAACTTTGGTTTGTTTGAAACCGGCTGCCGCTTCATTTCTAGCCTTCACCGCCTCCTGTGGCAAGGAGTTCCGCAGGTGAACGGTGCGCCGAGCGAAGAAAAACTAACTTTGGTTTGTTTGAAACCGGCTGCCGCTTCATTACTAGCCTTCACCGCCTCCTGTGGCAAGGAGTTCCGCAGGTGAACGGTGCGCCGAGCGAAGAAAAACGAACTTTGGTTTGTTTGAAACCGGCTGCCGCTTCATTTCTAGCCTTCACCGCCTCCTGTGGCAAGGAGTTCCGCAGGTGAACGGTGCGCCGAGCGAAGAAAAACTAACTTTGGTTTGTTTGAAACCGGCTGCCTCTTCATTTCTAGCCTTCACCGCATCCTGTGGCAAGGAGTTCCGCAGGTGAACGGTGCGCCGAGCGAAGAAAAACGAACTTTGGTTTGTTTGAAACCGGCTGCCTATTCATTTCTAGCCCTCACCGCCTCCTGTGGCAAGGAGTTCCGCAGGTGAACGGTGCGCCGAGCGAAGAAAAACGAACTTTGGTTTGTTTGAAACCGGCTGCCGCTTCATTTCTAGCCTTCCCCGCCTCCTGTGGCAAGGAGTTCCGCAGGTGAACGGTGCGCCGAGCGAAGAAAAACTAACTTTGGTTTGTTTGAAACCGGCTGCCGCTTCATTTCTAGCCTTCACCGCCTCCTGTGGCAAGGAGTTCCGCAGGTGAACGGTGCGCCGAGCGAAGAAAAACTAACTTTGGTTTGTTTGAAACCGGCTGCCGCTTCATTTCTAGCCTTCACCGCCTCCTGTGGCAAGGAGTTCCGCAGGTGAACGGTGCGCCGAGCGAAGAAAAACTAACTTTGGTTTGTTTGAAACCGGCTGCCGCTTCATTTCTAGCCTTCACCGCCTCCTGTGGCAAGGAGTTCCGCAGGTGAACGGTGCACCGAGCGAAGAAAAACTAACTTTGGTTTGTTTGAAACCTGCTGCCTCTTCATTTCTAGCCTTCACCGCATCCTGTGGCAAGGAGTTCCGCAGGTGAACGGTGCGCCGAGCGAAGAAAAACGAACTTTGGTTTGTTTGAAACCGGCTGCCTCTTCATTTCTAGCCCTCACCGCCTCCTGTGGCAAGGAGTTCCGCAGGTGAACGGTGCGCCGAGCGAAGAAAAACGAACTTTGGTTTGTTTGAAACCAGCTGCCGCTTCATTTCTAGCCTTCCCCGCCTCCTGTGGCAAGGAGTTCCGCAGGTGAACGGTGCGCCGAGCGAAGAAAAACTAACTTTGGTTTGTGTGAAACCGGCTGCCGCTTCATTTCTAGCCTTCACCGCCTCCTGTGGCAAGGAGTTCCGCGGGTGAACGCTGCGCCGAGCGAAGAAAAACGAACTTTGGTTTGTTTGAAACCGGCTGCCGCTTCATTTCTAGCCTTCACCGCCTCCTGTGGCAAGGAGTTCCGCAGGTGAACGGTGCGCGGGGCGAAGAAAAATGAACTTTGGTTTGTGTGAAACCGGCTGCCGCTTCATTTCTAGCCTTCACCGCATCCTGTGGCAAGGAGTTTCGCAGGTGAACGGTGAGCCGAGCGAAGAAAAATGAACTTTGGTTTGTTTGAAACCGGCTGCCTCTTCATTTCTAGCCTTCACCGCCTCCTGTGGCAAGGAGTTCCGCAGGTGAACGGTGCGCCGAGCGAAGAAAAACTAACTTTGGTTTGTTTGAAACCGGCTGCCGCTTCATTTCTAGCCTTCACCGCCTCCTGTGGCAAGGAGTTCCGCAGGTGAACGGTGCGCCGAGCGAAGAAAAACGAACTTTGGTTTGTTTGAAACCGGCTGCCGCTTCATTACTAGCCTTCCCCGCCTCCTGTGGCAAGGAGTTCCGCAGGTGAACGGTGCGCCGAGCGAAGAAAAACGAACTTTGGTTTGTTTGAAACCGGCTGCCGCTTCATTTCTAGCCTTCACCGCATCCTCTGGCGAGGAGTTCCACAGGTTGACAGTGTGTGGCATGAAGATAAGATCTCCCAGTTCTGGCACCCCAGCCCTTCCCTTAACCCCCTCCCCAACCCTCTGTCCCCTACCTGAACCTATGTTCCCTGTGGCGAGGAGTTCCACAGATGGACTGTGCACTGAGTGAAGACAAAAGTCCATTGGTTCATTTGAAACCTGCGGCCTATTAAGAAATGATTTTATGTTCAGACGACTGGGCACCAAAGCGGCGGCAAATCATCTTAGTGCCACGCGTGAGAACGAGAATCGAAAACGGGCTCAGAATGGTTCACCGCTGCTAGCCAGAGGGGTGGGGTTACCCGGGCTGGCTTCGGTAATCGTTCAATGGGTTTAAAACAAGAGCAAAACTCCCTTCAGGAGCGATTCAAACTGAGCAAAGCGTCCCCAGCTGGGTTCTTTTGCGGGTGGTGCACATTCACACCTGCCGCGGCGCAGAGAACAAATTATTCCGCACATGGCTGGTCACAAACCCACAGGTGGATGGAACGTGAGAGACTTTTTCGGGGAGGTAATAAAACTGCTTCTGTAGATGTCCACGGACCAGCCTGAAGAGGCTTAAAATACGCCCCGCTAATAGCAACAGTCAGCGGGCACCCTTGCATCAGCGCAGTACGGCCTAATAGTCACAGTCAGGGGGCACCCTTGCTTCAGGGCAGTACGGCCTAATAGTCACAGTCAGCGGGCACCCTTGCTTCAGGGCAGTAGGGCCTAATAGTCACAGTCAGCGGGCACCCTTGCTTCAGGGCAGTAGGGCCTAATAGTCACAGTCAGCGGGCACCCTTGCTTCAGGGCAGTAGGGCCTAATAGTCACAGTCAGTGGGCACCCTTGCTTCAGGGCAGTACGGCCTAATAGCCACAGTCAGCGGGCACCCTTGCTTCAGGGCAGTATGGCCTAATAGTCACAGTCAGCGGGCACCCTTGCTTCAGGGCAGTGGTGCCTAATAGTCACAGTCAGGGGGCACCCTTGCTTCAGGGCAGTATGGCCTAATAGTCACAGTCAGCGGGCACCCTTGCTTCAGGGCAGTAGGGCCTAATAGTCACAGTCAGCGGGCACCCTTGCTTCAGGGCAGTACGGCCTAATAGCCACAGTCAGCGGGCACCCTTGCTTCAGGGCAGTATGGCCTAATAGTCACAGTCAGCGGGCACCCTTGCTTCAGGGCAGTACGGCCTAATAGTCACAGTGAGCGGGCACCCTTGCTTCAGGGCAGTATGGCCTAATAGTCACAGTCAGCGGGCACCCTTGCTTCAGGGCAGTAGGGCCTAATAGTCACAGTCAGCGGGCACCCTTGCTTCAGGGCAGTAGGGCCTAATAGTCACAGTCAGCGGGCACCCTTGCTTCAGGGCAGTAGGGCCTAATAGTCACAGTCAGCGGGCACCCTTGCTTCAGGGCAATAGAGCCTAATAGTCACAGTCAGCGGGCACCCTTGCTTCAGGGCAGTAGGGCCTAATAGTCACAGTCAGGGGGCACCCTTGCTTCAGGGCAGTACGGCCTAATAGTCACAGTCAGTGGGCACCCTTGCTTCAGGGCAGTAGGGCCTAATAGTCACAGTCAGCGGGCACCCTTGCTTCAGGGCAGTAGGGCCTAATAGTCACAGTCAGGGGGCACCCTTGTTTCAGGGCAGTACGGCCTAATAGTCACAGTCAGGGGGCACCCTTGCTTCAGGGCAGTAGGGCCTAATAGTCACAGTCAGCGGGCACCCTTCCTTCAGGGCAGTAGGGCCTAATAGTCACAGTCAGTGGGCACCCTTGCTTCAGGGCAGTACGGCCTAATAGTCACAGTCAGGGGGCACCCTTGCTTCAGGGCAGTACGGCCTAATAGTCACAGTCAGCGGGCACCCTTCCTTCAGGGCAGTAGGGCCTAATAGTCACAGTCAGCGGGCACCCTTGCTTCAGGGCAGTACGGCGTAATAGTCACAGTCAGTGGGCACCCTTGCTTCAGGGCAGTACGGCCTAATAGTCACAGTCAGGGGGCACCCTTGCTTCAGGGCAGTGGGGCCTAATAGTCACAGTCAGCGGGCGCCCTTGCTTCAGGGCAGTACGGCCTAATAGTCACAGTCAGGGGGCACCCTTGCTTCAGGGCAGTAGGGCCTAATAGTCACAGTCAGGGGGCACCCTTGCTTCAGGGCAGTACGGCCTAATAGTCATAGTCAGCGGGCACCCTTGCTTCAGGGCAGTACGGCCTAATAGTCACAGTCAGCGGGCGCCCTTGCTTCAGGGCAGTACGGCCTAATAGTCACAGTGAGGGGGCACCCTTGCTTCAGGGCAGTACGGACTAATAGTCACAGTCAGTGGGCACCCTTGCTTCAGGGCAGTAGGGCCTAATAGTCACAGTCAGTGGGCACCCTTGCTTCAGGGCAGTACGGCCTAATAGTCACAGTCAGCGGGCACCCTTGCTTCAGGGCAGTACGGCCTAATAGTCACAGTCAGCGGGCACCCTTGCTTCAGGGCAGTACGGCCTAATAGTCACAGTCAGTGGGCACCCTTGCTTCAGGGCAGTACGGCCTAATAGTCACAGTCAGCGGGCACCCTTCCTTCAGGGCAGTAGGGCCTAATAGTCATAGTCAGCGGGCACCCTTGCTTCAGGGCAGTAGGGCCTAATAGTCACAGTCAGCGGGCACCCTTCCTTCAGGGCAGTAGGGCCTAATAGTCACAGTCAGTGGGCACCCTTGCTTCAGGGCAGTAGGGCCTAATAGTCACAGTCAGGGGGCACCCTTGCTTCAGGGCAGTATGGCCTAATAGCCACAGGCAGCGGGCACCCTTGCTTCAGGGCAGTACGGCCTAATAGTCACAGTCAGGGGGCACCCTTGCTTCAGGGCAGTACGGCCTAATAGTCACAGTCAGGGGGCACCCTTGCTTCAGGGCAGTACGGCCGAATAGTCACAGTCAGGGGGCACCCTTGCTTCAGGGCAGTACGGCCTAATAGTCACAGTCAGCGGGCACCCTTGCTTCAGGGCAGTAGGGCCTAATAGTCACAGTCAGGGGGCACCCTTGCGTCAGGGCAGTACGGCCTAATAGTCACAGTCAGCGGGCACCCTTGCTTCAGGGCAGTACGGCCTAATAGTCACAGTCAGGGGGCACCCTTGCTTCAGGGCAGTACGGCCTAATAGTCACAGTCAGCGGGCACCCTTGCTTCAGGGCAGTACGGCCGAATAGTCACAGTCAGCGGGCACCCTTGCTTCAGGGCAGTACGGCCTAATAGTCACAGTCAGCGGGCACCCTTGCTTCAGGGCAGTACGGCCGAATAGTCACAGTCAGGGGGCACCCTTGCTTCAGGGCAGTAGGGCCTAATAGTCACAGTCAGGGGGCACCCTTGCTTCAGGGCAGTACGGCCTAATAGCCACAGTCAGCGGGCACCCTTGCTTCAGGGCAGTACGGCCTAATAGTCACAGTCAGCGGGCACCCTTGCTTCAGGGCAGTACGGCCTAATAGCCACAGTCAGCGGGCACCCTTGCTTCAGGGCAGTACGGCCTAATAGTCACAGTCAGGGGGCACCCTTGCTTCAGGGCAGTACGGCCGAATAGTCACAGTCAGGGGGCACCCTTGCTTCAGGGCAGTAGGGCCTAATAGTCACAGTCAGCGGGCACCCTTGCTTCAGGGCAGTAGGGCCTAATAGTCACAGTCAGGGGGCACCCTTGCTTCAGGGCAGTAGGGCCTAATAGTCACAGTCAGGGGGCACCCTTGCTTCAGGGCAGTACGGCCTAATAGTCACAGTCAGGGGGCACCCTTGCTTCAGGGCAGTAGGGCCTAATAGTCACAGTCAGGGGGCACCCTTGCTTCAGGGCAGTAGGGCCTAATAGTCACAGTCAGGGGGCCCCCTTGCTTCAGGGCAGTAGGGCCTAATAGTCACAGTCAGCGGGCACCCTTGCTTCAGGGCAGTAGGGCCTAATAGTCACAGTCAGTGGGCACCCTTGCTTCAGGGCAGTACGGCCTAATAGTCACAGTCAGGGGGCACCCTTGCTTCAGGGCAGTGGGGCCTAATAGTCACAGTCAGTGGGCACCCTTGCTTCAGGGCAGTACAGGCTAATAGTCACAGTCAGTGGGCACCCTTGCTTCAGGGCAGTACGGCCTAATAGTCACAGTGAGGGGGCACCCTTGCTTCAGGGCAGTACGGCCTAATAGTCACAGTCAGTGGGCACCCTTGCTTCAGGGCAGTACGGCCTAATAGTCACAGTGAGGGGGCACCCTTGCTTCAGGGCATTACGGCCTAATAGTCACAGTCAGGGGGCACCCTTGCTTCAGGGCAGTGGGGCCTAATAGTCACAGTCAGTGGGCACCCTTGCTTCAGGGCAGTACAGGCTAATAGTCACAGTCAGTGGGCACCCTTGCTTCAGGGCAGTACGGCCTAATAGTCACAGTGAGGGGGCACCCTTGCTTCAGGGCAGTGGGGCCTAATAGTCACAGTCAGTGCGCACCCTTGCTTCAGGGCATTACGGCCTAATAGTCACAGTCAGGGGGCACCCTTGCTTCAGGGCAGTGGGGCCTAATAGTCACAGTCAGGGGGCCCCCTTGCTTCAGGGCAGTACAGCCTAATAGTCACAGTCAGCGGGCACCCTTGCTTCAGGACAGTACGGCCTAATAGTCACAGTCAGCGGGCACCCTTGCTTCAGGGCAGTACGGCCTAATAGTCACAGTCAGTGGGCACCCTTGCTTCAGGACAGTACGGCCTAATAGTCACAGTCAGGGGGCACCCTTGCTTCAGGGCAGTACGGCCTAATAGTCACAGTCAGTGGGCACCCTTGCTTCAGGGCAGTACGGCCTAATAGTCACAGTCAGGGGGCACCCTTGCGTCAGGGCAGTACGGCCTAATAGTCACAGTGAGTGGGCACCCTTGCTTCAGGGCAGTACGGCCTAATAGCCACAGTCAGTGGGCACCCTTGCTTCAGGGCAGTACGGCCTAATAGTCACAGTCAGTGGGCACCCTTGCTTCAGGGCAGTATGGCCTAATAGTCACAGTCAGGGGGCACCCTTGCTTCAGGGCAGTACGGCCTAATAGTCACAGTGAGTGGGCACCCTTGCTTCAGGGCAGTACGGCCTAATAGTCACAGTCAGGGGGCACCCTTGCTTCAGGGCAGTACAGCCTAATAGTCACAGTCAGGGAGCACCCTTGCGTCAGGGCAGTACGGCCTAATAGTCACAGTCAGGGGGCACCCTTGCGTCAGGGCAGTACGGCCTAATAGTCACAGTCAGCGGGCACCCTTGCTTCAGGGCAGTAGGGCCTAATAGTCACAGTCAGGGGGCACCCTTGCTTCAGGGCAGTAGGGCCTAATAGTCACAGTCAGCGGGCACCCTTGCTTCAGGGCAGTACGGCCTAATAGTCACAGTCAGCGGGCACCCTTGCTTCAGGGCAGTACGGCCTAATAGTCACAGTCAGCGGGCACCCTTGCTTCAGGGCAGTACGGCCTAATAGTCACAGTCAGCGGGCACCCTTGCTTCAGGGCAGTACGGCCTAATAGTCACAGTCAGGGGGCACCCTTGCTTCAGGGCAGTAGGGCCTAATAGTCACAGTCAGCGGGCACCCTTGCTTCAGGGCAGTAGGGCCTAATAGTCACAGTCAGTGGCACCCTTGCTTCAGGGCAGTACGGCCTAATAGTCACAGTCAGGGGGCACCCTTGCTTCAGGGCAGTAGGGCCTAATAGTCACAGTCAGCGGGCACCCTTGCTTCAGGGCAGTAGGGCCTAATAGTCACAGTCAGTGGCACCCTTGCTTCAGGGCAGTACGGCCTAATAGTCATAGTCAGTGGGCACCCTTGCTTCAGGGCAGTAGGGCCTAATAGTCACAGTCAGGGGGCACCCTTGCGTCAGGGCAGTACGGCCTAATAGTCACAGTCAGTGCGCACCCTTGCTTCAGGGCAGTAGGGCCTAATAGTCACAGTCAGGGGGCACCCTTGCTTCAGGGCAGTGGGGCCTAATAGTCACAGTCAGGGGGCCCCCTTGCTTCAGGGCAGTACAGCCTAATAGTCACAGTCAGCGGGCACCCTTGCTTCAGGACAGTACGGCCTAATAGTCACAGTCAGCGGGCACCCTTGCTTCAGGGCAGTAGGGCCTAATAGTCACAGTCAGTGGGCACCCTTGCTTCAGGGCAGTAGGGCCTAATAGTCACAGTGAGTGGGCACCCTTGCTTCAGGGCAGTACGGCCTAATAGTCACAGTGAGTGGGCACCCTTGCTTCAGAGCAGTACGGCCTAATAGTCACAGTCAGGGGGCACCCTTGCTTCAGGGCAGTACGGCCTAATAGTCACAGTCAGTGGGCACCCTTACGTCAGGGCAGTACGGGCTAATAGTCACAGTCAGGGGGCACCCTTGCGTCAGGGCAGTACGGCCTAATAGTCACAGTCAGCGGGCACCCTTGCTTCAGGGCAGTACGGCCTAATAGTCACAGTGAGTGGGCACCCTTGCTTCAGGGAAGTACGGCCTAATAGTCACAGTCAGGGGGCACCCTTGCTTCAGGGAAGTACGGCCTAATAGTCACAGTCAGGGGGCACCCTTGCTTCAGGGCAGTACGGCCTAATAGTCACAGTCAGGGGGCACCCTTGCTTCAGGGAAGTACGGCCTAATAGTCACAGTCAGGGGGCACCCTTGCTTCAGGACAGTACGGCCTAATAGTCACAGTCAGCGGGCACCCTTGCTTCAGGGCAGTACGGCCTAATAGTCACAGTCAGTGGGCAAGTTTGCTTCAGGGCAGTACGGCCTAATAGTCACAGTCAGCGGGCACCCTTGTTTCAGGACAGTACGGCCTAATAGTCACAGTCAGCGGGCACCCTTGCTTCAGGGCAGTACGGCCTAATAGTCACAGTCAGTGGGCAAGTTTGCTTCAGGGCAGTACGGCCTAATAGTCACAGTCAGGGGGCACCCTTGCTTCAGGGCAGTACGGCCTAATAGTCACAGTCAGCGGGCACCCTTGCTTCAGGGCAGTGGGGCCTAATAGCCACAGTCAGCGGGCACCCTTGCTTCAGGGCAGTACGGCCTAATAGCCACAGTCAGTGGGCACCCTTGCTTCATGGCAGTACGGCCTAATAGCTAGAGTCAGTTGGCACCCTTGCTTCAGGGCAGTACGGCCTAATAGCCACAGTCAGTGGGCACCCTTGCTTCATGGCAGTACGGCCTAATAGCTAGAGTCAGTTGGCACCCTTGCTTCAGGGCAGTACCGCCTAATAGTCACAGTCAGAGGGCACCCTTGCTTCAGGGCAGTACGGCCTAATAGTCACAGTCAGCGGGCACCCTTGCTTCAGGGCAGTAGGGCCTAATAGTCACAGTCAGTGGGCACCCTTGCTTCAGGGCAGTACGGCCTAATAGTCACAGTCAGTGGGCACCCTTGCTTCAGGGCAGTACGCCCTAATAGCCACAGTCAGCGGGCACCCTTGCTTCAGGGCAGTACGGCCTAATAGTCACAGTGAGTGGGCACCCTTGCTTCAGGGAAGTACGGCCTAATAGTCACAGTCAGGGGGCACCCTTGCTTCAGGGAAGTACGGCCTAATAGTCACAGTCAGGGGGCACCCTTGCTTCAGGGCAGTACGGCCTAATAGTCACAGTCAGGGGGCACCCTTGCTTCAGGGAAGTACGGCCTAATAGTCACAGTCAGGGGGCACCCTTGCTTCAGGACAGTACGGCCTAATAGTCACAGTCAGCGGGCACCCTTGCTTCAGGGCAGTACGGCCTAATAGTCACAGTCAGTGGGCAAGTTTGCTTCAGGGCAGTACGGCCTAATAGTCACAGTCAGCGGGCACCCTTGTTTCAGGACAGTACGGCCTAATAGTCACAGTCAGCGGGCACCCTTGCTTCAGGGCAGTACGGCCTAATAGTCACAGTCAGTGGGCAAGTTTGCTTCAGGGCAGTACGGCCTAATAGTCACAGTCAGGGGGCACCCTTGCTTCAGGGCAGTACGGCCTAATAGTCACAGTCAGCGGGCACCCTTGCTTCAGGGCAGTGGGGCCTAATAGCCACAGTCAGCGGGCACCCTTGCTTCAGGGCAGTACGGCCTAATAGCCACAGTCAGTGGGCACCCTTGCTTCATGGCAGTACGGCCTAATAGCTAGAGTCAGTTGGCACCCTTGCTTCAGGGCAGTACGGCCTAATAGCCACAGTCAGTGGGCACCCTTGCTTCATGGCAGTACGGCCTAATAGCTAGAGTCAGTTGGCACCCTTGCTTCAGGGCAGTACCGCCTAATAGTCACAGTCAGAGGGCACCCTTGCTTCAGGGCAGTACGGCCTAATAGTCACAGTCAGCGGGCACCCTTGCTTCAGGGCAGTAGGGCCTAATAGTCACAGTCAGTGGGCACCCTTGCTTCAGGGCAGTACGGCCTAATAGTCACAGTCAGTGGGCAAGTTTGCTTCAGGGCAGTACGGCCTAATAGTCACAGTCAGGGGGCACCCTTGCTTCAGGGCAGTACGGCCTAATAGTCACAGTCAGCGGGCACCCTTGCTTCAGGGCAGTGGGGCCTAATAGCCACAGTCAGCGGGCACCCTTGCTTCAGGGCAGTACGGCCTAATAGCCACAGTCAGTGGGCACCCTTGCTTCATGGCAGTACGGCCTAATAGCTAGAGTCAGTTGGCACCCTTGCTTCAGGGCAGTACGGCCTAATAGCCACAGTCAGTGGGCACCCTTGCTTCATGGCAGTACGGCCTAATAGCTAGAGTCAGTTGGCACCCTTGCTTCAGGGCAGTACCGCCTAATAGTCACAGTCAGAGGGCACCCTTGCTTCAGGGCAGTACGGCCTAATAGTCACAGTCAGCGGGCACCCTTGCTTCAGGGCAGTAGGGCCTAATAGTCACAGTCAGTGGGCACCCTTGCTTCAGGGCAGTACGGCCTAATAGTCACAGTCAGTGGGCACCCTTGCTTCAGGGCAGTACGCCCTAATAGCCACAGTCAGCGGGCACCCTTGCTTCAGGGCAGTACGGCCTAATAGTCACAGTCAGGGGGCACCCTTGCTTCAGGGCAGTACGGCCTAATAGCCAGAGTCAGCGGTCACCCTTGCTTCAGGGCAGTACGGCCTAATAGTCACAGTCAGCGGTCACCCTTGCTTCAGGGCAGTACGGCCTAATAGCCACAGTCAGGGGGCACCCTTGCTTCAGGGCAGTAGGGCCTAATAGTCACAGTCAGTGGGCACCCTTGCTTCAGGGCAGTACGGCCTAATAGTCACAGTCAGCGGGCACCCTTGCTTCAGGGCAGTACGGCCTAATAGTCACAGTCAGCGGGCACCCTTGCTTCAGGGCAGTACGGCCTAATAGTCACAGTGAGGGGGCACCCTTGCTTCAGGGCAGTACAGCCTAATAGTCACAGTCAGCGGGCACCCTTGCTTCAGGGCAGTACAGCCTAATAGTCACAGTCAGCGGGCACCCTTGCTTCAGGGCAGTAGGGCCTAATAGTCACAGTCAGTGGGCACCCTTGCTTCAGGGCAGTACGGCCTAATAGTCACAGTCAGGGGGCACCCTTGCTTCAGGGCAGTACGGCCTAATAGCCACAGTCAGTGGGCACCGTTGCTTCAGGCAGTACGGCCTAATAGTCACAGTCCCGACTCAGGGCCCTCTATGCTGTGGGGCGGCCTTCCGCTCTGTCGGCTGGGAATCCGACCAATATCTGCCGAGCGTACCTGGGTGGGAGAGGGGTCCTTCCCCGTCACTGGCCAGCGTAGACTGAGCTGCTCGTTCACCTTTTATACTGCCCCTCTCAACTTGGAGCATGCCCAGTCTGGTGTAGGGGCGGGACTTCCTCCTCCCCTATCACCCCTGCCCTCAGCCCATCCCCTGGTCGAACATGGTGCTTCTGGAATCCAGCGGCGTCCATTTTCTGCCCCGAGTCGGAGCCTTACTCCGCGTCCGCTCCACCCTCCGACGGCCTCTCCTGGCCCCACAGGGCCCGCGCTCTCTAAGCCTCCTTCCGAAACACTTCATGACGGCCCGGCGCCGAGGCAGCCCGCCCGCCTCGCCGTGCCAGAGAGATTTTTTGATTAGGCCGAAGCCTGTGAAGAGAGAACAAGGATCCGTTGCCATAGCAGACTACTTCTGTGGAGATGCTGCGGGAGAAAGACGCCGCGCGTTCTTACAGGCCTTTGAATTCTTTCCAGCCTCTCCAGTGTCATTGAACTGAAAACGTCGTTAAAAAAAAAAAAAACGAGGCGGAAAGAAACACAAAGCCGGCTGAATTTTTTTTCGCCTGCTTCTCGCTGAAAGCAGGCCAGCGTCAGGTTCTTTGCGGCCTCTCCAGATTGTAATACAGAGTGTTTTCTGGGCCAACGCGTTCTGTGTCTAGCTGTATCCTACGTGCAGGCCGGGAGGGAAGGCGCTGTTCTTTGCCCTTACGGAAACAGCAGGAGGCGATGGCAGACGAACAATACCTGGAGATTCGGGGGGTAGCCGAGTTCGTCTTTTGAAGACCGAGGAACGAGAAACAATAATCTTTTTTTATGAGGAACGCCAAGAATTTTTTTTAGTTCAGCAAAAAAAAAAAAAAGTCGCCCGTCCCTTTAAGGGCAGCCATTTTGGACAAACAATACCTGGAGATTCAGGGGGGTGGCCAAGTTCGTCTGTGCAGGATAAACTTAAAAGACAACAGATGGTTCGATAGCACGTTATAGACTAACACAACATGTAGGTCAGTGTTTTTTAAACTTTTTAAGACCGAGGAACAATAAACAATAATTTTTTTTTATGAGGAACGCCAAGGATTTGTTTTAGTTCAGCCAAAAAAAAAAAAAAAAAAAAAGTCGCCCGTCACTTTAAGGGCAGCCATTTTGGACGAACAATACCTGGAGATTCAGGGGGTAGCCACGTTCGAAGGTGCAGGATAAACTTAAAAAACAACACATGGTTCGGTAGCACGTTATAGACTAACACAACATGTAGGTCAGTGGTTTTTAAACTTTTTAAGACCGAGGAACAATAAACAATAATTTTTTTTTATGAGGAACGGCAAGGATTTTTTTTAGTTCAGCAAAAAAAAAAAAAAAAAAGTCGCCCGTCCCTTTAAGGGCAGCCATTTTGGACGAACAATACCTGGAGATTCAGGGGGTAGCCAAGTTCGAAGGTGCGGGATAAACTTAAAAAACAACACATGGTTCGGTAGCACGTTATAGACTAACCAAACATGTAGGTCAGTGGTTTTTAAACTTTTTAAGACCGAGAAACAATAAACAATAATTTTTTTTTATGAGGAACGCCAAGGATTTTTTTTTGTTCAGCAAAAAAAAAAAAAAAGTCGCCCATCCCTTTAAGGGCAGCCATTTTGGACTCTTTGGACACGCCTCCAACACAACTCCAACTGACTTGCGGCACATCAGTTTAAGAAACACTGACGTAGATGGTATCATGAGCTTTCGCGGGAACAGCCCACTTCTTCAGATGGCTGGAGTTTTTAGCTCATGCTACTCCTGGGTCCCCTAGCATGGATTTGGGCAGTACCGGGAAGATGGCGGCAGCACGGCCAGGCCGGGTGGGGATTGGCCTGATGATCCGTGGACTGAAATGATTTGAGAACCACAGGTCTATTGCAGCAATTTGGGGCTGTTATGTATGGCCTACAGATAAAGGGAAGAACTTCGAAACATAGGTTGATTGCTCTCTGTCTAGTTGGGTTTGCTCCCCAGCTCTGTCTGGATCTTTGATTGTTTCTGCTCCTCGATAATTAATTTCGGTGGGTGTAAACCAATTAAGGCAGTGAGCTATATTGGTTAGATGATCATGTTGCAATATTTCAGTCTTGGTTAGTTAAATTTCAGTAGACTGATTGGAGAAGATACAGCTGAAAATATTGCTATATATCTTAAGGACAAAACAGGAAGTAAATGGGGGAATAACACGGGAACAGGGGAAGAAAGGAGAGGAAACGAGTCGTGTTTGTTGGAAGCTAACCCCAATAAACATGGGATTGTTCGTATCTCTGGACGTGGGGAATTGCTCTTCTCTGTTCACATGAGAAGGACCAGGGAAGTGAGAGGGTGAAGGGATAAGGCCGCTTAACCAAAGACAATATCGTGGTCCAGAAGTGGTCGTCAAGGAAGCGATCACCCAAGAGCCACTATACAGGGAACACATAATGTTTGGATACTGGGGAAGCTAAGTTTCAGCCGACAGGTGTCATTTCTGCCATTTGAATCCCATGAAAAAGGTCCAGGTTCATGACACACATTGGCACTAGGGTGCTCGAGGAGATCCAGAAAGCAGATCAGAAATGATGTGGACACGGTACAAGGAGAGGGAGTAAGACACATCACCAGGATGCATCCAACAGGGGTACAAGAACGGTGAGCCAAATTCAGTCACATGCAGCCCAGTGGACTTCATGGAACTTCATGGAGATCAGTGGACTTTGTGGAGGCTCCATAGAACTTCATGGAGATCCGTGGACTTTGTGGAGGCTCCATGGAACTTCATGGAGATCAGTGGATTTCGTGGCGGCTCCATGGAACTTCATGGAGATCCGTGGACTTCGTGGAGGCTCCATGGAACTTCATGGAGATCAGTGGATTTCGTGGCGACTCCATGGAACTTCATGGAGATCAGTGGATTTCGTGGCGGCTCCATGGAACTTCATGGAGATCCGTGGACTTCGTGGAGGCTCCATGGAACTTCATGGAGATCAGTGGATTTCGTGGCGACTCCATGGAACTTCATGGAGATCAGTGGACTTCGTGGAGGCTCCATGGAACTTCATGGAGATCAGTGGACTTCGTGGAGGCTCCATGGAACTTCATGGAGATCAGTGGTCTTCATGGAGACATCATGGAACTTCATGGAGATCAGTGGACTTCGTGGAGGCTCCATGGAACTTCATCGAGATCAGTGGATTTTGTGAAGACTCCATGGAAGTTCATGGAGATCAGTGGACTTCATGGAAATGTCATAGAACTTCATGGAGATCAGTGGATTTCGTGGCGACTCCATGGAACTTCATGGAGATCAGTGGACTTCGTGGAGGCTCCATGGAACTTCATCGAGATCAGTGGATTTTGTGAAGACTCCATGGAAGTTCATGGAGATCAGTGGACTTCATGGAAATGTCATAGAACTTCATGGAGATCAGTGGACTTTGTGGAGGCTCCATAGAACTTCATGGAGATCAGTGGACTTTGTGGAGGCTCCATGGAACTTCATGGAGATCAGTGGATTTCGTGGCGACTCCATGGAACTTCATGGAGATCAGTGGACATTGTGGAGGCTCCATGGAACTTCATGGAGATCAGTGGACTTCGTGGAAGCTCCATGGAACTTCATGGAGATCAGTGGATTTCGTGGCGACTCCATGGAACTTCATGGAGATCCGTGGACTTCGTGGAGGCTCCATGGAACTTCATGGAGATCCGTGGACTTCGTGGAGGCTCCATGGAACTTCATGGAGATCAGTGGATTTCGTGGCAACTCCATGGAACTTCATGGAGATCCGTGGACTTTGTGGAGGCTCCATGGAACTTCATGGAGATCCGTGGACTTCGTGGAGGCTCCATGGAACTTCATGGAGATCAGTGGATTTCGTGGCGACTCCATGGAACTTCATGGAGATCCGTGGACTTCGTGGAGGCTCCATGGAACTTCATGGAGATCAGTGGATTTCGTGGCGACTCCATGGAACTTCATGGAGATCCGTGGACTTCGTGGAGGCTCCATGGAACTTCATGGAGATCCGTGGATTTCGTGGCGACTCCATGGAACTTCATGGAGATCAGTGGACTTCATGGAGGCTCCATGGAACTTCATGGAGATCAGTGGACTTCGTGGAGGCTCCATGGAACTTCATGGAGATCAGTGGATTTCGTGGCAACTCCATGGAACTTCATGGAGATCCGTGGACTTTGTGGAGGCTCCATGGAACTTCATGGAGATCAGTGGATTTTGTGGCGACTCCATAGAACTTCATGGAGATCCGTGGACTTCGTGGCGACTCCATGGAACTTCATGGAGATCAGTGGATTTCGTGGAGGCTCCATGGAACTTCATGGAGATCAGTGGACTTCGTGGCGACTCCATGGAACTTCATGGAGATCCGTGGACTTCGTGGAGACTCCATGGAACTTCATGGAGATCAGTGGATTTCGTGGAGACTCCATGGAACTTCATGGAGATCCGTGGACTTCGTGGAGGCTCCATGGAACTTCATGGAGATCAGTGGATTTCGTGGAAACGTCATGGAATCTCATGGAGATCCGTGGACTTCGTGGAGGCTCCATGGAACTTCATGGAGATCAGTGGATTTCGTGGAAACGTCATGGAATCTCATGGAGGTCAGCCCCATAATGTGGACCAAATGCAAAGCAAATTGCAAGACTCTGAAAACAGGTCCACAGAGGCAAGAGAATGAGGTAACCTAAGGAGGGGCAGTTTAAAAAAAAGAATATCCGGGAAACGGAAAAGGGCCCCAAGGACCAAACTAGATGATATCGTCTCAGCTGAGGGATGTAGGGAAGGAATACGGTTACCAAATCGTAACATTCCTTTAGAAGTCACGGACCAAATAATAAACTCCAGAAAGTGTTAACATGTCGAGAGGAATAAGCCAGGTTTTCAGCAGCACGTTCAGGGAAAAATACGAGACACAAAAATTCTTTTACCGACTGCGGGGCTGATGAAATTAATGATGATGCTAATGAGCTGAAATAGTGGCTGGGCTTTGAAATCTCTCCCTTACAAGAAAAACAAAGGAAATCGGTTTGGACAATTAGGAATTCATGCGAAGGCAGCTCGTTAGAACAGGCCGGGCGGGGGAACGAGGGAAAGCGAGCCGAGTCAGAAACGAGCAAATTGGTGGGGCTGTGCAAGAAATTATGCGATGAACTAATTAGACCATCTGCAATTAATGCGGAAAACCTATTTTTTGGGGGAGAGGGAGGAATTTATACGTGTCCAAAATTAACCGTGTCGAAATGGTGATGAGGAAGATGAGGATGAGGAGGAAGGAACAATCCATCTCTCACATACAGAACGGGAAGCGACGGTCTAGGAAGGAGTCCGGCAGAAAGGGCTCTAGGGGTCAGAGTGGACCACAAGTTGAATATGAGTCAGCCGTGTGATGCTGTTGCAAAAAAACCAAACATGATTTCTGGGATGCATGAACAGGAGTGTTGTGAGCAAGACACAAAGGTTACGTCTAGATTGGCATGATTTTCCCGGAATACTTTTCACGGAAAAGTTTTCCGTGAAAAGCATTTTCGGAACAGAGCGTCTAGATTGGCAGGACGCTTTTCCGGAAATGACTTGCCAGTGTAGACACAGCCTTGGAGGATTGTGTCCAGTTCTGGGCACCGCATTTCACGAAGGATGTGGAGAAATTGGAGAGGGTCCAGAGAAGAGCAACGAGAATGATGAAAGGTCTAGAGAACATGAGCGATGAAGGAAGGCCGAAAGAATTGGGTTTGTTTAGTTTGGAAAAGAGACGATTGAGAGGGAACATCATCCGATTTTTAGGTCTCTAAAAGCGTGTCACAAGGAGGAGGGAGAAAACTTTTTGTTCCTGGCGGATAGAACAAGAAGCAATAAGTTTAAACGGCAGCAAGGGACGTTGACGTGGGACATTAGGAAAAAGTTCTTAACTGTCCGGGCGGTGAAACCCTGGAATAAATTGCTCGGGGAGGTTGTGGACGCTCCACCTCTGGAGATATTTAAGAGCATATTAGATAAACATCTGTCAGGGATGATCTAGATGGTGCTTGGTCCTTTGGTGAGGACAGGGGACAGGACTTGATAACTTGATTTCTTCTAAGGAAGAAAAATGGAAACGCCGCTCGACACGAGGGCAGCAAATGAAATGAAAATTTCATGAATGTCAGAATAATGGCAGCGAACGCACCCGAGGGAAGCGAATCGAAACATCGCCGTCCCCGGGGAGAAAGGTAACATTGATCAAAACCGCGGCGATAGGATGTGAAGCCTCAAAAAGGTGACTCATCGGTGCAGACAGGCCCGAAGAAAACACGTCAACATAAGCTCACGGACCGTCGCGGCTGAGCTAGCGAAACGCTTCCCCGCTGTCTTTCGGAGGAGGAAGCGTTGGTCTGCGGAGAAGCTGTCAGCAGATGGTGCGAGGTCTCTACTCCACACGAAGATCCCCCAAAATAAGATCAGCTCATCGGAAGACGTGTATGTTGCCCACGGGTTGAACCTCTCCAATCCAGAACTCTCCCGTCCAGAAACATCCGTGGTCGGGTAGGATTATAGTTCACTTTTCACGGATGGGCCCATGTGTCCCGTGGCCTCGTAAAGTGTGTTTATAGCCACCAGTTGTTGTTGTGTAGCTAAAGTTGGACCCTACGGCTACGTCTACATTGGCATGATTTTCCGGAAATGCTTTTAACGGAAAAGTTTTCCGTAAAAAGCATTTTCGGAAAAGCGCGTCTAGATTGGCAGGACACTTTTCCGAAAAAGCACTTTTTCCGGAAAAGCATCCGTGGCCAATCTAGACGTGCTTTTCCGCAAAAAAGCCCCGATCGTCATTTTCGCGATTGGGTTTTTTTTGCGGAAACGAAATCTCTGCGGTCTACACTGGCCCGTTTGCGCAAAAGTCTTTCGGAAAAAGACTTTGGCCCGAACGGGAGCAGCGTCGTATTTCCGGAAAAGCACTGCTGATTTTACAGGAGATCGTCGGTGCTTTTCCGGAAAGTCAAGCGGCCAGTGTAGACAGCTGGCACGTTTTTCCGGAAACGCGGCTGATTTTCTGGGAAAACTGGCCAGTCTAGACACAGCCTTTTCAAAGCCCAGTAAGCGGTGGAAGTGTAAGTGATGCTGCTAGCCAAAATGACCACCCGTGGTCCTTGGAAAAAAGTCCTTCATGACGGTACCAGAATTAGCAGGGAAACATGGATCAATAACAACATCGGAACGGCCATATTGGGTCAGACCAAACATCAATCTAGCCCGGGGTCCGGTCTTCCAACAGTCGCCAAAGCCAGATGCCCCAGACGGAGTGCACAGAATAAGTAATCTTGACACGATCTCTCCCCTGTCACCAATTTCCAGACAAACACAGGCTAGAGACACCATTCCTACCCGTCCTGGCGAAGAGTCATCGATGGACCTCACCTCCATGAATTTATTTAGCTCTTCTTTGAACCCTGCTAAAGTCCGGGTCTCCACAACATCCTGCAGCAAGGAGTTCCGCAGATGCCTGGCTTCACTGGGCATTGGCCCAAGCAGCTCAGGTGGAGCATGTGGTTTCTCTCACCATGGATGGAGCTGTTCTCCATGAATGTATTTAGCTCTTTTTTCAAACCCTGTTACAGTCCTGGTTCCACAATATCCTGTGGCAAGGAGATCCCTACCCCTATGCCTACCCCAACGCTAACCTGAACCCGACCTCTACGGCTACCCCTAACCCAAACCTCAACCCGACCCCTACGGCTACCCCTAACCCAAACCTCAACCCTACCCCTACGCCTACCCCTAACCCAAACCTCAACCCGACCCCTACGGCTACCCCTAACCCAAACCTCAACCAGACCCGTACGGCTACCTCTAACCCAAACCTCAACCCTACCCCTACGCCTACCCCTAACCCTAACCTCAACCCTACCCCTACGCCTACCCCAACCCAAACCTCAATCCTACCCCTACGCCTACCCCAACGCTAACCTCAACCCTACCCCTACGCCTAACCCTAACCCAAACCTCAACCCTACCCCTACGCCTACCACTAACCCTAACCCAACCCTACCCCTATGCCTACCCCTAACCCTAACCTCAACCCTACCCCTACGCCTACCCCTAACCCAAACCTCAACCCTACCCCTACGCCTACCCCAACCCTAACCCAACCCTACCCCTATGCCTACACCTAACCCTAACCTCAACCCTACCCCTATGCCTACCCCTAACCCTAACCTCAACCCTAACCCTACGCCTACCCCAACCCTAACCCAACCCTACCCCTATGACTACCCCTAACCCTAACCTCAACCCTACCCCTACGCCTAACCCTAACCCAAACCTCAACCCTACCCCTACGCCTACCACTAACCCTAACCCAACCCTACCCCTACGCCTACCCCTAAACCAAACTTCAACCCTACCCCTACGCCTACCCCAACCCAAACCTCAACCCTACCCCTACGCCTACCCCAACGCTAACCTCAACCCGACCCCTACGCCTACCCCTAACCCAAACCTCAATCCTAACCCTACGCCTACCCCAACGCTAACCTCAACCCTACCCCTGCGCCTAACCCTAACCCAAACCTCAACCCTACCCCTACGCCTACCACTAACCCTAACCCAACCCTACCCCTATGCCTACCCCTAACCCTAACCTCAACCCTACCGCTACGCCTACCCCTAACCCAAACCTCAACCCTACCCCTACGCCTACCCCAACGCTAACCTCAACCCTACCCCTACGCCTACCCCAACCCAAACCTCAAACCTACCCCTACGCCTACCCCTAACCCAAACCTCAACCCTACCCCTACGCCTATCCCAACCCAAACCTCAATCCTACCCCTACGCCTACCCCTAACCCTAACCCAACCCTACCCCTATGCCTACCCCTAACCCTAACCTCAACCCTACCCCTACGCCTACCCCTAACCCAAACCTCAACCCTACCCCTACGACTACCCCTAACACAAACCTCAACCCTACCCCTACGCCTACCCCTAAACCAAACCTCAACCCTACCCCTACGCCTACCCCTAACCCTAACCTCAACACTACCCCTACGCCTACCCCAACCCAAACCTCAAACCTACCCCTACACCTACCCCTAACCCAAACCTCAACCCTACCCCTACGCCTACCCCTAACCCTAACCTCAACTCTACCCCTACGCCTACCCTTAACCCGAACCTCAACGCTACCCCTATGCCTACCCCAACCCAAACCTCAACCCTACCCCTACGCCAACCACTATCTCAAACATCAACCCTACCCTTACGCCTACCCCTAACCCAAACCTCAACCCTACTCCTACGCCTACCCCAACCCAAACCTCAACCCTACCCCTACGCCTACCCCTAACCCTAACCTCAACCCTACCCCTACACCTACCCGTAACCCTAACCTAAACCCTACCCCTACGCCTACCCCAACCCAAACCTTAACCCTACCCCTACACCTACCCCCAACCATAATCTCAACTCTACTGCTATGCCTACCCCTATCCCTAACCTCAACCCTACCCTACGCCTACCCCTAATCCTAACCTCAACCATTCCCCTATGCCTACCCCTAACCCTAAACCTAACCCTAACCTTATTCCTACCCTATGCCTATCCCTAATCCTAACTTCAACCCTACCCCTATGTCTACCCCAACCCTAATCTTAAGTCTACCCATATTCCTACCCCTAACTGTAGCCCTAATCCTAACCCTAACCCTACCCCAACCCCACTCATATATCTACCCTTAACTCTAGTTGTAACATTAAACTTAACCCTACCCCTACCCATATCCCTACCCCTCAAGCTAGCCCTAACCCTAAACGTACCCATATCCCTACCCCTAACTCTAACCCTAACCCTAACTTAGCCTACCCGTACCCCTACCACTAATCCTAACCAGAAACCTAATCCTAAACCTAACCCTAAACCTCACTCTAATCATACCCGTTCCCCTACCACTATACCTAACCCTACCCTATCCCTACTCCAACCCCTAAACCTAACTCTAATCATACTCCTACCTCTGACCCGAACCCGAACCGTAAGCAGGTGGTCTGGGGAGGCAGCTGAAGGAACAGTGGACTCAATGGATAAATGCCACCAGCAGATGGCAGTGTTGCACAAAGCTGCGACGGTACGGGCCTTCGGGGACGATGGAAGGGGATGGGGCGAAAGGGTGGAATTTCCAGCCGAGAAAGAAGCCGCAACCCAGCTGACTAACCGAACAAAGGGAAGGCTGTCCCCATGGTATCCTAGCATCCCCGGAAAAAAAATTCAGAGCGTGTTCTCCCTTGCAGACCTGAAGCACAGGGACCTGCCATTGTCTTCCCAGGCACTCGAGTCGACAAACGCAACGCCAAGGTTGTCTCGCTTGGCTGAGCGGAGACAGCATCCGTTGTTCAGGCAGAAGCCTGCATCTTCAGGGGTAGGAACTGCCTGCAGGATGGATTGTGGCCATTTCTCCCACCAGCACGGTGCTCATCCTAGACCCAGAGGAGGTCTTACCTTCACGTACACCAGCTCAGATCCAAGGTCCGTCTAGTAGACTGTCCTACCAGCACCATAAAAATCATAGAATCCCAGAACACTAGAACTGGAAGGGATCTCAAGAGGTCATCAAGTCCTGGCCCCTGCCCTCACGGCAGGACCAAGCCCCATCTAGACCATCCCTGGTAGATGTCTACAGAATCATAGAACTGGAAGGGACCTCAAGAGATCATCAAGTCCAGTCCTCTGCCCTCATGGCAAGACCAAGCCCCATCTAGACCATCCCTGGTAGATGTCTACAGAATCATAGAACTGGAAGGGACCCCAAGAGGTCATCAAGTCCCATCCTCTGCCTTCCCGGCAGGACCAAGCCCAATCTAGACCATCCCTGGTAGACGTCTACAGAATCATAGAACTGGAAGGGACCTCAAGAGATCATCAAGTCCAGTCCTCTGCCCTCACGGCAAGACCAAGCCCCATCTAGACCATCCCTGGTAGATGTTTACAGAATCATAGAACTGGAAGGGACCTCAAGAGATCATCAAGTCCAGTCCTCTGCCCTCACGGCAAGACCAAGCCCCATCTAAACCATCCCTGGTAGATGTTTACAGAATCATAGAACTGGAAGGGACCCCAAGAGGTCATCAAGTCCTGTCCCCTGCCCTCCCAGCAGGACCAAGCCCCCTCTAGACCATCCCTGGTAGATGTCTACAGAATCATAGAACTGGAAGGGACCCCAAGAGGTCATCAAGTCCCGTCCCCTGCCCTCCCGGCAGGACCAAGCCCCATCTAGACCATCCCTGGTAGATGTCTACAGAATCATAGAACTGGAAGGGACCTCAAGAGATCAAGTCCAGTCCTCCGCCCTCACGGCAAGACCAAGCCCTATCTAGACCATCCCTGGTAGATGTCTACAGAATCATAGAACTGGAAGGGACCTCAAGAGATCATCAAGTCCAGTCCTCCGCCCTCACGGCAAGACCAAGCCCCATCTAGACCATCCCTGGTAGATGTCTACAGAATCATAGAACTGGAAGGGACCTCAAGAGGTCATCAAGTCCAGTCCTCCGCCCTCACGGCAAGACCAAGCCCCATCTAGACCATCCCTGGTAGATGTCTACCCAACCTGCTCTTCAATACCTCCAGGGACGGAGATTCTATAACCTCCCTTAGCAATTTCTTCCAGAGTTTCACCACCCGGAAAGGCAGGAAGTTTTTCCTAATGTCCAACCTAAACCTCCCTTGCTGCAATTTAAGCCCATTGCTGCTTGTCCTATCCTCCGAGGCCAAGGAGAAGAATTTTTCTCCCTCCTCCTTGTGACACCCTTTTAGATACTTGAAAGCTGCTCGCCTGGCCCCTCTCCGTCTTCTCCTTTCCAAACGAAACAAGCCCAGTTCTTTCCATCTTCCCACATGTTTTCTAGACCTAGAACATCAGAACGGCCATACTGGGTCAGGCCAAAGGTCCACCTAGCCCAGGACAGTGGCCAGTGCCAGATGCTCCAGAGGGAGGAAACAGAACAGGGAATCCTTCAATAGAGACGAGGGACACCATTCCTGCCCGTCTTGGCTAATAAGTATTGCTGGACCTTATGTCCATGAATCTATCGAGCTCTTTTTTGAAGCCTGTTAAAGTCCTGGTCTTCACAACATCCTGTGGCGAGGAGTTCCACAGGTTGACGGTGCGCTTCTGTTCTTGTGGGCCTGGGGTACATGAGGAGCCAGAGTGGTTGATGGCGGCGGATTCCCTGCTGAGCGAGGGGTGGCCCACCGCTGAACTGGCCCCTGGGTTGGGACGTGGTGGAGAGTGTGGACCTAGGTCCTCCTACCCCATCCTCATTAATTCTTCAAGGGGAGCACTACAGATGTGATTACTGACTCTGTCCACTAGGCCTCACTTCCCCAGGAGCAGGGAGTGTTGCTACTGACGCTGACTGCTAAGCCTCACTGCTCTGGGAGCGGGGACTCTGACCACTAGGCCTCACTGCCCTGGGAGTGGGGACTCTGACCGCTAGGCCTCACTGCCCTGGGAGTGGGGACTCTGACCGCTAGGCCTCACTGCCCTGGGAGTGGGGACTCTGACCGCTAGGCCTCACTGCCCTGGGAGTGGGGACTCTGACCGCTAGGCCTCACTGCCCTGGGAGTGGGAAGTGTCGCTACTGGGTCTGACCCGTAGGCCTCACTGCCCTGGGAGCAGAGAGTGTCGCTACTGACTCTGACCACTAGGCCTCACTGCCCTGGGTGGAGGGAGTGTCGCTACTGGGTCTGACCACTAGGCCTCACTGCCCTGGGAGCAGGGAGTGTTGCTACTGGCTCTGACCACTAGGCCTCACTGCCCTGGGTGGAGGGAGTGTCGCTACTGACTCTAACCAATAGGCCTCACTGCCCTGGGAGCAGGGAGTGTCGCTACTGACTCTAACCAATAGGCCTCACTGCCCTGGGAGCAGGGAGTGTCGCTACTGGCTCTGACCACTAGGCCTCACTGCCCTGGGAGTGGAAAGTGTCGCTACTGACTCTGACTGCTAGGCCTCACTGCCCTGGGAGCAGGGAGTGTCGCTACTGACTCTGACCACTAGGCCTCACTGCCCTGGGTGGAGGGAGTGTCGCTACTGACTCTGACCACTAGGCGTCACTGCCCTGGGAGCAGGGAGTGTTGCTACTGGCTCTGACCACTAGGCCTCACTGCCCTGGGTGGAGGGAGTGTCGCTACTGACTCTAACCAATAGGCCTCACTGCCCTGGGAGCAGGGAGTGTCGCTACTGACTCTAACCACTAGGCCTCACTGCCCTGGGAGAAAGGAGTGTCGCTACTGCCTCTGACCACTAGGCCTCACTGCCCTGGGAGCGGGGAATGTTGCTACGAGCTTTGTCCACTAGGCCTCACTGCCTTCGGAGCAGGGCGTGTTGCTACCGACTCTGACCGCTAGGCCTCACTGCCCTGAAGAAAGGGGGCAAATACTGACTTTGGCCGTGGGGCCTTGGTACCCTTCAGGAAGAGGGTGTTTTGCTGTCTGTGACCACTAGGCCGGACTGCCTCCTTGGAGATGGGGCGTCGTTCTCGGCCCTGAGCCAGAGGGACTGAGAGGCACATGGGGCAGGGAGGAGAGCACGCTACAAGGGGGCTTACAGGCCTCACGCCCTGCGGGGGCCGGGTGGACCCATCCCACGATAAAAGCACCACAGGACTCCACATCGTTAATTCTGGGGAATTAAGTCGCTTGGTTTGATGGCACCGGGAGGGACCGGCACAGCTCCCACCGTAGGCCCGGAGCCGGAACGGTGCCTCACCCTCCCGCCCCAGAGTGAGGCGACGCAACGAGAAACAGTGTGCCGGGCGCTAGGGACTAGCTGGCTCGTTAAGTGGAACCTTCCTCGTCAGAAGGACGGCCTGGACTCTGGGAGGGGGAGGGGACGAGTCCCGGTTGCTATGGAAACCTTCGCGTTTGGCCGGGCGTGAGCATCTTTGCTCCTGACACTGGACCCGGCTCCCCCCGTCGTCTCGTGAGAGAGAGAAGGGCAGATGGCCAACGGATTCCCCCCGACCCGCCACGCACTGGACACGCGACTGCCCTCCCTTCCGCGGCGCGCCCGCCAACACGGCCTTCCTCCCCCGGGCCCCGACGCTGGGGCAGAAGACGATGAAATCAGAATTGCTATAGGATAGGAAAAAGACCCAGAACCCTACCCCTACCCCTAGCCATACCCCTACCCTTACATTAACCCTACCCCTACCCCTACCCCTACCTCTACCCTTACATTAACCCTACCCCTACCCCTACCCCTACCCCTACCCCTACCCCTACCCCTACCTCTACCCTTACATTAACCCTACCCCTACCCCTACCCCTACCCCTACCCCTACCCCTACCTCTACCCTTACATTAACCCTACCCCTACCCCTACCCCTACCCCTACCCCTACCCCTACCCTTACATTAACCCTACCCCTACCCCTACCCCTACCCCTACCCCTACCCCTACCCTTACATTACCCCTACCCCTACCCCTACCCCTACCCCTACCCCTACCCTTACATTAACCCTAACCCTACCCCTACCCCTACCCCTACCCCTACCCCTACCCCTACCCCTACCCTTACATTAACCCTACCCCTACCCCTACCCCTACCCTTACATTAACCCTACCCCTACCCCTACCCCTACCCTTACATTAACCCTAACCCTACCCCTACCCCTACCCCTACCCCTACCTCTACCCTTACATTAACCCTACCCCTACCCCTACCCCTACCCCTACCCCTACCCCTACCCCTACCCTTACATTAACCCTACCCCTAACCCTAACCCCTACCCCTACCCCTACCCCTACCCCTACCCCTACCCTTACATTAACCCTACCCCTACCCCTACCCCTACCCCTACCCCTACCCTTACATTACCCCTACCCCTACCCCTACCCCTACCCTTACATTAACCCTAACCCTACCCCTACCCCTACCCCTACCCCTACCCCTACCCCTACCCCTACCCTTACATTAACCCTACCCCTACCCCTACCCCTACCCTTACATTAACCCTACCCCTACCCCTACCCCTACCCTTACATTACCCCTACCCCTACCCCTACCCCTACCCCTACCCCTACCCTTACATTAACCCTACCCCTACCCCTACCCCTACCCTTACATTACCCCTACCCCTACCCCTACCCCTACCCCTACCCCTACCCTTACATTAACCCTAACCCTACCCCTACCCCTACCCCTACCCCTACCCTTACATTAACCCTAACCCTACCCCTACCCCTACCCCTACCCCTACCCCTACCCTTACATTAACCCTACCCCTACCCCTACCCCTACCCCTACCCCTACCCCTACCCTTACATTAACCCTAACCCTACCCCTACCCCTACCCCTACCCTTACATTAACCCTACCCCTAACCCTACCCCTACCCCTACCCCTACCCCTACCCCTACCCCTACCCCTACCCCTACCCCTACCCTTACATTAACCCTACCCCTACCTCTACCCCTACCCCTACCCCTACCCCTACCCCTACCCCTACCCCTACCCTTACATTAACCCTACCCCTACCCCTACCCCTACCCTTACATTAACCCTACCCCTACCCCTACCCCTACCCTTACATTAACCCTACCCCTACCCCTACCCCTACCCTTACATTAACCCTACCCCTACCCCTACCCTTACATTAACCCTACCCCTACCCCTACCGCTACCCCTACCCCTACCCCTACCCTTACATTAACCCTACCCCTACCCCTACCCCTACCCCTACCCCTACCCCTACCCTTACATTAACCCTACCCCTACCCCTACGCCTACCCCTACCCCTACCCCTACCCTTACATTAACCCTACCCCTACCCCTACCCCTACCCCTACCCCTACCCCTACCCTTACATTAACCCTACCCCTAACCCTACCCCTACCCCTATCCCTACCCCTACCCCTACCCTTACATTAACCCTACCCCTGCCCCCTACCCCTACCCCTACCCTTACATTAACCCTACCCCTAACCCTAACCCTAACCCCTACCCCTACACCTACCCCTACCCCTACCCCTACCCCTACCCCTACCCTTACATTAACCCTACCCCTAACCCTACCCCTACCCCTACCCCTACCCTTACACTAAACCCTAAACCCTAAACCCTAAACCATAAACCCTAAACCCTACCCCTACCCCTACCCTTACCCTTACCCTTACCCTAAACACTAAAGCCTAAACCCTAAACCCTTACCCTTACCCTAACCCTAACCCTAACCCTAACCCTACCCCTACCCCTACCCCTACCCCTATCCTAACCCTACCCCTTACCCTATGCCTAACCCTACGCCTAACCCTAACCCTACTCCTGCCCCTACCCTTACATTTACCCTAAACCCTAAACCCTAAACCCTTACCCTTACCCTAACCCTCTACCCTACCCCTACCCCTACCCCTACCCCTACCCCTACCCCTAACCCTAACGCTAACCCCTAACCCTAACCTAACCCTAATCCTAACCCTGACCCTAACCCTGACCCTACCCCTGACCCTACCCATAACCCTAACCCTACCCCTACCCCTACCCCTACCCCTACCCGTACCCTAACCCTACCCCAACCCTAAGCCTAACCCTACGCCTAACCCTAACCCTACTCCTACTCCTACCCTTACCCCTACCCTTACATTTACCCTAAACCCTAAACCCTTACCCTTACCCTAACCCTCTACCCTACCCCTACCCTACTCCAACCCCTAACCCTACCCCTACCCCACCCCTACCCCTACTCCTAACCCTAACCCTAATCCTAACCCTGACCCTACCTCTGACCCTACCCATAACCCTAACCTTAACCCTAACCCTAACGCTAACCCTAAGCCTAACAGTGACATCTTCATCCCTAGAGGTGTTAAAAGCCTGGCTTGACCAAGGCCTAGCAACGGGTGGCATGAAAACACCGTGGCATCTTCATCCCTAGAGGTGTTGAAAGCCCGGATTGACCAAGGCCTAGCAATGGGAGCCATGAAAACACTATGGAATCTCCACCCCTAGAGGTCTTGAAGGCCCGGCTTGTCCAAGCCTTGGCTGGGATGAATTAGTGTGAAGACGGGGAAATGGGCCATTGGGACCAAAGGGGGCTACCACCATGTGCAAAGGCATGACCCATGTTGCCATGGGACTGTCTTCCTAGCAATGGGCACCATGAAAACACCTTGGCATCTCCATCCCTAGAGGTGTTGAAGGCCCGGATTGACCAAGGCCTAGCAACGAGAGCCATGAAAACACCGTGGCATCTCCATCCCTAGAGGTGTTGAAGGCCCGGATTGACCAAGGCCTAGCAACGGAAGTCATGTAAACATGGTGGTATCTCCATCCCTAGAGGTGTTGAAGGCCCGGATTGACCAAGGCCTAGCAACGGAAGTCATGTAAACATGGTGGTATCTCTATCTCTAGAGGTTTGGAAGACCCGGCTTGAGCAATCCCTGGCTGGGATGAGTTAGTGTGAAGGGCGGGGAAATGGGCTGTTGGGGCCGAAACGGGCCTACCACCATGCCCAACGGCATGAGCTATGTTGCCGTGGGCACGTCTCCCTAGCAACAGGCGCCATGAAAACACCGTGGCATCTCCATCCCTAGAGGTTTGGAAGGCCCAGTTTGATCAAGGCCTAGCAACGGGAGCCATGAAAACACTGTAGCATCTCCATCCCTAGAGGTTTTGAAGGCCTGACTTGACCAAGACCTAGCAACGGGTGGCATGAAAACACCGTGGTATCTTCATCCCTAGAGGTGTTGAAGGCCTGGCTTGACCAAGGCCTAGCAACGGGAGCCATGAAAACACCGTGGCATCTCCATCCCTAGAGGTTTGGAAGGCCTGGCTTGACCAAGGCCTAGCAACGGGAGCCATGAAAACACCGTGGCATCTCCATCCCTAGAGGTTTGGAAGGCCTGGCTTGACCAAGGCCTAGCAACGGGCACCATGAAAACACCGTGGCATCTCCATCCCTAGAGGTTTTGAAGGCCTGACTTGACAAAGGCCTAACAACGGGAGCCATGAAAACACCGTGGCATCTTCATCCCTAGAGGTTTTGAAGGCCTGGCTTGACTAAGGCCTAGCAACGGGAGCCATGAAAACACTGTAGCATCTCCATCCCTAGAGGTTTTGAAGGCCCGGCTTGACCAAGGCCTAGCAACAGGTGACATGAAAACACCGTGGAATCTCCATCCCTGGAGGTGTTGAAGGCCTGGCTCGAGCAAGGCCTAGCAACGGGAGCCATGAAAACACCGTGGAATCTCCATCCCTGGAGGTGTTGAACGCCTGGCTTGACTAAGGCCTAACAACGGGAGCCATGAAAACACCGTGGAATCTCCATCCCTGGAGGTGTTGAAGGCCTGGCTTGACCAAGGCCTAACAACGGGAGCCATGAAAACACCGTGGAATCTCCATCCCTGGAGGTGTTGAACGCCTGGCTTGACTAAGGCCTAACAACGGGAGCCATAAAAACACCGTGGAATCTCCATCCCTGGAGGTGTTGAAGGCCTGGCTTGACCAAGGCCTAGCAATGGGAGCCATGAAAACACCGTCGCATCTCCATCCCTAGAGGTTTTGAAGGCCTGGCTTGACTAAGGCCTAACAACGGGAGCCATGAAAACACTGTGGCATCTTCATCCCTAGAGGTGTTGAACGCCTGGCTTGACTAAGGCCTAGCAATGGGAGCCATGAAAACCCCATGGAATCTCCATCCCTAGAGGTGTCGAAGGCCTGGCTTGACCAAGGCCTAGCAACGGGCGCCATGAAAACACTGTAGCATCTCCATCCCTAGAGGTTTTGAAGGCCCGGCTTGACCAAGCTCTAGTTGGGTTGATTGAGTTGGGTTGGTCCTGCTTTGGGCAGGGGTCTGGACTCAATGACTCCTGAGGTCTCTTCCCATCCTAGGCGTCTCAACATCCAGGCCCGTTCTGTAATGGAGGTCCCAGACCTGAACACAACACGCCAACACTCGGCTCTCTGTATTCAGCCAAACGGGAAGTTGCGTCCGGTGGCTAATGAAAGGCCTATCACATTTGCTGACGTCCCTTTCTTGTTTATCTCTACGTTTTCCCCCAACTACCTCTCTCAAAGCCGGATTGCCTGGCCGAGCTACCGTGGGTGTTGACGCAGAGAGGAGCCAACTGAATACAGGCAGATTGCTCGTTAAGGATTTGTTGATTGATTACTTTCCCTTTCCTCTAGTGTCAGCATTTCTTATGAATCAACAGCGCGCCCTTGTAGCCGAGAAGGCCAACAGCATATTGGGGTGCGTTCGGAGAATCATTACCGGCCGATCTACGGAGGCCACCTCTGAAGTATCCTGAGCCCCCATTCCAAAAAGGTTATGGACACACTGGAGACAGTCCAGCGGAGGGCGATCAAAATGATGAGGAGGCTGGAGCACACGACCTACGAGGAGACGCAGAGGGATTTGGTCTAGTTTAGTCTTCCGAGGAGAAGAGTGAGGGGGGATTGGAGAGCAGCCTTCAACTTCCTGAAGGGGGTTTCCAAAGAGGATGGAGAGAGGCTGTTCTCCGTGGAGGCAGAGGACAGAACGAGGAGCAACGGTACCAAGATGCGGCGGGGGAGGTCTAGGGTGGAGGTGAGGAAAAACGCTTTCACGAAGAGGGTGGAGAAGCGCTGGGACGGGTTCCCTAGAGAGGTGGAAACTCCATCCCTAGAGGTTTTGAAGTCCCACCTTGACCAAGACTCGGCTAGGCTGCTCGGTCCTGCTTTGGGCAGGGGGTTGGACTTGATGACCTCCTGAGGTCTCTTCCAAACCTAGGATTCTAGGATTCTACACTCCTCCCCCAGCTCTTGTCCCTGGGTGGTTACACGACGCTGAGGAACACCCTCGAGTTCGGGCGTCTGGTCTGGCTTAGGAAGTTTTGTCCACACCTGCAGGTATTTATGGATTGAAATCTACAGTGCTCATCGCTCCCCATCCATTGTACGGGTCCCATGGACACCTAAACCAGTGTGGTGGGTCACAGGGATGCTCCGGTGAACTTCTAGGTGCCTAAAAACGAGATGATGTTTGCCGTTGATGGACCTCACCTCCAAGAATCTATCTAGTTCTTTTTTGAGCCCTGTTCAAGTTCTGGCCTTCACCACATCCTGTGGCAAGGAGTTCCACAAGTGGACGGCAAAAAAAAAAAAACTTCCTTTGGCTTGTTTGAAACCCACTGCCTCTTCATTTCATTGGGTTACCCCTCATTTTTATCGCGTGGGAAGAAGCCAATAACATTTCCTTATTGACTTTTTCCACACCACTCCTGATTTTATAGACCTCTGTCATATAGACCTCTTGTCTTAGCAGAAAAGTCCCAGTCGTTCCAAACCCCTATCCTTTTTTATCGCCATTTTCGGAACTTTTCCCAATGCAGATATAACTTTTTGGAGATGAGGCGAGCACTTTTGTATGCAGTATTCCAGATGTGGGCGTCCCATGGTTTTATACAGAGGCAATGAGATCTTTTCGGTCTTCTTCTCGATCCCTTTTTAAATGATTCCTCACATTCGGTTGGCTTTTTTGATGGCCACAAAGGGGATGTTTTCAGAGAATGATCCACAAGACAGAAGCAGACTGTGAGGGACTCCAAGAAGATCTCACCAAACTGAGTGATTGGGCAACCAAATGGCAAATGAAATTGAATGTGGATAAGTGTAAATTAATGTACATCGGGAAAAATAACCCCAACTATACGTACAGTATGATGGGGGCTAATTTGGCTACGACAAATCAGGAAAGAGATCTCGGAGTTATCGTGGACAGTTCTCGGAAAACGTCCACGCAGTGTGCAGCGGCGGTCAAAAAGGCAAACAGGATGCTAGGAATTATTAGGAAAGGGATAGAAAATAAGACCCAGAATATCTTACTGCCCCTGTATAAAGACAATGATCAAGCGATTTGTCTCCTGCCACCCCTCTCCAGCCTCTGACAAACAGAGGCCAGGGACACCATTTTATCCCCTGGACCTAACCTCCAGGAATTTATCTAGCTTCTCTTGAAACTCTGTTAGAGTCCTAGCCTTCACAGCCTCCTGCAGCAAGGAGTTCCACAGGTTGACTATACGCTGTGCGAAGACAAACAGAAGCTAGGGACACCATTTCTATCCCCTGGCTAACAGCCTTTTATGGACCTAACCTCCATGAATTTATCTAGCCTCTCTTGAAACTCTGTTAGAGTCCTAGCCTTCACAGCCTCCTGCAGCAAGGAGTTCCACAGGTTGACTATACGCTGTGCGAAGACAAACAGAAGCTAGGGACACCATTTCTATCCCCTGGCTAACAGCCTTTTATGGACCTAACCTGCATGAATTTATCTAGCTTCTCTTGAAACTCTGTTCTAGTCCTAGCCTTCACAGCCTCCTCTGGCGAGGAGTTCCACAGGTTGACTACACGCTGTGTGAAGACAAACAGAAGCTAGGGACACCATTTCTATCCCCTGGCTAATAGCCTTTTATGGACCTAACCTCTATGAATTTATCTAGCTTCTCTTGAAACTCTGTTCTAGTCCTAGCCTTCACAGCCTCCTCCGGCGAGGAGTTCCACAGGTTGTCTGCGCTGTGCAAAAACAAACAGAAGCTAGGGACACCATTTCTATCCCCTGGCTAATAGCCTTTTATGGACCTAACCTCCATGAAATTATCTAGCTTCTCTTTAAACTCTGTTACAGTCCTATCCTTCACAACTATGGTACGCCCACATCTTGAATACTGTGTACAGATGTGGTCTCCTCACCCCAAAAAAGATATTTTGGCCTTGGAAAGGGTTCAGATAAGGGCAACTAAAATGATCAGGGGTTTGGAACGGGTCCCATATGAGGAGAGGTTAAAGCGACTGGGACTTTTCAGTTTAGAAAAGAGGAGACTGAGGGGGGATAGGATAGAGGTCTATAAAATCATGAGTGGTGTGGAGAGGGTGGATAAAGAAAAGTTATTTATTAGTTCCCTAAATAGAAAAACTAGAGGACACCAAATGAAATGAATGGGGAGCAGGTTTAAAACGAATAAAAGAAAGTTCTTCTTCACGCAACGCGTAGTCAACCTGTGGAACTCCTCGCCAGAGGAGGCTGTTAAGGCTAGGACTGTAATAGAGTTTAAAGAGAAGCTAGATAATTTCATGGAGTTTAGGTCCATAAAAGGCTATTAGCCAGGAGGTAGAAATGATGTCCCTAGCTTCTGTTTGTCTTCACGCAACGTGTAGTCAACCTGTGGAACTCCTCGCCGGAGGAGGCTGTGAAGGCTAGGACTGTAATAGAGTTTAAAGAGAAGCTAGATAATTTCATGGAGGTTAGGTCCATAAAAGGCTATTAGCCAGGAGGTAGAAATGATGTCCCTAGCTTCTGTTTGTCTTCACGCAATGTGTAGTCAACCTGTGGAACTCCTCGCCGGAGGAGGCTGTGAAGGCTAGGACTATAATAGAGTTTAAAGAGAAACTAGATAATTTCATGGAGGTTAGGTCCATAAAAGGCTATTAGCCAGGGGATAGAAATGGTGTCCTTGGCCTCTGTTTGTCAGAGGCTGGAGAGGGATGGCAGGAGACAAATCACTTGATCATTGTCTTCGGTCCACCCGCTCTGGGGCACCTGGTGCTGGCCACTGTCGGCAGACAGGATACCGGGCTAGATGGACCTTTGGTCTGACTCAGTACGGCCGTTCTTATGTTCTTATGACTCCAAGATCTCCCTCTTGAGTAGTTGTAGCCAGATGCGTCTCCGTATCATAAGAACAGAAGAGCGGCCAGACTGGGTCAGACCAAATGTCCATCCAGACTGGGACTCTGTCTACTGCAAGTGGCCAATGCCAGGCACACAATATTGTTGGGATTATTTTTTCCAATGTGCATTACTTGACATTTCTCAACATTCAATTTCATTGGCCAGTTTGTTGCCCAATTGAGAGGCAGATTGTTGAGCCGGCGGTTGGGTTCATTTCTCAGCGGACAACGCCCGATGTTCTCTGAGGTGCCACCAGCGGAGAGACGGGAGAACGTTAGCGTCTCGTTTCTTCGTCTCGGCACCTCCGGAGTTCACGCTGCCTGGCTTGTCCCGCCTTGGGTACCCAGCTGCGAGTCGGGGCCAATGGATATGCTCTTCACAAAGAACGAAGGGAGAGGAACCAATGATTGTGGGCTTCCGGACGGTGGCTCTTTCCAACGCCACGTCTTGCCACGTGGCTTAATAATGACACAAGTACGGAAGCAACCTCGTGCGAGACCATCAAGGCAGGAGTGTCTCGTGCACAGGCCTGTTTGCGACGGGTATTGTTTGGAGCCATGTCACCCTTTCTGTCTGGATGACTGTGCTGCTAATTAGACTTGTAGTAAGCCGGCCAACAATTATTCCTACCGTAGGTGCTCAGAGAGTCAAGAGCACGGCATAGACAGTTCGTCGATTCCCTTCGTGGCTTGGCGGGGCCGCCGGCGTACGGGGGCCGGTTTCATCCAGCCACAAGCTATTCCCCTCCGGGCAAAATGTGAATTCGATTTTTTTTCTGATGCTCGGAGTGTTGACTACAGGCGCGATTTGATCATCAGCCAGAACAACGGTTCCCAACCTGTGGTCTGCAGACCCCTGGGGGTCCGCGACGGTACGGCAGGGGTCCCTGGAAAGTTGAAAAATAAGGATCGGGCCACCATGGAGGGCCCGATCCTCTCTCTTTTCTCTTTTTTCTTGTCTCCATCTCTCTTTTTCTCTTTTTGTCTCCTTCCCCTCTTTTTCTCTCTTTTCTCTTTCTCTTTTTTCTTGTTTCCCTCTCCCTTTTCTCTTTTCTCTCTTACTTTCTTCTTTCTCTCTTTTTTCTTTTTTCCTCTTTTTTTCTTTCTCTTTGTCTTTTCTCTCTTTTTTCCTCTCTTCTCTCTCTCTTTTTCTTTTCTCTTTCTCTCTTTTCTCGTTTAGCTTTTCTCTCACTTTTTTCTTTCTCTCTCTCTTTTTCTCTCTCTTTTTTCTTTCTCTTTCTCTCTTTTCTCGTTTAGCTTTTCTCTCACTTTTTTTTCTTTCTCTCTCTCTTTTTCTCTCTCTTTTTTCTTTTCTCTTTCTCTCTTTCTCGTTTAGCTTTTCTCTCACTTTTTTTTCTTTCTCTCTCTCTTTTTCTCTCTCTTTTTTTTTTTCTCTCTCTTTTCTCGTTTAGCTTTTCTCTCACTTTTCTTTTCCTTTTCTCTCTTTTTCTCTCTCTTTTTCTTTTCTCTTTCTCTCTTTTCTCGTTTAGCTTTTCTCTCACTTTTTTCTTTTTCCTTTTCTCTCTCTTTTTCTCTCTTTTTTTTTTTCTCTTTCTCTCTTTTCTCGTTTAGCTTTTCTCTCACTTTTTTCTTTTTTCTTTCTCTCTCTTTCTCTCTCTCTTTTTTCTTTTCTCTCTTTTTCTTCTTTTTTTCTCTTTTCTCTCTTCTCTCTCTTTTTTCTCTTTCTCTTTTCGCCTCTTTTCCCCTCTTTTTCTCTTTTCTCCCTCTCTTTTTTCTTGTTTCCCTCTCCCTCTCTCTTTTCTCCTTTTTCTTTTCTCTTTCTCTTTTCTCATTTATCTTTTCTCTCACTTTTTTCTTTTCTCTCTTTTCTCTCTTCTCTCCCATTTTTCTCTTTCTCTTTTCTCTTTTCTCTCTTTTTTCCTCTCTTTTCTCTCTCTCTTTTTTCTTGTTTCCCTCTCCCATTTCTCTTCTCTTTCTCGCTTTTCTCGTTTATCTTTTCTCTCGCTTTTCTCTTTTTTCTTTCTCTCTCTTTTTCTCTCTCTTTTTTCTTTTCTCTTTCTCTCTTTCTCGTTTAGCTTTTCTCTCACTTTTCTCTCTCTCTCTTTCTCTCTTTTTTCTTTTTTTCTCTCTTTTTCTCTTTTTTTCTCTCTCTTTTTTCTTGTTTCCCTCTCCCTCTCCCTTTTCTCTTTTCTCTTTCTCTTTTCTCATTTATCTTTTCTCTCACTTTTTTCTTTTTTCTTTCTTTCTTTATTCTTTCTTTCTCTTTTTTTCTCTCCTTTTTCTTTTCTCTCTTCTCTCTCTCTTTGCCTCTTTCTCCCTCTTTTTCTCTCTTTTCTCTGTCTCCTTTTTCTTGTTTCCCTCTCCCTCTCCCTTTTCTCTTTTCTCTTTCTCTCTTTTCTTGTTTATCTTTTCTCTCACTTTTTTCTTTTCTCTCACTTTTTTCTTTCTCTCTTTCTTTTTTTCCTCTCATTTTTCTCTTTTCTCTCTTTTTCTTTCTTTTTTCCCCTTTTCCCCCTCTTCTTTCTCTTTCTCTCTCTTGTTTTTTCTTGTTTCCCTCTCTCTTTTCTCTCCTTTTTCTTTTCTCTCTCTTTTTCCTCTTTCTTTTCTTTTCTCTCACTTTCTTATTTCTTTCTCTCTTTTTTCTCTTTTTCTTTCTTTTTCTCTCTTTCTTTCTCTTTCTCTCTCTCTTTTTTCTCTTTTCCTCTCTCCCCCTTTCTCTCTCTCTCTCTCTCTTTTTTTCTACCACAGAGAAGGTGAGGTCCATGAAATGTTAATAGCTTGAAAAGGGGTCCGTATGCTCAAAAAAGTTGGGAACCATTGAGCGAGAACACTAGCTGTTATGTTCTGATGATGCTCCACAAAACGCGCTTGCTTTCATCCGACTGTCCATCTCCACATGTTGAGGTGGTCCAGTTCTGATCATCATCACACACTTTTCAGCCACCTGTTATCACATTGCAGAAATACATGGGAAAGTCGGAGGATGTGATAGACCTTGACTTTAGAACAGCTTTTGATACGGTTTCCCATAATATTCTTGCCAACAAGTGAAGGGAGTATGGATTGGTTACATGGACTGTAAGATGGATAGAAAGCTGGCTAGACTGTCAGGCCTAATGGGTAGTGATCAACAGCTTGGTGTCAGGATGGCGGTCGGTTTCTAGCGGAGTGCCTCAAGTATCAGTTCTTGGACCGGTTTTGTTCAACATCTTTATTAATGACCAGGATGAGGGGATGGATTGCACCCTCAGCAAGTTTGCAGATGACTCTAAATTAGGGGGAGAGGTGGATACGCTGGAGGGCAGAGATAGGATCCAGAGTGACTTAGACAGATTAGAGGATCGGGCCAAAAGAAATCTGATGAGGTTCAACAAGGACAAGTGCAGAGTCCTGCACTTGGGACGGAAGAATCCCAAGTATTGGTACAGGCTGGGGACTGACTGGCTTAGTAGTAGTTCTGCAGAAAAGGACCTGGGGGTTACAGTGGATGAGAAGCTAGATATGAGCCAACAGGGCGCCCTTGTAGCCAAGAAGGCTAATGGCATATTCGGTTGCATTAAGAGGAGCATCGCCAGCAGATCCAGAGATGTCATTATTCCCCTTTATTCGGCTTTGGTGAGGCCACATCTGGAGTGTTGTGTCCAGTTCTGGGTCCCCAATTACAGGAAGGATGTGGACGCATTGGAGAGGGTCCAGCGGAGGGCGACCAACATGATTCGGGGGCTGGAGCATATGACCGACGAGGAGAGGCTGAGGGATCTGAGTTTGTTCAGTCTGTAGAAGCGAAGAGTGAGGGGGGATTTGAGAGCAGCCTGCAACTCCCTGAAGGGGGGTTCCAAAGAGGATGGAGAGAGGCTGTTCTCAGTAGTGACGGATGCAGAACAAGGAGCAATGGGCGCAAGTTACAGGACAGGTGCAGTCTGTGTTTCATTCTCCACCCTGTTACATCTTTACAGGGTCCATCTAGCCCAGTAGCCTGTCTGCCGACAGTGGCCAGCACCAGGTGCCCCAGACGGGGTGGACCGAAGACAACGATCAAGCGATGTGTCTCCTGCCATCCCTCTCCAGCCTCTGACAAACAGAGGCCAAGGACACCATTTTATCCCCTGGCTAATAGCCTTTTATGGACCTAGCCTCCATGAATTTATCTAGCTTCTCTTGAAACTCTATTATAGTCCTAGCCTTCACAGCCTCCTCCGGCGAGGAGTTCCACAGGTTGACTCTGCACTGTGTGAAGACAAACAGAAGCTAGGGACACCATTTCTATCCCCTGGCTAATAGCCTTTTATGGACCTAACCTCCAGGAAATTATCTAGCTTCTCTTGAAACTCTGTTATAGTTCCAGCCTTCACAGCCTCCTCTGGCAAGGAGTTCCACAGGTTGACTATGCACTGTGTGAAGACAAACAGAAACTAGGGACACCATTGCTGGCCATCTTGGGGTGTGTCTAGACTACAGGGTTTTGTCGACAAAAGTGGACTTTTGTCGACAAAACTACACTACCGTCGAGTTCTGTCGACATAACGTCGACAGAACTCGGCAGTTTTGTCGATGGTGGTAAAACTCATTCTACGAGGAATAACGCCTTTTATCAACAGAGCTCTGTCGACAGAAGGCGTTATGGCATCTACGCTGTCCTTTGCGTCTACACTCTCATGTCGACAAAGCGGCTTGCTTTGTCGACAGAACTGGATGCCGTCTAGACGCTCTTTGTCGACAGAAGCTTTGTCGACAGTATCTCTCCTCCATGACTTTATGTCGCTCTTTTATGAACGCCTGTTAAAGTCCTGGCTTTCACACCATCCTGCGGCAAGGAGTTCCACAGGTTGACAGTGAAGCGAATCTTCCTTTGTTTTGTTTGAAACCTGCTACCTATGAAACCTGCTGCCTCGGGCTGCAGAGACCGGAGCCGAGCCGGGCAGAGCATGGGGCTTTCCAGATAGCAGTCCAGAAAAAGAGCAGGTGGGAATAGCGCAAGCTGCTCAGAGAGGGGACTTCTGGGGCTGTGAGACCTGGATCCTGCGGGATGGGAGGTTGCCAAGAACAGCAGCACTGAGCGTCATTGTCCTCCCCACTGACGAACCCCTTCAGCAATGTGACAGAAAATCGACGGGCCTGATTAATTAATTAATGAGCTGCTTTGAGCGCCACATTCAGAAAAGGGCTCTTGACGCCAGAGACTGCCGTGTTCCCAGGCCTGCCTGGCCGAATCCCTGCCCGGGGACAGTCCGTCCACCCCATCCCAGAGACACGTTTTGTGTCCCGGTGACAAATGGCAGGGCAGGGAATCGATTTTCTCCCTGGGCTTGTGCGATGCCCGGAGCTCCTGGTGTCAGGAGGCCTTCTCTGGGCCTGGCACTAGGAGCAGCTCATTAGTTAATTAATCAGGCCCATCGGTTGTCTGTCACATTGCTGACGGGGTTCGTCGGTGCCCACGGTCACCGGAGCATCTTCCTGTCCTCTCCTCCCAGTTGCCCGTCAGTCGGGCTGCCAGACGGTTTAACCAAAAATACCGAGCACCCACCCCCCCCCAGAGAAAAACACCGGGGAAAAAATTCTGTTGAGAAAAAAAAAATTGGGGGAGAGCAAAGTTGTTGGGCAAAAAAAAAAAAAAAAAAAAAAGCATGGCCCCTTTAAGAAATACTTCTGAGGCTTTTTGGTCCTAACAGGCTGCCATCTTGTCTTCCTGCTCCGGGCCAGACAGCTGCCCTACAGAACCCAGTAAGCATCTGAGATTTTCGCCTCCTGGCCAGGAAAATATCATAAAATACCCGACATTTTAGGTGTCTGGTATTTTCTGAATTTTTTAACCAGACAGGAGGTGAAATTGCCGGATTATCTGGGTCAATACCGGACACCTGGCAACCCGTCAGTGGAGGACGTAGGCCTGGGAGTCATTAAGTTTGTCCAACGTTGGAATCACGAGTAGAAGCCTACTTCCAATGGACAGTGTTGGCAGACGGGAGTTAAATCGCTGTAGCATCTGTGGTCATGAAGGAACCATGGATGGACGGATCGGTAGGGCATGAACCGTGTATGTTTTTCTACACATTTGAGATGTTACTGGAACATAAATCATCGAGGATCATCGAGTCCTACAGCGGGAAGAGACCTCAGATGGTCATCGAGTCCAACCTTCTACTCAAAACAGGACCAACCTCAACTCAATCCTCCCAGCCAAGTTTTGGTGAAACTAAGACTTCACCACCTCTAGGGACGGAGATGCCACCTTCTCCCTAGGGAACCCATCCCAGGGCTTCCTCCTGGGGCTGTGGTTCTCAACTGGTGGTCCACTGGTGGTCCATGGTGCCTTTTTTTACGGTGGTCCACAGGAAATTGTCCAAAGTCACACGGCATGGACAGGCACCAAAAATCTGTTCGTAAGGAATAAATTTCAAACCACAATGTTCGTGGTCGGCTCTTTTGTATCATGTCTCAAAAAGGAGGTGGTCCATGAAAAGTGTTTGATTGGCCTGGTGGTCCGTGGACTGAAACGAGTCGAGAACCACTGTCCGAGGGAAATCGTTTGTAAGCAATAAATTTCAAACCACGATGTTCGTGGTCGGCTCTTTTGTATCATATCACAAAAAGGAGGTGGTCCACGAAAATTTTTTGATTGGCCTGGTGGTCCGTGGACTGAAACAAGTCGAGAACCACTGTCCGAGGGAAATTGTTTGTAAGCAATAAATTTCAAACCACGATGTTCGTGGTCGGCTCTTTTGTATCATATCTCAAAAAGGAGGTGGTCCACGAAAATTTTTTGATTGGCCTGGTGGTCCGTGGACTGAAACGAGTCGAGAACCACTGTCCGAGGGAAATTGTTTGTTAGCAATAAATTTCAAACCACGATGTTCGTGGTCGGCTCTTTTGTATCATGTCTCAAAAAGGAGGTGGTCCACGAAAATTTTTTGATTGGCCTGGTGGTCCGTGGACTGAAACGAGTTGAGAACCACTGTCCGAGGGAAATCGTTTGTAAGCAATAAATTTGAAACCACGATCTTCGTGGTCGGCTCTTTTGTATCATATCTGAAAAAGGAGGTGGTCCACGAAAATTTTTTGATTGGCCTGGTGGTCCGTGGACTGAAACGAGTCGAGAACCACTGTCCGAGGGAAATTGTTTGTAAGCAATAAATTTCAAACCACGATGTTCGTGGTCGGCTCTTTTGTATCATATCTCAAAAAGGAGGTGGTCCACGAAAATTTTTTGATTGGCCTGGTGGTCCGTGGACTGAAACGAGTCGAGAACCACTGTCCGAGGGAAATTGTTTGTTAGCAATAAATTTCAAACCACGATGTTCGTGGTCGGCTCTTTTGTATCATGTCTCAAAAAGGAGGTGGTCCACGAAAAGTTTTTGATTGGCCTGGTGGTCCGTGGACTGAAACGAGTTGAGAACCACTGTCCGAGGGAAATCGTTTGTAAGCAATAAATTTGAAACCACGATCTTCGTGGTCGGCTCTTTTGTATCATATCTCAAAAAGGAGGTGGTCCACGAAAATTTTTTGATTGGCCTGGTGGTCCGTGGACTGAAACGAGTCGAGAACCACTGTCCGAGGGAAATCGTTTGTCCTAATATCGAATCTAAACTTCCTTCACGGCAACTTGAGACCGTTGCTTCTCGTTCTGCCACCTGTCAGAACATCCTGTCTCCATCTTCCCCTTCAGGGAGTTGAAGGCTGCTCTCAAATCCCCCTTCGCCCTTCTTTTCTGCACACCAAACAAGTCCAAATTTCTCAGCCTCTCTTCATAGGCTCCAGCTCCCGAATCATTTTGGTCGCCCTCTGCTGGACCCTCTCCAATGCATCCACCTCCTTTCTATAGTGCGGGACCCAGAACTGGACACAATACTCCAGAATTTGAAGGCTCTGTTATGGTTAACAGCCCCGATTTTGCAAACCGTCGGATGTTTTTTTTTAATGACCACAAGGGCTCAGCCTCTCGGATTTATTTCCACCTTTGCGCTAATTCCCTGACGGTTGAAAGTAACCCCTGATGAGTCTCTTTGGCAGGAGAAGGCAAATTAGTTACCAGAACCGCAAGAGGTGGTAGAAGAAGCAATTTGGGATCTCTCATTTGAAGGCCCCGCACTGTTTTGTCAGGAAAGCCAAGTGGTTTCATAGCCTTCAGGAGTCAAGCGCGACTCTTATAGGGCATAGGAAGTTTTCTGCATGTAGCACACTGTCAACCTGTGGAACTCCTTGCCAAAGGATGTAGTGAAGAAATGTCAGGCTGAAAATCCAGTTTCCTTTTTAACCCAGCTTGGAAACATGGAAACGTGAGGTAATAAACTACAGTTCTCAGGACGCACTGTGGAGGTACTTGAGTTTTTTGGTTAAAAAAAAGGAATTTTCCATGGAAAAGCAGACGTTTTCTGAGGAGAAAGAAATGTCAGGTTGAAAACCCAATTGCCTTTTTAACCCAGCTTGGAAACATGGAAACTTGAGGTAATGAACTACAATTCCCAGGATGCACTGTGGAGGTACTTGGGTTTTTGGTTGTAAAAAAATAAGACTTTTCCACAGAAAAGCAGATGTTTTCTGAGGAGAAAGAAATGTTGGGTTGAAAATCCAATTTCCTTTTTAACCTAGCTTGGAAACGTAGGATTGTGAGGTAACTGAACTACAATTCCCAGGATGCACTGTGGAAGTACTTGGGTTTTTTCGTTAAAAAAGGGAATTTTCTACAGAAAAGCAGATGTTTTCTTGGGAGAAAGAAATTTCGTGTTGAAAATGCAATTTCCTTTTTAACCTAGCTTTGAAGCATGAGATCGTGAGGTAACTGAACTACAATTCCCAGGATGCACTATGGAGGAATTTGGGTTTCTGTTTTTAAAAAAAAGGAATTTCCCACAGAAAAGCAGATGTTTTCTGAGGAGAAAGAAATTTCGGGTTGAAAATGCAATTTCCTTTTTAACCTCGCTTCAAAACATGAGATCGTGAGGTAACTGAACTACAATTCCCAGGATGCACTGTGGAGGCACTTGGGCTTTTTGGTTAAAAAAAGGGAATTTTCCACAGAAAAGCAGATGTTTTCTGAGGAGAAAGAAATTTCGGGTTGAAAATGCAATTTCCTTTTTAACCTAGCTTCAAAACATGAGATCGTGAGGTAACTGAACTACAATTCCCAGGATGCACTATGGAGGTACTCGGATTTTTGGTTTAAAAAAAAGGACTTTCCCACAGAAAAGCAGACGTTTTCTGAGGAGAAAGAAATTTTGGGTTGAAAATGCAATTTCCTTTTTAACCTCGCTTCAAAACATGAGATCGTGAGGTAACTGAACTACAATTCCCAGGATGCACTGTGGAGGTACTTGGGTTTTTTGGTTAAAAAAAAAAGGGAATTTTCCGCAGAAAAGCAGATGTTTTCTGAGGAGAAAGAAATTTCGGGTTGAAAATGCAATTTCCTTTTTAACCTAGCTTCAAAACATGAGATCATGAGGTAACTGAACTACGATTCCCAGGATGCAATATGGAGGTACTTGGGTTTTTTGGTTAAAAAAAGGGAATTTTCCACAGAAAAGTAGACTTTTTCTGAGGAGAAATAAATGTCGGGTTGAAAATCCAATTTCCTTTTTAACCCAGCTTGGTAACATGGAAACGTGAGGCAACTGAACTACAATTCCCAGGATGCACTGTGGAGGTATTTGGTTTTTCGGATGAAAAAAAAAAAGGTATTTCCTACAGAAAAGCAGACGTTTTCTGAGGAGACAGAAATGTCGGGTTGAAAATCCAATTTCCTTTTTAACACAGCTCGGATGATACGTTTCAGCCGGTCTGAGGAGAGCGACGTTTCACTTTGGTAATTATTCGGGGGCAATTCGCTGCCTCTGTGACACCGGGGGTCAGGCTGGACAGCCCCCCACGGTCCCTTCTGGCCTTGGAAGCTACGAAGACGTGTGTGACGTTTCGCAGTGCGAACGCCGAGCCTTGTTTCCCTAGGCTGTGCTCTTGGAGCTGAATAAACAGACTTTTCACGGCAAACCGTGCTTGACAGCGTTTTCGACAAACAACAAACAAAGCGGCCTTCAAACCACGAGCCGCAAAAGAAATGAAGAAGCCAAGAGGTTGGCTTGGCAAGACCTGCCCTTAGACAAGAGCAAGGGAACTTAGCAGAGAATTTTTCACGTTCCAGCCACCTCAGTGCTGAGCAAAATCCACTGGCCCTGGTTAGGGGCAGCAGGTTTCATAAGAACAACCATACTGGGTCAGACCAAAAGTCCATCTCTCACTATTTCCCTAGGACGAAGCATAAAACTATAAGTCATACCAGGCCTTCTCCACAACCGTATATTCACAACATCCTCCAGCAAGGAGTTCCACAGGTTGACTGTGCACGGCCAGAAGAAAAATTTCCCTTGGTTTGTCTGAAACATAAGAGCATAAGAACATAAGTCATACCACGCCTTTGCCACCTCCGTATGTTGGTGGGTGTCTGGTCTTTACAACATCCTCTGGCAAGGAGTTCCACAGGTTAACTGTGCACTGCCAGAAGAAAACCTTCCCTTGGTTTGTCTGAAACATAAGAGCATAAGAACATAAGTCATACCACACCTCTGCCACCTCCATACATTGGTGGGTCTCTGGTCTTCACGACATCCTCTGGCAAGGAGTTCCACAGGTTGACTGTGCACTGCCAGAAGAAAAACTTCCTTTGGTTTGTTTTATGTTCTTATGCTCTTATGTTTCAAAGAAACCAAAGGAAGTTTTTCTTCTGGCAGTGCACAGTCAGCCTGTGGAACTCCTTGCCGGTGGATGTTGTGAAGACCAGACACCCACCAACGTATGGAGGCAGAGGAGTGGTATGACTTATGCTTTTATGACTTATGACTTATGCCTCCGTATGTTGATGGGTCTCTGGTCTTCATGACATCCTCTGGCAAGGAGTTCCACAGGTTGACCGTGCACTGTCAGAAGAAAAACGTCCTTTGGTTTCTTTGAAACATAAGAGCAAAATAATGTAAGTCATACCACACCTTCTCTGCCTCTGTACATTGGTGGGTCTCTGGCCTTCATGACATCCTCTGGCAAGGAGTTCCACAGGTTGACCGTGCACTGCCAGAAGAAAAACATCCTTTGGTTTATTTGCAACGTAAGAGCATAAGAACATAAGTCATACCAGGCCTCCTCCACCTCTGTACATTGGTGGGTCTCTGGTCTTCACAACATCCTCTGGCAAGGAGTTCCATAGGTTGACTGTGCACTGCCAGAAAAAAATCTTCCTTTGGTTTGTCTGAAACATAAGAGCAAAAGAATATAAATCATACCATGCCTCCTCCATTTCCCTATGTTGGTGGGTGTCTGGTCTTCACAAAATCCTCTGGCAAGGAGTTCCATAGGTTGACTGTGCACTGCCAGAAAAAAATCTTCCTTTGGTTTGTCTGAAACATAAGAGCAAAAGAATATAAATCATACCATGCCTCCTCCATTTCCCTATGTTGGTGGGTGTCTGGTCTTCACAAAATCCTCTGGCAAGGAGTTCCATAGGTTGGCTGTGCACTGCCAGAAGAAAAACTTCCTTTGGTTTGCTTGAAACATAAGAGAAAAAGACGATAAATCATCCCATGCCTCCTCCACTTCCCTATGTTGGTGGCTCTCTGCTCTTCATGACATCCTCTGGCAAGGAGTTCCACAGGTTGACCGAGCACTGCCAGAAGAAAAACTTCCCTGGGTTTATTTGTAACGTAAGAGCATAAGAACTGGCCTCAATGACTCCTGAGGTCTCTTCGCGCCCTACCGGTCTGAGTCTATGAAAGCGCCAGCTAACTGTCTGTGGTTCTTGAGATCCTCCAATTCAAAGGGTTGATTCTCCCGCACTTTCAGCCAAACCCATAGATCCGCAAAGTACCGGGTACAGTTTTATCCTGCATTCATAGAGCACAAATGAACAACACATGGGGCAAACATCTCGCCAGCTTGTTAGCAGTAGAAGACATATATCGCTGAGAATGACAGATGCCTGGTGATAGTTTTTGGATGTTTTACCACCTTCGACCGGCCAACAACACAAAGCATATCGCAATGCCCTGGAGTAAATTTCATGGCTGTAACATCTGGCATCACCAGCTTATAATGGGACTCGATCGGCAGCTGCTCCATGCATGGCTGATAAACGGAGACAGTCCGAGCTGAAAAATAAACAACCGGCGGCGGATTTTTATTGATACCACGAGGGGCTGCTTGTCCACGTTGCGAAACGGCGGTGAAAGCTGTCGGATGAACGCGCCGTAGAACGGGCAGAATATTTAGGTCCATTTGGCGACGTTGAAGAAATTGTGCAGCTCAGCATCGGTGTCAAAAATTACCGTCCCCAAATTTGCAAAACGTGCCGACGTGGAAAGACGTTTCAGCAGCTTGTGAAACTTTCCTGTGTTCACTGGATCATGCGAGTTAGCCAGCAGCCTGGGGACGAAGGGGTTAACTATCCCTAACCCAGGTAGAGTCGGCCAATAGGAATGTAGGTAGGAATTTCAAACTGGGACAAAGGAATTTTGGGGTTTTCCCGTTCCTTTGTCCTGGGCAATTTTCTCTCCAGCTACTGAGGGAGACAGACAGAATGTCTCCCTCTAAGGCTATGTCTAGACTGCAAGCCTCTTTCGAAAGAGGCTCTTTCGAAAGATACTTTCGAAAGAGCCTCTTTCAAAAGAGAGCGTCTAGACTGCACGCGGAATTTCGAAAAAGCAAGCCGCTTTTTCGAAAGAAAGCACCCAGTGAGTCTGGATGCTCTCTTTCTAAAAAGCCTGTTTGCTTTCAAGAACGCCTTCTTTCGAAAGAGCACTTTTGAAAGAAGGCGTTCTTCCTCGTGGAATTAGGTTTACCACCGTCGAAAGAAAAGCCGCATTCTTTCGATTTAATTTCGAAAGAATGCGGCTGCAGTCTAGACGCAGGGGAAGTTTTTTCGAAAAAAGGCTACTTTTTTCGAAAAAACCCCTGAGTCTGGACACAGCCTAAGACTCTTCACCATCTGAAAGTAGAGCAAAGTCTAGATAAATCTGTTAGGTTTTATTGTTTTAAGGTTAGGGGATGGGAATCTGATGTCTGTGCATTTAGAAATGGGGTTTTCTCTCTTTTGCAACTAAGTTTGGGGCCCTGGTGGAATCCGTCCATGAGTATATTACGTTGTGACTTTCCCATCTAGTCATGAAGCTTGCAACAGGAATATTGTGGTGATAATAAAAGTTCTTTCTCTTTATTTTTTGTATTAACCTGGTATTGGTTAATTGTTGTGTCCTGGTTTTTACGTTAGGGGTGAGATTTCTCAAGTGATCTCTACCCTGATTTTCTTATCATTACTTGGGTGACGTCAACGTAGTTTTTATTCCCCAAATTGAGGTTGTTAAGATTTGCGGGGGAAGTTTTTTACCAAAGCCTGGAATGATAAGGTTTTAGGGTACTTTCCTGCATTTATTGTGCCAGAGTGGGGAAGGAGCTATGAAAACTGACGAAGTCCAAGTACGCTACCACTCTATTTTAATCCTCAGGACTTACGTAGAAAGTGAGCAATGTCACGACCAAAGCATTTGTTTGACGCATTGAAAGCTTTTTTGGCTGAAAATACAGAATACAGACCTAGCTGGTCTACGTAAGAAATGCAATTTGCACTTCTATTCATTTTATTTTCTTACAGTGATTGATAGCACGGGTAGGCCTTGAACTTAGAATCATAGAGAACGAAGGAACTTCGAGAGGTCATCGAGTCCAGTCCCCTGCCCGTCAAGACCAGTGTTTCTTAAACTTTTTAAGACCGAAGAACACCAAACAATCATTATTTTTTATGGAGGAACACCAAGGATGGTTTGTTGAGAAAAAAAAAAAAGGTTGGGGAGGAAAAAGGATCAGAGGAAAGTTATTGAGCAAAAAAAAAAAAAAAAAAATTGCCTGCCCCTTTAACGGTGGCCATTTTGAATTCTGTTCTTCTCCGTGGAACACCTCCAACTGCCTTGTGGCACACCGGTGTACTGTGGAACACAGTCCAAGTAACAGTGTTCTAGACCACGTGTTTCTCAAACTTTTTTTTATAAAGTACCCCCTTTAAAAAAAATAATGATAAGTATCTGAAGGACTTACAGTTTTCAGACATACACTTTGTTTCTACAGTTGCAACACGTTTGCTTAAACAACTTAATCGTAGCCGAGTGGGTGATGAAATTTTGGGGTGTGAAAAATACCAAAATACTAAAGCGCTGTCAAACTTAAAACAAAAATTCAGTGTTCTCCAAATTTCAGTTGTGTTGACGTAGCCGCCAGACTTCTCTTGAGAAGGCTACTCGTACCCCTGGTCGAGACACACTGGTCTGGACCATCCCTGATAGATGTCTATCTCACCTGCTCTTAAATATCTCCAGATATCTCCACAACCTCCCTGGGCAATTTATTCCAGTGTTTAACCACCCTGACAGGTAGGAACTTTTTCCTAATGTCCAACCTCAACCTTCCTTGCTGCAGTTTAAGCCCATTGCTTCTTGTTCTATCCTCAGGGGCCGAGGAGAATAATTTTTCTCCCGCCTCTTTGTAAAACCCTTTTAGATACTTGAAAACTTGAAAACAGCTCTCCTATCCCCTCTCAATCTTCTCCTTTCTAAACTAAACAAGCCCAATTCTTGCAGTCTTCCTTCGTAGGTCATGTTCTCTCGACCTTTCATCATTCTTGTTGCTTTTCTCTGGACCTTCTCTAATGTCTCCACCTCTGTCTTGAAACGTGGTACCCAGAAGTGGACACAATACTCCAACGGAGGCCTAATCCGCGCAGAGTAGAGCGGAAGAACGATGTCTCGTGTCTTGCTCACCACACGCCTGTTCATGCCGCCCAGAATCAAGTTTGCTTTTTTTACAACAGTGTCACCGGCTATGTCTAGACTGCAAGCCTCTTTCGAAAGAGGCTCTTTCGAAAGCATCTTTCGAAAGAGCCTCTTTCGAAAGAGAGCATCTTGATTGCACTAAGACATTTCGAAAAAGCGGCTTGCTTTTTCGAAAGAAAGCATCCAGTGAGTCTGGATGCTCTCTTTCGAAGAAGCCCTATTTACATTGAAGAACGCCTTCTTTCGAAAGAGGAACTTTCGAAAGAAGGCGTTCTTCCTCGTAAATTGAGGTTTACCGCCATCGAAAGAAAAGCCACGTTCTTTCGAATTAATTTCGAAAGAACGTGGCTTGAGTCTGGACGCAGGGGAAGTTTTTTCGGGAAAAGGCTACTTTTCCCGAAAAAACCCCTGAGTCTGGACACAGCCACCCTGTTGACTCATATTTAGCTTGTGATCCACTATAACCCCTAGATCCCTTTCTGCCGGACTCCTTCCTAGACAGTCGCTTCCCGTTCTGTATGTGTGAAACAGATTGTTCCTTCCTAAGTGGAGTCCTTTGCATTTGGCCTTATTCAACGTCATCCTATTGACCTCACACCATTTCTCCAGTTTGTCCAGATCATTTTGAATTATGACCCTATCCTCCAACGTGCTCGAACGTGTCTTGATAAATGCACTCCGATAAAATATAGTGTTCAACTGATACTTCTGGCTAGTGTGGCTAGTTTGGTGTTTTATTTAAATCCCAAAGAAATGTGAATTCGTATGTTTTATGAGCTGGGAATTTTTCTGGAGCGTGTACATTTACAATCTTGGTCATGACATTACAACTGGGCTGTGACTAGACTGGCAAGTTTTTCCGCAAAAGCAGAAACGTGCCAGCTGTCTACACTGGCCTCACTGCAGGAGGAGTAACGCTAGTTCGAATTAGGAGCTTTAATTCGTACTACCTAGTCCATGCCACATGTAGCCATGGGCAGGGGGTTCGAACTACCGGGCATTTAAAAATGGCAGCGCCCGGGAACAAGCAAATAACGCCCGGGATATTTTAATCCCGGGCTTCATTTGCAAGTTCGAGTGACTACTCTAGCCACCCTAGTTCGAACTAGGATGGCAGTGTACACATACCCAGGGGTGCCAGATCTGGGAGGGGGTATGGGTGTAAGAGAGGGACAGAGGTATGTTGGGGGGGAGCAGAGAGTTGGGGAAGGGAGGGGGGGCAGAAGGAGGCAGGCTGTGGCCACGAGACTTACCTGCCAGCTGCCTGCAGAGCTTAAAACATTTCCCAGCCTGCCTGCCTGCCCGGCAGTGAATAACTGATCCCAAGAGAGGGGGCCTGGTTTTTCGTGGCTGCCTGTTATTCCAACAAGCCAATGGGATTGTGCAGGGGTGGAGCGGCTCCTGAAACGTCCCCCTTCCCTCTCCAGTTTTGAAACTGAGCTAGGGACTTTCTGCTGCCTCCGTGGGTTAAAATTGTAGCCAGGGAGGCTTAGGTTGGACATTCGGAAAAACGTCCTACCCATCCAGGGGGTGAAACACCGGAATAAATTGCCGAGGGAGGTTGTGGAATCTCCATTCCTGCAGATACCGAAGAGAAACCGTCTCTATGAGTCTTTCTTTCGCCTGTTGTTTCGGCCTCCGCGGTTTATGAGTCGTGCCGTCGCGTTGTGCAGGATAAAGACAACTTCAGGATGAACGCTCGAACAGCGGCAAGGCGTCCCCCGCCACGAAATAACAACAATGAGCCATGCTCGGCACTGAAAAGACTCGGAGGCTTTTACTCAGATTTAGCGGCATGAAATTTTGGTTCCGCAGCATTTCACGGCTGCTTAATCGCTTCCTCTAAGTGCAACAGAGCACTGATGGCTTCCCCACTGTCTTCGGGGGGAGAAAATTGTTTCCCGGGGAAAGATATAATGGGTACTTTAATACCTTTCATGTGGCGGAGGCAAATAACTCGTAATGGGTTGGACTGCTTTGACAGCAGCAACGGGCATTAAAAGACAGCTAAGGCTGAGTGCGTGTGTGGTTGCCTCGAACAGCTGTGTCATGCACACGCCTGTCTGTTGATTGATTTCCTTCCCGCCTGCGCTGTCCACAACCTCGGCCGTAACCTCCCGTTCATATCCAAGCATCCGGCACTCAGTCTGGACAGAAGTAGCCCCTTCTAGTCCTTAAAGATCCCGCCGCCCACCGTGGCCGCTTAACACCGCGAGCAGGCCTGTGTCTGCCTGTCTGTCTGTGATGAAGTGCACATTTCTGGTCCCTTTTTAGAACACTGACATGTGCCTCAGTTTCCCTCTGTACTTCGGAGTCGTGCAACATGCTGCGCTGGAGGCAGAGGAAGAAATGGGACGTGCCGTGTCCTGTTCCTGACTTGGGTGGAATGAACGAGATCTGTTTGATATGGGGGCCTGTGATGGGATGGACAAAACCCAACCTGCCCGCTGGAGAACTTTCAGCACCCTGGCCAGCGGCAGGAATGGTTAGCATGGTTGGAACCAACCCGTACCAGGGAAGGCAACCAGAGCTCGGACAATGGAATCATTGATGCTACTCCATGGGAATCTCCAGGAGGTGGATCTTCAGGAGCATGGATCTTCAGGAGATGGACAGCGGGAATCCACACAACGGAATCGTTGACATGTACCCATGAGAATCTCCAACAGGTGGCTCTTCAGGAGCATGGGTCTTCAGGAGATGGACAATGGGAGTCCACACAATGGAATCGTTGACGTGTATCCATGGGAATCTCCAACAGGTGGCTCTTCAGGAGCATGGGTCTTCAGGAGATGGACAATGGGAGTCCACACAATGGAATCGTTGACGTGTATCCATGGGAATCTCCAACAGGTGGCTCTTCAGGAGCATGGGTCTTCAGGAGATGGACAATGGGAGTCCACACAATGGAATCGTTGACGTGTATCCATGGGAATCTCCAACAGGTGGCTCTTCAGGAGCATGGGTCTTCAGGAGATGGACAATGGAAGTCCACACAACAGAATCATTGATGCTTCTCCATTGGAATCTCCAGCCGGTGGCTCTTCAGGAGTATGGGTCTTCAGGAGATGGACAACGGGAATCCACGCAATGGAATCGTTGACGTGTATCCATGGGAATCTCCAACAGGTGGATCTTCAGGAGCATGCGTCTTCAGGAGATGGACAACGGGAATCCACACAACAGAATCGTTGACATGTATCCATGGGAATCTCCAACAGGTGGATCTTCAGGAGCATGGGTCTTCAGGAGATGGACAACGGAAGTCCACACAACAGAATCATTAACGCTTCTCCATGGGAATCTCCAGCAGGTGGCTCTTCAGGAGCATGGATCTTCAGGAGATGGACAGCGGGAATCCACACAACGGAATCGTTGACATGTACCCATGGGAATCTCCAACAGGTGGCTCTTCAGGAGCATGGGTCTTCAGGAGCATGAGTCTTCAGGAGATGGACAACGGAAGTCCACACAACAGAATCATTAACGCTTCTCCATGGGAATCTCCAGCAGGTGTCTCTTCAGGAGCATGGGTCTTCAGGAGATGGACAAAGGGAGTCTGCACAATGGAATCATTGATGTGTATCCATGAGACTCTCCAACAGGTGGCTCTTCAGGAGCATGGGTCTTCAGGAGATGGACAAAGGGAATCCACTCAACAGAATCGTTGATGTGTATCCATGGGAATCTCCAGCAGGTGGATCTTCAAGAGCATGGATCTTCAGGAGACGGACAATAGGAGTGTGGACAATGGAATCATTGATGTGTATTCATGGGAATCTCCAACAGGTGGCTCTTCAGGAGCATGGATCTTCAGGAGATGGACAATGGGAATCCACACAACGGAATCATTGACGTGTATCCATGGGATCTCCAGCAGGTGGATCTTCAGGAGCATGGGTCTTCAGGAGATGGACAACGGGAGTTCACACAATGGAATCATTGAAACCATTTCCATCTAGCAGTTGACCAATGCCATTGTTAGGATTCTCTTTGTTCCTTATATACGTTGAGTTAGAAATTCACGACTGGTGTGGAAAAAGCAGCTATCTCACCTTCTCCTCACTGAGGGAGATGAGTCACGGCCATGTGGATAAAATGGGCCCGGAGGTCACGTGCCCATCTCGGTATTCCTGACTTTTCTCGTTTTCTTTTCTCTTCCGGCATCTGTGGCTCTCAAAAGTGTATGCCTGAATACGTGTGTGAGTCTTCCAAGTGCAACCAGACTCCTGGTTGGTTTTGCAGAGTGGTCACAGGTCGCTCTGAGGCCTGCATGACCTAGACCGTGGTGTCCAACACTTTAGTCACTAGCTCTTTGGCTAGTTGAGTGTGGCTCTTTGGTCGGTTGAGTGTGTCTGTTTGGCTGATTGAGTGTGGCTGTTTGGCCGGTTCAATGTGGATCGTTGGCCAGTTGTGTGTGGCTCATTGGCCGGTTGAGTGTGGCTGGTTGGCCGGTTGAGTGTGGCTCACTGACTGGTTGAGTATGGCTGTTTGGCTGGTTGAGTGTCGCCCGTTGGTCGGTTGAGTGTGGCTGTTTGGCCGGTTGAGTGTTGCCCATTGGTCGGTTGAGTGTGGCTGTTTGGCCGGTTGAGTGTCTCTCTTTGGTTGGTTGAGTATGGCTCGTGGGCCAGTTGAGTGTGGCTCGTTGGCCGGTTGAGCATGGCTGTTTGGCCAGTTGAATGTGGCTTGTTGGCCGGTTGAGTGTGACTCATTGGCCGGTTGAGTGTGGCTTGTTGGACGGTTGAGTCTGGCTCTTTGGCCGGTCGAGTGTGGCTCGTTGGCTGGTTGAGTGTGGCTCGTTGGCCGGTTGAGTGTGGCTCATTGGCCGGTTGAGTGTGGCTCGTTGGCCGATTGAGTCTGGTTCTTTGGCTGGTCGAGTGTGGCTTGTTGACCGGTTGAGTGTAGCTCTTTGACCAGCTGAGTGTGGCTGTTTGGCCAGTGGAGTGTGGCTTGTTGGCTGTTTGAGCGTGGCTGTTTGGCCAGTTGAGCGTGGCTGTTTGGCAGGTTGAATGTGGCTCGTTGGCCGGTTGAGTGTGGCTCATTGGCTGATTGAGTACTGCTGTTTGGCTGGTTGAGTGTGGCTCGTTGGCCGGTTGAGTCTGTATTTGGCTGGTTGAGTGTGGCTTGTTGGCCAGTTGAGTGTGGCTCGTTGGCTGATTGAGTACGGATGTTTGGCTGGTTGAGTGTCGCCTGTTGGTCGGTTGAGTGTGGATGTTTGGCCGGTTGAGTGTCTCTCTTTGGTCGGTTGAGTATGGCTCATGGGCTGGTTGGGTGTGGCTCTTCAGCCAGTTAAGTGTTTCTCTTTGGTCAGTTGAGTGTGACTCTTCCACCAGTTGTTGTGTGGCTCTTCTGCCGGTTGAATGTGACTAGTTCACTACAGCAGTAGAACCCCGAACTGGTTGGACACCATGGGCCTAGGAGATGCCGGACCATCCTGGCTCCATCCCCAGCTGGCTTGGTGGGGTGGGATGGATCTTTGAAGTCCTGCAAGCCTTTGAGAGTTGCCCTTCCATCACCTGTGAAGTTCACACCCAGAGTCAGCTCCAAACAAAGCCTCCTTTCTGGCTGCCTTGTTTTTCTCCCTTCCCAAGTGACCTTCATCTCCTCCATCTCCCCAGCACCAGGCATCTTCTGCAGACCTTTCCTTCCTTTCAGTTCATTATCAGAGCTCAGGAAAGCCACCGGGCCTTCAAAAACTCTATGGCTGGAGATTCCACCGCCCTTCCATTGCTTCCTCGCCCTCCTCGGGAAAAAGTTTCTCCTAATATCCAACCTAGGCGCTGCTACATTAGTGTTAGGACATAGATATTCAGGTGTGCCCGAAAAGGTTTATATGAGATCAAAGCCAAACCACAAAGGAAAAGATATATTTCAAACCAGACGTTGAAACGGAGGTGGATCGCTTGCTGTCTGGCTACGGCCCGCACCGCATCTCTGTCTGGTCCTTTGATGGATTCCGTCTCCGGGATAATTAATTTTGCTGGCTGGATGCCAACGAAGGCAGTGGGATATAATTGGTTCGACAAGCATGCGTCTCGGTAGCAGGTGTGGTTAGTTACATTTCAGTAACGGCGTGGTTAAGGCACGCTTAAAAATATCGCTCTATATAATAGGGCGGTGGACACTAGGAAATGATTTCAAAATCACTCAAGTCCTAATTTCTTAGGTATCTAAAAGGGCGTCATAAGGAGGAGGGAGAAAACGTGTTCATCTCGGCCTCTGGGGATAGGACAAGCAGCAATGGGCTTAAACTGCAGCAAGGGAGGTTGAGGTTGGACATTAGGAAAAAGTTCCTAACTGTTAGGGTGGTCAAACACTGGAATAAATTGCCCAGGGAGGTTGTGGAATCTTCATCTCTGGAGATATTGAAGAGTAGGTTAGATAAATGTGTATCAGGGATGGTCTAGACAGTATTTGGTCCGGCCATGAGGGCAGGGGACTGGAATCGATGACCTCTCGAGGTCCCTTCCAGTTCTAGTATTCTAGTATTTATGATTTTAAATAATAACTACTGAACTAACAAAATCGAAAGAGCGTGTCCCTTCAAAATTAGTATGTGGCAGGCTCCATTAGCGTAGATGCTCTACTTCGACCTTAGATCTCCAGGAAGCACCGGGAAGTAATTACTTAAATTACCCTAATTATTTCGATAGAGCGGCACCTCTGCTATTTCGAAATAACTGTGTCGAAATTAACATTATTCCTCGAGGACAGCAGGCGAACCGATTTCAAACTCAGGCTATGTCTCAACTACGGGGGGGTTTTTCGAAAGAGGATATGCAAATCCAGCGGGAATTTGCATATCGTCTTCCGAGCTCATTTTTGAAAGAGGGTCTTTCGGAAGTCAAAGTTGTTTGAATGCGTTTTTTTCTGGGAAAACACCCCTTTTTCGGAAAAAAAAAAACCAAAACCAAAATGCTCTGCCATAAAAAATGAGGTTTATGTGGGTTTTCTTCCCAAAAAGGGCTTCCCTGTTCCCCAAAAATGTGTCCAGACTACTTTCTACTTTCCTTGGGGTTTTTTCAAAAAAGGGTTTTTTTTCCCTGAAAAAACCGTGTCTGGACTATTTTCACTTTTGAAAGATCCTTGGGGTTTTTTTTCTTCGAAAACGGGTTTTTTGCCCTAAAAAACCTACATCCAGACCACTTTCACTTTTGAAAGATCCTCGGGGGAGGGGGGGGTTGAAAAAAGGCTTTTTCCCCTGAAAAAACCAACATCCAGACCACTTTCACTTTTGAAAGTGCCCCGGGTGTTTTTCAAAAAAGGGTTTTTTCCCCAACCCCCCCCTCCCCCCCACGTCCAGACCACTTTCACTTTTGAAATATCCTGGGGGCGGGGGGGTTTGAAAAAAATGTCCCCCGAAAAAAACGCGTCCAGACCACTTTCACTTTCGAAAGATCCTCGGGTTTTTTTCGAAAAAGAGTTTTTTTCTCAAAAAAAACCCCCACGCCCAAACTACCTTCACTTTTGAAAGATCCTTGGGGGTTTTTTTCGAAAAAGGATTTTTTTTCCCCTGAAAAAAAAAAAGCATCCAGACGACGTCCGTGTTCGAAAGATCCTCTTTCGAAAGCGAGATCGGGAGAAGAGATGAAAATTCCCGCGGAATTTGCATATCCTCTTTCGGAAAAAAACGGTTTAGATGTACCCTAAGCATCCGGTTATTTTGAAAGAACAGGTTTGGTAGTGTCGACGCGTGGCGTATTAATCCGACTGACAGGGCGTTTTTTCGAAATCAAGCCCTAGCGTCGACCAGCGCTCAGACAAAGCCAGACTCCTTTATGAAATGTGTCCCCTTCGCTCTGCCGAGGCATATGGAATAGACAATCCAGATCACCTATTTCTTAAAACATAGTTGGCACACAAGGGGGGGAGGAAGGGTTAATTACATTAAAGGCCTCGCTAAAGAGAAGGCAATTAGCGTATTGATTGCAAGAACTGCCAAGTTAATTAGGCAGGTGACGCATTGACATTTTGCACAATCCATAAACCTCCAAGCCCTTCAAAAGAAATCCGCCTCGCAATGCGCACAGCCACAAAAGGGTCAAACACGCCATAAAGTTCGGGAGCTTGATTATGGCAGCTGGCTGCTTTCATGTGTGCTCAGTACCGAGAGCTGTTAGAGAAAGGGCGGTTCCCCCACCCCCCTCGTGTGACTTTAGTAAAAAGGCTTTGATGGAGACTGTGTTGGCTCAGTCTCTCTTTTCTTCTTTGCAAAAAAATCCCGTCCGTTTCGCCTTCCGTTCTCTGCCGAGCCCGGCCCGAAAAGGGTGGGCGAAAAGCTGGCAAAAGTCAATTAGCAGCTGGTTAATGACGTCCTGCCACGAGGACTCGGAAGGATGGGGCCGGAGCGGAGCGAGACCCGGAGAAACAGACCCCCCATGTGAGGCCGGTAAGAGCTAGCGGAATGCCATACTGTGATGGAAGACACACGCCATCAAAAGAACCCTTTGCTTTTCTTCTGTTGTTTTATCTGCCGCTTGAAAGCAGCAGCAGCAAAGCCAGGCACAAAATCCAATCTGTTCGTCAGGGGACTGTTTGTGAAAATACAATCTGTTCATCAGAGGGCTGGGTAAGGGACCTTTGACAAGGATCCTCACCAACGCCTCTTGCGTAAATTAAGTTGTCGTGGGATAAGAGGGAAGGTCCTTTCATGGACTGAGAACTGGTTAAAAGACAGAAGACAAAAGGTAGGAATAAATGGTCAATTTTCAGAATGGAGAGGGGTAACTAGCGGTGTCCCCCAAGGGTCAGTCCTAGGACCAATCCTCGTCAACGTATTCATAAAGGATCTGGAGGAAGGGGTACGCAGTGAGGTGGTAAAGTTTGCGGACGATACGAAACTGCTCAAGATAGTCAAGACCAAAGTGGACTGTGAAGAATGTCAAAAAAGTCCTGGGACTTTTCAGTTTAGAAAAAAGCAGACCGAAGGGGATAGGATAGAGGCATATCAAATCATGAATGGTGTGGAGAGGGTGAATACAGAAAAGTGATTTGCTTGTTCCCATAATGTAAGAACTAGAGGACACTGAATGAAATCAATGGGGAGCAGGTTTAAAACGAATGACAGAGAGTTCTTCTTCACACAGCGTGGAGTCAACCTGTGGAACTCCTCGCCGGAGGAGGCGGTGAAGGCTAGGACTATAACAGAGTTTAAAGAGAAGCTAGATAATTTCATGGAGGTTAGGTCCATAAAAGGCTATTAGCCAGGGGATAAAATGGTGTCCCTGGCCTCTGTTTGTCAGAGGATGGAGAGGGATGGCAGGAGACAAATTGCTTGATCATTGTCTTCGGTCCACCCTCTCTGGGGCACCTGGTGCTGGCCACTGTCGGCAGACAGGATACTGGGCTAGATGGACCTTTGGTCTGACCCAGTACGGCCGTTCTTATGTTATGTTAAGAGGCTCCTTCCCCGTAAATCTACCCAACCGCCTGAGACCCCACAACAGGCCAGGAAAGGAACAGCCCACAGGGTCTGGAAGCCATCTCTCTGATGGGTTGGCAGGCTTGGCACAGAGCCCCACAAGCATGAAGACCTGGGGGGTGGCTGTCAACCGCCAAAGCCAGCAGGCGCTGGGAGGGAGCCACAGCCGGATTTCTCATCTCCCTTCCCTTGGTGTCACCCTCTCACCTGAGGAAAGTTAGTGAGATCAGAATCTGGTTCCTCAGGATCTGAGGAGACACCGCTGAGGTCAGAAGCCGGTTTCTGAGAATCTGAGGAGACACCGCTGAGGTGAAGATCCGGTTCCTCCGAATCTGAGGAGACACCGCTGAGGTGAAGATCCGGTTCCTCCGAATCTGAGGAGACACTGCTGAGCTGAGGATCCGGTTCCTCTCAATCTGAGGAGACACTGCTGAGCTGAGAATCCGGTTCCTCCGAATCTGAGGAGACACCGCTGAGCTGAGGATCCGGTTCCTCTCAATCTGAGGAGACACCGCTGAGCTGAGAATCCGGTTCCTCCGAATCTGAGGAGACACCGCTGAGCTGAGGATCCGGTTCCTCTCAATCTGAGGAGACACCGCTGAGATCAGAAGCCGGTTTCTGAGAATCTAAGGAGACACCGCTGAGGTGAGGATCCAGTTCTTTAGGATCTGAGGAGACACCGCTGAGATGAGAATCCGATTTCTCCGAATCTGAGGAGACACCGCTGAGGTGAGGATCCGGTTCCTCAGACTCTGAGGAGACACTGCTGAGATCAGAATCCGGTTCCTCACAATCTGAGGAGACACCGCTGAGATCAGAAGCTGGTTTCTGAGAATCTGAGGAGACACCGCTGAGGTGAGGATCCAGTTCTTTAGGATCTGAGGAGACACCGCTGAGCTGAGAATCCGATTTCTCCGAATCTGAGGAGACACTGCTGAGGTGATGATCCGGTTCCTCCGAATCTGAGGAGACACCGCTGAGCTGAGAATCCGGTTCCTCCGAATCTGAGGAGACACCGCTGAGGTGAGAATCCGGTTCCTCCGAATCTGAGGAGACACCGCTGAGCTGAGGATCCGGTTCCTCCGAATCTGAGGAGACACCGCTGAGGTGAGAATCCGGTTCCTCCGAATCTGAGGAGACACCGCTGAGGTGAGGATCCGGTTCCTCCGAATCTGAGGAGACACTGCTGAGGTGAGGATCCGGTTCCTCTGAATCTGAGGAGACACCGCTGAGGTGAGGATCTGGTTTCTCAGAATCTGAGGAGACACCGCTGAGATGAGGATCCGGTTCCTCACAATCTGAGGAGACACCGCTGAGATCAGAAGCCGGTTTCTGAGAATCTAAGGAGACACCGCTGAGGTGAGGATCCAGTTCTTTAGGATCTGAGGAGACACCGCTGAGCTGAGAATCCGATTTCTCCGAATCTGAGGAGACACCGCTGAGGTGAGGATCTGGTTTCTCAGAATCTGAGGAGACACCGCTGAGGTGAGGATCCGGTTCCTCTGAATCTGAGGAGACACCGCTGAGGTGAGGATCTGGTTTCTCAGAATCTGAGGAGACACCGCTGAGGTGAGGATCCGGTTCCTCACAATCTGAGGAGACACCGCTGAGATCAGAAGCCGGTTTCTGAGAATCTAAGGAGACACCGCTGAGGTGAGGATCCAGTTCTTTAGGATCTGAGGAGACACCGCTGAGCTGAGAATCCGATTTCTCCGAATCTGAGGAGACACCGCTGAGGTGAGAATCCGGTTCCTCCGAATCTGAGGAGACACCGCTGAGGTGAGAATCCGGTTCCTCCGAATCTGAGGAGACACCGCTGAGGTGAGAATCCGGTTCCTCCGAATCTGAGGAGACACTGCTGAGGTGAGGATCCGGTTCCTCCGAATCTGAGGAGACACCGCTGAGGTGAGAATCCGGTTCCTCCGAATCTGAGGAGACACCGCTGAGGTGAGAATCCGGTTCCTCCGAATCTGAGGAGACACCGCTGAGGTGAGGATCCGGTTCCTCCGAATCTGAGGAGACACCGCTGAGGTGAGAATCCGGTTCCTCCGAATCTGAGGAGACACCGCTGAGGTGAGAATCCGGTTCCTCCGAATCTGAGGAGACACCGCTGAGGTGAGAATCCGGTTCCTCCGAATCTGAGGAGACACCGCTGAGGTGAGAATCCGGTTCCTCCGAATCTGAGGAGACACCGCTGAGGTGAGAATCCGGTTCCTCCGAATCTGAGGAGACACCGCTGAGGTGAGAATCCGGTTCCTCCGAATCTGAGGAGACACCGCTGAGCTGAGGATCCGGTTCCTCCGAATCTGAGGAGACACCGCTGAGGTGAGAATCCAGTTCCTCCGAATCTGAGGAGACACCGCTGAGGTGAGGATCCGGTTCCTCCGAATCTGAGGAGACACCGCTGAGGTGAGAATCCGGTTCCTCCGAATCTGAGGAGACACCGCTGAGGTGAGAACCCCAAACCAACGTCCTTTTGCTGTTGACGCTGCCCGGAGCCCAGAACAACCCTTTTGGGTCCCGGGGACTTTGCATTTCTCCTGTGCGTTGCTGGAATCGACAGCCCTGTCGCGGTTCTTGTCTCCCCCGTGGGAGATTAGAATTCGGGGCTGTCTCCTGTTCCCGGTCAAGACAGTTTTCTTGACTAAAACGCCTGGCTAGTCCTCATATATTGACCGGCTTTACAACGCTAAGTGGAGATAATGACTATTTACTTCCAGGCCTCTCTGTCAGAATCAATACCAATGGCTTAGCCTGAGGCTTTGATCAGGCCTGCAGGATCCGCCGTGTCGCGCTTGCTGTCGAAATTCAGAGGCGGCGTGACCCCGCCGAGGAGACGGTGGAGAGGTCGGGGGCACACGGTTGAGAAGATTGAAGATGGGGGCATAACAGTATATATAGTATATTTGGATTTTCAGAAAGCCTCTGACAAGGTCCCTCACCAAAGGCTTTTGTGTAAATTACATGGCCATGGGATAAGAGGGAAGGTCCTTTCTTGGATTGAGAACTGGTTAAAAGACAAAGGGTAGGAATAAATAGTAAATTTTCAGAATGGAGAGGGGTAACGAGTGGCATCCCCCAAGGGTCAGTCCTAGGACCAGTCCTTTTCAACGTATTCATAAACGATCTGGAGAAAGGGGTAAGCAGTGAGGTGGGAAAGTTTGCAGATGATACCAAACTGTTTAGGATAGTCAAGACAGCAGCAGACTGTGAGGGACTCCAAGAAGATCTCACCAAACTGAGTGATTGGGCACCAAAATGGCAAATGAAATTGAATGTGGAGAAGTGTAAAGTAATGCACATCGGGAAAAATAACCCCAACTATACGTACAGTATGATGGGGGCTAATTTGGCTACGACAAATCAGCAAAGAGATCTTGGAGTTATCGTGGACAGTTCTCTGAAAGCTTCCACGCACTGTGCAGCGGCGGTCAAAAAGGCAAATAGGATGCTAGGAATTGTTCGGAAAGGGATAGAAAATAAGACCCAGAATATCTTACTGCCCCTGTATAAAACTATGGGACGCCCACATCTTGAATACTGTGTACAGATGTGGTCTCCTCACCTCCAAAAAGATATTTTGGCCTTGGAAAAGGTTCAAAAAAGGGCAACTAAAATGATTCGGGATTTGGAACGGGTCCTACATGAGGAGAGGTTAAAGCGACTGGGACTTTTCAGTTTAAAAAAGAGGAGACTGAGGGGGGATAGGATAGAGGTCTATAAAATCATGAGTGGTGTGGAGAGGGCTGATAAAGAAAAGTTATTTATTAGTTCCCATAATAGAAGAACTAGAGGATAGCAAATGAAATGAATGGGGAGCAGGTTTAAAACGAATAAAAGAAAGTTCTTCTTCACACAGCGTGTAGTCAACCTGTGGAACTCCTTGCCAGAGGAGGCTGTGAAGACTAGGACTATAATAGAGTTGAAAGAGAAGCCAGATAATTTCATGGAGGTTAGGTCCATAAAAGGCTATTAGCCAGGGGATAGAAATGGTGTCCCTAGCTTCTGTTTGTCTTCGCACAGCGCAGTCAACCTGTGGAACTCCTTGCTGCAGGAGGCTGTGAAGCCAGGGGATAAAATGGTGTCCTTGGCCGCTGGAGAGAGATGGCAGGAGACAAATCGCTTGATCATTGTCTTCAGTCCACCCCCTCTGGGGCACCTGGTGCTGGCCACTGTGGGCAGACAGGCTACTGGGCTAGATGTACCTTTGGTCTGACCCAGTACGGCCGTTCTTATGTTCTTATGTTCTTAACAGGAGGACTTGGATACACAGAGGAGCGGGCTGGTATTGGAATCGTAGGGTCCGTCTAACCTCCGTTCTATTTTCGAAACAGGTTCTGCAAATGCCGCATCTCGTCTTCCGATCTCCCATTCGCAAGCTCCACTCCTGAAAATGAAAAGCGTTTGGATGTGGGGTTTATTCCGGAAAATAAAAACCCCAACCCTTTTTTGAAAAAACCAACTAACCCACATTTTTTAAGGAAGAGCGGGGTTTGGTTTTTTTTTCCGAAAAAGAGAGGTTTTTCGTGCGAAAAAACCGCCCCCAGCTGACTTCCACTTGCGAGAGAGCTGCGTTCTTTCGAAGAAGAGATGCAAATTCCCGTGGAATTGGCAGTTCCTCTTTCGAAACTAGAACGTTGTCTAGACGTAGCCATGGCGTCACCGAGTGGTTGGTTCAGCGCGCTAGTCTGGACGCTCCACGCCGATCTGAAAGCCCTTTATCGACCTCTCCGTTATGCCTCGTAGGATGAGGTTTACCGGGGAGGTCGATAAAGGGCTTTCAGGTCGGCGCGGGAACGTCCAGACTAGCGCGCTGAGCCGACAAACAGCTGATCAGCTGTTTGTCGGCTCAGCGGGGCAGCCATTTAAATTTAAATGAAGCCACGATTATTGAAATCGTGGCTTCATTTCCCTTTGCCGAGCAGCCTAATCTACATGGCTCCATCGATGGAGCCGTGTCGTTTAGACACACCCTACGGGCATAGCTAAACTAGGAAGCTCTTTCAAAATAACTAAAATCGATGTGATAACTCCCGAAATAAAATCAAAATAGCACATCCACTGTACGGGGAAGCCTCGAAATGAGTCCAAGGAGGGCTCCGTTAATATGGACGTGCTACCTTAATTTAGAGACTCAGGAAGCAGCTCCCATTGGCCGGTTTCTGGCCAGAAACTGGCCAATGGGATCGTGCGGGGGGCGTGATTCGTTTGAACGATTCCGGGGAGTAGTATAGAGATAGAAATGTAGCCGTGTTAGTCTGGTGTAGCTGGAACCAAAACCAGGACTATGAGTAGTGATTTCGAAATAACGTCCCCGGAGAATCCATGAAAGAATGATTTCGGGAATGAGCGTTGTTCCTCGAGGTATGTGGGCAGACCGATTTCGAAATAGGCAGCCCGTGATTTCGAAATCCCAGGCGTGGTAGGGTGGGCGCTATACTTACTATTTCGAGCGAGGCGGGGTTATGTCGAAATCAAGCCGTAGTGTACATCAGGGCGCAGCGTTCGCATCTGTTTCTGGGTCAGTGAAATAGAATTGGGGTGCATTCTCTGGTTTTTGACAGGTTTCCCGAGGTTGGCAAACCGAGTTGCGAGCCCCTCAAGACAGCGTGAGAATCAGAGCGCGAATAAATGACATTGCGCATAAACCCGTGTGAGAAACTGACCTTTTTAGGCCACTTTTTGCCTTTCCAGACCTTCCCAAAGGATCTCCAGAAATGCTGCATTCTCCGTCAGAAGCAATGTTTTTTGCTGGTCTCTCGAGTCGCCTCCTCAGAAAACGTCTCACCGACGGGCCGAGGAAAAATTGTTCCTGTCAGTCTCTGTGCTCCGAGTCGGTCTCGCTGTATGTTAATAAAACGTCTGTGATCATGGGACCAGAAAATGTGAATGACAACTGGGGATATTGCAGACAGAGGGCAGAGTTAAGGTTACACAGGCAACCTTAACGGCATTTCCTGATTTTCAGAAGGTTGTTTTTCTCTTAACGCGAAGGCGGAAAGGAGAGCCTCCCGTTTGTGTGCCGTTCTCCCAGCCTCTCCCTTTTCTTCAATGCATCATGGGACGCAGACGCAGCTTCAGCAAGCGCCCGGCTAGCATCTGCTTCAACGCTGACTCAGTGGATCGATCAGGGAATGCGCATGCAGGGGCATAATCTGACATTATGATTCACACAAAACGATTCCTGCCTGCACATGGGCCTTTCATTATGACCTGTTTCATTATGACCTGCTGCATGATGACCCATAGGGATCTTGCCAAAATAGGGCAGAGTTAAGGTTACACAGAAAGAATTTCCTATGGCCTACAGCAGAGAACATCTCACCCCAGTCCCTAGTGGTCATAATTAGCAACTGAAACATGGAAGTCTCCGATGCCCTGAACTCTCATTGTAATACACAGGGAGACCGTTTGTGTGTGACACCCGCACAAGGAGAGAGGACGTGTGTACCACAGCCTTACCCTGAGGAAGAGAAGAATTTTGTGTGTGCGTCTTTCTTTCCCACAAACAGATAAGGAGGCAGTGTGTGTCACACCCTCTCTCACACCAGGACAAATGTGCTCTCTCTATCTCGGTCTCTCCCTTACCCACCTACCCCCCCACACAAACACAGACACAGACACACACACACACACACACACACACACACACACACACACACACACACACACACACACAGAAAGAGGCAGTGTGTCTCACACACATAAGTGTAGGTCTTTTTTTGAGTCTCTCTCCAATGGCAGCTGTTACACTGTGTATAAAATACTGGGCTAATCACAGGACCAGAAAGTGTGAATGACTATTGGGGAATAGCGCTGAAAGAGGGCAGAGTTAAGGTTACCTGGGGAACGTTAACTACGTTTCTTCGTTTTCACAAGTGTAGGTCTCTTTTTGAGTCTCTCTCCAATGGCAGCTGTTACACTGTGTATAAAATACTGGGCTAATCACAGGACCAGAAAGTGTGAATGACTATTGGGGAATAGTGCTGAAAGAGGGCAGAGTTAAGGTTACCTGGGGAACGTTAACTACGTTTCTTCGTTTTCACAAGTGTAGGTCTCTTTTTGAGTCTCTCTCCAATGGCAGCTGTTACACTGTGTATAAAATACTGGGCTAATCACGGGACCAGAAAGTATGAATGACTATTGCGGAATAGTGCTGAAAGAGGGCAGAGTTAAGGTTACCTGGGGAACGTTAACTACGTTTCTTCGTTTTCACAAGTGTAGGTCTCTTTTTGAGTCTCTCTCCAATGGCAGCTGTTACACTGTGTATAAAATACTGGGCTAATCACGGGACCAGAAAGTATGAATGACTATTGCGGAATAGTGCTGAAAGAGGGCAGAGTTAAGGTTACCTGGGGAACGTTAACTACGTTTCTTCGTTTTCACAAGTGTAGGTCTCTTTTTGAGTCTCTCTCCAATGGCAGCTGTTACACTGTGTATAAAATACTGGGCTAATCACAGGACCAGAAAGTGTGAATGACTATTGGGGAATAGTGCTGAAAGAGGGCAGAGTTAAGGTTACCTGGGGAACGTTAACTACGTTTCTTCGTTTTCACAAGTGTAGGTCTCTTTTTGAGTCTCTCTCCAATGGCAGCTGTTACACTGTGTATAAAATACTGGGCTAATCACGGGACCAGAAAGTATGAATGACTATTGGGGAATAGTGCTGGAAGAGGGCAGAGTTAAGGTTACCTGGGGAACGTTAACTACGTTTCTTCGTTTTCACAAGGTTTTTTTTTCTTAACTTGCATGCTGCAAGGGGGCAACTTCCTACCACGCAATAGGAGGTCTGTGTTAAAACAGAGTTTTGCCACTGAATTCTCATTCTTACCTTTGGCATCTGGGAAAGGCAAGAAGCGAAGGTGCACACGAGGGAGTCATGCAGGGGCTTGGGAGAGGGGACGAGATGAGAAGTCTGATTTCCAGGGGTTTCCTAACAAGTTTTATCCCAACGATACTTAAAGATAAAGGTATAGAGACAGGAAGGCTGCAAGAAGGCAGGTACAGCCAACCTGTGGAACTCCTTGCCACAGGATATTGTAAAGACCAGAACAGGGTACTGGGAAGAACTAGATACATTCCTGGTCCATCTATGGCTATTGGCCAGGATGGGTAGAGATGGCGTCCGTAGCCTCTAGTGTCAGAGGCTGGAAATGGATGACAGGAGAGGGATCAATCGATGATTCTCTGTTCTCTTCACCACTGTTGGCACTAGGACACTAGGATAGAGGAACATCAGAATGGCCATAATGGGTCAGGCCAAAGATCCATCTAGTCCAGTGTCCTGTCTGCCGACAGTGGCCAATACCAGATGCTCCAGAGGGAGGGAACACAACAGGTAATCCTCCCATGATCCCTCCACCGCCAGAGAAACGGAGGCTAGGGACGCCATTCCTACCCATCCTGGCGAACAGCCATCGATGGACCTGACCTCCATGAATCCATCACTTTTTTTTAACCCTATTCAAGTCCTGGCCTTCAGTGCATCCTCTAGCAAGGAGTTCCGCAGGTTAACAGTGCGCGGCGCGAAAAACGAACCTTTGCTCTGCCCCCAAGTGGCTGTTCTTACGAGCTGGGAGGAAGGACACGGAGCTGTCTGATTCACCGCAGCGTGTCGGTGGCCAAGGTCGGTGGCCATCAAGAACGAGACCCAGAGACTGAATTTCCCGCCGCCGGCCCAGCGGCCGGGATAGGAGGGGAAGCCCCCAATGTCGGGCCTGTTCTTTGGAGGGGGCCTTGCTCTGCAGGCTTCTCTGCCGGGTGGGTAGAACCGCCCGTTTTTCCGCGCGGAGGATTAAAAATATCCCAGGGCGCTGCGTTCCTCGCCCACGTCTTTCGTGAGCTCGCTCGCCGGCTGTGACTCATCGCCCCCTGCCCACTGGGACCTGGACGTGCGTCCCCCCCCCCCCCACCGGCCATATGGTGGGGCCCACGACTTCCTGACGACACGGGGAGGAGAAAGTCGGGAGGGGGGAGTCCTAGCAAAGCATGCTGGGTAAGACGGCCTGGCAGGCTGTGACTCTCCCTTGGAGCCTTCCCCGGAGGGAATGGGTGGCTTTGGGCCAGTCCTTTTAAAGGGTAGCGCTGTGGCCATGGCGACGGAAGATACCAACTTGCTGGGAGCTGGGGGGGGGGGAGCGGAGAAAACATGGACGGGGGCTCACCGCCACCTACTTGACTGGCTCAGGATGGAGGACCGAGCCAGGGGCCACCCACCCGCTAGAGAGGGCCCGGTGCCTCGTGGGAAGGGGCTGGGCCAGGCCTGGCTAAGCAGTGTGTGGGGCCCACGGCAGGGTGGGCGGGGCCAGGAGCTGGGCAGCGCAGGGTCCTGAGTGAACAGCCGGGTGGGCGGAGCCAAGAGCTGGGCAGCGCAGGGTCCTGAGTGAACAGCCGGGTGGGCGGAGCCAAGAGCTGGGCAGCGCAGGGTCCTGAGTGAACAGCCGGGTGGGCGGAGCCAAGAGCTGGGCAGAGCAGGGGCTTTAAGTGAGGAGCTGGGTGGGCGGAGCTAAGAGCTGGGCAGTGCAGGGGTTTTAAGTGAGGAGCCGGGTGGGCGGAGCCAAGAGCTGGGCAGTGCAGGGGCTTTAAGTGAGGAGCCGGGTGGGCGGAGCCAAGAGCTGGGCAGCGCAGGGGCTTTAAGTGAGGAGCCGGGTGGGCGGAGCCAAGAGCTGGGCAGTGCAGGGGCTTTAAGTGAGGAGCCGGGTGGGCGGAGCCAAGAGCTGGGCAGAGCAGGGGCTTTAAGTGAGGAGCCGGGTGGGCGGAGCCAAGAGCTGGGCAGTGCAGGGGTTTTAAGTGAGGAGCTGGGTGGGCGGAGCCAAGAGCTGGGCAGTGCAGGGGCTTTAAGTGAGGAGCCGGGTGGGCGGAGCCAAGAGCTGGGCAGCGCAGGGGCTTTAAGTGAGGAGCCGGGTGGGCGGAGCCAAGAGCTGGGCAGTGCAGGGGCTTTAAGTGAGGAGCCGGGTGGGCGGAGCCAAGAGCTGGGCAGAGCAGGGGCTTTAAGTGAGGAGCTGGGTGGGCGGAGCCAAGAGCTGGGCAGAGCAGGGGCTTTAAGTGAGGAGCCGGGTGGGCGGAGCCAAGAGCTGGGCAGTTCAGGGGCTTTAAGTGAGGAGCCGGGTGGGCGGAGCCAAGAGCTGGGCAGAGCAGGGGCTCTAAGTGAGGAGCCGGGTGGGCGGAGCCAAGAGCTGGGCAGAGCAGGGGCTTTAAGTGAGGAGCCGGGTGGGCGGAGCCAAGAGCTGGGCAGTTCAGGGGCTTTAAGTGAGGAGCCGGGTGGGCGGAGCCAAGAGCTGGGCAGTGCAGGGGCTTTAAGTGAGGAGCCGGGTGGGCGGAGCCAAGAGCTGGGCAGAGCGGGAGCTCTGAGTGAGCAGCCGGGCGGGTGGGGCCGTGCCTCAGTTTCCCCTCTGCACCAAGGGGATTGCGAGGCCTCCCCGCCGGTATTGGAGAAGGCCCCAGGATGGGAAAACATCAGCCCGGCCCAATGACGGATTCCGGCTCGCCCTGCCTTTACTACACCCGGCTCGCCGGTGCTGGGTCTCAAATGAAGCGGATTCCGGCGAGCGAAACACCCAGCCACCTGCCGAAAAGCGAACACCGCTACGCAACCAGGGTGCAAACTGCATTTGCATCGCCCCACCCAGAATCGCTCCCTGCTTGGAACGAGTCCAGCCAAGCAACAGGGCCTCCCTCCCACCCAGAAAAGGAAGGGCTCTTTAAGACCCCTTAGTGGGCGGTGCCACAGAAACCTGGCCCCACCCCCACGAAGCAGAAAGGCGGGGCCAGAAGGATAAAAGGCAGGACTCTCTTCTTTCTTTCTTTCCTTCTTTCGGTACATCTCTCCCTTTTTTATTTTCTCTCTTTTTCTCTCTTTTTCCCCTTTCTGTTTCTTTTTCTCTCTCTCTTTTTCTCTTTTTTTCTTTCTCTCTCTTTCTGTCCTTTTCTCTCTGTCTTCTCCCATTTCTTTCTTTCTTTCTTTCTTTCTTTCTTTCTTTCTTTCTTTCAGTTTTCTCTCTCTTCTTTCTTTCTTTCTTTCTTTCTTTCTTTCTTTCTTTCTTTCTTTCTTTCAGTTTTCTCTCTCTTCTTTCTTTCTTTCTTTCTTTCTTTCTTTCTTTCTTTCTTTCAGTTTTCTCTCTCTTCTTTCTTTCTTTCTTTCTTTCTTTCTTTCTTTCAGTTTTCTCTCTCTTCTTTCTTTCTTTCTTTCTTTCTTTCTTTCTTTCTTTCTTTCTTTCTTTCTTTCTTTCTTTCTTTCTTTCTTTCAGTTTTCTCTCTCTTCTTTCTTTCTTTCTTTCTTTCTTTCTTTCTTTCTTTCTTTCAGTTTTCTCTCTCTTCTTTCTTTCTTTCTTTCTTTCTTTGTAATTTTTCTCTCTCTCTTTCTTTCTTTCTTTCTTTCTTTCTTTCTTTCTTTCTTTCTTTCTTTCTTTCTTTCTTTCAGTTTTCTCTCTCTTCTTTCTTTCTTTCTTTGTAATTTTTCTTTCTTTCTTTCTTTCTTTCTTTCTTTCTTTCTTTCTTTCTTTCTTCTCCCATTTATCTCTTTCAGTTTTCTCTCTCTTCTTTCTTTCTTTCTTTCTTTCTTTCTTTCTTGCTCTTTTTCCCATTTCTGTTTTCTGAGGGCAGGCTGAGGGTGGGGGCCAGGTGGAGGGAGGGAGAGGAGCAGGCTGAGGGTGGGGTCTGGTGGGAGGGAGGGAGAGGAGCAGGCTGAGGGTGGGGGTCTGGTGGGAGGGAGGGGGCAGGAGGAGGCTGAGGGTGGGGGTCTGGTGGGAGGGAGGGGGCAGGAGGAGGCTGAGGGTGGGGGTTTGGTGGGGGGAGGGGAGGAGCAGGCTGAGGGTGGGGGTCTGGTGGGGGGAGCGGAGGAGCAGGCTGAGGGTGGGGTCTGGTGGGGGGAGGGGCAGGAGCAGGCTGAGGGTGGGGGTCTGGTGGGGGGAGGGGGAGGAGCAGGCTGAGGGTGGGGTCTGGTGGGAGGAAGGGGGAGGAGCAGGCTGAGGGTGGGGGTCTGGTGGGAGGGAGGGGGAGGAGCAGGCTGAGGGTGGGGGTCTGGTGGGGGGAGGGGGAGGAGCAGGCTGAGGGTGGGGGTCTGGTGGGGGGAGGGGAGGAGCAGGCTGAGGGTGGGGGTCTGGTGGGGGGAGGGGAGGAGCAGGCTGAGGGTGGGGGTCTGGTGGGGGGAGGGGGAGGAGCAGGCTGAGGGTGGGGGTCTGGTGGGGGGAGGGGGAGGAGCAGGCTGAGGGTGGGGTCTGGTGGGAGGAAGGGGGAGGAGCAGGCTGAGGGTGGGGGTCTGGTGGGGGGAGGGGAGGAGCAGGCTGAGGGTGGGGTCTGGTGGGAGGGAGGGGGAGGAGCAGGCTGAGGGTGGGGGTCTGGTGGAGGGAGGGGGAGGAGCAGGCTGAGGGTGGGGTCTGGTGGGAGGGAGGGGCAGGAGCAGGCTGAGGGTGGGGGTCTCGTGGGAGGGAGGGGGAGGAGCAGGCTGAGGGTGGGGGTCTGGTGGAGGGAGGGGGAGGAGCAGGCAGAGGGTGGGGGTCTGGTGGAGGGAGGGGCAGGAGCAGGCTGAGGGTGGGGGTCTGGTGGAGGGAGGGGGAGGAGCAGGCTGAGGGTGGGGGTCTGGTGGGAGGGAGGGGGAGGAGCAGGCTGAGGGTGGGGCTCTGGTGGGAGGGAGGGGGAGGAGCAGGCTGAGGGTGGGGGTCTGGTGGAGGGAGGGGGAGGAGCAGGCTGAGGGTGGGGTCTGGTGGGGGGAGGGGGAGGAGCAGGCTGAGGGTGGGGTCTGGTGGGGGGAGGGGGAGGAGCAGGCTGAGGGTGGGGGTCTGGTGGGAGGAAGGGGGAGGAGCAGGCTGAGGGGGGGGTCTGGTGGGGGGAGGGGAGGAGCAGCCTGAGGGTGGGGGTCTGGTGGGAGGGAGGGGGAGGAGCAGGCTGAGGGGGGGGTCTGGTGGGGGGAGGGGAGGAGCAGGCTGAGGGTGGGGGTCTGGTGGGGGGAGGGGGAGGAGCAGGCTGAGGGTGGGGTCTGGTGGGGGGAGGGGGAGGAGCAGGCTGAGGGTGGGGTCTGGTGGAGGGAGGGGGAGGAGCAGCCTGAGGGTGGGGGTCTGGTGGGAGGAAGGGGGAGGAGCAGGCTGAGGGGGGGGTCTGGTGGGGGGAGGGGAGGAGCAGGCTGAGGGTGGGGGTCTGGTGGGGGGAGGGGGAGGACCAGGCTGAGGGTGGGGGTCTGGTGGAGGAAGGGGGGGAGCAGGCTGAGGGTGGGGGTCTGGTGGGGGGAGGGGGGGAGCAGGTTGAGGGTGGGGGTCTGGTGGGAGGGAGGGGGAGGAGCAGGCTGAGGGTGGGGGTCTGGTGGGGGGAGGGGAGGAGCAGCCTGAGGGTGGGGGGTCTGGTGGGAGGGAGGGGGAGGAGCAGGCTGAGGGTGGGGGTCTGGTGGGAGGGAGGGGGAGGAGCAGGCTGAGGGTGGGGTCTGGTGGGAGGGAGGGGGAGGAGCAGGCTGAGGGTGGGGTCTGGTGGGGGGAGGGGAGGAGCAGCCTGAGGGTGGGGGTCTGGTGGGAGGGAGGGGGAGGAGCAGGCTGAGGGTGGGGGTCTGGTGGGAGGGAGGGGGAGGAGCAGGCTGAGGGTGGGGGTCTGGTGGGGGGAGGGGAGGAGCAGCCTGAGGGTGGGGGTCTGGTGGGAGGGAGGGGGAGGAGCAGGCTGAGGGTGGGGGTCTGGTGGGAGGGAGGGGGAGGAGCAGGCTGAGGGTGGGGTCTGGTGGGAGGGAGGGGGAGGAGCAGGCTGAGGGTGGGGGTCTGGTGGGGGGAGCGGAGGAGCAGGCTGAGGGTGGGGTCTGGTGGGGGGAGGGGCAGGAGCAGGCTGAGGGTGGGGGTCTGGTGGGGGGAGGGGGAGGAGCAGGCTGAGGGTGGGGTCTGGTGGGAGGAAGGGGGAGGAGCAGGCTGAGGGTGGGGGTCTGGTGGGAGGGAGGGGGAGGAGCAGGCTGAGGGTGGGGGTCTGGTGGGGGGAGGGGGAGGAGCAGGCTGAGGGTGGGGGTCTGGTGGGGGGAGGGGAGGAGCAGGCTGAGGGTGGGGGTCTGGTGGGGGGAGGGGAGGAGCAGGCTGAGGGTGGGGGTCTGGTGGGGGGAGGGGGAGGAGCAGGCTGAGGGTGGGGTCTGGTGGGAGGAAGGGGGAGGAGCAGGCTGAGGGTGGGGGTCTGGTGGGGGGAGGGGAGGAGCAGGCTGAGGGTGGGGTCTGGTGGGAGGGAGGGGGAGGAGCAGGCTGAGGGTGGGGGTCTGGTGGAGGGAGGGGGAGGAGCAGGCAGAGGGTGGGGGTCTGGTGGAGGGAGGGGCAGGAGCAGGCTGAGGGTGGGGGTCTGGTGGAGGGAGGGGGAGGAGCAGGCTGAGGGTGGGGGTCTGGTGGGAGGGAGGGGGAGGAGCAGGCTGAGGGTGGGGCTCTGGTGGGAGGGAGGGGGAGGAGCAGGCTGAGGGTGGGGGTCTGGTGGAGGGAGGGGGAGGAGCAGGCTGAGGGTGGGGTCTGGTGGGGGGAGGGGGAGGAGCAGGCTGAGGGTGGGGTTTGGTGGGGGGAGGGGGAGGAGCAGGCTGAGGGTGGGGGTCTGGTGGGAGGAAGGGGGAGGAGCAGGCTGAGGGGGGGGTCTGGTGGGGGGAGGGGAGGAGCAGCCTGAGGGTGGGGGTCTGGTGGGAGGGAGGGGGAGGAGCAGGCTGAGGGGGGGGTCTGGTGGGGGGAGGGGAGGAGCAGGCTGAGGGTGGGGGTCTGGTGGGGGGAGGGGGAGGAGCAGGCTGAGGGTGGGGTCTGGTGGAGGGAGGGGGAGGAGCAGCCTGAGGGTGGGGGTCTGGTGGGAGGAAGGGGGAGGAGCAGGCTGAGGGGGGGGTCTGGTGGGGGGAGGGGAGGAGCAGGCTGAGGGTGGGGGTCTGGTGGGGGGAGGGGGAGGAGCAGGCTGAGGGTGGGGTCTGGTGGAGGGAGGGGGAGGAGCAGCCTGAGGGTGGGGGTCTGGTGGGGGGAGGGGGAGGACCAGGCTGAGGGTGGGGGTCTGGTGGAGGAAGGGGGGGAGCAGGCTGAGGGTGGGGGTCTGGTGGGGGGAGGGGGAGGAGCAGGCTGAGGGTGGGGTCTGGTGGGGGGAGGGGGAGGAGCAGGCTGAGGGTGGGGGTCTGGTGGGGGGAGGGGAGGAGCAGCCTGAGGGTGGGGGTCTGGTGGGAGGGAGGGGGAGGAGCAGGCTGAGGGTGGGGGTCTGGTGGGAGGGAGGGGCAGGAGCAGGCTGAGGGTGGGGTCTGGTGGGAGGGAGGGGGAGGAGCAGGCTGAGGGTGGGGTCTGGTGGGAGGGAGGGGGAGGAGCAGGCTGAGGGTGGGGTCTGGTGGGAGGGAGGGGGAGGAGCAGGCTGAGGGTGGGGGTCTGGTGGAGGGAGGGGAGGAGCAGGCTGAGGGTGGGGTCTGGTGGAGGAAGGGGGAGGAGCAGGCTGAGGGTGGGGGTCTGGTGGGAGGGAGGGGGAGGAGCAGGCTGAGGGTGGGGGTCTGGTGGAGGGAGGGGAGGAGCAGGCTGAGGGTGGGGTCTGGTGGAGGAAGGGGGAGGAGCAGGCTGAGGGTGGGGTCTGGTGGGGGGAGGGGCAGGAGCAGGCTGAGGGTGGGGGTCTGGTGGGGGGAGGGGGAGGAGCAGGCTGAGGGTGGGGGTCTGGTGGGAGGAAGGGGGAGGAGCAGGCTGAGGGTGGGGGTCTGGTGGAGGGAGGGGGAGGAGCAGGCTGAGGGTGGGGTCTGGTGGGAGGGAGGGGGAGGAGCAGGCTGAGGGTGGGGTCTGGTGGGAGGGAGGGGCAGGAGCAGGCTGAGGGTGGGGGTCTGGTGGAGGGAGGGGCAGGAGCAAGCTGAGGGTGGGGGTCTGGTGGGGGAAGGGGGAGGAGCAGGCTGAGGGTGGGGGTCTGGTGGAGGGAGGGGGAGGAGCAGGCTGAGGGTGGGGTCTGGTGGAGGGAGGGGGAGGAGCAGGCTGAGGGTGGGGGTCTGGTTGGGGGAGGGGGGAGGAGCAGGCTGAGGGTGGGGGTCTGGTGGGGGGAGGGGGCAGGAGCAGGCTGAGGGTGGGGTCTGGTGGAGGGAGGGGGCAGGAGCAGGCTGAGGGTGGGGTCTGGTGGGGGGAGGGGAGGAGCAGGCTGAGGGTGGGGGTCTGGTGGGAGGGAGGGGGAGGAGCAGGCTGAGGGTGGGGGTCTGGTGGGAGGGAGGGGGCAGGAGCAGGCTGAGGGTGGGGGTCTGCTGGGAGGGAGGGGGCAGGAGCAGGCTGAGGGTGGGGGTCTGGTGGGGGGAGGGGGAGGAGCAGGCTGAGGGTGGGGGTCTGCTGGGAGGGAGGGGGCAGGAGCAGGCTGAGGGTGGGGGTCTGGTGGGAGGGAGGGGGCAGGAGCAGGCTGAGGGTGGGGGTCTGGTGGGGGGAGGGGCAGGAGCAGGTTGAGGGTGGGGTCTGGTGGGAGGGAGGGGGCAGGAGCAGGCTGAGGGTGGGGTCTGGTGGGGGGAGGGAGAGGAGCAGGCTGAGGGTGGGGGTCTGGTGGAGGGAGGGGGAGGAGCAGGCTGAGGGTGGGGTCTGGTGGGGGGAGGGGGAGGAGCAGGCTGAGGGTGGGGGTCTGGTGGGAGGAAGGGGGAGGAGCAGGCTGAGGGGGGGGTCTGGTGGGGGGAGGGGAGGAGCAGCCTGAGGGTGGGGGTCTGGTGGGAGGGGCAGGAGCAGGCTGTGGGTGGGGGTCTGGTGGGAGGGAGGGGGAGGACCAGGCTGAGGGTGGGGGTCTGGTGGAGGAAGGGGGGGAGCAGGCTGAGGGTGGGGGTCTGGTGGGGGGAGGGGGAGGAGCAGGTTGAGGGTGGGGGTCTGGTGGGAGGGAGGGGGAGGAGCAGGCTGAGGGTGGGGGTCTGGTGGGGGGAGGGGAGGAGCAGCCTGAGGGTGGGGGTCTGGTGGGAGGGAGGGGGAGGAGCAGGCTGAGGGTGGGGGTCTGGTGGGGGGAGGGGAGGAGCAGCCTGAGGGTGGGGGTCTGGTGGAGGGAGGGGGAGGAGCAGGCTGAGGGTGGGGTCTGGTGGGAGGGAGGGGGAGGAGCAGGCTGAGGGTGGGGGTCTGGTGGGAGGGAGGGGGAGGAGCAGGCTGAGGGTGGGGGTCTGGTGGGAGGGAGGGGGAGGAGCAGGCTGAGGGTGGGGGTCTGGTGGGGGGAGGGGCAGGAGCAGGCTGAGGGTGGGGTCTGGTGGAGGGAGGGGCAGGAGCAGGCTGAGGGTGGGGTCTGGTGGGAGGGAGGGGGAGGAGCAGGCTGAGGGTGGGGTCTGGTGGAGGGAGGGGGCAGGAGCAGGCTGAGGGTGGGGGTCTGGTGGGGGGAGGGGGAGGAGCAGGCTGAGGGTGGGGGTCTGGTGGAGGGAGGGGGAGGAGCAGGCTGAGGGTGGGGGTCTGGTGGAGGGAGGGGCAGGAGCAGGCTGAGGGTGGGGGTCTGGTGGGAGGGAGGGGCAGGAGCAGGCTGAGGGTGGGGTCTGCTGGAGGGAGGGGGAGGAGCAGGCTGAGGGTGGGGTCTGGTGGGGGGAGGGGTAGGAGCAGGCTGAGGGTGGGGGTCTGGTGGAGGGAGGGGGAGGAGCAGGCTGAGGGTGGGGGTCTGGTGGGAGGGAGGGGGCAGGAGCAGGCTGAGGGTGGGGTCTGGTGGGAGGGAGGGGGAGGAGCAGGCTGAGGGTGGGGTCTGGTGGAGGGCGGGGGAGGAGCAGGCTGAGGGTGGGGTCTGGTGGAGGGAGGGGGCAGGAGCAGGCTGAGGGTGGGGGTCTGGTGGGGGGAGGGGGAGGAGCAGGCTGAGGGTGGGGGTCTGGTGGAGGGAGGGGGAGGAGCAGGCTGAGGGTGGGGGTCTGGTGGAGGGAGGGGCAGGAGCAGGCTGAGGGTGGGGGTCTGGTGGGAGGGAGGGGGAGGAGCAGGCTGAGGGTGGGGTCTGGTGGGAGGGAGGGGGAGGAGCAGGCTGAGGGTGGGGGTCTGGTGGGGGGAGGGGAGGAGCAGGCTGAGGGTGGGGTCTGGTGGGGGGAGGGGAGGAGCAGGCTGAGGGTGGGGTCTGGTGGGAGGGAGGGGGAGGAGCAGGCTGAGGGTGGGGTCTGGTGGGAGGGAGGGGGAGGAGCAGGCTGAGGGTGGGGTCTGGTGGGAGGGAGGGGGAGGAGCAGGCTGAGGGTGGGGTCTGGTGGGAGGGAGGGGGAGGAGCAGGCTGAGGGTGGGGTCTGGTGGGAGGGAGGGGGAGGAGCAGGCTGAGGGTGGGGGTCTGGTGGAAGGGAGGGGGAGGAGCAGGCTGAGGGTGGGGGTCTGGTGGAGGGAGGGGGAGGAGCAGGCTGAGGGTGGGGTCTGGTGGGAGGGAGGGGGAGGAGCAGGCTGAGGGTGGGGGTCTGGTGGAGGGAGGGGGCAGGAGGAGGCTGAGGGTGGGGGTCTGGTGGGGGGAGGGGGAGGAGCAGGCTGAGGGTGGGGGTCTGGTGGAGGGAGGGGGCAGGAGGAGGCTGAGGGTGGGGGTCTGGTGGGGGGAGGGGGAGGAGCAGGCTCAGGGTGGGGGTCTGGTGGGAGGGAGGGGGAGGAGGAGGCTGAGGGTGGGGTCTGGTGGGAGGGAGGGGGAGGAGCAGGCTGAGGGTGGGGGTATGGTGGGGGGAGGGGAGGAGCAGGCTGAGGGTGGGGGTCTGGTGGGAGGGAGGGGGAGGAGCAGGCTGAGGGTGGGGGTCTGGTGGGAGGGAGGGGGAGGAGCAGGCTGAGGGTGGGGTCTGGTGGGAGGGAGGGGGAGGAGCAGGCTGAGGGTGGGGTCTGGTGGGGGGAGGGGGAGGAGCAGGCTGAGGGTGGGGGTCTGGTGGGGGGAGGGGAGGAGCAGGCTGAGGGTGGGGGTCTGGTGGGAGGGAGGGGGAGGAGCAGGCTGAGGGTGGGGGTCTGGTGGAGGGAGGGGGAGGAGCAGGCTGAGGGTGGGGGTCTGGTGGGAGGGAGGGGGAGGAGCAGGCTGAGGGTGGGGTCTGGTGGGAGGGAGGGGGAGGAGCAGCCTGAGGGTGGGGGTCTGGTGGGAGGGAGGGGGAGGAGCAGGCTGAGGGTGGGGTCTGGTGGGAGGGAGGGGGAGGAGCAGGCTGAGGGTGGGGGTCTGGTGGGGGGAGGGGGAGGAGCAGGCTGAGGGTGGGGGTCTGGTGGGAGGGAGGGGGAGGAGCAGGCTGAGGGTGGGGTCTGGTGGGGGGAGGGGGAGGAGCAGGCTGAGGGTGGGGTCTGGTGGAGGGAGGGGGACGAGCAGGCTGAGGGTGGGGGTCTGGTGGGAGGGAGGGGGAGGAGCAGGCTGAGGGTGGGGTCTGGTGGAGGGAGGGGGAGGAGCAGGCTGAGGGTGGGGGTCTGGTGGAGGGAGGGGGAGGAGCAGGCTGAGGGTGGGGGTCTGGTGGGGGGAGGGGAGGAGCAGGCTGAGGGTGGGGGTCTGGTGGGAGGGAGGGGGAGGAGCAGGCTGAGGGTGGGGTCTGGTGGAGGGAGGGGGAGGAGCAGGCTGAGGGTGGGGGTCTGGTGGGAGGGAGGGGGAGGAGCAGGCTGAGGGTGGGGGTCTGGTTGGGGGAGGGGGAGGAGCAGGCTGAGGGTGGGGTCTGGTGGGGGGAGGGGGAGGAGCAGGCTGAGGGTGGGGTCTGGTGGGGGGAGGGGGCAGGAGCAGGCTGAGGGTGGGGGTCTGGTGGGGGAGGGGGAGGAGCAGGCTGAGGGTGGGGGTCTGGTGGGAGGGAGGGGGAGGAGCAGGCTGAGGGTGGGGGTCTGGTGGGGGGAAGGGGAGGAGCAGGCTGAGGGTGGGGGTCTGGTGGGGGGAGGGGGAGGAGCAGGCTGAGGGTGGGGGTCTGGTGGAGGGAGGGAGAGGAGCAGGCTGAGGGTGGGGGTCTGGTGGGGGGAGGGGGAGGAGCAGGTTGAGGGTGGGGGTCTGGTGGGAGGGAGGGGGAGGAGCAGGCTGAGGGTGGGGGTCTGGTGGGGGGAGGGAGAGGAGCAGGCTGAGGGTGGGGGTCTGGTGGGAGGGAGGGGGAGGAGCAGGCTGAGGGTGGGGGTCTGGTGGGGGGAGGGAGAGGAGCAGGCTGAGGGTGGGGGTCTGGTGGAGGGAGGGGGAGGAGCAGGCTGAGTTGGGGGTCTGGTGGAGGGAGGGGGAGGAGCAGGCTGAGGGTGGGGGTCTGGTGGGGGGAGGGGGAGGAGCAGGCTGAGGGTGGGGGTCTGGTGGGGGGAGGGGGAGGAGCAGGCTGAGGGTGGGGGTCTGGTGGGGGGAGGGGGAGGAGCAGGCTGAGGGTGGGGGTCTGGTGGGGGGAGGGGGAGGAGCAGGCTGAGGGTGGGGGTCTGGTGGGAGGGAGGGGGAGGAGCAGGCTGAGGGTGGGGTCTGGTGGGGGGAGGGGGAGGAGCAGGCTGAGGGTGGGGTCTGTTGGAGGGAGGGGGACGAGCAGGCTGAGGGTGGGGTCTGGTGGGAGGGAGGGGGAGGAGCAGGCTGAGGGTGGGGTCTGGTGGAGGGAGGGGGAGGAGCAGGCTGAGGGTGGGGGTCTGGTGGAGGGAGGGGGAGGAGCAGGCTGAGGGTGGGGGTCTGGTGGGGGGAGGGGAGGAGCAGGCTGAGGGTGGGGGTCTGGTGGGAGGGAGGGGGAGGAGCAGGCTGAGGGTGGGGTCTGGTGGAGGGAGGGGGAGGAGCAGGCTGAGGGTGGGGTCTGGTGGAGGGAGGGGCAGGAGCAGGCTGAGGGTGGGGGTCTGTTGGGGGGAGGGGGAGGAGCAGGCTGAGGGTGGGGGTCTGGTGGGAGGGAGGGGGAGGAGCAGGCTGAGGGTGGGGGTCTGGTTGGGGGAGGGGGAGGAGCAGGCTGAGGGTGGGGTCTGGTGGAGGGAGGGGGAGGAGCAGGCTGAGGGTGGGGGTCTGGTGGGAGGGAGGGGGCAGGAGCAGGCTGAGGGTGGGGGTCTGGTGGAGGGAGGGGGAGGAGCAGGCTGAGGGTGGGGGTCTGGTGGGAGGGAGGGGCAGGAGCAGGCTGAGGGTGGGGGTCTGGTGGGGGGAGGGGGAGGAGCAGGCTGAGGGTGGGGTCTGGTGGGGGGAGGGGGCAGGAGCAGGCTGAGGGTGGGGGTCTGGTGGGGGAGGGGGAGGAGCAGGCTGAGGGTGGGGGTCTGGTGGGAGGGAGGGGGAGGAGCAGGCTGAGGGTGGGGTCTGGTGGAGGGAGGGAGAGGAGCAGGTTGAGGGTGGGGGTCTGGTGGGGGGAGGGGGAGGAGCAGGTTGAGGGTGGGGGTCTGGTGGGAGGGAGGGGGAGGAGCAGGCTGAGGGTGGGGGTCTGGTGGGGGGAGGGAGAGGAGCAGGCTGAGGGTGGGGGTCTGGTGGGAGGGAGGGGGAGGAGCAGGCTGAGGGTGGGGGTCTGGTGGGGGGAGGGAGAGGAGCAGGCTGAGGGTGGGGGTCTGGTGGAGGGAGGGGGAGGAGCAGGCTGAGTTGGGGGTCTGGTGGAGGGAGGGGGAGGAGCAGGCTGAGGGTGGGGGTCTGGTGGGGGGAGGGGGAGGAGCAGTTTGAGGGTGGGGTCTGGTGGGAGGGAGGGGGAGGAGCAGGCTGAGGGTGGGGGTCTGGTGGGAGGGAGGGGGCAGGAGCAGGCTGAGGGTGGGGGTCTGGTGGGAGGGAGGGGGCAGGAGCAGGCTGAGGGTGGGGGTCTGCTGGGAGGGAGGGGGCAGGAGCAGGCTGAGGGTGGGGGTCTGGTGGGGGGAGGGGGAGGAGCAGGCTGAGGGTGGGGTCTGGTGGGGGGAGGGGGAGGAGCAGGCTGAGGGTGGGGTCTGGTGGGGGGAGGGGGAGGAGCAGGCTGAGGGTGGGGGTCTGCTGGGAGGGAGGGGGCAGGAGCAGGCTGAGGGTGGGGGTCTGGTGGGGGGAGGGGGAGGAGCAGGCTGAGGGTGGGGTCTGGTGGGGGGAGGGGGAGGAGCAGGCTGAGGGTGGGGGTCTGCTGGGAGGGAGGGGGCAGGAGCAGGCTGAGGGTGGGGGTCTGGTGGGGGGAGGGGGAGGAGCAGGCTGAGGGTGGGGTCTGGTGGGGGGAGGGGGAGGAGCAGGCTGAGGGTGGGGGTCTGCTGGGAGGGAGGGGGCAGGAGCAGGCTGAGGGTGGGGGTCTGGTGGGGGGAGGGGGAGGAGCAGGCTGAGGGTGGGGGGTCTGCTGGGAGGGAGGGGGCAGGAGCAGGCTGAGGGTGGGGGTCTGGTGGGAGGGAGGGGGCAGGAGCAGGCTGAGGGTGGGGGTCTGGTGGGGGGAGGGGGAGGAGCAGGCTGAGGGTGGGGGTCTGCTGGGAGGGAGGGGGCAGGAGCAGGCTGAGGGTGGGGGTCTGGTGGGAGGGAGGGGGCAGGAGCAGGCTGAGGGTGGGGGTCTGGTGGGGGGAGGGGCAGGAGCAGGTTGAGGGTGGGGTCTGGTGGGAGGGAGGGGGCAGGAGCAGGCTAAGGGTGGGGTCTGGTGGGGGGAGGGGGAGGAGCAGGCTGAGGGTGGGGTCTGGTGGGGGGAGGGGAGGAGCAGGCTAAGGGTGGGGTCTGGTGGGGGGAGGGGGAGGAGCAGGCTGAGGGTGGGGTCTGGTGGGGGGAGGGGAGGAGCAGGCTAAGGGTGGGGTCTGGTGGGGGGAGGGGCAGGAGCAGGCTGAGGGTGGGGGTCTGGTGGGAGGGAGGGGGAGGAGCAGGCTGAGGGTGGGGGTCTGGTGGGGGGAGGGGAGGAGCAGGCTGAGGGTGGGGGTCTGGTGGGAGGGAGGGGCAGGAGCAGGCTGAGGGTGGGGTCTGGTGGGGGGAGGGGAGGAGCAGGCTGAGGGTGGGGGTCTGGTGGGAGGGAGGGGCAGGAGCAGGCTGAGGGTGGGGTCTGGTGGGGGGAGGGGAGGAGCAGGCTGAGGGTGGGGGTCTGGTGGGAGGGAGGGGGCAGGAGCAGGCTAAGGGTGGGGTCTGGTGGGGGGAGGGGAGGAGCAGGCTGAGGGTGGGATCTGGTGGGGGGAGGGGGCAGGAGCAGGCTAAGGGTGGGGTCTGGTGGGGGGAGGGGCAGGAGCAGGCTAAGGGTGGGGTCTGGTGGGGGGAGGGGCAGGAGCAGGCTGAGGGTGGGGGTCTGGTGGGAGGGAGGGGGAGGAGCAGGCTAAGGGTGGGGTCTGGTGGGAGGGAGGGGGAGGAGCAGGCTGAGGGGGGGTCTGGTGGGAGGGAGGGGGAGGAGCAGGCTGAGGGTGGGGGTCTGCTGGGGGGAGGGGAGTAGCAGGCTGAGGGTGGGGGTCTGGTGGGGGGAGGGGGCAGGAGCAGGCTGAGGGTGGGGGTCTGGTGGGAGGGAGGGGGAGGAGCAGGCTGAGGGTGGGGTCTGGTGGAGGGAGGGGCAGGAGCAGGCTGAGGGTGGGGGTCTGGTGGGAGGGAGGGGCAGGAGCAGGCTGAGGGTGGGGGTCTGGTGGGGGGAGGGGGAGGAGCAGGCTGAGGGTGGGGTCTGGTGGGGGGAGGGGAGGAGCAGGCTGAGGGTGGGGGTCTGGTGGGAGGGAGGGGCAGGAGCAGGCTGAGGGTGGGGGTCTGGTGGGAGGGAGGGGGAGGAGCAGGCTGAGGGTGGGGGTCTGGTGGGAGGGAGGGGGAGGAGCAGGCTGAGGGTGGGGGTCTGGTGGGAGGGAGGGGGAGGAGCAGGCTGAGGGTGGGGTCTGGTGGGAGGGAGGGGGAGGAGCAGGCTGAGGGTGGGGGTCTGGTGGGAGGGAGGGGCAGGAGCAGGCTGAGGGTGGGGTCTGGTGGGGGGAGGGGGAGGAGCAGGCTGAGGGTGGGGGTCTGGTGGGAGGGAGGGGGAGGAGCAGGGTGAGGGTGGGGTCTGGTGGGGGGAGGGGGAGGAGCAGGCTGAGGGTGGGGGTCTGGTGGGGGGAGGGGGAGGAGCAGGCTGAGGGTGGGGTCTGGTGGGAGGGAGGGGGAGGAGCAGGCTGAGGGTGGGGGTCTGGTGGGGGGAGGGGAGGAGCAGGCTGAGGGTGGGGGTCTGGTGGGAGGGAGGGGGAGGAGGAGGCTGAGGGTGGGGGTCTGGTGGGGGGAGGGGAGGAGCAGGCTGAGGGTGGGGGTCTGGTGGGGGGAGGGGGCAGGAGCAGGCTGAGGGTGGGGGTCTGGTGGGAGGGAGGGGGAGGAGCAGGCTGAGGGTGGGGGTCTGGTGGGGGGAGGGCAGGAGCAGGCTGAGGGTGGGGGTCTGGTGGGAGGGAGGGGGAGGAGCAGGCTGAGGGTGGGGGTCTGGTGGGGGGAGGGGAGGAGCAGGCTGAGGGTGGGGGTCTGGTGGAGGGAGGGGGAGGAGGAGGCTGAGGGTGGGGGTCTGCTGGGGGGAGGGGAGGAGCAGGCTGAGGGTGGGGGTCTGGTGGGGGGAGGGGGCAGGAGGAGGCTGAGGGTGGGGGTCTGGTGGGAGGGAGGGGGAGGAGCAGGCTGAGGGTGGGGGTCTGGTGGGAGGGAGGGGGCAGGAGCAGGCTGAGGGTGGGGGTCTGGTTGGGGGAGGGGGAGGAGCAGCCTGAGGGTGGGGTCTGGTGGGGGGAGGGGGCAGGAGCAGGCTGAGGGTGGGGGTCTGGTTGGGGGAGGGGGAGGAGCAGCCTGAGGGTGGGGTCTGGTGGGGGGAGGGGGAGGAGCAGGCTGAGGGTGGGGGTCTGGTGGGAGGGAGGGGGAGGAGCAGGCTGAGGGTGGGGTCTGGTGGGAGGGAGGGGGAGGAGCAGGCTGAGGGTGGGGGTCTGGTGGGGGGAGGGGAGGAGCAGGCTGAGGGTGGGGGTCTGGTGGAGGGAGGGGGAGGAGGAGGCTGAGGGTGGGGGTCTGCTGGGGGGAGGGGAGGAGCAGGCTGAGGGTGGGGGTCTGGTGGGGGGAGGGGGAGGAGCAGGCTGAGGGTGGGGTCTGGTGGGAGGGAGGGGGAGGAGCAGGCTGAGGGTGGGGGTCTGGTGGGGGGAGGGGGAGGAGCAGGCTGAGGGTGGGGTCTGGTGGGAGGGAGGGGGAGGAGCAGGCTGAGGGTGGGGGTCTGGTGGGAGGGAGGGGGAGGAGCAGGCTGAGGGGGGGGTCTGGTGGGGGGAGGGGGAGGAGCAGGCTGAGGGTGGGGGTCTGGTGGAGGGAGGGGAGGAGCAGGCTGAGGGTGGGGTCTGGTGGGGGGAGGGGGAGGAGCAGGCTGAGGGTGGGGTCTGGTGGGAGGGAGGGGGAGGAGCAGGCTGAGGGTGGGGTCTGGTGGGGGGAGGGGGAGGAGCAGGCTGAGGGTGGGGTCTGGTGGGAGGGAGGGGGCAGGAGCAGGCTGAGGGTGGGGTCTGGTGGGGGGAGGGGGAGGAGCAGGCTGAGGGTGGGGTCTGGTGGGGGGAGGGGGAGGAGCAGGCTGAGGGTGGGGGTCTGGTGGGGGGAGGGGCAGGAGCAGGCTGAGGGTGGGGTCTGGTGGGAGGGAGGGGGAGGAGCAGGCTGAGGGTGGGGGTCTGGTAGAGGGAGGGGGAGGAGCAGGCTGAGGGTGGGGGTCTGGTGGGAGGGAGGGGGAGGAGCAGGCTGAGGGTGGGGGTCTGGTGGGAGGGAGGGGGAGGAGCAGGCTGAGGGTGGGGTCTGGTGGGGGGAGGGGGAGGAGCAGGCTGAGGGTGGGGGTCTGGTGGGAGGGAGGGGGAGGAGCAGGCTGAGGGTGGGGTCTGGTGGAGGGAGGGGCAGGAGCAGGCTGAGGGTGGGGTCTGGTGGGGGGAGGGGGAGGAGCAGGCTGAGGGTGGGGGTCTGGTGGGGGGAGGGGGAGGAGCAGGCTGAGGGTGGGGGTCTGGTGGGAGGGAGGGGGAGGAGCAGGCTGAGGGTGGGGTCTGGTGGAGGGAGGGGCAGGAGCAGGCTGAGGGTGGGGGTCTGGTGGGAGGGAGGGGGAGGAGCAGGCTGAGGGTGGGGTCTGGTGGGAGGAAGGGGGAGGAGCAGGCTGAGGGTGGGGGTCTGGTGGGAGGGAGGGGGCAGGAGCAGGCTGAGGGGGGGTCTGGTGGGAGGGAGGGGGAGGAGCAGGCTGAGGGTGGGGGTCTGGTGGGAGGGAGGGGGAGGAGCA